>NC_136498.1:87545790-88250790 GCF_053919585.1 Euprymna scolopes
AGTTTCATTTAATACTTTTGCACGCAAAATCCGATCCCGCATTTTGCTAAATCCTACCCTCTGATGAGAAAGAAATTATTTCTTTGAAACTCCACGGATTACGGACTATCCACTTATTTAGCGTTTCCTTTTAAAAATTAAATATGTTTTTAACTCCTTTTCAAAGTGTTTTCTAACATGTTTTATTAACTACTTGTTCTTATATATATATGTGTGTGTGTGTGTGTGTGTGTGTGTGTGTGTGTGTGTGTGTGTGTGTGTGTGTGTGTGTGTGTGTGTGCGCGCGTGCAAATATAGAAGTGTATTATCCAAGGATGGCTCCTTGGATGCCGAGATATACGCCCGGATTCAAAAGTCTTCTGTTGCATTTGGGAAACTGGAGAAGAGGGAGTGCAGTGATCGTGGACTCACTATTAAGCTCACGGTGGATGTGTATATGGCATGTGTTGTCACAGTGCTTCTATATGCTGCAGGATCATGGACGACTCACCAGAGACACATAAAGGTTCTAGAACATTTCCATTATAAGTGTCTGAAAAGAATTTTTAATATCAAATATGCACATACTAGACACAGAGGTACAAGAAAAGGCATGATTCCCGAGCTTTGAAATCATGGTTACCAGTTGCACTGGGCAGGTCAGATTGTACGTATGAGTAATGATCGTCTCCCGAAGTGACTTTTTTATGGAGAACTTGCGAGTGGTAAGCGTCAACAACATAAGCCCAGAAAGCGTTACAAGAATGGCCTCAAAAGCATTCTGTGGGCAATGGCGTAGCAAGGGGAGCAGCGGTGAGGGCGGCATTTTGAAAGGGTAAAAAAATAAATAAAAATAAATGAAAGCTAATAAAATAAGTTGAAAATTTATGCCGAAAAGATTGTAAAACATTGGAACTTTTAGAGATATCGGAATCAGAAAAATGTGTTTCTATTTTATGAGCGGCACACGTCAGGTGCGGTATTTTGAGATGAAATAGAAACTAGAAAAATAAATAAAAGCTGACAAAAAATCGGAATTTTTTTATCAAAAAGTTTTTTTAAAAATCGGAGCCTTTGGAAGTATTTGAATCGGAAAAATGTGTCCCTATTTTACGAGCGGCACATGCCAGGGGGCAGCATTTTGAGAGGGTCAAAATAGGAAATAGAAAAAATAAATAAGTAAAAATAAAATTTTTAATTTTATGCTGAAAAGTTTGTAAAAATCGGAACTTTTGGCGGTATCGGAATCGGAAAAAGGTGTCCCTAATTTATGATTCCAAAATCCATTGTTTTAAATTTTTAATTTAATTTTTCATTATTGGAACTAAGGAGAAATATTTATTGTTTTTAAATTATTACTAAAACTAAAATGGTAATAACATAAAAATACGATGTAAATTTGTTTTATTTGTAAAAAAAAGTTTTAAAAAATGTTGCATCAATTCATGCTAGGTAACCTTTCAAAGAAAACGGTTGATTTACATGTTCCAAAAAATGTTAAAAAATTAAACAAAACATTTTTGTCAAGAAAATACTTTCAAACATCACTGATAGTTAAATGAATCAGCGGGAAATTAGCAACAGAAAATTAAGTAATTTAGAATTCTAGAAACATTAAGCAAGTCCGGAATAAAAATCGACCGTAAACAGATTTTATGATCGTCATATCAGAGGATATAATTTTAAATGGGAACTAAGCGCTACACCTCAAATATGTAGGGAACTAGGATATATAAATCCTAATCCCGTTACAAAAGAATAATGAAACGAATGGAATTGAAGGAAACAAAGACTCAATTGATGGATAAGATAAACGTGTCGTTGATTTACTGCTGAAAGAATTAATGTTTTAGATACAACATGTGTTCATGTCCGCACGGGTGTAACCATCGTTTGTTGCGGGATTGGTATTATAGAAGGAAAAAGGAAACGTGTTTTCATCTCACGTTCGGGTCACTGTCATTTGTTCGCGCGTGGGAAGAGAAGTGAGTAATGTAATGGAACGAGAAATGGCAGTCCATCGTGTAGACAAAGAAAAGGATAGAGAGTTGACATCAGTTAGCAGTCAGCTACGCGAAGGTGTTCTTAGGGACAAGTTGTATATGTAGAGAGAGAAAGAGTGAGAATGTGTACGTACGGTCTGTTAGCTTTTTGTCCCACATAGTGGTAAGTCGCGTGAGGCATGCGGTCGGTCCGTAGACCGACCAGCTCGAAAGCTGGGCCGAAAAAGGAAAAGCCGCTTGTTGCTCTTTCTTTTATACTTGTTTCCAGTGGTCTTTGCACATGTGTGGATTTCCTTTGAAAGGAAGTGACGTCGTCCATCTGTGTGCGTACGTGTGCATGTGTGTGAGTACATGTGTGTACGTTAGCGTGTGTGTATATACACGTGAATGTGAGTGTATGTACGCGAACGTGAATATATGTACGTGTGTGGACGTGGGCGCATATGTTTGTATGCACGTATGTATGCGACAAGTAATATAGCTTGAAATGTGAACGTGTTTTTGTGTGAGACAAGGAAAGGCTCGCGCAAATACTATTCAAGTGGCTTTCTATTCGATAGTTTAAATACTGCCGGATTTCTGTCAAGTTTCGAACAATCACAGAGTAATTGATTTTTTTTAAACTATTAGCACAATTTTATAATCACTGACGCATTTATGATTAAACTGAAATTTATTATGATGAATTAATTCTGGTAATAGGATTTTAATTTTTTATTAATATAATAATTGTAAAAGATAATACAAGAAAAATCTCCTTAGAACGAATATCTAACTTAGAAAAATCGACTTACTTGCTTTCAAACAAGAATAAATATTTAAAAATATATATATTTCTGGGAGAGGCACTTGAATCCTATTTAAAACTATATCGTCTTTAAGAATGGTCTTAAACTCCATCTTCAATTGACATTTATTCCGTAGATGCTTTATTTTCATACCTTGCCAAAATTAGTTCCTCGTTGTCTAATTTTCCTAAATTTAATTAAATTAAAATAAAAATATAAAAAAGTGATTTGTAATGTTTTTGATTCATTTGAGATTTTATCTGTTTTTGCTTTAATTAGTTGGTGGGTTGTGTCCGGTGTCCTTTTGTCTGATCCCCTAGATGTATATATATATATATATATATATATATATATATATATATATATATATATATATATATATATATATATATATGCATACATGTATATGTATGTATGTGTATGTGTGTGTGTGTGTGTGTGTGTGTATACATGTATTATATATATGTATATATGTGTATATACTAGTGATAGGACGGTTCCAAATTTTTCATCGATTCCGATTCAATTACCGATTCTGGCTTAAATTCCTGATCCAATAGATTCCCGATTCCAATTCTTTTTAAATTTCTAAATATTTAATTAGTGATTTGTTTTTGTCTTTTTTTTTCCGAATTATTGTAAAACTTCATATCTGCATATATTTTCGCAAACAAAAAATGAACTTAATGGGTGTGTGTGGGGTATATATATATATTAAATACGGGAGTTTCTAAATATTTTTCTCGAATGTTTTCCTTTTAATTGATTGAAAATAATGAAACAACTAAAGATGGAAATTAAACTCAAAAGTATATGAACATGAAGCTAGCACATCTCATGCTGAAGCGTTTCTCAACTGGAAGGATGTAGAGATCCGACTTGCTGAAGAAAACATAGTTGACGAAGTAGAGCAACATCTTATTGAGAAGGAAACTAAGAATTGGCGGGAAATTCTAACTAGATTGCTAGACATCATGTTTCTCGCCAAGCAGAATCTGGCATTATGGGGTCACCGGGAAGACATCCATAATCATGAAAGAGATCAAGAAAACAAAGGCATTTTTTAGAATTGGTAAATTTATTGGCCAAGTATGACCCTGTGCTCCGTAAACATTTGGTGAAAGTTAACCAGGGAAAGAAAATCGCTATTTATCTGTCACCAGAAATTCAAAATCAATTTGTGAGCATTTTGGCAAAGCAGATGAGAAAGAAAATCATCGATCAGATCAAGAAAACAAATATTTTTGCATAATTTTTTATAGCACTCCTGATGTATCTCACAAGGACCAGATGAGTGAAGTGTTGCACTACGTAAAAATTGACGAAAATAAAGTGACAGTGGAGGAGTAATTTCTCCGCTTCATCGAGATAAAAGGTGAAAGCGCGGAGGACATTTCTAAACTGCTTTTGAAAGAACTGGAGAGCAATGGGATTCAGATTGGTGGCTGTATTGGCCAGGCATTTGACAATGCTGCTATATGGCTGGCCACCTATCGGGTGTGCAGAAACGAATCTCCGAAATCAACCAAAAAGCTCTATTTGTGCTATGCACGAACCATTCATTAAATCTGGCTTGTGTACATGCCGCTTCTATAGCGGTTCACGTTGTTACATTTTTTGGCATACTGGACCGGTTATTCTCGTTCTTTTCTGCATCTACTCATCGCTTGGGCGTCTTGATTCAGTTGACCGGCATAAGTATCAAGTGGACTGTGGAAACTAGATGGAGTAGTCGAGCAGATGTTGTAAATGATGTTGTAAAAAAATTAATGGAAATCGTCATTGCCCTGGAACAGCTCACAGAAAGTATAAGAAGATGGAGTGTGCAAAGCTGAAAACTTCGGAGGGGAGATCTGTATTTTTTGCCTGACAACCATGCAAATTGGATATGTGAAATGTGTGGTCACGTTCTCCTTTCAAAGGCAGGTATGTGAGCCACCTGATGTTTCCCAATAACAGACGATCGTCATTCAATGTTGCATAGTGACATAATAGCACAGTGTGTATAATATTTAGTAAGGTATGCAGCTCTACATCTGTACTGAGAAGGCACATGGTTGTGTACTAAGATAATATTCCTCATCAATTGAATTTGGTGCGTTATGTATGTCATTGTCCCTGTTTTCAAAGTCACCTGAGGACACATAAGAGTAATCTTGAGACGGCAATCATCTGAAGATGCTGCAATCATCATATTTGTATATATATGTATGTGTGTGTGTGTGTGTGTGTGCGTGCGTGCGTGTGTGTGTTTATATGTGTATATATGTATGTGTATACATATATGTATGTATATATGTATGTGTATACATTAGATGTAAAAATATGTTTTATTTTTCAATTATATTTCACCCTCATTCACCATCATTCATACCAATCTTTTAATTTATGAAGCTGAATATAACAAACAAATGACAAAAGTTTATATTCCAAATTTCATGATGTTCATCATCTTACAATTTATTTCTTTAAGTAAGTTGACATTCACAATTCTTGACAACACCTGTTATGTAGCACTAAATCATTTATTTAATTTATTTGTTATATGTACATATATATATATATATATATATATATATATATATATATATATATATATTATTACATTTTCACCACAAACATGGCACATTGCCACTTTTGTCTAGGGGGCGACTATCAGGGTCAGCAACTACTGGGGCACTATGTTGGTATTTGGGCAGCAAGATGTCGGTTCACGTTACACTTGAACTTCTGCATGTCAGTACAGTTGGGGAAGCAGGAACCTGGAATGGAATTCCAGAGTCTAGCGGTTCTGGAGAAGAAACTACTGGAGTAGAAAGATCTTTTACATCTAGGGATCTCTACTGCGTTGGGGTGGGATTTAGCTGCCTGTCGGGTTTGTCGAGGGTGTCTACGTCTTGGGGGCACAAGTGTCGGCAGTTCGTCAGAGCATTCACCATTAAAATACTTGTTGAACAGGTGGAGGGATGCAACGTTTCGTCGATGCAACAGGGGCTTAAGCTTAGATGCCAGTTCAGGGCCTATCAGATTGGCGACTCTCTTTTGAACCTTGTCTAGGAGCGAGAGACTAGCAGCAGATGCACCAGCCTAAATGTGGCAGCAATACTCCATACATGGGCGAATGGTGGCCTTATAGAGGTACAGGATACTTTCAGGTGTCAGTAGTTTTCTAGCACGGTAGAGAGAGCCTACCTTCTTTGCAGCGGCCCTGGCAATGTTTTCAATGTAATTGTTCCAACTCATGTTTCCTGTGAACGTTAGGCCAAGCAGTTTGAAAGATATACTCTCAGATAGGGAGTCACTGGCCATTACTATTGGTGGCAGAGAATGTTTCTTGGAATTATTGAAGGAGACCAGTTTAGTCTTGGCAACATTGAATGTGACCATCCATTTTTGTTCCCATTCCACTACAGATTGGAGGTCATCCTCTAGTGTTTTTGCCATTTCTTTAGTTATGTGTTCATTTGTTTTCCTGTCATGCCTGTTATAGAGTGTGGTGTCATCAGCATATATACCCATCTCAGAGGCAGTTTTGTCGGGGAGGTCATTAATAAATATTAGGAACAATAGAGGTCCAAGGATAGACCCCTGAGGCACTCCCGCATTTATATCATATTGTTTAGATATACGACCGTCGAGGACAACCTGGATGGTTTTGCAACGAACAATACTAAACCAAATCCGATACTCCCTGTTATGCAAAACGCTCGATGACTCTTAAATGAAAACTGAAATTATCTCCCTTCAATAACACAACTTCTATCTATTTGCATCTACTGAAAACTTGCCCAAATATCTATTTACTTAATTATACATATGGAATATGCCATGACTTTATATATATATATATATATATATATATATATATATATATATATATATATATATATATATATATTAGTATTGGGACGATTAATCGAAGTCGGGAATCGAAAAAATCGGTACTTTTTAGCGTATCGGAATTGGAAAAATTATAGTATAATTTCCGATTCCAAACCGATTCTTTAAAATTTTTAAATAAAAAATGAAACAAACACAAATTGTTTTTTTATTAGAAGTTGTTCCTTTACAACATAAGACAGAATAGATTTAACATTGATTAGCGGTTTAATTTATTTTATTCATTGGTCATCTATTGAGAGATAATTTGCCTATTGCCTTTGTAATCGTTTCACATCTATTCGCTAAAATATCTATGTGCCCTTATCCAGGGAGTTCATATAATTATTAAAAGTTTGGAATGCTCTGGGCGGGGCGGGGTTAAATTCCGTTGGCGCCATCTGGGTTTATGTAATAATTTGAAAATTTACAAAAGAAATTTACAAAAAGAAAACAGCAATTGTTATTGCAGTTATATTTGAAAACCCATTCCCAGATGTAGACTCTCCAAACCTAATTTAATTTGTTTTTATTAGTTTTTATTGTAAGCAAAGTAAATATTCTAGGGTTCACTTGCCTATTCAATATCAAAGATTTTAAAAAGCTTTTCACACCTATTTGATAAATGGCCATATGGTTCTATTAGAGACTTCACACTTTAATATCAGAGATTTAACATGCTTGGAATTTTTTTTTCCTGTCCCTGGTTTAGTCTGATCACCACATTCTTTGAAATATTTCATGTTTCCTTATATTTTGTTTGGTTTTGGCACAAGTGAAAACATAGATGAAAATCCCACAAGTTTATCAAAACTTTGGAAATGCAAAAATTGAGAAGTTTGTTTACTTAAAAAAAACAACTTTCATTTACATTCAAAATACCCAAAATATATGATATTCTACTTTTATAGGCGATTATGTGTGAGCACACTGAAGCGTTATTTTAGAATTTAGAATGGGGGTTCAGTTGTGCATATAAATATAATGTAAACTGATCCTATTTCGGTACATTATAACTTTTTAAGCAGTTAAGTCATTTTTACCATTAATTTTATGACCGATCATCAAAATCATAAAATCACATGTAATTGCTATATTTTTCGTATTGCCACTCGTACTTAAGGTTAGTAGTAGGAAAGGAGCATAGGTTTTATGACTTTTAATAATACTATATATTAATACTATAGCATGTGTGTTATTTACTTTATGTTACAAGATTACATCCGAGTGACTGGTGTTTAATTGTTATGGATTCACATTTCTAAATAATTTACCAAGAATTCTTCATAAGTTTTGTTTTCTGTTTAATTTATAGCTGATGGCACTTAAGTCATCTATTTTTTTATATATATATATAAATGATTTAACCAAGAATTCTTGATAAGTTTTGGTTTCAATTTCAATTATACCTGATGGAACTCAAGTGATCCATTTTTTATAAATAATTTCACCAAGAATTCTTCATAAATTTTGGTTTCGGTTTCGGTTATAGCTGAAGGAACTCAAGCTAATGCACCCAAGTCATATGGATAGATTTTTTTTTTTGACATCGCAACTTATATAAAAACCGATAGAACATTAACTCTATAATGATATATACGTAATCTGCAAGAATTAAAATATAATATTTACGACCTGACGTCCCTGCGAGCTTAGATAAATACTTTTGCAGTTTTAACAAGAGTTATTACAATAATATCAGAGCGTATTTACGAATAATGAATAGTAACATCAATATATTTCATATGAATGAGTCCTCTGTGGAATTTCCACAGGTGCCGCTAGTTGTTATTATCATTTGCATAACGATTTGTTTTTATTTTGTTTTGTTTATATTTTGTTTTGTTTTTATTTCGTTTTGTTTTTATTTCGTTTTGTTTTTATTTCGTTTTGTTTTTATTTCGTTTTGTTTTTATTTTGTTTTGTTTTTATTTCGTTTTGTTTTTATTTTTTTGTTTTTATTTCGTTTTGTTTTTATTTCGTTTTGTTTTTATTTTTATTTTTTTTTGTGTGTTGTTTTTATTTAGTTTTGTTTTTATTTCGTTTTGTTTTTATTTCGTTTTGTTTTTATTTTGTTTTGTTTATATTTCGTATTGTGTTTATTTTGTTTTGTTTTTATTTTGTTTTGTTTTTATTTTGATTTGTTTTTATTTCGTTTTGTTTTTATTTTGTTTTGTTTTTATTTCGTTTTGTTTTTATTTTGTTTTGTTTTTATTTTGTTTTGTTTTTATTTCGTTTTGTTCTTATTTCGTTTTGTTTTTATTTTGTTTTGTTTTTATTTCGTTTTGTTTTTATTTTGTTTTGTTTCTATTTCGTTTTGTTTTTATTTTGTTTTGTTATTATTTTGCTTTGTTTTTATTTTGTTTGTTTTTATTTTGTTTTGTTTTTATTTCGTTTTGTTTTTATTTTGTTTTTATTTTGTTTTATTTTTATTTTGTTTTTTTTATTTTGTTTTGTTTTTTTTTCGTATTGTGTTTATTTTGTTTTGTTTTTATTTTGTTTTGTTTTTATTTTCTTTTGTTTTTATTTTGTTTTGTTTTTATTGTGTTTTGTTTTTATTTCATTTTGTTTTTATTTCGTTTTGTCTTTATTTTGTTTTGTTTTTATTTTGTTTTGTTTTTATTTTGTTTTGTTTTTATTTTGTTTTGTTTTTATTTTGTTTTTATTTCGTTTTGTTTTTATTTTGTTTTGTTTTTATTTCGTTTTGTTTTTATTTTGTTTTGTTTTTATTTTGTTTTGTTTTTATTTCGTTTTGTTTTTATTTCGTTTTGTTTTTATTTCGTTTCGTTTATATTTCGTTTTTTTTATTGTGTTTTGTTTTTATTTCGTTTTGTTTTTATTTTGTTTTGTTTTTATTTCGTTTTGTTTTTATGTCGTTTTGTTTTTATTTAGTTTTGTTTTTATTTTGTTTTGTTTTTATTTTGTTTTGTTTTTATTTTGTTTTGCTTTTATTTCGTTTTGTTGTTATTTTGTTGTGTTTTTATTTTGTTTTGTTTTTATTTTGTTTCGTTTTTATTTCGTTTTGTTTTTATTTTGTTTTGTTTTTATTTTGTTTTGTTTTTATTTTGTGTGTTTTTTATTTTGTTTTGTTTTTATTTCGTTTTGTTTTTATTTCGTTTTGTTTTTATTTTGTTTTGTTTCTATTTCGTTTTGTTTTTATTTTGTTTTGTTTCTATTTCGTTTTGTTTTTATTTTGTTTTGTTTTTATTTTGCTTTGTTTTTATTTCGTTTTGTTTTTATTTCTTTTGATTTTATTTTGTTTTGTTTTTATTTTGTTTTGTTTTCATTTTGTTTTGTTTTTATTTTGTTTTGTTTTTATTTTGTTTTGTTTTTAATTGGTTTTGTTTTTATTTTGTTTGTTTTTATTTTGTTTTGTTTTTGTTTTGTTTTTATTTCGTTTTGTTTTTGTTTTGTTTTTTTTTTGCTTTTATTTAGTTTGATTTTTATTTCGTTTTGTTTGTATTTCGTTTTATTTTTTTTCGTGTTGTTTTTATTTTGTTTTGTTTTGTTTTCTTTTTATTTTTTTGTTTTTATTTCGTTTTATTTTTATTTTGTTTTGTTTTTATTTCGTTTAGTTTTTAATGGTTTTGTTTTTATTTTGTTTTGTTTTTATTTCGTTTTGTTTTTATTTCGTTTTGTTTTTATTTTGTTTTGGTTTTATTTTGTTTTGTTTTTTTTGTTTTGTTTTTATTTTGTTTTGTTTTTATTTCGTTTTTTTTGTTTTGTTTTTATTTCGTTTTGTTGTTATTTTGTTTTGTGTTTATTTCGTTTTGTTTTTATTTCGTTTTGTTTTTATTTTGTTTTGTTTTTATGTTGTTTTGTTTTCATTTTGTTGGGTTTTTATTTTGTTTTGGTTTTATTTTGTTTTGTTTTTATTTTGTTTTGTTTTTTTTGTGTTGTTTTTATGTCGTTTTGTTTTTATTTTGTGGTTGGTTTTATTTCGTTTTGTTTTTATTTTGTTTTGTTTTTATTTTGTTTTGTTTTTATTTTGTTTTGTTTGTATTTCTGATTGTTTTTATTTCGTATTGTGTTTATTTTGTTTTGTGTTTATTTCGTTTTGTTTTTATTTTGTTTTGTTATTATTTAGTTTTGTTTTTATTTCGTTTTGTTTTTATTTTGTTTTGTTTTTATTTTGTTTTGTTTTTATTTTGTTTTGATTTTATTTTGTTTTGTTTTTATTTCGTTTTGTTTTTATTTTGTTTTGTTTTTATTTTGATTTGTTTTTATTTTCTTTTGTTTGTATTTAGTTTTGTTTTTATTTCGTTTTGTTTTTATTTTGTTTTGTTGTGTTTTTTGTTTTATATTTTGTTTTGTTTTTATTTTGTTTTGTTTTTATATTCTTTTGTTTTTATTTCGTTTTGTTTTTATTGTGTTTTGTTTTTATTTCTTTTTGTTTTTATTTTGTTTTGTGTGTATTTTGTTTTGTTTTTATTTCGTTTTGTTTTTATTTTGTGTGTTTTTTATTTTGTTTTGTTTTTATTTCGTTTTGTTTTTATTTTGTTTTGTTTTTATTTCGTTTTGTTTTATTTCGTTTTGCTTTTTTTTGTTTTTTTTTCGTTTTGTTTTTATTTTGTTTCGTTTTTATTTCGTTTTGTTTTTATTTTGTTTTGTTTTTATTTCGTTTTGTTTTTATTTTGTTTTCTTTTTTTTATTTTGTTTTGTTTTTATTTCGTTTTGTTTTTATTTTGTTTTGTTTTTATTTCGTTTTTTTTTTTTTTTTTTTTTTTATTTTTTTGTTTTTATTTCGTTTTGTTTTTATTTCGTTTTGTTTTTATTTCGTTTTGTTTTTATTTTGTTTTGTTTTTATGTTGTTTTGTTTTTATGTTGTTTTGTTTTTATTTTGTTTTGTTTTTATATTGTTTTGTTTTTATTTCGTTTTGTTATTATTGTGTTTGGCTTTTATTTCGTTTTGTTTTTATTTTGTGGTTGATTTTATTTCGTTTTGTTTTTATTTTGTTTTGTTTTTATTTTGTTTTGTTTTTATTTCGGTTTGTTTTTAATTAGTATTGTGTTTATTTTGTTTTGTTTTTATTTTGATTTGTTTTCATTTCGTTTTGTTTTTATTTTGTTTTATTTTTATGTTGTTTTGTTTTTATTTTGTTTTGTTTATATTTTGTTTTGTTTTTATTTTGTTTTGTTTTTATTTTGTTTTGTTTTTATTTCGTTTTGTTTTTATTTCGTTTTGTTTTTATTTCGTTTTGTTTTTATTTTGTTTTGTTTCTATTTCGTTTTGTTTTTATTTTGTTTTGTTTTTATTTTGCTTTGTTTTTATTTCGTTTTTTTTATTTTGTTTTGTTTTTATTTTGTTTTGTTTTTATTTTGTTTTGTTTTTATTTTGTTTTGTTTTTATTTCGTTTTGTTTTTATTTTGTTGTGTTTTTATTTTGTTTTGTTTTTATTTTGTTTTTCTTTTGTTTCGTTTTGTTGTTATTTTGTTTTGTTTTTTTTTTGTTTTATTTTTATTTTGTTTCGTTTTTATTTGTTTTGTTATTATTTGGTTTTGTTTTTATTTTGTTTTGTTTTTATTTTGTGTGTTTTTTATTTTGTTTTGTTTTTATTTCGTTTTGTTGTTATCTTGTTTTCTTTTTATTTCGTTTTGTTTTTATTTTGTTTTGTTTTTATGTTGTTTTGTTTTTATTTTGTTTTGTGTTTATTTCGTTTTGTTTTGTTTTGTTTTGTTTTTATTTCGTTTTGTTTTTATTTTGTTGGGTTTTTATTTCGTTTTGTTTTTATTTCGTTTTTTTTTTATTTTGTTTTGTTTTTATTGTGTTTGGTTTTTATTTCGTTTTGTTTTTGTTTTGTGGTTGGTTTTATTTCGTTTTTTTTATGTTGTTTTGTTTTTATTTCGGTCTGTTTTTAATTCGTATTGTGTTTATTTTTTTTTGTTTTTATTTCGTTTTGTTTTTATTTTGTTTTTATTTAGTTTTATTTTTATTTCGTTTTGTTTTATTTTGTTTTGTTTTTATTTTGTTTTGTTTTTATTTTGTTTGATTTTATTGTGTTTTGTTTTTATTTCATTTTGTTTTTATTTTATTTTGTTTTTATTTTGATTTGTTTTGATTTCGTTTTTTTTTTATTCTGTTTTGTTTTTATTTCGTTTTGTTTTTATTTTGCTTGCTTTTTTCGTTTTGTTTTTATTTCGTTTTGCGTTTATTTTGGTTTTGTATTTATTTTGTTTTAGTTTTATTTCGTTTTGTTTTAATTTTATTTTGTTTTTATTTTGTTTTGTTTTTATTTCGTTTTGTTTTTATTTCGTTTTTTTATTTTGTTTTGTTTTTATTTTTTGTTTTTATTTTGTTTTGTTTTTATTTTGTTTTGTTTTTTTTTTGTTTTGTTTTTATTTTGTTTTGTTTTTATTTCGTTTTGTTTTTATTTCGTTTTGTTTTTATTTTGTTTTGGTTTTATTTTGTTTTGTTTTCTTTGTTTTGTTTTTATTTTGTTTTGTTTTTATTTCGTTTTTTTTTGTTTTGTTTTTATTTCGTTTTGTTGTTATTTTGTTTTGTGTTTATTTCGTTTTGTTTTTTTTTTGTTTCGTTTTTATTTTGTTTTGTTTTTATTTCGTTTTGTTTTTATTTCGTTTTTTTTATTTTGTTTTGTTTTTATGTTGTTTTGTTTTCATTTTGTTGGGTTTTTATTTTGTTTTGGTTTTATTTCGTTTTGTTTATATTTTTTTTTTTTTTTTTTTTGTGTTGTTTTTATTTCGTTTTGTTTTTATTTTGTGGTTGGTTTTATTTCGTTTTGTTTTTATTTTGTTTTGTTTTTATTTTGTTTTGTTTTTATTTTGTTTTGTTTGTATTTCTGATTGTTTTTATTTCGTATTGTGTTTATTTTGTTTTGTGTTTATTTCGTTTTGTTTTTATTTTGTTTTGTTATTATTTAGTTTTGTTTTTATTTCGTTTTGTTTTTATTTTGTTTTGTTTTTATTTTGTTTTGTTTTTATTTTGTTTTGATTTTATTTTGTTTTGTTTTTATTTCTTTTGGTTTTTATTTTGTTTTGTTTTTATTTTGATTTGTTTTGATTTCGTTTTGTTTTTATTTCGTTTTGTTTTTATTTTGTTTTGTTTTTATTCCGTTTTGTTTTTATTTCTTTTGATTTTATTTTGTTTTGTTTTTATTTTGTTTTGTTTTTATTTTGTTTCGTTTTTCTTTCGTTTTGTTTTTATTTTGATTTGTTTTTGTTTCGGTGTGTTTTTATTTTGTTTTGTTTTTATTTCGTTTTGTTTTTATTTTCTTTTGTTTGTATTTAGTTTTGTTTTTATTTCGTTTTGTTTTTATTTTGTTTTGTTGTGTTTTTTTTTGTTTATATTTTGTTTTGTTTTTATTTTGTTTTGTTTTTATATTGTTTTGTTTTTATTTCGTTTTGTTTTTATTGTGTTTTGTTTTTATTTCTTTTTGTTTTTATTTTGTTTTGTGTGTATTTTGTTTTGTTTTTATTTCGTTTTGTTTTTATTTTGTGTGTTTTTTATTTTGTTTTGTTTTTATTTCGTTTTGTTTTTATTTTGTTTTGTTTTTATTTCGTTTTTTTTATTTTGTTTTGTTTTTATTTTTTTGTTTTTATTTCGTTTTGTTTTTATTTCGTTTTGTTTTTATTTCGTTTTGTTTTTATTTTGTTTTGTTTTTATGTTGTTTGGTTTTTATTTTGTTGGGTTTTTATTTTGTTTTGTTTTTATATTGTTTTGTTTTTATTTCGTTTTGTTATTATTGTGTTTGGCTTTTATTTCGTTTTGTTTTTATTTTGTGGTTGGTTTTATTTCGTTTTGTTTTTATTTTGTTTTGTTTTTATTTTGTTTTGTTTTTATTTCGGTTTGTTTTCAATTAGTATTGTGTTTATTTTGTTTTGTTTTTATTTTGATTTGTTTTCATTTCGTTTTGTTTTTATTTTGTTTTATTTTTATGTTGTTTTGTTTTTATTTTGTTTTGTTTTTATTTTGTTTTGTTTTTATTTTGTTTTGTTTTTATTTCGTTTTGTTTTTATTTCGTTTTGTTTTTATTTCGTTTTGTTTTTATTTTGTTTTGTTTCTATTTCGTTTTGTTTTTATTTTGTTTTGTTTTTATTTTGCTTTGTTTTTATTTCGTTTTTTTTTATTTTGTATTGTGTTTATTTTAATTTGTTTTTATTTTGTTTTGTTTTTATTTTGTTTTGTTTTTATTTCGTTTTGTTTTTATTTAGTTTTCTTTTTATTTTGTTGTGTTTTTATTTTGTTTTGTTTTTATTTTGTTTCGTTTTGTTGTTATTTTGTTTTGTTTTTATTTTGTTTTATTTTTATTTTGTTTCGTTTTTATTTGTTTTGTTTTTATTTGGTTTTGTTTTTATTTTGTTTTGTTTTTATTTTGTGTGTTTTTTATTTTGTTTTGTTTTTATTTCGTTTTGTTGTTATCTTGTTTTCTTTTTATTTCGTTTTGTTTTTATTTTGTTTTGTTTTTATGTTGTTTTGTTTTTATTTTGTTTTGTGTTTATTTCGTTTTGTTTTGTTTTGTTTTGTTTTTATTTCGTTTTGTTTTTATTTCGTTTTTTTTTTATTTTGTTTTTTTTTTATTGTGTTTGGTTTTTATTTCGTTTTGTTTTTGTTTTGTGGTTGGTTTTATTTCGTTTTGTTTTTATTTTGTTTTTATTTCGGTCTGTTTTTAATTCGTATTGTGTTTATTTTTTTTTGTTTTTATTTCGTTTTGTTTTTATTTTGTTTTGTTTTTATTTAGTTTTATTTTTATTTCGTTTTGTTTTATTTTGTTTTGTTTTTATTTTGTTTTGTTTTTATTTTGTTTTGATTTTATTGTGTTTTGTTTTTATTTCATTTTGTTTTTATTTTGTTTTGTTTTTATTTTGATTTGTTTTGATTTCGTTTTGTTTTTATTCTGTTTTGTTTTTATTTCGTTTTGTTTTTATTTTGCTTGTTTTTTTCGTTTTGTTTTTATTTCGTTTTGCGTTTATTTTTGTTTTGTATTTATTTTGTTTTAGTTTTATTTCGTTTTGTTTTTATTTTATTTTGTTTTTATTTTGTTTTGTTTTTATTTCGTTTTGTTTTTATTTCGTTTTGTTTTTATTTCGTTTTGTATTTATTTCGTTTTGTTTTTATTTTGTTTTGTTTTTATTTTGTTTTTATTTTGTTTTGTTTTTATTGTGTTTTGTGTTTATTTTGTTTTGTTATTATTTCGTTTTGTTTTTATTTTGTTTTGTTTTTCTTTTGTTTTAATATTATTTTGTTTTGTTTTTATTTAATTTTGTTTTTATTTTTCTGTTCGTTTTAATGCTGTTTTGTTTTTATTTTGTTTGTTTTTTTATTTTGTTTGTTTTTATTTCGTTTTGTTTTTATTTTGTTTTGTTTTTATTTTGTTTGGTTTTTATTGTTTTTTTTTATTTCGTTTTGTTTTTATTTTGTTTTGTTTTTATTTTGTTTTGTTTTTATTTCGTTTTGTTTTTATTTCGTTTTGTTTTTATTTTGTTTTGTTTTTATTTTGTTTTGATTTTATTTTGTTTTGTTTTTATTTCGTTTTGTTTTTATTTTGTTTTGTTTTTATTTTGATTTGTTTTGATTTCGTTTTGTTTTTATTTCTTTTGATTTTATTTTGTTTTGTTTTTATCTTGTTTTGTTTTTATTTTGTTTCGTTTTTCTTTCGTTTTGTTTTTATTTTGTTTTGTTTTTGTTTCGTTGTGTTTTTATTTTGTTTTGTTTTTATTTCGTTTTGTTTTTATTTTCTTTTGTTTGTATTTAGTTTTGTTTTTATTTCGTTTTGTTTTTATTTTGTTATGTTGTGTTTTTTTTTGTTTATATTTTGTTTTGTTTTTATTTTGTTTTGTTTTTATATTGTTTTGTTTTTATTTCGTTTTGTTTTTATTGTGTTTTGTTTTTGTTTCTTTTTGTTTTTATTTTGTTTTGTGTGTATTTTGTTTTGTTTTTATTTCGTTTTGTTTTTATTTTGTGTGTTTTTTATTTTGTTTTGTTTTTATTTCGTTTTGTTTTTATTTTGTTTTGTTTTTATTTCGTTTTGTGTTGATTTCGTTTTGCTTTTTTTTTGTTTTTGTTTCGTTTTGTTTTTATTTTGTTTCGTTTTTATTTCGTGTTGTTTTTATTTTGTTTTGTTTTTATTTCGTTTTGTTTTTATTTTGTTTTCTTTTTTTTATTTTGTTTTGTTTTTATTTCGTTTTGTTTTTATTTTGTTTTGTTTTTATTTCGTTTTTTTTTTATTTTGTATTGTTTTTATTTTTTTGTTTTTATTTCGTTTTGTTTTTATTTCGTTTTGTTTTTATTTTGTTTTGTTTTCATGTTGTTTGGTTTTTATTTTGTTGGGTTTTTATTTTGTTTTGTTTTTATATTGTTTTGTTTTTATTTCGTTTTGTTATTATTGTGTTTGGCTTTTATTTCGTTTTGTTTTTATTTTGTGGTTGGTTTTATTTCGTTTTGTTTTTATTTTGTTTTGTTTTTATTTTGTTTTGTTTTTATTTCGGTTTGTTTTTAATTAGTATTGTGTTTATTTTGTTTTGTTTTTATTTTGATTTGTTTTCATTTCGTTTTGTTTTTATTTTGTTTTATTTGTATGTTGTTTTGTTTTTATTTTGTTTTGTTTTTATTTTGTTTTGTTTTTATTTTGTTTTGTTTTTATTTTGTTTTGTTTTTATTTCGTTTTGTTTTTATTTCGTTTTGTTTTTATTTCGTTTTGTTTTTATTTCGTTTTGTTTTTATTTTGTTTTGTTTCTATTTCGTTTTGTTTTTATTTTGTTTTGTTTTTATTTTGCTTTGTTTTTATTTCGTTTTGTTGTTATTTTGTTTGTTTTTATTTTGTTTTATTTTTATTTTGTTTCGTTTTTATTTGTTTTGGTTTTATTTGGTTTTGTTTTTATTTTGTTTTGTTTTTATTTTGTGTGTTTTTTATTTTGTTTTTATTTCGTTTTGTTGTTATCTTGTTTTCTTTTTATTTCGTTTTGTTTTTATTTTGTTTTGTTTTTATGTTGTTTTGTTTTTATTTTGTTTTGTGTTTATTTCGTTTTGTTTTGTTTTGTTTTGTTTTGTTTTTATTTCGTTTTGTTTTTATTTTGTTGGGTTTTTATTTCGTTTTGTTTTTATTTCGTTTTTTTTTATTTTGTTTTGTTTTTATTGTGTTTGGTTTTTATTTCGTTTTGTTTTTGTTTTGTGGTTGGTTTTATTTCGTTTTGTTTTTATTTTGTTTTTATTTCGGTCTGTTTTTAATTCGTATTGTGTTTATTTTTTTTTTGTTTTTATTTCGTTTTGTTTTTATTTTATTTTGTTTTTATTTAGTTTTATTTTTATTTCGTTTTGTTTTATTTTGTTTTGTTTTTATTTTGTTTTGTTTTTATTTTGTTTTGATTTTATTGTGTTTTGTTTTTATTTCATTTTGTTTTTATTTCGTTTTGATTTTATTTTTATTTGTTTTGATTTCGTTTTGTTTTTATTCTGTTTTGTTTTTATTTCGTTTTGTTTTTATTTTGCTTGTTTTTTTTTCGTTTTGTTTTTATTTCGTTTTGCGTTTATTTTGGTTTTGTATTTATTTTGTTTTAGTTTGTTTCGTTTTGTTTTTATATTATTTTGTTTTTATTTTGTTTTGTTTTTATTTCGTTTTGTTTTTATTTCGTTTTTTTTTTATTTTGTTTTGTTTTTATTTTTTTGTTTTTATTTCGTTTTGTTTTTATTTCGTTTTGTTTTTATTTTGTTTTGTTTTCATGTTGTTTGGTTTTTATTTTGTTGGATTTTTATTTTGTTTTGTTTTTATATTGTTTTGTTTTTATTTCGTTTTGTTATTATTGTGTTTGGCTTTTATTTCGTTTTGTTTTTATTTTGTGGTTGGTTTTATTTCGTTTTGTTTTTATTTTGTTTTGTTTTTATTTTGTTTTGTTTTTATTTCGGTTTGTTTTTAATTAGTATTGTGTTTATTTTGTTTTGTTTTTATTTTGATTTGTTTTCATTTCGTTTTGTTTTTATTTTGTTTTATTTGTATGTTGTTTTGTTTTTATTTTGTTTTGTTTTTATTTTGTTTTGTTTTTATTTTGTTTTGTTTTTATTTTGTTTTGTTTTTATTTCGTTTTGTTTTTATTTCGTTTTGTTTTTATTTCGTTTTGTTTTTATTTCGTTTTGTTTTTATTTTGTTTTGTTTCTATTTCGTTTTGTTTTTATTTTGTTTTGTTTTTATTTTGCTTTGTTTTTATTTCGTTTTGTTGTTATTTTGTTTGTTTTTATTTTGTTTTATTTTTATTTTGTTTCGTTTTTATTTGTTTTGGTTTTATTTGGTTTTGTTTTTATTTTGTTTTGTTTTTATTTTGTGTGTTTTTTATTTTGTTTTTATTTCGTTTTGTTGTTATCTTGTTTTCTTTTTATTTCGTTTTGTTTTTATTTTGTTTTGTTTTTATGTTGTTTTGTTTTTATTTTGTTTTGTGTTTATTTCGTTTTGTTTTGTTTTGTTTTGTTTTGTTTTTATTTCGTTTTGTTTTTATTTTGTTGGGTTTTTATTTCGTTTTGTTTTTATTTCGTTTTTTTTTATTTTGTTTTGTTTTTATTGTGTTTGGTTTTTATTTCGTTTTGTTTTTGTTTTGTGGTTGGTTTTATTTCGTTTTGTTTTTATTTTGTTTTTATTTCGGTCTGTTTTTAATTCGTATTGTGTTTATTTTTTTTTTGTTTTTATTTCGTTTTGTTTTTATTTTATTTTGTTTTTATTTAGTTTTATTTTTATTTCGTTTTGTTTTATTTTGTTTTGTTTTTATTTTGTTTTGTTTTTATTTTGTTTTGATTTTATTGTGTTTTGTTTTTATTTCATTTTGTTTTTATTTTGTTTTGATTTTATTTTTATTTGTTTTGATTTCGTTTTGTTTTTATTCTGTTTTGTTTTTATTTCGTTTTGTTTTTATTTTGCTTGTTTTTTTTCGTTTTGTTTTTATTTCGTTTTGCGTTTATTTTGGTTTTGTATTTATTTTGTTTTAGTTTGTTTCGTTTTGTTTTTATATTATTTTGTTTTTATTTTGTTTTGTTTTTATTTCGTTTTGTTTTTATTTCGTTTTTTTTATTTTGTTTTGTTTTTATTTTTTGTTTTTATTTTGTTTTGTTTTTATTTTGTTTTTATTTTGATTTGTTTTTATTTTGTTTTGTTTTTATTGTGTTTTGTGTTTATTTTGTTTTGTTATTATTTCGTTTTGTTTTTATTTTGTTTTGTTTTTCTTTTGTTTTAATATTATTTTGTTTTGTTTTTATTTAATTTTGTTTTTTTTTTCTGTTCGTTTTAATGTTGTTTTGTTTTTATTTTGTTTGTTTTTTTATTTTGTTTGTTTTTATTTCGTTTTGTTTTTATTTCGTTTTGTTTTTATTTTGTTTTGTTTTTATTTTGTTTGGTTTTTATTTTGTTTTTTTTTATTTCGTTTTGTTTTTATTTTGTTTTGTTTTTATTTTGTTTTGTTTTCATTTTGTTTTGTTTTTATTTCGTTTTGTTTTTATTTTGTTTTGTTTTTAATTGGTTTTGTTTTTATTTTGTTTTGCTTTTATTTTGTTTTGTTTTTATTTTGTTTTGTTTTTATTTCGTTTTGTTTTTATTTCGTTTTGTTTTTATTTTGTTTAGTTGTTATTTTGTTTTGTTTTTATTTTGTTTTGTTTTTATTTTGTTTTGTTTTTATTTTTTTTTGTTTTATTTGTGTTTTGTTTTTATTTCGTTTTGTTTTTATTTTGTTTTGTTTTTGTTTTGTTTTGTTTTTATTTTGTTTTGTTTTTATTTTTTTTTGTTTTATTTGTGTTTTGTTTTTATTTCGTTTTGTTTTTATTTTGTTTTGTTTTTGTTTTGTTTTGTTTTTGTTTTGTTTTGTTTTTATTTCGTTTTGTTTTTTTTTCGTTTTTTTTTTATTTCGTTTTGTTTTTACTCTGTTTTGGTTTTATTTTGTTTTGTTTTTTTTGTTTTGTTTTTATTTTGTTTTGTTTTTATTTCGTTTTGTTTTTACTTCGTTTTGTTTTTATTTTGTTTTGTTTTTTTTCGTTTTTTTTTATTTCGTTTTGTTTTTATTTTGTTTTTATTTAGTTTTGTTTTTATTTCGTTTTGTTTTTATTATGTTTTGTTTTTATTTAGTTTTGTTTGTATTGTGTTTTGTTTTTGTTTCGTTTTTTTTTAGTTTTGTTTTATTTCGTTTTGTTTTTTTTTGTTTTGTGTTCATTTCGTTTTGTTTTTATTTCGTTTTGTTGTTATTTTGTTTTGTCTTTATTTCGTTTTGTTATTGTTTTGTTTTGTTTTTATTTCGTTTTGTTTTTATTTTGTTTTGTTTTTATTTCGTTTTGTTTTTATTTTGTTTTGTTTTTATATTGTTTTGTTTTTATTTCGTTTTGTTTTTATTTCGTTTTGTTTTTATTTCGTTTTGTTTTTATTTTGTTTTTTTTTATTTTGTTTTGTTTGTATTTCGTTTTGTGTTGATTTCGTTTTGCTTTTTTTTTGTTTTTATTTCGTTTTGTTTTTATTTTGTTTCGTTTTTATTTCGTGTTGTTTTTATTTTGTTTTGTTTTTATTTCGTTTTGTTTTTATTTTGTTTTCTTTTTTTTATTTTGTTTTGTTTTTATTTCGTTTTGTTTTTATTTTGTTTTGTTTTTATTTCGTTTTTTTTTATTTTGTTTTGTTTTTATTTTTTTGTTTTTATTTCGTTTTGTTTTTATTTCGTTTTGTTTTTATTTTGTTTTGTTTTTATGTTGTTTGGTTTTTATTTTGTTGGGTTTTTATTTTGTTTTGTTTTTATATTGTTTTGTTTTTATTTCGTTTTGTTATTATTGTGTTTGGCTTTTATTTCGTTTTGTTTTTATTTTGTGGTTGGTTTTATTTCGTTTTGTTTTTATTTTGTTTTGTTTTTATTTTGTTTTGTTTTTATTTCGGTTTGTTTTTAATTAGTATTGTGTTTATTTTGTTTTGTTTTTATTTTGATTTGTTTTCATTTCGTTTTGTTTTTATTTTGTTTTATTTTTATGTTGTTTTGTTTTTATTTTGTTTTGTTTTTATGTTGTTTTGTTTTTATTTTGTTTTGTTTTTATTTTGTTTTGTTTTTATTTCGTTTTGTTTTTATTTCGTTTTGTTTTTATTTCATTTTGTTTTTATTTCGTTTTGTTTTTATTTTGTTTTGTTTCTATTTCGTTTTGTTTTTATTTTGTTTTGTTTTTATTTTGCTTTGTTTTTATTTCGTTTTGTTGTTATTTTGTTTGTTTTTATTTTGTTTTATTTTTATTTTGTTTCGTTTTTATTTGTTTTGTTTTTATTTGGTTTTGTTTTTATTTTGTTTTGTTTTTATTTTGTGTGTTTTTTATTTTGTTTTGTTTTTATTTCGTTTTGTTGTTATCTTGTTTTCTTTTTATTTCGTTTTGTTTTTATTTTGTTTTGTTTTTATGTTGTTTTGTTTTTGTTTTGTTTTGTGTTTATTTCGTTTTGTTTTGTTTTGTTTTGTTTTTATTTCGTTTTGTTTTTATTTTGTTGGGTTTTTATTTCGTTTTGTTTTTATTTCGTTTTGTTTTTATTTTGTTTTGTTTTTATTGTGTTTGGTTTTTATTTCGTTTTGTTTTTGTTTTCTGGTTGGTTTTATTTCGTTTTGTTTTTATTTTGTTTTTATTTCGGTCTGTTTTTAATTCGTATTGTGTTTATTTTTTTTTGTTTTTATTTCGTTTTGTTTTTATTTTATTTTGTTTTTATTTAGTTTTATTTTTATTTCGTTTTGTTTTATTTTGTTTTGTTTTTATTTTGTTTTGTTTTTATTTTGTTTTGATTTTATTGTGTTTTGTTTTTATTTCATTTTGTTTTTATTTTGTTTTGTTTTTATTTTGATTTGTTTTGATTTCGTTTTGTTTTTATTCTTTTTTGTTTTTATTTCGTTTTATTTTTATTTTGCTTGTTTTTTTTCGTTTTGTTTTTATTTCGTTTTGCGTTTATTTTGGTTTTGTATTTATTTTGTTTTAGTTTTATTTCGTTTTGTTTTTATTTTATTTTGTTTTTATTTTGTTTTGTTTTTATTTCGTTTTGTTTTTATTTCGTTTTTTTTATTTTGTTTTGTTTTTATTTTTTGTTTTTATTTTGTTTTGTTTTTATTTTGTTTTTATTTTGATTTGTTTTTATTTTGTTTTGTTTTTATTGTGTTTTGTGTTTATTTTGTTTTGTTATTATTTCGTTTTGTTTTTATTTTGTTTTGTTTTTCTTTTGTTTTAATATTATTTTGTTTTGTTTTTATTTAATTTTGTTTTTATTTTTCTGTTCGTTTTAATGTTGTTTTGTTTTTATTTTGTTTGTTTTTTTATTTTGTTTGTTTTTATTTCGTTTTGTTTTTATTTCGTTTTGTTTTTATTTTGTTTTGTTTTTATTTTGTTTTGTTTTCATTTTGTTTTGTTTTTATTTCGTTTTGTTTTTATTTTGTTTTGTTTTTAATTGGTTTTGTTTTTATTTTGTTTTGCTTTTATTTTGTTTTGTTTTTATTTTGTTTTGTTTTTATTTCGTTTTGTTTTTATTTCGTTTTGTTTTTATTTTGTTTAGTTGTTATTTTGTTTTGTTTTTATTTTGTTTTGTTTTTATTTTGTTTTGTTTTTATTTTTTTTTGTTTTATTTGTGTTTTGTTTTTATTTCGTTTTGTTTTTATTTTGTTTTGTTTTTGTTTTGTTTTGTTTTTGTTTTGTTTTGTTTTTATTTCGTTTTGTTTTTTTTTCGTTTTGTTTTTATTTCGTTTTGTTTTTACTCTGTTTTGGTTTTATTTTGTTTTGTTTTTTTTGTTTTGTTTTTATTTTGTTTTGTTTTTATTTCGTTTTGTTTTTATTTCGTTTTGTTTTTATTTTGTTTTGTTTTTTTTCGTTTTTTTTATTTCGTTTTGTTTTTATTTTGTTTTTATTTAGTTTTGTTTTTATTTCGTTTTGTTTTTATTTTGTTTTGTTTTTATTTAGTTTTGTTTGTATTGTGTTTTGTTTTTGTTTCGTTTTTTTTTAGTTTTGTTTTATTTCGTTTTGTTTTTTTTTGTTTTGTGTTCATTTCGTTTTGTTTTTATTTCGTTTTGTTGTTATTTTGTTTTGTCTTTATTTCGTTTTTTTATTGTTTTGTTTTGTTTTTATTTCGTTTTGTTTTTATTTTGTTTTGTTTTTATTTCGTTTTGTTTTTATTTTGTTTTGTTTTTATATTGTTTTGTTTTTATTTAGTTTTGTTTTTATTTCGTTTTGTTTTTATTTCGTTTTGTTTTTATTTTGTTTTTTTTTATTTTGTTTTGTTTGTATTTCTGATTGTTTTTATTTCGTATTGTGTTTATTTTGTTTTGTTTTTATTTCGTTTTGTTTTTATTTTGTTTCGTTTTTATTTCGTGTTGTTTTTATTTTGTTTTGTTTTTATTTCGTTTTGTTTTTATTTTGTTTTCTTTTTTTTATTTTGTTTTGTTTTTATTTCGTTTTGTTTTTATTTTGTTTTGTTTTTATTTCGTTTTTTTTTATTTTGTTTTGTTTTTATTTTTTTGTTTTTATTTCGTTTTGTTTTTATTTCGTTTTGTTTTTATTTTGTTTTGTTTTTATGTTGTTTGGTTTTTATTTTGTTGGGTTTTTATTTTGTTTTGTTTTTATATTGTTTTGTTTTTATTTCGTTTTGTTATTATTGTGTTTGGCTTTTATTTCGTTTTGTTTTTATTTTGTGGTTGGTTTTATTTCGTTTTGTTTTTATTTTGTTTTGTTTTTATTTTGTTTTGTTTTTATTTCGGTTTGTTTTTAATTAGTATTGTGTTTATTTTGTTTTGTTTTTATTTTGATTTGTTTTCATTTCGTTTTGTTTTTATTTTGTTTTATTTTTATGTTGTTTTGTTTTTATTTTGTTTTGTTTTTATGTTGTTTTGTTTTTATTTTGTTTTGTTTTTATTTTGTTTTGTTTTTATTTCGTTTTTTTTTTATTTCGTTTTGTTTTTATTTCGTTTTGTTTTTATTTCGTTTTGTTTTTATTTTGTTTTGTTTCTATTTCGTTTTGTTTTTATTTTGTTTTGTTTTTATTTTGCTTTGTTTTTATTTCGTTTTGTTGTTATTTTGTTTGTTTTTATTTTGTTTTATTTTTATTTTGTTTCGTTTTTATTTGTTTTGTTTTTATTTGGTTTTGTTTTTATTTTGTTTTGTTTTTATTTTGTGTGTTTTTTATTTTGTTTTGTTTTTATTTCGTTTTGTTGTTATCTTGTTTTCTTTTTATTTCGTTTTGTTTTTATTTTGTTTTGTTTTTATGTTGTTTTGTTTTTGTTTTGTTTTGTGTTTATTTCGTTTTGTTTTGTTTTTATTTCGTTTTGTTTTTATTTTGTTGGGTTTTTATTTCGTTTTGTTTTTATTTCGTTTTTTTTTTATTTTGTTTTGTTTTTATTGTGTTTGGTTTTTATTTCGTTTTGTTTTTGTTTTGTGGTTGGTTTTATTTCGTTTTGTTTTTATTTTGTTTTTATTTCGGTCTGTTTTTAATTCGTATTGTGTTTATTTTTTTTGTTTTTATTTCGTTTTGTTTTTATTTTATTTTGTTTTTATTTAGTTTTATTTTTATTTCGTTTTGTTTTATTTTGTTTTGTTTTTATTTTGTTTTGTTTTTATTTTGTTTTGATTTTATTGTGTTTTGTTTTTATTTCATTTTGTTTTTATTTTGTTTTGTTTTTATTTTGATTTGTTTTGATTTCGTTTTGTTTTTATTCTGTTTTTTTTTTATTTCGTTTTGTTTTTATTTTGCTTGTTTTTTTTCGTTTTGTTTTTATTTCGTTTAGCGTTTATTTTGGTTTTGTATTTATTTTGTTTTAGTTTTATTTCGTTTTGTTTTTATTTTATTTTATTTTTATTTTGTTTTGTTTTTATTTCGTTTTGTTTTTATTTCTTTTTTTTTATTTTGTTTTGTTTTTATTTTATTTTTTTTTTTTTTTTTATTTTGTTTTTATTGTGATTTGTTTTTATTTTGTTTTGTTTTTATTGTGTTTTGTGTTTATTTTGTTTTGTTATTATTTCGTTTTGTTTTTATTTTGTTTTGTTTTTCTTTTGTTTTAATATTATTTTGTTTTGTTTTTATTTAATTTTGTTTTTATTTTTCTGTTCGTTTTAATGTTGTTTTGTTTTTATTTTGTTTGTTTTTTTATTTTGTTTGTTTTTATTTCGTTTTGTTTTTATTTCGTTTTGTTTTTATTTTGTTTTGTTTTTATTTTGTTTGGTTTTTATTTTGTTTTTTTTTATTTCGTTTTGTTTTTATTTTGTTTTGTTTTTATTTTGTTTTGTTTTCATTTTGTTTTGTTTTTATTTCGTTTTGTTTTTATTTTGTTTTGTTTTTAATTGGTTTTGTTTTTATTTTGTTTTGCTTTTATTTTGTTTTGTTTTTGTTTTGTTTTGTTTTTATTTCGTTTTGTTTTTATTTCGTTTTGTTTTTATTTTGTTTAGTTGTTATTTTGTTTTGTTTTTATTTTGTTTTGTTTTTATTTTGTTTTGTTTTTATTTTTTTTGTTTTATTTGTGTTTTGTTTTTATTTCGTTTTGTTTTTATTTTGTTTTGTTTTTGTTTTGTTTTGTTTTTGTTTTGTTTTGTTTTTATTTCGTTTTGTTTTTTTTTTGTTTTGTTTTTATTTCGTTTCGTTTTTACTCTGTTTTGGTTTTATTTTGTTTTGTTTTTTTTGTTTTGTTTTTATTTTGTTTTGTTTTTATTTCGTTTTGTTTTTATTTCGTTTTGTTTTTATTTTGTTTTGTTTTTTTTTCGTTTTTTTTTATTTCGTTTTGTTTTTATTTTGTTTTTATTTAGTTTTGTTTTTATTTCGTTTTGTTTTTATTTTGTTTTGTTTTTATTTAGTTTTGTTTGTATTGTGTTTTTTTTTTTGTTTCGTTTTTTTTTAGTTTTGTTTTATTTCGTTTTGTTTTTTTTTGTTTTGTGTTCATTTCGTTTTGTTTTTATTTCGTTTTGTTGTTATTTTGTTTTGTCTTTATTTCGTTTTGTTATTGTTTTGTTTTGTTTTTATTTCGTTTTGTTTTTATTTTGTTTTGTTTTTATTTCGTTTTGTTTTTATTTTGTTTTGTTTTTATATTGTTTTGTTTTTATTTAGTTTTGTTTTTATTTCGTTTTGTTTTTATTTCGTTTTGTTTTTATTTTGTTTTTTTTTATTTTGTTTTGTTTGTATTTCTGATTGTTTTTATTTCGTATTGTGTTTATTTTGTTTTGTTTTTATTTCGTTTTGTTTTTATTTTGTTTTGTTTTTATTTAGTTTTGTTTTTATTTCGTTTTGTTTTTTTTTGTTTTGTTTTTATTTTGTTTTGATTTTATTTTGTTTTGTTTTTATTTCGTTTTGTTTTTATTTTGTTTTGTTTTTATTTTGATTTGTTTTGATTTCGTTTTGTTTTTATTTTGTTTTGTTTTTATTTTGTTTTGTTTTTATTGCGTTTTGTTTTTTTTGGTTTTGTTTTTATTTTGTTTTGTTTTTATTTTTGTGTTTTCATTTTGTTTTGTTTTTATTTTGTTTTGTTTTTATTTAGCTTTGTTTTTATTTCGTTTTGTTTTCATTTCGTTTTGTTTTTATTTGGTTTTTATTTCGTATTGTGTTTATTTTGTTTTGTTTTTGTTTTTTTTTATTTTTATTTTGTTTTGTTTTTATTTCGTTTTGTTTTTATTTTGTTTTGTTTTTATGTCGTTTTGTTTTTATTTTGTTTTGTTTTTATTTGGTTTTGTTTTTAATTATGTTTTGTTTTTATTCCGTTTTGTTTTTATTTCGTTTTGTTTTTATTTCGTTTTGTTTTTATTCTGTTTTGTTTTTATTTCGTTTAGTTTTTATTTTGTTTTGTTTTTATTTCGTTTTGTTTTTATTTTGTTTTGTTTTTATTTCGTTTTGTTTTTATTTCGTTTTGTTTTTATTTTGTTTTGTTTTTATTTTGTTTTGTTTTTATTTTTGTTTTGTTTTGTTTGTGTTTTGTTTTTATTTCGTTTTGTTTTTATTTTGTTTTGTTTTTATTTTGTTTTGTTTTTGTTTTGTTTTGTTTTTATATTGTTTTGTTTTTATTTTGTTTTGTTTTTATTTCGTTTTGTTTTTATTTTGTTTTGTTTTTATTTCTTTTTGTTTTTAGTTTGTTTTGTTTTTATTTCGTATTGGGTTTATTTTGTGTTGTTTTTATTTCGTTTGGTTTTTATTTTGTTTTGTTTTTATTTTGTTTTGTTTTTATTTCGTTTTCTTTTTATTTCGTATTGTGTTCATTTTGTTTTGTTTTTATTCCGTTTTGTTTTTATTTTGCTTCGTTTTTATTTTGTTTTGTTTTTATTTTGTTTTGTTTTTATTTTTTTTGTTTTTATTTTGTTTTCGTTTTTATTGTGTTTTGTGTTTATTTTGTTTTGTTTTTATTTTGTTTTGTTTTTATTTCGTTTTGCTTTTTTTGTTTTGATTTCGTTTTGTTTATATTTTGTTTTGTTTTTATTTCGTTTTGTTTTTATTTCGTTTTGTTTTTGTTTTGTTTTGTTTTTATTTCGTTTTTTCTTTATTTCGTTTTGTTTTTGTTTTGTTTTGTTTTTATTTTGTTTTGTTTTTATTTTGTTTTGTTTTTATTTCGTGTTGTTTTTATTTCGTTTTGTTTTTATTTCGTTTTGTTTTTATTTTTTTTGTGTTTATTTCGTTTTGTTTTTATGTTGTTTTGTTTTTATGTCGTGTTGTTTTTATTTTTTTTGTTTTTATTTTGTTTTGTTTTTATTTTGTTTTGTTTTTATTTCGTTTTGTTTTTATTTCGTTTTGTTTTTATTTCGGTCTGTTTTTATTTATTTTTTTTTTTTTTTTACATAGGCATCACCACATGGTCAAGGCCAAGAGGCCACTCAGGGATCAGGGTTAAAGAGTGTACAGTAGAAATTGGACAATATAATAATAATTAGTAATGAAAATTTGGTAAATTTGATAACTTATATTGAACGGCTCATCAAGAACTTATGTACGTTAGACTTGAAGACAACCATATTGTAGTCAGCCGGAAAGCAGGAAAATGGAAGAAAATTCTACAGGCGCGCAGTTCTAAGAAAGAAGCTTTGTTCATGGAATCTACGTTTATGTTTAGGCATAGATAAAGAGTGGAGGGAATTATTGATAGTGTTTACAGCTAGACGAGTGTTTCTTGTGAAAGTTTGGCGGTGGGGGGGCCATAGATTGAAGCTCAGTCGAACACTTTCCAAGAAAATAACGATACATCAGATACAAACTCGCAACATCTCTTCTGTGAGATAGAGGTTGCAAGGAAGAGAAAAGGACATCTCCTACGAGGCTACGAAGTCTATTTTGAACTCTATCAAGGCAGGACAAGTCCTTTCTAGCAGCTCCTGCCCAGATGTGGCAACAGTATTCTATCCTTGGACGTACCTGGCTCTTATATAGATAGCGAATAGCATCAGCAGTGAGATATCTACCGGATCGATAGAAAGATCCCACCATTTTTCCAGTGGCCTTGGCAACAGATTTGATGTACGTGTTCCATTTAAGATCAGGAATAATGGTCAAGCCAAGAAGCTTGTAAAAACTTGAGGCCTCCTGAAGACGAGAGCCATTCATTTCAATTGATATCAGATGTGGATCAGAATGTTGATGATGTAAAGAGAGAAGCTTGGATTTAGATGCATTAAAAGTAACCAGCCATTCTTTACCCCATTGTACTACGTGCTCAAGATCAGAAGAGAGAGAATTGGAGAGAACTTGGTCGTTTACTGTCTTAGATGTGCTACCATTAAATGGTAGTGTCGTCAGCATAGATGTCTACAAATGATGTAAGGATGTGATTTGGAAGATCATTAATATAGACCAGGAAAAGAGTTGGGCCCAGGATGGATCCCTGAGGGACACCGGCATTAATACTGTGAGCTTCTGATTTTTTCCCCTCAACTACTACTCTTATGAACCTATCAGAAAGAAATGATTTAATAATTGAGAAGGCATTTCCAGCAATACCATAGCTAGAGATCTTATGAAGTAAACCTTTATGCCATACCCTATCAAAGGCCTTAGATATGTCAAGAGCAATTGCCCTAGAAAGGTTGCCTCCGTCGAGAGATTTGCTAATCCTATGAGATATAACTGTAAGCACATCTGCTGTAGATCTAGCAGAACGGAAACCATATTGAGTGTCACTAAGAAGGTTACTTTTGTTGAGATGGTTGATTACTTCTGTATTTAACACAGATTCCAGCAACTTACTCATGACGCACAGGAGACTTATTGGCCTGTACTGAGAGGGGGATGAGCGATCACCTGAATTCTTAAATACAGGGCATACTGATGAAATTTTCCAGGGAGATGGGAAACTATTCTCCTTAAGACAACGTTTATTTCGTTTTGTTTTTATTTTGTTTTGTTTTTATTTCGTTTTGTTTTTATTTTGTTTTGTTTTACAGCAAAGCAAATCAATTTAATAACCCACCAAATTTATATAAAAATTTATTTAAACATTCATAGAAGGGAGGCACATAATAGTTAACGAATTCCAATGCACTGTCCATGTTAAAAATGGTTTACTAAATAGTGACATTATTATTTAGAAATTCGTTCATAAAAAAGTGAAGGGGGACGTTAATATTTTGGTGTTTTGTTTACAAGGGAATTAACACTTATCAAGGCCTAGAAGCCATTCGAGGATAAGGGTTAAAGAGTGTACAGTGGTCAAAAGAACAATATAGTAATTGTTAAAAGTGTAAATTTGGTAAATTGGATTTAAGGGGAACGGCTCATCAAGAACTTGTTTACATTGGACTTGAAGACGGCCATATTGTAGTCAGCTGGAAAGCATGGAAACGGAAGAGAGTTCCACAGGTGTGCAGTTCTAAGAAAGAAGCTTTGTTCTTGGAATCTACGTTTAGGTTTGGGCACAGATAAAGAGTGAGGGAAATTATTGATAGTGTTTGCAGCCAGACGGGTGTTTCTCATGAATGTTTGACAAGGAGGGACTATAGATTGGAGCTCAAACGAACAATTGCCATGAAAATAACGATAAAACAAAGACAGGCTCGCAGCGTCTCTTCTATGAGAAAGAAGTTGCAGGGAAGAGAAAAGGGCATCCCCCACTCGGCTACGAAGTCTGTTTTGTACTCTGTCAAGGCAGGATACACTGGGCTGACTCTCAAAATCATTTGAGGATTTTAAAGTCAGTCTCAATCAATAATTTAATGAATTCATTAAATTATTAGGTTTATCCGGATAAAAATTTTTGATCTCCATCAACTCCTCATTATTTATACAAATTCCCATTTGAATAATTTTCTTTTTTTCCCCCCTCGGTTAAAAAATGACATGCATATATTCATTGTTGTTGCTCTTTACATGTTAATTATTTTTATTTTTTTTGTAATTTATACCAAACGATTAACTCCTGATGAGTTTGTCGGCTAAGATCATCCCTAGAGTTTCTACTTCTATTATTTCTAAAGCACTATATATATATATATATATATATATATATATATATATATATATATATATATATATATATATATATATATATATAACCGATTTAAAAATATAATGTTATTGTTGATTTTTGTTTTTGTATTTATGAATTGTTTTGAATTTTTCTCTGCTGTATTTTCAGAATAATGAAAAAACACGTGTTACATGCGTTTTGCGGATTGTGTCACTTTTTCAGTTGAGAGAAATTCTTATGTGAGTAAGATTTTTTTTTCATTATTTTTAAAATATCCTAGAGAAAAATTTTAAACAATTCATTGAAACAAAACAACAACATTATATTTTCCAATCGGTTCAACTGTGGATTTTGTCACTTTTTAAGCGGAGTGAAATTCTTATGAGATTAGAATATGTTTTTCCTCTTCTTCTACAGTGCAACGGACAAAAATAAATGTATATAGTTATATGTGCATATATATTAGTATGCGGGTATGTCTAATACTTCATGGAGATGAATGCCGCTGCTTGTAGATTTCCAGTTTACTTTTGGACAAAGTGTAGAACCTATTAGTCTCCTTCTGATGTTTTAGAAGGTAATCTTACTATGGGAGCCAAAAATACCAGGTTGAAATCTGGTGCGTGAATTTTTTTCTTGGTGAGGATAAATGTGCCTCTCTGAATCTTGCCTGACAGCAAATCTAGTGTTGGTGACATGGTACCATTTATCTTGCTTCTGCTTGTCATGGATTATAACTGTTGAAACTCAGAGAGTGATGTGTAGTACATTATGTATCATTACCATCTTTCATGTACAGATATTTCTTCAAAAGTGACGATGTATAACAAGTTGGAGATATGCAGTCTCAAATCTGCACATGAGCGCTTTAACGCTTATCTTAACAATGTTGCTAGTTTTATTGGACAGGAACTAGCTTCGATGGATTTTTTTGCAACTGAGCAGCCCATTTTAGGGATAATACTGTTCACCCAATGAAAAGTGTCTCGAATAGGTGCTCTAAACATTATCTGTTCAATCTGAAGGTGATCAGTTACCTGTAGCCGAATATTCTTCACACTTGTATGGGAAATTATATATAAAAAAAGGTTATGCAAAAGAAAGAGATAAGATGACCATTGCAGCATGAAATGTGAGGATACTTCTGGATCAGGAGGAATATCCTTTCCAAGAACAAAGAACCACCATTGCTGCTCTATCTGAAACTTGTGAAGAAGATCAAGTAACTGAAAAGAGGTGCTGAATACACATTCTTTTGGAAGAGCAAGACTGAAGGCACTAAAAGGGAAGGAGGTGTAGGCACTGGCGTAGCTAGGGGGGGGGGGCGGTCCGCCCCGGGCGGCACACCTGAGGGGGCGGCATTTTGAGAGGGTAAAAATAGAAAGTAGAAAAAATAAATAAAAATAAACAAAAGTTAACAAAAAATATGAAATTTTATACCAAAAAGGTTGTAAAAAATCGGAATTTTGAGGGGTATCGGAATCAGAAAAAATGTGTCCCTATTTTCTGAGCGTCGGGGGAGGCGGCATGGGGCGGCATTTTGAGATGGTAAAAAGGGAAAATCGAAAAAAATGCTAACAAAAAATCTGAAATTGCATATCGAAAAGGTTGTAAAAAATGGGAACTTTTGTAGTTATTGGAATCGCAAAAAGGTGTCCCTATTTTGCGAGCGGCATATTTCAGGGGGCGGCATTTTGAGAGAGTAAAAATAGAAAGTAGAAAAAAATAAATAAAAATAAACAAAATCTAACAATAAATCTGACATTTTATACTGAAAAAGTTGTAAAAAATCGAAAATCTTTGAGGTATCAGAATCAGAAAAATGTGTCTCTTATTTACAAGCAGCACATGTCAGGGGCGGCATTTTGAGAGGATAAAAATAGAAAATAGAAAAAATATATAAAAGCTAACAAAAAATCTGAAATTTTATACCGAAAGTTTGTAAAAATCTGAAGTATTGGAGGTATCGGAATCGGAAAAATGTGTCCCTATTTTACGATTCCAAAACCGATTCTTTTAAATTTTTAATTTAATTTTTCATTATTGGTACTAATTATAAATATTTATTATTTTTAAATTATCGCTAAAACTAAAATGAGAATAACCTCAAAATACGATGTAAATTTATTTTATTTGTAAAACAATTTTTTTTAATTGCATAAATTCTCTATGTAACCTTTCAAAGAAAGCAGTTGCTTTACATGTTCTGAAATATGTTGAAAAATTAAACAGCAACAGTCTTTGCAGCCCGCGGCGATCGTAAGATTTGCCCCCCCCCGCATTTGATAATTTGTTAACCTTCAAAATTCCAAAAGCTCTCAAAATATTTATTTTCATGGAACTAATGTTAGACTGCAGCTATTAGTCCTAGATTTTCATCGTATTACAGTACTCGTCAAAGAAGACCAAAGATTTTTCAAAACAATTATATAGTTTTCTTCGGATTAATGTTCACACAATTCCCTTCAGATTAATGTTTACATACTTATTAATGAAAAGAAATTGTTAAATTAAATTAACTGGCTACGTAATTGTATACGTAGTCAGTTAATTTAACAATTTCTTTTCAATGATAATTGAATATTATTATAATAATAATTGAAATTTCTTTTCAATAATAATATATGACTTGGGTGCCATGAGCTAGAATCGAAATCGAAACACAACTCTCCACCCTCATTCCCTAGCCTCTGAACCACTAATAAAATAAAGACTGGGTACGCAAATAAAAGAAACCAAATATTTTTTCAAAACAAAAACTTATAATTCAAATTATAAAAAAAAATGTTAAATTAAATGAATTAGCTACACAAGCAAATATAATAATAAATTTAAATGAGAACATTTGAAAACCTGAAAATGTTATGAAATGATAAAATCATTTTTATTTACTTTTTTGTCGTTGTTAAAGTCCGAATTTTCGCCAAATAACATGGATGTATCAAGGAGAGAATAGTCCGAATTGAATTTAGGAAAATTAGATACCGTAGAAATAATTTTCGCAAGGTATGAAAATTAAGAAACTACAGAATGTTAATTTAATAATAATGGACCAGTTTTCCTACCTAGCAAAAAATGGACGAATTTTCCATGGACGAATTTTCCGGTCACCCCAATGCCGGGGGGGGGGGCAATTTTACTACCGCCCTGGGCGGCAAAAGGTCTAGCTACGCCACTGGGTGTAGGTTTTGCAATTTGCACAAATATCGTAAGTCATCTACAATAATCTCATGGGGTTTGTGACTGCATCATGAGTCTGAGACTGCTTTTATGGTGTGGTCCTTATGCATCAGTTATTTTAGTGTATGCCCCTACTTTATGCAGTAGTCAAGATATCATCATAGCATTTTATCAGGAATGCAGAGACTGTTTTCAAGAATACCAAAGAATGAAAAAATTTTGTTACTCTGACTTCAATGCATGTGTTGGATCTGATCATGAAACCTAGGATGTCTTAAGAATGTATAGACTTGATAAACTTAATGATAATGGTATTCAGAGTTTTTACTAGCAGTGTGTAAAACCTTTTCTGCTTATTCATAAAGCAACAGGGACACACCCTAGGTTCAAACATGGGTGCATTCGTATATCATCACCCAGAGACGTGATCTTTAAGATATATGTACAGTTAGAGTTATACGAAGTGCTGAGTGTGGTACTGACATCAAACTTTTTTATGCAAAGATCAAGATGCGAATTAAGAAAAAAGTGAGGCTTAGTAGTTTTAAACTAATAAAATGCATCGATGTCTCGAAGCTGAAAAAGCATGAAATCGATGTCTCGAAGCTGAAAAGCATGAAAGGGTCTAAGAATCTAAAGAACTTATTCAATGACATCATATTTGATGGAACATGGGATCAGTTCAAATCAAAAGTGTACAGCATTGGAGTAGAATGACGTCTTAAGGAAAATAAATGCAGAGACTGGTTTGATGAAAATAATGTTATCTCCAATCTTATTAAACTTTGTAGTTCCTCCGACTCATCCATAGGAAAAGTAGAGGATATTTTTAAGGAAGCAAAGAAAAACTCCAGTGGAAGCTTCGTCAGATTATAAATGTGGCTGAATTGTCTGCTCAAATACATCAGGATTTTGCTAGCAAAGATGCAAAATCTTTCTATAATCAAACAAAAATATGGACCACAAGCTTCATTTTATTCCTTTTAAAATCTAAAGATGGCTCTGTTTTGATCAAGTATATAGACAGTATCATGGCACAATGGAAGGAGTACTTTACAGATTTATTTCATAAACCATCTGTTACAGATGAAGCAATGATTTCATGTTTTCCCACAACGCAATATAATTAAGGAAATGATGGTGGACCCCACTTTTGATGAGATAAAATGCACCATCAAAGAAATTAATACTGGAAAAGCACCAGGTTTTGAAGAGATATCAGTAGAGTTGTTGCTCTTTGGCTGTGAAAACGTTTCTAGCACAGTGCATAGTCTACTTCTTGCCATGTGACAAGGAAGTAATTCACACAAGATTGGCTAGAGGCAATAATGCTACCACTTTACAAAGGAACAGGACAGAAGTCTGAATGTGGTGACTATAGAGGGATCATGCTGCTTGAAGCTGTGGGTAAGACGCTGGCTTAGTTCATTATTAGATTTGTTAAAACTAACTAAATCTTATTTCTATAACCTGATCTCTATTTCATTATAGTGCGACATATTTTTTTATTAAAGTGATGTTAATTCTTAGATAGTTTATTCATTTCTTTAGAAATAGAAGAAACTATAGATTTTTAACAGAAGGTGAATGGTTATAATTATTATCTATGCACAATAAATTATGATTTGATTTAAGATGTCATATGTGTTATTAACCAATAAAATTCCAATGAATCCAGAAAATTGACTACACAGTGATTGATGTGTATAGATATTTTAAGATCAGTTTTCCTAAAAAATATCTTCAGCTTTTTTATCCCTTCATCCAAGCTCTTAAGGTTAAGCAATTAACAAAAAAAACATCATCCCTATCTAGCTCGCTTACTAATTCCGGGTTGTCTTTATGCAATTCCCTCAGTATATAAAGCCCCACCAAATGAGTAACCACATCGAATCTGAAGGTCCCATAAAAATTTCAAAATTATTTTCTCTATTCTCCCTACTTCATAACTTATTATTATATTCTGCTGATGTTCTCCTAGTTAGCTTAATTATATCTATTTCTAAGTCAGATCAGTCTCAACTCAAGCCATGTTGAGCCTTAATCAACAAATATATGCATATGTATATATGTATGTGTGTATGCATGTAACGTGGCCGTTATGCTCGAACAGTGTCTGTTACAGTTCAAACCTTTCTCAGACCCATATCGTCTGGTACCGTCGAAAAGGAACAAACAAACAAAGGAAATAAATAAGATATATATGCCTCCTCTCAGGGAGTGCACATTTGATTATTAAAAGATTAGAAAAGGCTGTGGACAAGGTTTTTTAATTTCGTTGCCGCCAGCTAGGAACTATCATTATTTTCTGCTTAAATGATTAATGTTTATGGTACAATTTTGCTTTTGATATACTTATTGTGAGATCTCGATCTATATTTCTCACTTGTAGTGAGAAATATAGATGGAGATCTCACAATAAGTATATCAAAATCTTAGATAAAATATATGAAGGGAAAACATTTAGGTCTCCGAATTACAAATAAATAAGATATATATGCCTCCTCTCAGAGATTCGAGCATTAACAGATGCCTGAATCTCACTCTCTTTGGGAAGGGTATGCAATTAACAGAACAAAAAAGAGATGAAAAATAAGTATGCAAGAAATAAATGCTACCAAAGGCAAGACTCTTCTAACTACATTGATATTTCTTTGTGTTTAATTTTATTTTAAATGATTTAATATAGACTTTCGGCTTGTGTGGTAATAAAAGTTTTTAAATTTCACTTGTGATGTAAGGCTGTATAAGCTGTTAACTTTGGTCAAAATAGGATGTTTATTTTTTTATCGGATTTTTTCGATTATTGAAGAAAAGCCTATCTAAGAACACTGCACATGAAGTACATTTGTGTGAAATTTCTTAAAAATCGACCCGGCCATTTTGGAGTCCATAGGAAACACACACACACACACACGCACGCACGCACATGCACACGCACACACACACACACAGAGTCCTTTTTATATAATATTAGAGATAGAGATTCTTGTATTCCTTAAGAAACTATTGAATGGCATTTATAGAAAACGTAACAAAACACAAAATATTTATTGTAAATTCTACTTAAGTTGCGCACTCAAATATTTCTATTTTGTGATACTAAGAAATTTATTAAAACAAAGTCCTGAAATGTTTAAAAAAAAAAAAAGAATTGATAATTTGTATTAGTTACATTATTCTCATCTCGGCTGTTATTTTCACAACGTTTCATCTATATATCTCAAACGTCTGTGTGTATGTATGTATGTATGTTTGTTTGTAACGCAAAAACTTTTGACAGACACAACCAAACTTGACAAATTTGGTATAATATTGAACCTTGATCACCCGGATGACAAATATCGAAATTTCACGTCAAACGGACCACTAGAAGTGGGTCAACTTATCAGTTATCTTCAAGAGGAGCCCAAAAAAAACCTGTCATTATAATGTTATTTATTACGTAATTATTGAATGATCCAATGTTGTTTATACGTAAAAAAAAAAAACGCTTAGTCATGTCACGTGACGTGACGTCAACATCCAGTAATGGCGAACAATTGTAAATAACAACTTTTTTTACCGATAGCTTTGCAATTTCTCTTCTCCTTCGTTATATATATTATTAAACTTCATGACAATGTTTCCAACGTGATTAACTGGTTAACTTTCTCTTGACCTCCTACCACTGTTAAACTGTGGGGGGGGAAGAGGCAGCTTGAAAACCAACAAAAACAGTGCACAGTTTCCCAAGCATTATCTCCTATTAAAAAAAAGATGCACACTTTATATTTACATAGTGGGGTGGGGGGGTGCGAGAATAGAACCGCTTTTGTGGGGGGAAGGGGGGGGAAGAAGCCAAGTGCACAGTTTCCCAAGCATTACCTCCTATTAAAAGAGGAAGCACACTTTATATTTACTTAGTGGGGTGGGGAGGACGAGATTAGAACCGCTTTTGTGGGGGGAAGGAAGAAAAGAAGCCATGGGGGGGACGAGATTAGAACCGCTTTTGTGGGGGGAAGGGGGGGGGGGAAGAAACCAAGTGCACAGTTTCCCAAGCATTATCTCCTATTAAAAGAGGAAGCACACTTTATATTTACCTAGTGGGGTGGGGGGACGAGATGAGAACCGCTTTTGTGGGGGGAAGGAGGCGGAAAAAGCCGAGTGCACAGTTTCCCAAGCATTACCTCATATTAAAAAAAGAAGCACACTTTATATTTACTTAGTGGGGGGGAATGGAACCGCTTTTGTGGGGGGAGGGTGGGGGGAAGAGGCCGAGTGAAGAGTTTCCCAAGCATTACCTCCTATTAAAAAAAGATGCACACTTTATATTTACTTAGTGGGGTGAGGGGAAGAGAATGACACCGCTTTTATGGGGGGAGGGGGGAATAGACCGAGTGCACAGTATATTTACTTAGTGGGGTGGGGGGGACGAGATGAGAACCGCTTTTGTGGGGGAAGAGGGGGAAGCAGCCGTGGGGGGGACGAGATTAGAACCGCTTTTGTGGGGGGAAGGGGGGGAAGAAGCCAAGTGCACAGTTTCCCAAGCATTATCTCCTATTAAAAGAGGAAGAAAACTTTATATTTACTTAGTGGGGTGGGGGGACGAGATTAAAACCGCTTTTGTGGGGAGAAAGGGGTGTGGAAGAAGCCGAGTGCACAGTTTCCCAAGCACTACCTCATATTAAAAAAAGAAGCACACTTTATATTTACTTAGTGGGGGGGGGGAATGGAACCGCTTTTGTGGGGGGAGAGTGGGGGAAGAGGCCGAGTGCAGAGTTTCCCAAGCATTACCTCCTATTAAAAAAAGATGCACACTTTATATTTACTTAGTGGGGTGGGGGGAAGAGAATGACACCGCTTTTGTGGGGGGAGAGGGGAATAGGCCGAGTGAACAGTTTCCCAAGCATTAGCTCCTATTAAAAAAAGATGCACACTTTATATTTGAGTGTGTGAGAGAGAGAGAGAGAGAACAATTCTCAACCTATATGCTCAACAAATTTTTTATCTACAGATTTGAAAGTTTGTATATAGGGTATTCAGACATATGGAAATATATCTAGAATAAACTATCTATTATATCTATAAAAGTGAAAATGTGTGTGTGGTAGCCAGAGAGAGAGAGAGAGAGAGAGAGAGAACAATTCTCAACCTATATATTCAATACATTTTTTATCTAAAGATTTGAAAATTTGTATATAGGGTATTCTGACATATGGAAATATATCTACCATAATCTATCTATTATATCTATAAAAGTGAAAATGTGTGTGTGTGTGTGTGTGTGTGTGTGTGAGAGAGAGAGAGAACAATTCTCAACCTATATACTCAACATATTTTTATCTACGGATTTGAAAATTTGTATATAGGGTATTCAGACATATAGAAATATATCTAGCATTATCTATATATTATATCTATAAAAGTGAGAATGTGTGTGTGTGAGAGAGAGAACAATTCTCAACCTATATATTCAACAAATTTTTTATCTACAGATTTGAAAATTTGTATATTGGGTATTCAGACACATGGAAATATATCTAGCATAATCGATCTATTATATCTATAAAAGTCAGAATGTTTGCGTGTGTGTGTGTGTGTAAGGTTGAAAGAGAGAGAGAGAGAACAATTCTCAACCTATCTATTCAATAAATTTGTTATCTACAGATTTTACCATTTGTATATAGGGTATTCAGACATATGGAAATATATCTAGCATAATCTATCTATTATACCCATAAAAGTGAGAATGTGTACGTGAGAGAGAGAGAGAGAGAGAGAGAAAGTACAATTCTCACCCTACATATTCAACAAATTTTTTATCTACCGATTAGAAAATTTGTATATAGGGTATTCAGGCATATGGAAATATATCTAGCATAATCTATCTATTATATCTATAAAAGTGAGAATGTGTGTGAGAGAGAGAGAGAAGAGAGAGAGAGAGAACAATTCTCAACCTATATATTCAACTAATTTTTATCTACAGATCTGAAAATTTGTATATAGGGTATTCAGACATATGGAAATATATCTAGCATAATCTATTATATCTATAAAAGTGAGAATGTGTGTGTGTGAGAGAGAGAGAGAGAGAACAATTCTCAACCTATATACTCAACAAATTTTTTATCTACAGATTTTAAATTTTGTATATAGGGTATTCAGACATATAGAAATATATCTAGCATAATCTTTCTATTATATCTATAAAAGTGAGAATGTATGTGTGTGAGAGAGAGAGAGCGAGAGAGAAAGAACAATTCTCAACCTATATACTCAACAATTTTTTTATCTACAGATTTGAAATCTGGTATATAGGATATTCAGACATATGGAAATATATCTAGCATAATCTATCTATTTTATCTATAAAAGTGAGAATGTTTGTGTGTGCTTGTGAGGTAGCGAGAGAGAGAGAGGGAGCAAGAGAGAGATAGAAAAATTCTCAACTTATTTATTCAAAAAATATTTTATCTACAGATTTGATCATTTGTATATAGGGTATTCAGACATATGGAAATATATCAAGTATAATCTACCTATTATATCTATAAGAGTGAGAATGTGTGTGTGTGTGTGTGTGTGAGAGAGAGAGAGAGAGAGAGAGAACAATTCTCAAACGATATATTCAGCAAATTTTTTATCTACAGATTTGAATATTTGTATATAGGGTATTCAGACACATGGAAATATATCTAGCATGATCTATTATATCTATAAAAGTGAGAATGTGTGTGTGTGTGTAAGAGAGAGAGAACATTTCTCAACCTATATACTCAACAAATTTTTTATCTACAGATTTGAAAGTTTGTATATAGGGTATTCAGAAATATGGAAATATATCTAGCATAATCTATCTATTACATCTGTAAAAGTGAAAATGTGTGTGTGTGTGAGAGGTAGCAAGAGAGAGAGAGAGAGAGAACAATTCTCAACCTATATATTCAATACATTTTTTGTCTACAGATTTGAAAATTTGTATATAGGTATTCAGACATATGGAAATCTATCTAGCATAATCTATCTATTATATCTATAAAAGTGAAAATGTGTGTGTGTGTGTGTGTGTGTGTGTGTGTGTGTGTGTGTGTGTGTGTGTGAGAGAGAGAGAGAGAGAGAACAATTCTAAGCCTATATACTCAACATATTTTTATCTACGGATTTTAAAATTTGTATATAGGGTATTCAGACATATGGAAATATATCTAGCATAATCTATCTATTATATCTATAAAAGTGAGAATGTGTGTGTGTGAGATAGAGAACAATTCTCCACCTATATATTCAACAAATTTTTTTTCTACAGATTTGAAAATTTGTATATTTGGTATTCAGACATATGGAAATATATCTAGCATAATCGATCTATTATATCAATAAAAGTGAAAATGTGTGTGTGTGTGTGTGTGTGTGTGTGTGAGGTAGCGAGAGAGAGAGAGAGAGAGAGAGAGAGAGCGAGAGAAAACAATTCTCAACCTATATATTCAATACATTGTTATATACAGATTTGAAAATTTGTATATAGGGTATTCAGACATATAGAAATATATCAAGCATAATCTATATATTATATCTATAAAAGTGAGAATGTTTGTGTGTGTGAGAGAGAAAACAATTCTCAACCTACATATTCAACAAATTTTTTATCTAATGATTTGAAAATTTGTATATTGGGTATTCAGACATATGGAAATATATCTAGCATACTCGATCTATTATATCTATAAAAGTCAGAATGTTTGCGTGTGTGTGTGTAAGGTTGCGAGAGAGAGAGAGCGAGAGAGAGAGAGAGAGAGAGAGAGAGAACAATTCTCAACCTATCTATTCAATAAATTTGTTATCTACAGATTTGACCATTTGTATATAGAGTATTCAGACATATGGAAATATATCTAGCATAATCTATCTATTATATCCATGAAAGTGAGAATGTGTGCGTGAGAGAGAGAGAGAGAGTAAGTACAATTCTCACACTATATATTCAACAAATTTTTTATCTACCGATTTGAAAATTTGTATATAGTGTATTCAGACATATGGAAATATATCTAGCATAATCTATCTATTATATCTATAGAAGTGAGAATGTGTGTGAGAGAGAAAAGAGAGAAAGAAAAATTCTCAACCTATATACTCAACAAACTTTTTATCTACAGATTTGAAATCTGGTATATAGGATAATCATACATATGGAAATATATCTAGCATAATCTATCTATTTTATCTATAAAAGTTAGAATGTGTGTGTGAGGTAGCGGGAGAGAGAGAGAGAGAGCAAGAGAGAGAGAACAATTCTCAACCTATTTATTCAAAAAATATTTTATCTACAGATTTGAACATTTGTATATAGGGTATTCAGACATATGGAAATATATCAAGAATAATCTACCTATTATATCTATAAAAGTGAGAATGTGCGTGTGTGTGGGTGTGTGAGAGAGAGAGAGAGAGAACAATTCTTAACCTATATACTATACAAATTTTTTATCTACAGATTTGAAATTCTGTATATAGGGTATTCAGACATATAGAAATATATCTAGCATAATCTTCCTATTATATCCATACAAGTGAGAATGTGTTTGTGTGTGTGTGAAAGCGAGAGAGAGAGAGAGAGTACAATTCTCAACCTATATATTCAACAAATATTTTATCTACAGATTTGAAAATTTGTATATAGGGTATTCAGACATATGGATATATATCTAGCATAATCTATTATATCTATAAAAGTGAGAATGTGTGTGTGTGTGTGTAAGAGAGAGAGAGAACAATTCTCAACCGATATATTCAACAAATTTTTTATGTACCGATTTGAAAATTTGTATATAAGGTATTCACACATATAGAAATATATCTAGCATAATCTATCTATTATATCTATAAAAGTGAGAATGTGTGTGAGAGAGAGAACAATTCTCAACCTATATATTCAACAAATTTTTTATCTACAGATTTGAAAATTTGTATATAGGGTATTCAGATATATGGAAATATATCTAGCATAATCTATTATATCTATAAAAGTGAGAATGTTTGTGTGTGTGAGAGAGAGAGAGAGAGAACAATTCTCAAACGATATATTCAACACATTTTTTATGTACTGATTTGAAAATTTGTACATAGGGTATTCAGACATATAGAAATATATCTAGCATAATCTATCTATTATATCTATAAAAGTGAGAATGTGTGTGACAGAGAGAACAATTCTCAACCTATATATTCAACAAATTTTATCTACAGATTTGAAAATTTGTATATAGGGTATTCAGACATATGGAAATATATCTAGCATAATCTATGATATTAATTAAAGTGAGAATTTGTGTGTGTGTGAGAGAGAGAGAGAGAGAGAGAACAATACTCAACGTAAATACTCAACAAATTTTTTATCTAAAGCCTTTAAATTTGGTATATAGGGTATTCAGACATATACAAATATATCTAGCATAATCTTTCTATTATATATATGAAAGTTAGAATGTGTGTGAGAGAGAGAGAGAGAGAACAATTCTCAACCTATATATTCAAAACAATTTTTTATCTACAGATTTGAAAATTTGTACATAGGGTATTCAGACATATAGAAATATATCTAGCATAATCTATCTATTATATCTATAAAAGTGAGAATGTGTGTGAGAGAGAGAGAGAACAATTCTCAACCTATATATTCAACAAATTCTATCTTTACAGATTTCAAACTTTGTATATAGGGTATTCAAACATATGGAAATATATCTAGCATAATCTATTATATCTATAAAAGTGATAATGTGTGTGTGTGAGAGAGAGAGAAAGAACAATTCTCAACCTATATACTCAACAAATTTTCTATCTGCAGATTAAAAAATTTGTATATAGGATATTCAGACATATAGAAATATATCTAGCATAATCTATCTATTATATCTATAAAAGTGAACATGTGTGTGTGTGTGTGTGTGTGAGAGAGGGAGAGAGAGAGAGAGAGAGAGAGAACAATTCTCAGCCTATATATTCAACACATTTTATATCTACAACTTTTAAAATTTGTATACAGGGTATTCAGACATATGAAAATATATCTAGCATAATCTATCTATTATATCTATAGAAGTGAGAATGTGTGTGAGAGAGAAAAGAGAGAAAGAAAAATTCTCAACCTATATACTCAACAAACTTTTTATCTACAGATTTGAAATCTGGTATATAGGATAATCATACATATGGAAATATATCTAGCATAATCTATCTATTTTATCTATAAAAGTTAGAATGTGTGTGTGAGGTAGCGGGAGAGAGAGAGAGAGAGAGCAAGAGAGAGAGAACAATTCTCAACCTATTTATTCAAAAAATATTTTATCTACAGATTTGAACATTTGTATATAGGGTATTCAGACATATGGAAATATATCAAGAATAATCTACCTATTATATCTATAAAAGTGAGAATGTGCGTGTGTGTGGGTGTGTGAGAGAGAGAGAGAGAGAACAATTCTTAACCTATATACTATACAAATTTTTTATCTACAGATTTGAAATTCTGTATATAGGGTATTCAGACATATAGAAATATATCTAGCATAATCTTCCTATTATATCTATACAAGTGAGAATGTGTTTGTGTGTGTGTGAGAGCGAGAGAGAGAGAGAGTACAATTCTCAACCTATATATTCAACAAATATTTTATCTACAGATTTGAAAATTTGTATATAGGGTATTCAGACATATGGATATATATCAAGCATAATCTATTATATCAATAAAAGTGAGAATGTGTGTGTGTGTAAGAGAGAGAGAGAACAATTCTCAACCGATATATTCAACAAATTTTTTATGTACCGATTTGAAAATTTGTATATAAGGTATTCACACATATAGAAATATATCTAGCATAATCTATCTATTATATCTATAAAAGTGAGAATGTGTGTGAGAGAGAGAACAATTCTCAACCTATATATTCAACAAATTTTTTATCTACAGATTTGAAAATTTGTATATAGGGTATTCAGACATATGGAAATATATCTAGCATAATCTATGATATCTATTAAAGTGAGAATTTGTGTGTGTGTGTGAGAGAGAGAGAGAGAACAATACTCAACGTAAATACTCAACAAATTTTTTATCTAAAGCCTTTAAATTTGGTATATAGGGTATTCAGACATATACAAATATATCTAGCATAATCTTTCTATTATATATATGAAAGTTAGAATGTGTGAGAGAGAGAGAGAGAGAACAATTCTCAACCTATATATTCAAAAAAATTTTTTATCTACAGATTTGAAAATTTGTACATAGGGTATTCAGACATATAGAAATATATCTAGCATAATCTATCTATTATATCTATAAAAGTGAGAATGTGTGTGAGAGAGAGAGAGAACAATTCTCAACCTATATATTCAACAAATTCTATCTTTACAGATTTCAAACTTTGTATATAGGGTATTCAAACATATGGAAATATATCTAGCATAATCTATTATATCTATAAAAGTGATAATGTGTGTGAGAGAGAGAGAGAGAAAGAACAATTCTCAACCTATATACTCAACAAATTTTCTATCTGCAGATTTAAAAATTTGTATATAGGGTATTCAGACATATAGAAATATATCTAGCATAATCTATCTATTATATCTATAAAAGTGAGAATGTGTGTGTGTGTGTGTTTGTGTGTGTGTGTGTGAGAGAGAGAGAGAGAACTATTCTCAACCTATATACTCAACAAATTTATTATGTACAGATTTGAAAATTTGTATACAGGGTATTCAGACATATAGAAATATATCTTGCATAATCTATCTATAATATCTATAAAAGTGAACATGTGTGTGTGTGTGAGAGAGAGAGAGAGAGAGAGAGAGAGAGAGAGAGAGAGAGAGAGAGAACAATTCTCAGCCTATATATTCAACACATTTTATATCTACAACTTTTAAAATTTGTATACAGGGTATTCAGACATATGAAAATATATCTAGCATAATCTATCTATTATATCAATAAAAGTGAGAATGTGTGTGTGTGTGTGTGAGAGAGAGAGAGAGAGTGAGAGAGAGAGTAAGTACAATTCTCACCCTATATATTCAACAAATTTTTTATCTACATATTAGAAAATTTGGATATAGGGTATTCAGACATATGGAAATATATCTATCATAATCTATCTATTATATCTATAGAAGTGAGAATGTGTGTGAGAGAGAAAAGAGAGAAAGAAAAATTCTCAACCTATATACTCAACAAACTTTTTATCTACAGATTTGAAATCTGGTATATAGGATAATCATACATATGGAAATATATCTAGCATAATCTATCTATTTTATCTATAAAAGTTAGAATGTGTGTGTGAGGTAGCGGGAGAGAGAGAGAGAGAGCAAGAGAGAGAGAACAATTCTCAACCTATTTATTCAAAAAATATTTTATCTACAGATTTGAACATTTGTATATAGGGTATTCAGACATATGGAAATATATCAAGAATAATCTACCTATTATATCTATAAAAGTGAGAATGTGCGTGTGTGTGGGTGTGTGAGAGAGAGAGAGAGAACAATTCTTAACCTATATACTATACAAATTTTTTATCTACAGATTTGAAATTCTGTATATAGGGTATTCAGACATATAGAAATATATCTAGCATAATCTTCCTATTATATCTATACAAGTGAGAATGTGTTTGTGTGTGTGTGAGAGCGAGAGAGAGAGAGAGAGTACAATTCTCAACCTATATATTCAACAAATATTTTATCTACAGATTTGAAAATTTGTATATAGGGTATTCAGACATATGGATATATATCAAGCATAATCTATTATATCTATAAAAGTGAGAATGTGTGTGTGTGTAAGAGAGAGAGAGAACAATTCTCAACCGATATATTCAACAAATTTTATATGTACCGATTTGAAAATTTGTATATAAGGTATTCACACATATAGAAATATATCTAGCATAATCTATCTATTATATCTATAAAAGTGAGAATGTGTGTGAGAGAGAGAACAATTCTCAACCTATATTTTCAACAAATTTTTTATCTACAGATTTGAAAATTTGTATATAGGGTATTCAGATATATGGAAATATATCTAGCATAATCTATTATATCTATAAAAGTAAGAATGTGTGTGTGTGTGTGTTAGAGAGAGAGAGAGAACAATTCTCAAACGATATATTCAACACATTTTTTATGTACTGATTTGAAAATTTGTATATAAGTCATTCAGACATATAGAAATATATCTAGCATAATCTATCTATTATATCTATAAAAGTGAGAATGTAAGTGAGAGAGAGAACAATTCTCAACCTATATATTCAACAAATTTTTTATCTACAGATTTGAAAATTTGTATATAGGGTATTCAGACATATGGAAATATATCTAGCATAATCGATCTATTATATCTATAAAAGTCGGAATGTTTGCGTGTGTGTGTGTCTGTAAGGTTGCGAGAGAGAGAGAGAGAGAACAATTCTCAACCTATCTATTCAATAAATTTTAGCCTTTAAATTTGGTATATAGGGTATTCAGACATATACAAATATATCTAGCATAATCTTTCTATTATATATATGAAAGTTAGAATGTGTGAGAGAGAGAGAGAACAATTCTCAACGTATATATTCAAAAAAATTTTGTATCTACAGATTTGAAAATTTGTACATAGGGTATTCAGACATATAGAAATATATCTAGCATAATCTATCTATTATATCTATAAAAGTGAGAATGTGTGTGAGAGAGAGAGAGAACAATTCTCAACCTATATATTCAACAAATGCTATCTTTACAGATTTGAAATTTGTATATAGGGTATTCAAACAAATATATCTAGCATAATCTATTATATCTATAAAAGTGATAATGTGTGTGTGAGAGAGAGAGAAAGAACTATTCTCAACCTATATACTCAACAAATTTTTTATCTACAGATTTAAAAATTTGTATATAGGGTATTCAGACATATAGAAATATATCTAGCATAATCTATCTATTATATCTATAAAAGTGAGAATGTGTGTGTGTTTGTGTGTGTGTGTTTATGTGTGAGAGAGAGAGAGAGAAAGCGAACAATTCTCAACCTATATACTCTACAAATTTATTATGTACAGATTTGAAAATTTGTATACAGGGTATTCAGACATATAGAAATATATCTAGCATAATCTATCTATTATATCTATAAAAGTGAACGTGTGTGTGTGTGTGAGAGAGAGAGAGAGAACAATTCTCAGCCTATATATTCAACACATTTTATATCTACAGATTTGAAAATTTGTATACAGGGTATTCAGACATATGAAAATATATCTAGCATAATCTATCTATTATATCAATAAAAGTGAGAATGTGTGTGTGTGTGTGTGTGTGTGTGTGTGTGTGTGTGTGTGTGTGAGAGAGAGAGAGAGAGAGAGAGAAAGTACAATTCTCACCCTATATATTCAACAAATTTTTTATCTACATATTAGAAAATTTGGATATAGGGTATTCAGACATATGGAAATTTATCTAGCATAATCGATCTATTATATCTATAAAAGTGAGAATGTGTGTGAGAGAGAGAGAGAGAACAATTCTCAACCTATATATTCAACACTCTTTTGGGTACAGATTTGAAAATTTGTATATAGGGTATTCAGACATATACAAATATATCTAGCATAATCTATCTATTATATCTATAAAAGTGAGAACGTGTGTGTGTGAGAGAGAGAGAGAGAGAGAACAATTCTTACCCTACATACTCAACAAATCTTTTACCTACAGCTTAGAAAATTTGTATATAGGGTATTCAGACATATGGAAATATATCTAGCATAATCTATCTATTATATCTATAAAAGTGAGAATGTGTGTGAGAGAGAGAACAATTCTAAACCTATATATTCAACATATTTTTTATCTACAGATTTGAAAATTTGTATATAGGGTATTCAGACATATGGAAATATATCTAGCATAATCTATCTATTTTATCTATAAATGTGAGAATGTGTGTGTGTGTGTGAGATAGCGAGAGAGAGAGAGAGAGCGAGAGAGAGAGAGGGACAAATTCTCAACCTATATATTCAACAAATTTTTTATCCACAGATTTGAACATTTGTATATAGGGTGTTCAGACATATAGAAATATATCTAGCATAATCTATCTATTATATGTATAAAAGTCAGAATGTGTGTGTGTTTGAGAGAGAGAGAGAGAGAGAGAGAACAATTCTCAACCTATATATTCAACAAATTTTTTATCTACAGATTTCAAAATTTGTATATTGGGTATTCAGACATATTTCAATATATCTGGTATAATCTATCTATTATATCTATAAAAGTGAGAATGTGTGTGATAGAGAGAGAGAGCACAATTCTCAACCTATATACTCAACAAATTTTTTATCTACAGATTTGAAAATTTGTATATAGGGTATTCAGATATATGGAAATATATCTAGCATAATCTATTATATCTATAAAAGTGAGAATGTGTGTGTGTGTGTGTGTGTGTGTGTGTGTGTGTGTGTGATAGAGAGAGAGAACAATTCTCAACCCATATACTCAACAAATTCTTTATCTACAGATGTTAATATTTGTATATAGAGTATTCATACATATAGAAATATATCTAGCATAATCTTTCTATTATATCTATAAAAGTGAGAATGTGTGTGTGTGTGTGTGAGAGCGAGACAGAGAGAGAGAACAGTTCTCAACCTATATATTCAACAAATTTTTTATCTACAGATTTGAAAATTTGTATATAGGGTATTCAGACATATGGAAATATATCTAGCATAATCTATTATATCTTTAAAAGTGAGAATGTGTGTGTGAGAGATAGAGAGAACAATTCTCAACCTATGCACTCAACAAATGTTTTATCTACAGATTAGAAAATTTGTATATAGGGTATTCACACATATGGAAATATATCTAGCATAATTTATCTATTATATCTATAAAAGTTAAAATGTGTGTGTGAGGTAGCGAGAGAGAGAGAGAGAGAGAGAGTAAGAACAATTCTCAACCTATATATTCAACAAATTTTTTATCTACAGATTAGAAAATTTGTATATAGGGTATTCAGACATATGGAAATATATCTAGCATAATCTATCTATTATATCTCTAAAATTGAGAATGTGTGTGTGAGAGAGAGAGAGAGAACAATTCTCAACCTATATACTCAACAAATTTTTTATCTACAGATGTGAAAATTTGTATATAGGGTATTCAGACATATGGAAATATATCTAGCATAATCTATCTATTATATCTATAAAAGTGAGAATGTGTGTGTGTGAGAGAGAGAGAGACAGAACAATTCTCAACCTATATACTCAACAATTTTTTTATGTACAGATCTGAAATATCACATTTGTATAGAAGTAGAAATCTTGATACCTATTCTGATACCTAATAAAAGAAAGGACACTCTTTTGGGGCGGATTGTTATGATAACAAGTCACTAATTAGAAATTATAATAAACATTCAAATAATGTAAGAATTTTACCAAAATAAAATTGCATGGTAATCACCCAATTTCTGCCACAAAATTTTGATTGGCAGAACTCATAAACATAAAATATATATTTTCTAATTTCATCTTTTTTTTTCTTTTTACATAACCTGGTTTGATGTTGTCCCAAATATTCAAATCACTATATTTTGCTGCTTAATATCAAATACAGCAAATGAGTTATTTTTTATGCTTCAGACAATTACATTTTCTCATTCATCCAAACTAATCACTGAACATCAATTTCATATTTTCTTCACTAAAATATTACTGTGCTTGATGTCATCAAGTGGAGCGGATCATTGTTTTTTTTCATTTGTTCACACATTTTTCCAATTTATATATATTTTGTCAAAGATTCTTAGCCTATGTCATTGCATACCAATCTGTTTATTAAAAGTTAAGGTTCACTGTAAACACATATGTTACACCAAAATAAAAACGCTTCAGATAATGTCTTGATATTCAATTCAGTTTCTCACATGACATCTTATGAAGTTAGTAGAAATGTTACAGACTTTTGAATCTCAAACACTTTCAATACTGTGCACTGATATTTTCTTTTATGGAATATAAGCACATTCATGATTTTTTTTACAAACGTTAAAAAATTTCACATTGTGTAGCAATGTACTGAAACAATTATAAAAATATTTGTTTTTATTTTGGATGATGCAGGGCATCCGAAGAGAGATCTTTCTAACAAAATGAAAGTATAATTTTTAGCAATAGGTATCTAGGAAAAGGCCACTACATATGTTATAAGTTCCAAATTTCCACAACCTGGCAAATACTGGTACACGCTAGCAAATTTAGATTTGCAATTACAGAATATGATTCTAATTTTTGCCTTTGCTCTTTATTCTAACACTACACTAAGTTTACTGTTTTATTTCGCTACAGTTGATATTGTGTAGAACAATAAGAAAATCATAGTGAACAATGCATTCAACAAAATTTCACACACATTTCTAGATACCTATATCTAATAAGTTCAAAAGAAAGGACACACTTAGGGAGGTATTTTGGTGGTCAAGTCACTAAATAGAGATTAGCTGGTTTCCCGGCATAGCCCAGGATGTAATATAGATTGACTGAAATACATGTTCTAGCTGGTTTCTAGGCGTTGCCAGGGATGTAATATAGACACATTATGTTGTATATTACCTGTTTTCTTCTCCCTAAAGTAAAACAATTTCATATACATGCTGTAAATTACCTATGCTAGGGATAAAACATGAACAATACCAGTCCGAGGGTAGATAAAACAAATAATACATAGAGATGAAAGATTCCTCTCCCCTAAGAATAAAACATATGTTCAATATCTGCTTTTGTTTTTTCATTGTTTATACGGTCCCGAGCAACGCCGGGTAGCCCTGCTAGTCTATATATATAAAAGCGAAAATGTATGTATGTATGTATGTATGTATGTATGTTTGTGTGTCTGCTAAAAACTTTTGACCGACGGAACAAAAATTCACAAACTTGGTATCATATTAAAGCCCCACTCTCTAGACGACAAATATCGAAAAATTAGCCTAAAAGGACCATCAGAAGTGCGTCAACTGATCGATTTTCTGCAGGGGGGGGGGCAAAAAAGTGATATTTTAATGTTAAACATTACATATTTTTAAATCGATTTATAACTGCCCCAAAAAATACGGGCGCCAACTCTTCTACATAAAGTATACACGGGGCCATTTATTTTGGGTCAACGTATTTAAAACCCGCTGAGTCATGTCACGTGATCTTGACGTCAGCAAGCTCTAGTGGCAGTCTGAATTTAAAAATTGTTGTTATCGGTAAAAAAAAATGTAACCCTCACACAAGCTAAACTATGAACTTCTACGCCATGACAACGTTGCCAAAGTTATTGGCACATTCAAAATAGTTAGATACGATAGTTAAACGAAAAATAACAAGCCAAAAATGTGAAGTAAAAAAAATACGCTTACAAAAAATATTAACGATCAAAGATTTTACAAAAATAACAGCCAGACGCCATTTTCTTTTTTAGTAACAGTCTTTAGAGTAAGGAAGACGACGTGAGAGAGAGAGAGAGAGAGAGAGAGAGACGCAAACAGAGAGAGAGAGAGAGAGATAGAAAGAAAAACGTTAACTTTTTCACCCCGAAATCGACAATTTTCGACAGGGGGGATCAGAAACGCATGCGTCAGATGACGTCATGACCTGATTTACTTTAAATAGTTGAAAAACCGAACAAATTTCAGATACGTCGGTTTAACCCAGGTAGTTAAGCCTTGGTTCATTATCTAAGCGTTTTGGGTTCGAATCGTGGTGTTAGATGTTATGTTTTTTTTTCGATTTTTTAAATTTAAATATTGAACCCTGTATTATTTAAGCCATTTTTCACATAACGTTCGTTTTCCTGTTTTTTGGGTTTTTTTTTTACTTCGCTTATTCTTAGCGACACCCAAAAACACCCGGGTACCCACCTGTTTTTTTTTTTTTACTTCACTTATTCTTAGCGACACCCAAAAACACCCGGGTACCCACCGATTTTTAAAATTTTAATATCGAAACAGGCTTATTTAAGCCATTTTTCACGTGTTCGTTTTTTCTGTTTCCATCGTTCGTTTGCCTTACGTTAGTTTTTTTTGTGTTTTTTTTCGATGTTTTGATTACCCCCCCCCCCGCTTAATTAAAACGTTGTTTTCTTTTCTTACTTCGCTTATAACAATGCTTACATCGTCATCGTTGTCGTCGTAACGCTCGACGACTTTCAAACATCTTTCACTTATTCGCTTATAACAATGCTTCATTCTGGCTGGCCGATTTTATTTTCGCCTCAGGGCTTCAGCCTCGATCCTACCCCCCCCCCCCCCGGTTTCTTTTTTATTTAACACCGCACACACACCTACAAATACCCGGGCAACGCCGGGTACTGCGTCACTCGAAAAATATCGAAAAATTGGCAAAAAACGTTAATTTTTTCACCCCCGAAATCGACAATTTGTGACAGGGGGGTCAACAAAAACGGTCCTCTCGTGACGACGACCGGTTTTACGCATGACAATGATTTACTTTAAATACTTGAAGAACTGACTAAATTTCATGTACGTCGCGTTAGCTCAGTTGATTAGCGCGTTGGTTCGTTATCTAAACGTTTTGGGTTCGAATTGTGGTGTGAGATATCTTCTTTTTTTTTCGATTTTTTAAATTCAAATATTGAACCAGTGTTATTAAAGCCATGCGTTTGTTTTTCTGTTTTTTTTTTTTATTTACTTCGCTTATCCACCCTTGACCACACACCCAAAAACACCCGGGTACCCACCGATTTTTTAAATTTTAATATCGAAACAGGCTTATTTAAGCCATTTTTCACGCGTTCGTTTTTCTGTTTTCATCATTCGTTTGCCTTACGTGAGTTTTTTTGTGTCTATTTTTCGATGTTTTGATTACCCCCCCGCTCAAGTTTTAACGTTGTTTTCTTTTTTTACTTCGCTTATAACAAACAAACCTGGTCATTGACGTTGTCGTCGTCGTCGTAACGCTCGACAACTTCCGTGGTTCTTACATCAAACATCTTTCAGTAACTCATTCTGGCCGGCCGATTATATTTTCAAACTTTACCTCAGGGCTTCAGCTTCGATCCTACCAACTTTTACCCCTCCCCGGTTTCTTTTTTATTTAACACCACACACAGCGAAAATGTGTGTATGTATGTTTGCATGTGTGTTTGTATGTCTTGCAAAAACTTTCGACACGGGTCACAGATTTTCACCAAAATTTGGCCAAAAACGTTAATTTTTTTCACCCTAAAATTATCACTTTTCTACGGGGGGGGGTCAGCAAACACCCTCCTCTCATGACAAATTCGCTTCTACGCATGCGTCATACAACGTCTTAACCTGATTTAGTTTTAGTATTTGAAAAAGCTACATAATTTCGTCGACGTCGTCTTAGCTCAGTTTCTTAGAGTGCAGACTTATTATCTGAACGTTTTGGATTTGAATCGTGGTGTGAGATTTCTTCTTTTTTTCGATGTTTTAAATTTTAATATTGAAGCAGGGTTATTTAAGCAATTTTTCACGTGTTTTTCAGATTTTTTAACGTTTGTTTTCCTGTTTTAGGTTTTCATTACCTCCCCCATACCCTCGCCCGACCACACACACCCAAACACACCCGGGCAACGCCGCGTACCTCCCCCCCGGGATTATTTAAGCCATTTTTCATGTGTTTTTCTTTGTGTGTTTATTTTTCAGATTTCAGTACGTTTTTCTGTTTTCTTTTTCGCATTTTCTTTTTTGTTTTTCCGATTTTTACATTTAACATCGTTCGTTTGCCTTACGTTTGTTTTTTTGTGTTTTTTTTTTTCGATTTTTTAAAGTTTTAAAATATTTACTTCGCTTATTCTTATGTTTTGATTAACACCCCGCCCGAGAACACACACCTCTAAACACTCGGGCAACGCCGGGTACCTCCCGCTAGTCTATATATATATATATTTATAAGCGAAAATGTGTGTTTGTATGTATGTATGTGTGTTTGTTTGTATGTATGTATGTATGTTTGTATGTCTCGCAAAACTTTCGACACGGGTCACGGATTTTCGCCAGATCGGTATCATTCCAACCTTCGCCCGACAAATATCGAAAAATTGGCCCAAAACGTAAATTTTTCACCCTGAAATCAGCCTGTTTTCTACAGCGGGGGTCAGCAAAAATCCTCCTCTCATGACGAGTTCTGTTCTACGCATGGGCAAACGACGTCGTAACCTGATTTACTTTAAAGATTTGAAAAACTGACACAATTTTGTCGACGTCGTCTTAGCTCAGTTGCTTAGAGCGCTACCTAATTATCTAAACGTTTTGGGTTCGAATCGTGGTGTGAAATGTCTTCTTTTTTTTTCGATGTTTTAAATTTTAATATTGAAGCAGGGTTATTTAAGGCATTTTTCACGTAACGTTAGTTTTTCTGTTTCGTGTTTGCATTAAGTTAGTTTTTTTTTACTGCGCTTATTCACCCTCCCGAGCACACACACCTCCAAACACCCGGGCAACGCCGGGTACCTCCCCCCCCCCGCTAGTCTATATATATAAAAACTAAAATTTGTGTTTGTATGTATGTATGTGTGTTTGTTTGTATGTATGTATGTGTGTTTGTATGCCTTGCAAAAACTTTCGACATGGGTCACGGATTTTCGACAGATCGGTATCATTTTAAACTTCCAACCTTCGCCCGACAAATATCGAAAAATTGGCCAAAAACGTTAATTTTTTTCATCCTGAAATCATCACCTTTTTACAATGGGGGGTCAGCAAAAACCCTCATCTCATGACGAATTCGCTTCTACGCATGCGTCATACGACGTTGTAACCTGATTTAGTTTTAGTATTCGAAAAAGAAACACAATTTCGTCGACGTAGTCTTAGCTCGGTTGCTTAGAGCGTTGCCTCATTATCTAAACATTTTGGGTTCGAATCGTTGTGTGAGATGTCTTTTTTTTCGATTTTTTAAATTTTAATATTGAAGCAGGGTTATTTAAGCCATTTTTCACGTAACGTTCGTTTTTGTCTTTTGCGTTCGCCTTACATTAGTTTTTTTTTTTTTTTTACTTCGCTTATTCTTAGGTTTTCATTAACACCCACCACCCCCGCCCGACCGCACACACCCAAAAACACCCGGGCAACGCCGGTTACCCCCCCCCCCGCGTTTTCTTTTTAGATTTTTTAAATTTTAATATTGAAACAGGGTTATTTAAGCCATTTTTCATGTAACGTTCGTTTTTCTGTTTCGCGTTCGCCTTTCGTTAGTTTTTTTTTACTTCACTTATTCTTAGGTTTTCATTAACACCGACCACCCCCGCCCGACCGCACACACCCAAAAACACCCGCCTTTTCTTTTTCGATTTTTTAAATTCTAATATTGAAACAGAGTTATTTAAGCCATTTTTCACGTAACGTTCTTGGGGGGGGGGTATTTTTCAGATTTTTTAAAGGTATTTTAACGTTCGTTTATCTGTTTTGTTTTTGTTTTTGTTTTTCCGATTTTTACATTTAACATCGTTCGTTTGCCTTACGTTAGTTTTTTTTGTGGGTTTTTTTTCAATTTTTTTTAAGTTTTAACTTTTTTATATAATATTTAATTTTTATTTAATATTTAAAAATATTTACTTCGCTTATTCTTATGTTTTGATTACCTCCCCCCACCCACGGCCCGAGCACACACACCTCTAAACATTCGGGCAACGCCGGGTACCCCCCCCCGCAAATCCAATATAATTTCCAAAGAAAATTGGTTACATTGATCGAAAAAATAACATCCACGATGAGAATAGTAGTCCAAATATACAAAGAATCGTGAAATGTGTATAAGATTTCAAATAACTCCCTCTGGACATTTTTCTGTAATCTAAAATATTTGACAACTTTCAAAAAGAAATGTCATCAAAATACAAATCGTACTTTGAATTCCAAACATTCTTTTTAGGTTATAAGTAATAAAGCAAGTCATTATATTATCATAAAATAATGGTCGTTCACAAAGTAGATGTTTCCTGACAAAACTTTGATGCAAACAAAATTCTAATTCTAGCAATTTTATGCATTTAAAATACATTATATATAATATAATATAATATAATATATCATTGTATATATATATGAATTTTATGCATATATTAAAATTACCATGTGCGTGTGTGTGTGTGTGTGTGTGTGTGTGTGTGTGTGTGTGTGTGTGTGTGTGTGTGTGTGTGTGTGTGTGTGCTATAACAAATGATATAGTCATATGTAATGTATACTTATTTGTGAGTTTTTAAAAGTTTGAAATGGTTAGAATTATGATTAACACTAACAATGACCTTTACATTGAAAATGTCTATATTAGTGATATCCACTGTGTCGATTGCAATCATTTTTTATATTACAATGATGATATCAACTAAAATTTGATGAACTAAAAAAAAAAAAAAAAAACGAGCGTCGTTCTAAAAGTAAAGCCTCTTATTTTTTTTTTTTTTTTTTCAACTCAAAACAGACAGGAGTGGTACCATTAAAACGAACAACCTTTGAAGTCATAAACGCATAAGTTCAGCCATCATAACAGTGCAATCTACAATTCCCTCTGATCCATTTGGGTCGAATAAAAAATAGGAGACATTACTTTTGGAACGCTCCTCGGAGTTGTAATTAATTTTAGATTATTAAACTTTGTGGCAATATAATACATAATATCCTTAATGATATATTACAGGAGATCAGAATAATATTCTTCATAGGAGTGCATGAATATATTATTGTAATCGTGTTCCTATTAAGCAGTTTGTGTAGCTTATGATGTGTGAGAAAGTTTGTTAGGGTTAGGGTTGGTATGAAATCCTATATATGAAGCCGTCGTTGCAGAATACTTCAATGTATTATGATGCTGCTTGTTCAAAATTTTCAGGATAAAATGGAAGGATTGCGATCATATTCTTGAAAATCATTGGGGATAGCAAGATCCTTTATTTACTGAATAACAGATTGTTGTATATTTCCATAGGTCTTCAGGTTTGATCTTTTTTACCCATGCTTTTTCTTCAAAGAATAGACGATATTATTATTGTTAAGAGTATAAAATATAACAAAATGCTTATAGATTATGTTGTGTTACATGTTAGAAAGGGGGGATTGGTTCTTTTAAGAGGCAGCTAGAGATGCAAAACTACTTCCATTATTATATTTTATTTTTTGGAATCCTCTCAGATGAGGCTTCATAATTTATTTGTTTACAGACTGTTGTCCTCATCTTCATAGTTGTTGTTTCAAACATCTTCGGCCAAAAGTAAAATAATATATAATACCATTCGGTACAGACCCGACAATGGAAAACCAGATAAGAATACAAAATTGAATTTATAAGACCATAAAATCCAACTTTAATCCCTCTTTGAGGCCCATGGCGCAGTGGATAGAGGCATTGAGTCTACAGTTCTAGGTGAGTATTGTCTGAAGATAGCGGTTTCAATCCTACCCAAGCAGGTCAGAGGATTAATCGGCCAAAAGTGTGATGAGACAACAACAACTATGGAAAGCAGTTGTAGCAGTCTCATCACAAATAAAAATAATATATAATATCATTCGTTACAAATAAAAATAATATATAATATCATTCGTTACAAATAAAAATAATATATAATATTATTCGTTACAAATAAAAATAATATATAATATCATTCGTTACAAATAAAAATAATATATAATATCATTCGTTACAAATAAAAATAATATATAATATCATTCGTTACAAATAAAATAATATATAATATCATTCGTTACAAATAAAAATAATATATAATATCATTCGTTACAAATAAAAATAATATATAATATCATTCGTTACAAATAAAAATAATATATAATATCATTCGTTACAAATAAAAATAATATATAATATCATTCGTTACAAATAAAAATAATATATAATATCATTCGTTACAAATAAAATAATATATAATATCATTCGTTACAAATAAAAATAATATATAATATCATTCGTTACAAATAAAAATAATATATAATATCATTCGTTACAAACCCGACAATGGAAGAGCAGATAAAAACACAAAATTGAATTTATAAAACCATAAAATCCAACCTTGATCATCCTTCGAGCCCAGTTCCAGGTAAGCATTGTCTGAATATAAGCTTCAATCCTACCCAATCTAAGGTAGTGTTTTTTTTTTTTTTCATATATATATATATATATATATATATATATATATATATATATATATATATAGAGAGAGAGAGAGAGAGAGAGAGAGAGAGTGAGAAAGAGAGAGAGAAAGAGACAGACAGACAGACAGACAGAGATCTGTGTATATAGGGAGCAGTCGCGGATCATGTATAGACCTGGGGAACTGCAGCATCTCTAAGATATTTCTGCACAAAATTATTGATAAAATAAAGAATAATACGTCCATCTTTTTATTATCTTTTTCTTTCTTTTCTTTTTATGTATACAGTTTAAAATCCTTAAGTTGAATGTCAGTAGGCATCGATAAATCCATGTAAAAAATAAATAATAATTTGCAGGATCTGTGAGATACCAGGTTGACAAGGAAGTTCTTGCAGTTTTTAATTTTTAAATTAAAACATAAATTTATGGATCGAAATAGTCACCTTCAGAATCAACACACTTTTGTCAACGCAAAACCAGTGTATTTATACCAGTAATGTAAAAATTTTGCGTTCTGGTGACAATGAAGTCGCTGAAGGTGTTTTTGATATCGCTAAGGTTTTTAAAACATTTCTCATGCATAAAGTTGTCAGAGTTTTGTAGCTCAATGCGTTCAACTTCTCCAGGGTTGGTTTAGCAACATGCAGTTGGGCATTTTTGTGGACGAGAATTGGGGCTTTCTGTTGACTAATGCTGGGTGTTGTCAAAGTTTCTGATGCTTTTCATTCGTTTGTTGACAGTACTTCGCCGTAATGTTTTCGCCTGCATTCAAAAAACTGTAATGGATGAGACCGGTCACAGACACCTAAACACTCAGCATGACATTCTTTTGGTGCAACTCTGGCTTTGAGAAGTGTCATGAAGCCCTACGCTTCTCATTCTCGAGGTCCGCACACCTTTTCTGACTATGGCCAAGATAGCTAGAAACACAATTTGTTTCTCCCTATTCCACAGCAGCCTGGCATTATCCACGACCAGGGACACGTTCAGCAAGCAAGAATGCTCGGGATCGATTCGAGCCATCAGCTCATTGACATACGTCCAGTACTGACAGAGTTCACTGCAATCGAAAAAATTGTACCCCAGTATTTATTCTACTGAGGTCCCGCAGCAGGGGCACTCAGGTGAATTCACTAGTTTGACTGTTGCTATCCCTTGCTCCCGTTGTTCTCACTAATTTTTCTTTTAGGTGCTTTTTTGTCTGGGCCTTATCTAGAGCAAAGTACTGAGCATATCTGACGGAGAAGTCTCTACTCTTAACCTTGACTAACCCATCATTTACTTCCTGCAACCACCCCCACTAAAGCCCTCTGTATGAGTAGCAGAAGTTGTTTGCAGAAGCTTTCTATCTCCAGTAGGGAGGTATTCATCTTCCAGTACTCTGCTAGCTTAGGCCTATTTGTTCATTCTACACAGGCCAGAACTATGATCCAAAACACCTAGCCAGTGGAACTCTTGACATGCTATGAAGTCTATGTCACCTCTTCTTACTAGCATCCTATCCAGGTAGGTGTTTGGGTATAAAGATCCGCTATATTGGTCCATGTCCACATCTCCCTCCTAAGGTGTTCAACTCAAAACCTCTCAACCAGATTGCATCTAGCAATAAGATTGGCCAAGCTCATCTTGCACCTCTCTGTCCTTCTAGCTAAAGATAAAACATTAAATAAATTGCTTCCAATTGAATTCATAAATAAGCCTTCTCAAATAAAACTCTATTAAAAGTGCAACACACTATATTTTCATAGTTTACAGACAATCCAATTTTGAGGCCTTTGTTACAGCAACTTTATGACTAACACTATGACAATAGGTGAGTAATACCTTAGAAATCTGTGATGTGAGTGACGTCATTGTTAGCAATTTCCAAATCACATCGATTGCACTAATAAAGGTTTCGAAGTTATCAATCTTCATTTCCACCGTTTTCCATTGTTTTCAGCTGGAACAAATCAAACTAACAAAAAAAAAATGAATACAATTTTCTTTAAGTTTTCAAATGTTCCTTTTCTTTATTTAATATCAACCACTTATCAATTTACTGGAGAATTCGTTCAGATTTATCATTCATCATCGTACTATTCGACATTCCACTTTGCCATTCTCATACTCTTCAATTCTTTCATAGAGACACATTGCTTGATAATTAATCATTTCAGATTTTAAAAAAGTTTTTTCTCTACTTTTTACTTGAACCATTTTCTTTTTTATCATGTCTATGCCATTAGATTCTTGTGCTCGGCTACACAATTCTAATGATGGTTTCAGATCAATGTCGTGCATCTCAATCTTGCCAGCAACATCTTGTGCTTCTATATCAGCAACTCCTACAATACTTTACGATTGGTTCATTCTAAGAAAGTAATGAACAATTCTAATTATTCAGGTTAGCTTGCCATTATGTCCATCCTTTTTTGAGAGATTTTTCTAAGTTTCAGGCAAAATCTTTCTTTAAACGAAAATCAAAAATTATATATATTTGTTCAAGTTTTCACTTCGATCTTCGATTTCTTTCCTTTTGACTTTTTGCTACCGTATGTATTTGACGAATTGATTAGTTTTAATGTTACGAAACTTTTTACATCTTTTTAACTCCAGTCAATTCAAATGATTCTTGGATGTTTTTTTTAATTGATTTAACTTTTTAGTTTATAAATAACGAACTTTTAGAAGTGATATGTTTTTCTTTTAAAACTATCGTTATTTTTATAAAAGGTCATCAGAACTTGATATTTTTATATATTTTTTTTCTATTTCTTCTTTATGTGTCTTTGGTACATGTGGTCATACAACAGTTTCACACTGGGGATCAAGTTAAAAGCATTTACTTCACGATCCTTCACAACAAAAATGATTATAGAAAAGGTTCCCATGAGTTTTAGAGAGTAACAAACAAGGCCCTGAACAGATGCGTGTCCTCTATCCCGACTACCATCAACGGATCCGTGGTGATTTCGTCAGCATCTAACAAAGCCAAACTCGTTGCCAGTAAGTAACAACAACAGCAACAATACCACTACCACACACCATCTTTCCAGAAAGGTGGCACTTATATTGAGTTTGCTTTAAAAACCTCTTAAATATTCAGCCATTGGTAAATACGGTGCAGAGGTACTGAAGTAGTTATATATTAAGTTTAGAAGAAAGTTCTTGCAAATTTTTTATGTTATTTCAAATGATTTATTTTCAAATAAGTTTTCGTTAAAATACCTTTGCTTTATATATCATTTTAAAGGTCGTTTTTTGTAGTACTTACCAACAAAACAAAGGCCCACGTGTTTGTGCCTTGTGTAGGCATGCGCGACAACAAAACTTGGGTTTTTATAAGCGGAAGTCTCGAGGTTGTCAGGAATCTCCGGGCGCATGCGCAAGAGGAGGGATTGAGAGAGTGGTATAAAAGGCAGGTCGAGTGAGAAGGTTGTTGTTGTTGCCATTGGACGCTACAGTGACGCGTGAGTTAGCAGTTGATTAAGAAGTTGTTTTTTTTTGTGTCAATCACGCACCTCAGTGAAGGTGAAGGTCATATAAGTCATGCACCTCGGTGAAGGTGAAGGTCATAAGCTATTTCGGCAATTTCGTTTTGTCTCTTTTCCTGGACAACTATGGCTGGGGCAAAGTTTGATTTAAAACTGATACCCGAATTCGACGGATCCACTTCTGTTGTAGACTGGGTCGAAAGGGTTGAGCTGACCTGCAACCTCTGTGAAGTAAAGGGGGTGCATACCGTGATTCCCCTGAGATTGGCTGGAGGCTCCCTGAGTGTGTATCAGCAACTTAGTGTCGTGGAGAAGGCTGATGTAACCTCTATAAAAAATGCTTTATACAAGGCATTTGCCATGGATCCCTGCACGGCCTATGAAACATTTGCCTCTAGGAAGCTCATGCCAGGAGAAACCTTGGACGTCTTCTTCGCAGAGCTGAAGGAACTTGCAGTTCTATTTGGCAATGGAGTGTCAGAGCAGACACTGGCGTTTGCGTTTGTGGCCGGCCTTCCCACCCATGTTAAGCAACTGTTGAGGGCTTCCACCAGCGTATCTGTAACGCCCATGGAACATTTGTTGGAACGCGCTCGAGCCATTATCAGAGATGAGGAGGACCTGAGGGAACCGGTTGTAATGATGGTGCAGGTAGCCAAGACTAATGCTGAAAAGAGTCCCAGTTTGAGACCCACAACCAATGGGAGATGTTTCGGCTGCGGCTAGCGAGGCCATTTCGCAAGAAGTTGTACTAACAAGGGGCGGGGGTGCCCACGCTGTTTCCAATGTGGTAGTTATGGACATTTATCCCAAAATTGTGCGGGAAATGCATCAGGGGGCAGGACGTCAGCGCCACCCTGTTCCCCGGACAAGATTTAATTGAGGCGCAACCGACAATAAATGTGTACGTGGACCAAGTGCCTTGTTCAGCTCTTCTTGACTCTGGGTGCTCACACACCATCATGAGTGCCAAGTTGTGTCGAAACTGGAAAAAGCAGAACATCAAAGTAACCACAATAGGTGGCAATATGCAAGCTTGCTGTGGAGCCGGAACTATCAAAGTCCACACAGACTCTGGTGTGGCTGCAGACATTAATGTGCTGGGATTCGATGTACTGTTGGGATCTGATGCTATTAAGGCACTGGGGGGGTGTTATCGGAAGAGATGGGACTGTGCAGTTTTTGGAAACCCCAGTGTGTGCTGCAGTTCACATTGATCGGCCTGATTTTAAGGTGGACTACGACCATCACCAAAAAGCATGGACTGCATCGTGGAAGTGGACAGAAGGAAGGGTGCTAACCGAACTCAAGAATAACATTGCAGAGTACTCGATACCCGACAAGGCCCATAATGAATACGAGAAGGAGCTTGAGGCATGGATCCAGGATGGATGGCTGATCCCCTACCCCAACAAGCTGGGACCACCCAAGGGTCTGATTCCCTTAATGGCGGTAGTCCAGCATAACAAATCAAAAGTTCGTCCGGTGTTCGTCGTGAACTCAATAGATACATTGAGATGTACACTGCCGATGCTGACGAGTGCGCCAGAAAGCTGAGAGAATGACGCCAGAAGGGCTCCAATGTGTCTACAGTAGACTTGTGGAAGGCTTATTTGCAGGTGCGAGTGGATGAGACATTATGGCTGTTCCAGACAGTGTGGTTCCGGGGTCAGAGATACTGCCTTACTCGACTTGGCTTTGGGCTGAATGTGGCACCGCAAATCATGAAGACCATTGTAAATGCAGTGTTGTCCCAGGAAAAGACCACTGAGGACGCAACATCGGCCTATATTGACGATGTGTACGTCAATGAAGATATACAATCTGCATCGCACGTCAGAGAAAAGTTAGCTCAATTCAGGTTGGAGTGCCAGGATCCCAAACGTCTGAGGGATGGAGCACGGGTATTAGGATTGGACGTCTGCGGGAAAGACGGTACCTTACGATGGAGGCGTGGCAGTGAGATTCCAAACATCCCTGATGTTATTACACGGCGGACTATTTTTTCCTTGTGTGGGAAACTTATTGGTCACTTACCAGTGTGTGGCTGGCTTCGAGCAGCTGTGGGCGTCATCAAACACAAGGCAAGTTTAGTAACTACAGGTTGGGATGATGTATCTGATGATGCTCTTCTAACACTGATGACAACAGAAACCCTAAAGAGAGTTGACAAGGAGGACCCTGCCCATGGAGAATGGTGTGTCGATGGGGACACTGTGAATGTGTGGGTTGATGCTAGTTCTTTGGCATTGGGAGTGTTATTGGAGCAATATGGAAACGTAATTGAAGACGTGTGCTGGCTGCGACCCGTGAATGATGCTTAACACATCAACCTGGTGGAACAGGATGCTGTTGTGGAGGGTTTAATCTGGCACTGCAATGGCAGTCAAAGAAGTTGCACTTGTACACAGATTCTCTCTGCATCTACCACTGGGTGTCCGACACTCTTTCGGGGCGAATGAGAGTCCGCACTAAGGCAGCCAGTGAGATGTTAATCCGGCGGAGGCTAAACACCCTGAGGAGTCTGGTATCGGAGTATGACCTGTCAGTGAGTGTAACGCTCGTGGCATCACACTGTAATCGTGCAGACTAACTAACCCGTGTGCCTCACAAATGGTATGAAGCTGTGAAGACAGGCATGGAGTTCGCTGCTCAATCTTGCGCAGTTGGCGCGATTAGCTCATGCCAAATACAAAGAATTCATGTGCAGAGTGGACATCCAGGTATCAAAAGAACTCTGTATTTTGCGAGGCATGTGGACCCGGCAGTGACAAGGGCAGATGTCAGGCAGATAATCAAGCACTGTGATCCTGCACCTGAGCAATGGCAGAAGGCGCGATTGGAGGTTGAGCATGTGTGGCAACGAGTAACGATGGATATTACCCATTACAGTGGTAAGCCCTTTCTAACCCTTATCGACTGTGGACCCACTCGTTTTGCGGTGTGGCGGCAAATGACCAGGCAGGACTCAGCGAATGTTGTCTGCCAACTGTCATCTATCTTTTCTGAGCGAGGTGCGCTGGAAGAGATATTGACGGACAACGATGCTGCTTTATGTAGCCACCAAGTTCGGCAGTTGTTGAATGAGTGGGGTGTCCGACTATGACTGCGATGTGCTTATGTGCCATCAGGGAATGGCATTGCTGAGAGGAGCCATCGCAGCATCAAGAGAATTGCTGCCAGAAAGCAATGCACCATTACGGAGGCCATGTATTGGTATAACATCACACCGAAGGATGGGAAGACAGTAACAACAGCACCGGCCAATGCCATACACACATATCGTGTTAGGATAAAGGACACTGTCCAGCCAATCAACGAGGAGAGTCATGACAAATACAAGGTAGGGGATCCAGTTTGGGTAAGAACCCCTGGAAACCGGTTCACCACCAAGTTCAAGCAAGGACGAATATCTGGAGTGGTCAGCCAGCAGTCGGTCCTTGTTGATGGAACCCAACGCCATGTGCGCGATCTTCGCCCAGCTAGTGAAGTACATCCCACAACTACAGAGAGCGATGAATCATCAGATGATGAGCTGCTGATAAGTGAGGTCACCGAGCAAGAGAGTGGTAGTTGTAGTTCATCTGATAAGGCAGGATCAGAACCAGAACCAGAACCACACCCAGAACCTGAATCTGAGATTGTAAATACCACCCTTCGCAGAAGCCAGCGAAGTAAGAGGCCACCCCCGTGATCATGTGATCATCAGATCAGGGGGGAGTGTAGTACTTACCAACAAAACAAAGGCCCACGTGTTTGTGCCTTGTGTAGGCATGCGCAACAACAAAATTTGGGTTTTTTTAAGCGGAAGTCTCGAGGTTGTCAGGAATCTCCGAGCACATGCGCAAGAGGAGGGATTGAGAGAGTGGTATAAAGGCAGGTCGAGTGAGAAGGTTGTTGTTGCTGTCATTGGACGCTACAGGGACGCGTGCGTTAGCAGTTGATTAAGAAGTTGTTTTTTTTTGTGTCAAGTCACGCACCTCGGTGAAGGTGAAGGTCATATAAGTCGTGCACTTCGGTGATGGTGAAGGTCATATTTTTCGCTAATTGTTTAAATTACAATCGTTTTGAAACAATTGCCTTCTTTTTCAGATGTTGAATACAAAATGGAAAAAAAGCAAATTCGCACCATTTTCTTATTTCAATTCAAGCTAGGCTAAAATTCTGCTGAAACAGCTCACAATATAAAAGGAACATTTAGACCAGGAACCACTACTGAACGTACAGTGGTTTGAGAAATTTTGTGGGGGGCGACGAGACTTTTTAAGATGATGAGCGTAGTGGTCGGCCATCGGATGTTGACAACGATTAATTAAAAGCCTTAGTTGAAGCCAATCCATACACAACTGTTTAAGAACTTGCCTATGACTTATATGTAATGTATACAATGATTTCCAAACACTTGAAAGAGATTGGAAAGACAAGGAATGTTGATGAATGGATGCCTCACAAACTGAACGACAACCAAAAGAAATGTTGTTATGAAGTGCCATCTTCCCTTCTTTTACACAACAAGAACGAACTGTTTTTTTCAACCGAGCTGTGACTTGCAATAAAAAATGTGTTCTTTGTTGTACCAAAAGATGTCATGCTGACTGTTAAGTAATAAGCGACCGGTCTCATTCATTACAGTTTTTTGAATGCAGACAAAACCATTACAGAAGAGAAGTACTGTCAACAAGTGTATGAACTGCACCAGGAACTTCGACAGCAACACCCAGCATTAATCAACAGAAAAGGCCCATTTCTCCTCCACAGTATTTTCCGACCACGTGTTGCTAAACCGACCTGCAAATGTTCAATGAATTGGGCTACAAAACTCGGCCTACACTGCCATACTCCCCAAACCTCTCACTACCGACTAACACTTTTTCAAGCATCTCGGCAACTTTTTGCATGAGAAATGCTTAAAATCACCTAAACAATGTCAAAAACGCCTCTAGTGACGTCATCACCACCAGAACGTAAGATTTTTAAGTTACTGGCATGAGACACTTGTTTTGCGTTGGCAAAAGTGTGTTGATTCTGATGGTGCTTACTCCGAGCAATAAAATTTTGTTTGAGCCGAGTGCGCAAATGAGACCACTGAATGGTTCAAAACAGCAATTGAAGCACATGTTCCCATGCAGGAATTTAATAGCAAGCCCCACCTCCCCAATGGCTTACTTCTACTTGTGCAACTGCCATTGCTCAAAGGCAGCATGCATACCGCAGATTTAACCAACATAAGACAAGTTCAAACAGGCATAAGTATATAGAAGCTAGAAGTAACGTTAAGAAAGAAATAGCGACAGCTAAGAGAGAATTTACTGAAACCACTAAAAAACGCATTGAAGCACAAAAATTAGGAACTCGTGATTTCTGGAAAATCTACAACAGTGTAGTAAATAATGAGCAATCAACAATTCCTCCACGAACCAACAATCACGAGGTTGTTTGCTCAGCAACCAACAAGGCTAATATGCTTGCCAGCCGGTTTGCCTCAAACTCCACACTGGACCCTTCCAACCACCCCCTGCTTGACTTTACTTTGCAGACAGACGCCACGCTACACGATCTAAAAATCACCCCTGCTCAGGTACATGCTATCATAAAAAACCTTGACACTTCAAAAGCATGTGGACCTATTCTCATCCCAGCTGTGCTATTAAAAAAGTGCTCAGCCGAAGTAGCTCCAGTTCTCTCCAAACTCTACAACAAATGCCTTAATGAATCATGCTTTCCGGGCTGTTGGAAAACTGCTTCTGTGCTATGAGTATTCAAGAATTCTGGCGAAAGAACTGACCCATTAAATTATCGCCCCATTAGCCTCCTCCCACTTTTCGCCAAAATATTTGAGACCATAATTAACCATGCTCGAGTCCGTCACCTTACAGATGTTAAACTTCTGACTGACAAACAATATGGATTTAGACGAGCCCGTTCCACAGCAGACATCCTAACTGTAATCTCTGAACGTATATACAATTCCCTGGACAAAGTAGGGAGGGCAGAGCGGTAGCTCTAGATATATCTAAGGCTTTTGACAGGGTATGGCACAAGGGTCTCCTCAGGAAAATTAAATCATACGGTATCACTGGTAGAATACTTAACATAATTAAATCCTTCTTAGATAAGAGAAAAATCCAGGTTGTCCTCGACGGTCGTATATCCAAACAGTGTGATATAAATGCGGGAGTGCCTCAGGGATCTATCCTTGGACCTCTATTGTTCCTAATATTTATTAATGACCTCCCCGACAAAACTGCCTCTGAGATGGGTATATATGCTGATGACACCACACTCTATAACAGGCATGACAGGAAAACAAATGAACACATAACTAAAGAAATGGCAAAAACACTAGAGGATGACCTCCAATCTGTAGTGGAATGGGGACAAAAATGGATGGTCACATTCAATGCTGCCAAGACTAAACTGGTTTCCTTCAATAATTACAAGAAACCTTCTCTGCCACCAATAGCAATGATGAACTTGTCTAGAGTTTATGTGGTTATGATGAACTTGTTTAGAGGTTATGTGGTTATGATGAACTTGTTTAGACGTTATGTAGTTAGGATGAACTTGTTTAGAGGTTATGTAGTCATGATGAACTTGTTTAGAGGTTATGTGGTTATGATGAAGTTGTTTAGAGGTTATGTGGTTATGATGAACTTGTTTAGAGCTTATGTGGTTATGATGAACTTGTTTAGAGGTTATGTAGTTATGATGAACTTGTTTAGAGGTTATGTGGTCATTATGAACATGTCTAGAGGTGATGTGCTTATGAGGCACTTGTGTAAGAGTTATGTGGTTATGATGAAAGTGTGTACGGTTTATGATGAACTTCTCTTGGAATCATATTATGATGATCTTCTCTAGAAGTTATGTAGTTATGATGAAGTTGTATGAGGTTATGTGGTTATGATAAATTTCTCTAGAGGTTATGTGGTTATGATAAACTTGTCTAGAGATTATGTGGTTATGTTGAACTTGTGTAGAGAGTATGTGGTTATTATGAACATGTCTAAAGGTTATGTGGTTATGATGAACTTGTCTAGGGATTATGTGGTTATTATGAAATTGTCTACGGAGTATGTGGTTATGATGAAGTTCTCTAGTGGTTCTGTGGTAAAGATAAACTCGTGGTTATGTGGTTATGATGAACTTGTGTAGAGGTTATGTTGTTATGATGAACTTGTCTAAGAATTATATAGTAATGATGAAATTCTTTAGAGGTTACATGGTTTTGTTTAACTTCTGTAGTGATTATGTGGTTATGACGAAATTGTCTAGGAGATCATCTGGTCATTATGAACATGTCTAGAGGTTATGATGACATTGTGTAGTGATTATGTGGTTATGATGAACTTGTCTATCGATGATATGGTTATGATGAACATGTTTAGGGATTATGTAGTTATGATGAACTTGTGTAAGGATTATGAGGCTGTAGTAAAAAAAGAATCGTGCAAACCTTTTACCACTGGCAACGCCCGCTTCAGAGAGTGAAAGAAGAAAGAAGAAAAAGAGAATGGTCACTGCGTCTATTTATAGACTAGAGATCATGGGAAGAGTATGCAAATAACTTTGGACGGTTTTGTCCTATAAAAAGCCTGTATTTGGGAGAGAGGGCGTCTTTTTTGTTTGGCAGAAGCAATTGCTGTCAGAAGTGCATTGGACTGCAGGATTGAAGAGTGAAGATTGAGTTGTGGGGTCATTGTATTTAACCACAGATGAACATGTCTAGAGGTTATGTAGCTATGATGAACTTTCTAGGGATTATGTGGTTATGATGCACTAGTCTAGAGGTTATGTGGTAATGATGAACTAGATGTTATGTGGTTATGATGAACTTGTCTGGGGATGATGTGATTATGATGACCTTGTCTTTAGATTATGTGGTCATTATGATCATGTCTAGAGGTTATGTGGTTATGATGAACTTGTCTAGGGATTATGTGGTAATTATGACCTTGTCTAGAGGTTATGTGGTTATGATGGATTGTCTAGGGATTATGTGGTTATCATAAAATGGTCTAGAGATTATGTGGTCATGATGCATTTGTCTACAGGTTATGTGGTTATGATAAACGTGTCATGAATTTATGGGATTAAGTTGAACTTGTGTAGGGATTAAGTGGTTTTTATGAACATGCCTACAGTTAATGTGGTTATGATGAACTTGTGTTGGGATTATGTGGTTATGATGAAATTGTGAAGGGATTATGTGCTTATTATGAAATTGTGAAGGGAATATGTGGTTATGATGAACTTGTTTAGGGATTATGTGCTGGTAATGAACTTGTGATGTGGCTATAATTAACTTGTTTTGGGATCATGTGTTATGATGAATTTCTACACAGGGGTTATGTTGTTATGTTGAACTTGCCTAGCACTTGTGTGGTTATAGTAACTCCTCTAGAGGTTATGATGAACTTTTCTAGGGATTATGTGGTTATGATGAACTTGTCTAGGGATTACGTGGTTATGATGAAATTTTCTAGGGATTCTATTCTTATGATGAACTTTTCTAAGTATTATGTGTTTATGATGAACTTGTCTCGGGATTATGTGGTTATGATGAAATTGTCTAAGGATTATGTTGTTATGATTAACTTGTCTAGACTTTATGTTGTTATAATGAACTTGTCTATAGTTTATGTGGTTATGATGAACTTGTCTAGGGATTATGTGTTTATGAGGAACCCGTGTAGGGATTAAATGGATATTTTTAACAATCTAGAAGTTATTCGGTTATGATAAACTTGTCTAGAGGTTATATGGTTGTGATGAACTTGTCTAGAGATTATGTTGTTATGTTGAACTTGTGTAGAGATTAAATGATTATTGTGAACGGTCTAGAGGTTATGTGGTTATGATTAACTTGTGTTGGGATTATGTCGTCATGATGAAATTGTCTAGGGATTATGTGGTTATGATGAAATTGTCTAGGGATTATATGGTTATGATGAACTTTTTTAGAGTTCATTTTAACCTTGTAACCATGTAACACGTGCGAACATGTCCTTCAGTTGCTGTTTTGAATCATTCAATGTTCCCATTTGCACACTGTTCAGAAGGAAAAGAAAAGATATTTCTCTACAGGCCGTCTCTGATGAGCTCCCTGGTGTTTCACTGTCAGTCTTTTTATAATATCTCGTATTTTTTAGCAATGGCTCTTCCGTTTTAGCTTCAGAATTTAGGGCGATTTCAAATAATATTATTACATGATCAGCATTCCCAAGTGGTTTGTGGGGCATTCATATCACTGCGGTTAGAACCAGATCAATAAGTGATGCCTATGGTTCTTGCTGGTAAGTGGAACTGTTTGGAAATGTAACCATCTGTGATAGGGAATGAGATAAAAAGTAGCTATGTGTTGTGCTAACAGTCACATAATCTCTAGACTAGTTCATCATAAACACATAACCTCTAAAAAGTTCATCATCACCACATAACATCTAGACAAGTTCATCATAACCACATAATTCCTAGAGAAGTTCATCATAATTAAATTACCTCGAGATAAATTCCGCATAACCACATAACCTCCAGACAAGTTCATCATAACCACATAATCCCTGTTATGTGGTTATGGTTATAATTAACCACATAATCCCTGTTATGTGATTATGGTGAAATTTTCTAGATTTTATGCGGTTATGATGAACTTGTCTAGGGATTATGTGGTTATAATGAACTTGTCTAGAGATTATGTGGTTATGTAACCTTTCTAGAGGTTTTGTGGTTATGATGAACTTATATAGGGATCATGAGTTTATGATGCACTTGTATAGAGATTATGTTCTTATGATGAACTTGTCAATGGAGTATGCGGTAATGATGTACTTATCTATGGGTTATGTGGTTATGATTAACTTGTCTAGAGTTTATGTGGTTATGATGAACTTGTCTAGAGGTTATGTGGTTACGATAAACTAGTCTAGAGGTTATGTTTGTTATGACGAACTTCTCTAGAGATTATGTGGTTATAGTTAACTTGTCTATGGGTTATGTGGATATGATGATCATGTTTAGAGGTTATGTGGTTATGATGAACTTGTCTAGACGTTATGTGGAACTCGTCTAGGGATTATGTGGTAAAGATGGGCTTGTCAAAAGGTTATGTGTTCATGACAAACTTTCTAGCGGTTATGTGTTCATGATGAAGTTTTCTAGGGATTATGTGTTTATGATGAACTTTTCTAGTGATTGTATGTTTATGATTAACTTGTCATGAGATTATGTGTTTATGATTAACTTCTCTAGGTATTATGTGTTTTGAATGACCTTGTCTAGGGATTATATGTTTGTGATGAACTTGTCTAGGTTATGATGAACTTGTCTAAAGGGTCTGTTTTTGTGATGAACTTGTCTAGAGGTTATGCGGTTATGATGAACTTACTAGGTTTATGTGTTTATGACAAACTTTTTATATGTAGTATATTATGATAAACTTTTCTAGAGTGTATGTTTTATGATTTACTTGTCTAGTGATTATGTGTTTGTAATGGACTTGTCTAAAATTTATGTGGTTATGATGAACTTGTCTATGGATTATGTTGTTATGACTGACTTGTCTAGAGGTTATCTGGTTATGCTAAACTTTCTGGGGATTATGTGGTTATCATGAACTCCTCTAGAGGTTATGTGTTGATGATGAACTTGTTTAGGGTTTATGTGGTTATTCTGAATTGTCTAGCGGTTATGTGGTTAGGATGAACTTGTCTAGATATTATGTGGTAATGATGAACTTCTCTAGGGGTTATGTGGTAATGATGAACATGTCTAGAGGATATGTGGTTATGATGAACTTGTCTAGGTGTTATGTGGTTAACAGGATCTTGTCTAGACGTTTTGTGGTTAGAATGAACTATTCTAGGTGCTATGTCGTTCTGATGAATTTGTCTCGAGATTATTAGTTATAATGAACTTGTCTAGGGATTATGTGGTAATGATGCACTTCTTTAGAGGTTATGTGGTTATTATAAACTTGTCTAAGAGTTATGATGTTATGATGAACTTGTCTAGAGATAATGTGGTTATGATGAAGTTGTCCAAGTATTATATGTTTAGGATGAACTTGTCTAGCGGTTTTGTGGTTATGATGAACTTGTCATAATGTGTGTGTTTATGATTAACTCCTCTAGAGTTAATGTGTTTATGATGAACTTGTCTTGAGAGTACGTGTTTATGATAAACTTGTGTAGTGGTTATGTGTTTATGATTAACTTGTCTAAGATTACGTTGTTATGACGGACTTTTCTAGGTGTTATGTGATTTTGATTAACTTGTCTAGGGATTATGTGGTTATTGTGAATTGTCTAGAGGTTACGTGCTTATGAAGAACTTTTCTAGGGAGGTGGTTATGACTGACTTGTCTAGAGGTTACGTGCTTATGAAGAACTTTTCTAGGGATGTGGTTATGACTGACTTGTCTATGGGGTATGTGGTTATGATGAACTTGTCTAGCAATTATGTAGTTATGAGGACTTTATCAAGAAGTTATGTATTTATGACAAACTTGTCTAGGGATTATGTGGTCATGATTAACTTTTCGAGTGTTTACATGGTTAGGAATAACTTGTCTAGTGATAATGTGGTTATGATGAACTTGTCTAGAGGTTATGTTTTTATGGTGTACTTGTCCAGTGGTGATGTAATTATGATTAACTAGTCTAGAGGTTATGTGGTTATGATGAACTTGTTTAGGGATTATGTTGTTATGATGAACTCGTCCAGAGCTTATATGGTTATGATGAACTTGTCTAGGGATACTGTGTTTATGATGAACTTGTCTAGAGGTTATGTGGTTATGGTGAACTTGCCTAGAGGTTTTGTAGTTCTGATGAACTTGTCTAGAGGTAATGTGATTCTGATGAACTGTTGTACAGGTTATGTGGTTAAGATGGACTGGTCTAGCGATGACGTAATTGTGATTAACTTGTCTAGGGATTATGTGGTTCTGATAAACTTGTCTCCGGATTAGGTGCTTATGATGAACTTGTCTGGATGTTATGTGGTTATAAAGAACTTGTCTAGGAATTATGTGGTTATGATAAAGTTCTCTTGGGATCATGTGGTTATGATTAACTTGTCTAGCAGTTACGTGGTTACGATGAATTGTCTAGTGGTTATGAAGTTATTATGAACTTGTCAAGAGGTTACGTGTTTATGATGAACTTGTCTAATGATTATTAACTTGTCAAGAGATTATTTGGTAATGATTAACTTGTCTAAGGATTATGTAGTTATGATGAACTTGTCTACAGGTTATGATGTCATGATGAACTTGTCTAGAGGTTAGGAGATTATGATAAACTTGTCTAGATGTTATGTAGCTGTTATGTTGTTTTGAGGACCTTGTCTAGAGATTATGATGTCATGATGAACTTGTCTAGAGTCTATGTTCTTATGATTAACTTGTATTGGAGTTATGTGGTTATGATGAACTTGTCTAGAGACTATGCGGTTATGATTAAATTGTCTAGAGGCTATGTGGTTATGATAAACTTGTCTAGAAATTATGTGGTTATGATTAACTTGTCTGGGGATTATGTGGTAATGATGAACTCGTATTGATGTTATGTGATTATGAAGAACTTGTCTAGGGACTATGTGGTTATGATGGACTTGTCTAGGGATTATGTGGTTATGTTGAACTTGTCTAGGGATTATGTGGTTATGATGAACTTGTCTAGGGACTATGTGGTTATGATGGACTTGTCTAGGGATTATGTGGTTATGTTGAACTTGTCTAGGGATTATGTGGTTATGCTGAACTTGTCTAGGGATTATGTGGTAGTGATGAACTTGTCTAGGAATTATGTTGTTATGATGACCTTGTCTAGGGATTATGTGGTTATGATGAACTTGTCTAGGGATTATGTGGTTATGATGAACTTGTCTAGGGATTATGTGGTTATGATGAACTTGTCTAGGGATTATGTGGTTATGATGAACTTGTCTAGGGATTATGTGGTTATGATGAACTTGTCTAGGGATTATGTGGTTATGATGAACTTGTCTAGGGATTATGTGGTTATGAAGACCTTGTCTAGGGATTATGTGGTTATGATGCACTTGTCTAGGGATTATGTGGTTATGATGAACTTGTCTAGGGATTATGTGGTTATGATGAACTTGTCTAGGGATTATGTGGTTATGATGCACTTGTCTAGGGATTATGTGGTTATGATGAACTTGTCTAGGGATTATGTGGTTATGATGAACTTGTCTAGGGATTATGTGGTTATGATGAACTTGTCTAGGGATTATGTGGTTATGATGAACTTGTCTAGGGATTATGTGGTTATGATGAACTTGTCTAGGGATTATGTGGTAGTGATGAACTTGTCTAGGAATTATGTTGTTATGATGACCTTGTCTAGGGATTATGTGGTTATGATGAACTTGTCTAGGGATTATGTGGTTATGATGAACTTGTCTAGGGATTATGTGGTTATGATGAACTTGTCTAGGGATTATGTGGTTATGATGAACTTGTCTAGGGATTATGTGGTTATGATGAACTTGTCTAGGGATTATGTGGTTATGATGAACTTGTCTAGGGATTATGTGGTTATGATGAACTTGTCTAGGGATTATGTGGTTATGATGAACTTGTCTAGGGATTATGTGGTTATGATGAACTTGTCTAGGGTATTATGTGGTTATGATGAACTTGTCTAGGGATTATGTGGTTATGATGAACTTGTCTAGGGATTATGTGGTTATGATGCACTTGTCTAGGGATTATGTGGTTATGATGAACTTGTCTAGGGATTATGTGGTTATGATGAACTTGTCTAGGGATTATGTGGTTATGATGAACTTGTCTAGGGATTATGTGGTTATGATGAACTTGTCTAGGGATTATGTGGTTATGATGAACTTGTCTAGGGATTATGTGGTTATGAAGACCTTGTCTAGGGATTATGTGGTTATGATGCACTTGTCTAGGGATTATGTGGTTATGATGAACTTGTCTAGGGATTATGTGGTTATGATGAACTTGTCTAGGGATTATGTGGTTATGATGCACTTGTCTAGGGATTATGTGGTTATGATGAACTTGTCTAGGGATTATGTGGTTATGATGAACTTGTCTAGGGATTATGTGGTTATGATGAACTTGTCTAGGGATTATGTGGTTATGATGAACTTGTCTAGGGATTATGTGGTTATGATGAACTTGTCTAGGGATTATGTGGTAGTGATGAACTTGTCTAGGAATTATGTTGTTATGATGACCTTGTCTAGGGATTATGTGGTTATGATGAACTTGTCTAGGGATTATGTGGTTATGATGAACTTGTCTAGGGATTATGTGGTTATGATGAACTTGTCTAGGGATTATGTGGTTATGATGAACTTGTCTAGGGATTATGTGGTTATGATGAACTTGTCTAGGGATTATGTGGTTATGATGAACTTGTCTAGGGATTATGTGGTTATGATGAACTTGTCTAGGGATTATGTGGTTATGATGAACTTGTCTAGGGATTATGTGGTTATGATGAACTTGTCTAGGGTATTATGTGGTTATGATGAACTTGTCTAGGGATTATGTGGTTATGATGAACTTGTCTAGGGATTATGTGGTTATGATGCACTTGTCTAGGGATTATGTGGTTATGATGAACTTGTCTAGGGATTATGTGGTTATGATGAACTTGTCTAGGGATTATGTGGTTATGATGAACTTGTCTAGGGATTATGTGGTTATGATGAACTTGTCTAGGGATTATGTGGTTATGATGAACTTGTCTAGGGATTATGTGGTTATGATGAACTTGTCTAGGGATTATGTGGTTATGATGAACTTGTCTAGGGATTATGTGGTTATGATGAACTTGTCTAGGGATTATGTGGTTATGATGAACTTGTCTAGGGATTATGTGGTTATGATGAACTTGTCTAGGGATTATGTGGTTATGATGAACTTGTCTAGGGATTATGTGGTTATGATGAACTTGTCTAGGGATTATGTGGTTATGATGAACTTGTCTAGGGATTATGTGGTTATGATGACCTTGTCTAGGGATTATGTGGTTATGATGAACTTGTCTAGGGATTATGTGGTTATGATGCACTTGTCTAGGGATTATGTGGTTATGATGAACTTGTCTAGGGATTATGTGGTTATGATGAACTTGTCTAGGGATTTTGTGGTTATGATGAATTGTCTAGAGAGGTGTGTTTCTGATGAATGTTTCTAGAGGTTATGTGTTTATGATGTGCAGTTGTAATGATTGTCGGGTAGCTCTAGGTTTTGGATCTTGCAGGGGGTTACCTGATACCAATGGCGATTCCTCTGCCCTGCATAGGTCCTGTAGTTATTCATAGTAGTGGTGTACGGGAATGCGAGGGAGAAATAGGTGTACTATGAACAATATGTACATAACGCGTAGTAATGAATGTTGCTGCTGGTGGTTGTATGGTATATGAAAAGGGCGTATGTAAGAAGGAAGTGAGGTGATGAGCATCTCGAGGCTGATTGCACATGTAGCAAGGGAGAGACTAGTTTGAACCAGCATGTGATTCTGGAAAATGCTACTATTAGTGCTGATGAGATCGAAATGCATCTTCAGAATCTCCCCGACGCTGAGAGACAGAGAAACTGAAGACGGCTCGATAATTTCTTTCTTTTCTTTTCTTTTCTTCTCTCTCTATTTCATCAAAATTCTTGCAGGGCGCTGAGCTGAGAACCGTCGAAAGAAAATCCCAATGATAGCATGAATGACTGTTTATTGAGGGGAGAAGTCCCCAGTTGAAAGAAATTCTTACAAGATGCTTATAAAGGAGATTTGAACTGTGAACAAATGGGTGAAACTTCAACTACGACTGCTTAAGGTAAGAAAAATTCCCCTAGCTAAATAAAAAGCGGGTCCTTTAAGTACTCTGATAAGGGCTGTAAACGAATGGCAAGACTATGGTATTACAAAGTCAAAATATCTTGTGAATCGTGACTGAAACTCTGTGAAAAAACAAAAATTTGAACTAGGATTGAATTTCTGAAAAAAAAATGGAAAAGGGGGACAAACCTTTGTTAAACAAGGGAAATAACTCTTGTGAATTGAAAAAAAAGGATGGTGACTAATTGGTGAACTTTTTGCATTTTATTGAGTGACATTTATAAATGGTGATTTTATTTTGAGTTATTATTGCTAATTGAAAGGAAAAACACAAACAAAAACAATAACCTGCATGTGAAAAAAAAGAGACTGAATTACCTGATGATGAACTGCATTTTATTATCCCTTATGAATTTATGAACTTTTGAGTTTCTTTAAACCAATGAACTGACTTTCTTATGAACTTTTGAATGGAAAGGGCGAGAACCCTGATTGAAGGGTGGTTATTTGATTGTGTACATGTTAATTTTTTCGGCAGGTAAACTTTTGATGGAGAGAGGGAGGTGTGAAAACAAAACCTGATGGCGAACTGTGAAAAAAATGGGGCGGTGTGTTGAGGAATTAGACTCAATTGCTTCTATCGAAGCAATGCAGTCTAAGGGGTCGAAATGCAACGTGATCAACCTGAGGGAGTGATTTGCCCCTCATTGGGGAGCCGGATGACTATGTTAAGATAGCTTTAATAGATCCCAGGCAACGGCGGATATCCCAAAGACTTAAAGTAGAAGATAAATTTAATTTCATTGTCAAAATAGATATATTTTGCTTTATTGCTTGGAAATCAGAGATATATTGTTATTCGAAAATAACGAAAGGAAATGTTAGAAATAATAGCGTTGACATTGTCTGTCCTGGCAAGCCAGTACGGGGGGTTCTGACTGACAGCCGCTGAAGTCTGGAGGTCATGGGAATAGACATCATATTTTTGTCTCAGATTGTAATGCTAGTGATATGGCTGACTTGCACACCCACAAATTTGGGTTCCCCATATGAGTGGTTTGATATGATTGGCTTAGGAGATCGTCTCTGCCACTATATAGTGCTAATGTCGCTCGAAATTAACCAGTTTGTGCGCGAAAATCGAATTAACAATACCGCTCCCTGAAGACGTGACCTACACACCACTACCCCTCTCCAACCTGTCTGAATACTGTCTGCGAAGACTAAAGATATGAGACTTTTAAAACTTGCTAAGAACTAAAAAGAATTTGTAAAAAGTCTGTAATATATTTTGTAAAAGTAGAATAGAATTAAATCGTCTGTTGCTTTTCTTGCCTGCGTGAGTTTTGTTATTCGTTTTCAGCATACCAGGATTCAATGTGACAGATTCTCAAAAAACCAGACGCCACGAGCCGGAGTTTTTAAAGATCTGGTGTCCTTACATAACTTCACCATACAGAGTGTTACATAGGGACTATGTGGTTATGATGAACTTGTCTAGAGGTCACGTGTTTATTATGAACTTGTCAAGGGATTATGTGGTTATGAAGAACTTGTCTAGAGATTAAGTGATTATGATGAACTTGTCTAGGGATTATGAGTTGATGATGAACTTGTCCAGATGTTATGTGTTTATGATGAACTTGTCTAGGGAGTATGTGGTTATGATGTACTTATCCATAGGTTATGTGGTTATGATGAACTTTTCTAGAGGTAATGTGTTTATGATGAAATTGTCTAGGGCTTATGTTGTTATGATGAACTTGTCTAGATGTTATGTGTTCATGATGATCTTGTCCAGGGATTATGTTTATGATGAACTTGTCCAGAGGTTATGTGTTTATGACGAACTTGTCTAAGGATTCTGTGTTGATGATAAACTTGTCCTAGAGTTTATGTGGTTATGATTAACTTGTCTAGAGAGTATGTGATTATGACGAACTTGTCTAGAGGTTATGTGTTTATGATGAAATTGTCTAGAGCTTCTCTGGTTATTATTAACTAGTCTAGGTATAATGCGGTTATGATGAACTCATCTAGCGGTTATGTGGTTATTATGAACTTGTTTAGGGGTTATGTGGTTAAGATGAACTTGTCTAAGGGTTATGTAGTTATGATGACCTTGTCTAGAGGTGTGTGTTTATGACGAACTAGTCTAGAGTTTATGTGTTTATGATGATCTTGTCAACGGATTGTATCGTTATGTTGAACTTGTCTAGAGGTTATGTGTTTATGATGAACTTGTCAAGAGGTTATGTGGTTGCAATGGTTATGTGGCTATGATAACCTCTAGAGGTTATGTGGTTATGATGAATATATCTAGGGATTATATGGTTATGATGAACTTATAAATATGTGGTTATGATTACCTTGTATAGAGGTTATGTGGTTATGATGAACTTGTCTACAGGTTATGTTGCAATAATGAACTTGTCAAGGTGTTATGTTGTAATGATGAACTTGTCTAAGGATTATGTGGTTATGATGCACTTGTCTAGGGATTATGTGGTTATGATAAAGTTGTCTAGATATTATGTGGTTATGAGGACCTTGTCTAGAATTTATGGGGTTAGGAATTACTTGTCTTGGGGTTATGTGATTATGATAAACTTGTCTAGCGATTATGTGGTCATGATGAACATTTCTTGATGTTTTATGGTTATGAACAAATTGTCTTGGGATCAAGTGGTTATGATGAAGTTGTCTAGAGATTATGTTGTTATGATGAACTTGTCTAGGCATTATGTGGTTGTGATGAACTTGTTTAGATCTTATGTAGATATGATTAACTTGTCAAGAAGTTATATGTTTATGATGAACTTTTCTAGAGGTTATTTCGTTATGGTGGACTTGTCAAGAGGTTATGTGTTTATGATGAACTATTCTAGGGATTATGTGTTTATGATAAACTTGTCTAGATGTTATGTGTTGATGATGAACTTGTCCTAGAGATTATCTGGTTATGATGAACTTGTCTAGAAAGTATGTGGTTATGACAAACTTATCTAAAGGTTATGTGTTTATGATTAACTTCTCTAGAGATTATGTGTTTATGATGAAATTTTCTAGAGCTTCTGGGGTTATGATGAACTTGTCTAAGAATTATGTGGTTATGATGAACTCTTCTAGCGGTTATGTGGTTATGATGAACTTGTCTAAGTGGTTAGTGGCTATGATTACTTTGTTTAGAAATGTGTGTTTATGATGAACTTGTCAACGGATTATGTCATTATGATGAACTTGTCTAGAGATTATGTTTTTATGATGAACTTATCTGGAAGTTATGTGTTTATGATGAACTTGTTTAGGGATTATGGTTATGTGGTTATGATAACCTCTAGAGGTTATCTGCTTATGATGAACATATCAGGAGATTATGTGGTTATGATTAACTTGTGTAGGGATTATGTGGTTTTGATGAAGTTGTCTAGAGGTTATATTGTTATGATGAACCGTCTAGAGATTATGTGTTCATGGTGAACTTGTCTAGAGTTTATGTGTTTATGGTGAACTTGTGTAGGTGTGTATATGATGAACTTTTTTAGAGGTTATTGGGGTATGATGAACTTGTCTAGGCGTTATATTTTTATGATGAACTTATCCGGGTAGTACATGCTTTAAGTAAATTCTCTAAAATTTATATGCTTAGTATTAACTTGTCTAGGGATTGTTTGTTTAAGATGAACTTTTCTAGAACTTATGTGATTATGTGTTCATGATGAACTTGTCTAGAGGTCATGTGGCTATGAAAACTTGTCCAAAGGTTATATAGTTATGATGAACTTTTCTAGAGTTTATGTGTTTATAATTAACTTTTCTGGATGTTATGTGTTTATGATGAGCTTGTCTAGAGCTTATATGTTTATGATGAACTGGTCTAGATGTTATGTGTTATGATGAACTTGTCTGAAGATTATATGGTTATGATTAACTTGTCTAGGGATTATGTATTTATTATGACCTAGTCTAGACTTTGGATATTACGATGAATTTCTCTAGGGATTGTGTGGTCATGATGAACTTGCCTAGAGTATTTGTGTTTATGATGAACTTGTCTTAGGATTATTTGTTTATGATGAACTTTTCTGGAGTTTATGTGTTTATGATGAACTAAACTAGAGGCTATGTTTATGATGAACTTGTCTAGGGATTATGTGTTTATGATGAATTTCTTTAAAGATTATGTGTTTATGATGAACTTGTGTAGAGGTTGTGTGTTTATGATGAACTTGTCTGAGGATTATCTGTTTATAATGAACTTATGTAGAGGGTGTGTATTATGATGAAATTGTCCAGAGGTTATATGTTCATGATGATCTTGTCTAGGGATTATAGGGTTACCTTTCTAGGGAATATCTGTTGATGATAAACTCGTCTAGATCTTGCGTGGTTATGATGAACTTTTCTAGAGAATATGTGGGCATGATGAACTAGTCTAGAGGTTTTGTGGTTATGATTTACTTGTCCAGACGTTATGTGATTATGATGAAGTTCTCTCTCGATTATGTGGTTTTGATGAACTTGTCTAGATTTTATGTGGTTATGATGAACTTGTTTAGCGATTATGTGGTTATGATGAAATTGTCTAGGGGAAATGTGGTTATGATGAACTTGCCTATAGATTATGTGGTTATGATTAACTTGTCTAGAGGTTACATGGTTATGATGAACTTGTCTAGAGATTATGTGGTTATGATGAAATTGTCCTGATTTTATGTGGTCATGATGAAATTGTCTAGGGGTTAGGTGGTTAGCAGTAACTTGTCTAGGGATTATGTGGTTATGATGAACTTGTCTAGGGATTATGTTGTTATGATGATCTTGTCTAGGGACTATGTGGTTTGATGAACTTTATTAGGGCTTATGTGTTTATGATGAGTTTCTCTATATCTCATTCCCTATCATTGATGGTTATGTTTCTCACCTGTTCTAGAGGTTTTTGGTTATGAAGAACTTTTCTCGCGATTGTATGGTTAGGATGAACTTGTCTAGAGTTTATGTTCTTATGATGAACTTGTCTTGTAGTTATGTGATTCCTATGGACTTGTTTAGAGATGATGTATCAATGGTGAACTTGCCTAGAGGTAATGTGCTTATGATGAACTTGTCTAGGGATTATGTGCTGGTGATGACCTTTTCTAGGCATTATGTGGTTATGATGAATTTGTCTAGAGGTTATTTGGTTATGATGAACTTGTCTAGATGTTATTTTTTATGATGAACTTGTATAGGGATTATGTGTTTAGTAGTAACTTGTCTAGGGATTATGTGGTTATGATGACCATTTCTAGGCATTATGTGGTTATGTTGAACTTGTCTAGGGATTATGTGGTTATGATGAAGTTTTCTAGGCATTATGTGGTTATGATGAACGTTTCTAGGCATTATATGGTTATGATGAACTTGTCTAGAGGTTATTTGGTTATGATGAATTCGTCTAGATGTTATTTTTTATGATGAACTTGTATAGGGATTATGTGTTTAGTAGTAACTTGTCTAGGGATTATGTGGTTATGATGACCATTTCTAGGGATTATGTGGTTATGTTGAACTTGTCTAGGGATTATGTGGTTATGATGAAGTTTTCTAGGCATTATGTGGTTATGATGAACGTTTCTAGGCATTATATGGTTATGATGAACTTGTCTAGAGGTTATTTGGTTATGATGAACTCGTCTAGATGTTATTTTTTATGATGAACTTGTCTAGGGATTATGTGCTTATGATGAACTTGTCTAGGGATTATGTGGTTATAATGAACTTTTCTAGGCATTATGTGGGTGTGTTGAACTTGTCTAGAGGTTATTTGGTTATGATGAACTTGTCTAGTGATTACATAATAGGTTATAATAAACATGATAGGTTATGATGAACTTGTCTCGGGATTGTAGGGTTATGTTGAACTTGTCTAGGGATTATGTGGTTATGATGAACTTTTCTAGGCATTATGTGGTTATGTTGAACTTGTCTACAGGTTATTTGCTTATGATTAACTTGTCTAGAGGTTATTTTTTATGATGAACTTGTCTAGGGATTATGTGTTTATGATGAACTTGTCTAGGGATTATGTGCTTATCATTAACTTGTCTAGGGATTATATGGTTATGATGAACTTGTCTAGGGATTATATGGTTATGATGAACTTGTCTAGGTATTATAGGATTATGTTGAACTCGTCCAGGGATTATGTGGTTATGATAAACTTGTCTAGGGGTTATGTGGTTATGATGAGCTTGTCTGGGGTTATGTGGTTATGATGAACTTTTCTAGAGGAAATGTGGTTATGATGAACTTGTCTAGAGGTTATGTGGTTATGATGAACTTGTCTAGGGATTATGTGGTTATGATGAACTTGTCTAGAGGTTATGTGGTTATGATTAACTTGTCCAGAGGTTACATGTTTATTATGAACTTGTGTAGATGTTATGTGGTTATGATGAACTTGTCTAGGCATAATGTGGCTGGTAGCACAACACAGCTTCTCTATAGCTCATTCCATATCACAGATGGTGATGTTTCCTACACGTTGCTCAGACCAGGAAGAACCATACACATCACCTTTAGATCTGGTTCTGACCACAGTTCCCTTTGATGTTGTTACGAACGCCCACAGCCCACTTGGGAATGCTTATCTTGTTTTAATAATAGTTGAAATTTCCATAAACTCAAGAGCCAAAACAGAAGAGCCATTGCTCAAAACTACGAGATATTATAAAAAGGCTGACTGGGAATCTATCAGGGATCTCATCAGAGACGCCCTATGGAGAAATATCTTTTCACTTCCTGCTGAAAATTGCGCAAATGAGACCAATGAATGGTTCAAAACAGCAATTGAAGCACTTGTTCCCACACGGAAATTTTATAGCAAGCCCCACTCTCCCCAATAATTTACTCCCACATGTGCAGCTGCCATCGTGCCAAGGCACCATGCGTACCGCAGATTTAACCGACATAAGTCAAGTTCAAACAGACAGAAGTATATAGAAGCCAGAAGAAACTTTAAGAAACATATTGCGACAGCTAAGAGAGAATTTACTGAAACCACCAACAAACGCATCGAAGCACAGAAATTAGGAACCCAGGGCTTCTGGAAAATCTACAACAGTGTAGTAAATAATGGGCAATCAATAATTCCCCCACTATCTAAAAATCATGAGGTTGTTTGCTCAGCAACTGAGAAGGCTAACATGCTTGCCAGTCGGTTTGCCTCCAACTCCACACTGGACCCTGCTAACCACCCTTCCCCTGATTTTCCTTTGCTGACAGACACCACATTAGATGATTTTAAAATCACCTCTTCTCAGGTGCATGCTATCATAAATGATCTTGACACTTCAAGAGCATATGGACCTGATTTCATCCCGTCTGTGCTATTAAAAAGTTGCTCTGCCGAATAGCACCAATCCTGTCCAAACTTTACAACAAATGCCTTAATGAATTTTGCTTTCCTGCCTGTTGGAAAATAGCTCCTGTGGTACCAGTTTTCAAGAATTCTGGCGAAAGAACTAACCCAGTAAATTACCATCCCATTAACCTCCTCCCACTTTTTGCCAAAACATTTGAGTCCATAATTAACCAAGCTCTAGTCTTGATCTTACAGATGCTAAACTTCTGATCGACCAACAATATGGATTTAGGCAAGTCCGTTTCACAGCAGACATCCTAGCTGTAATCTCTGAGCATATATGCCATTCACTTGACAAAGCAGGGGAAGGTAGAGTGGTAACTCTAGATATATAGGCTTTTGACAGGGTATGGCATAAAGGTCTTCTCAGGAAAATCAGAGCATACAGTATCACTGGAAGAATACTTAACATAATTAAATCCTTCTTAGATAAGAGAAAAATCCAGGTTGTCCTCGATGGTCGTAAAACTAAATAATATGATATAAATGCAGGAGTGCCTCCGCGGTCTATCCTTGGACCTCTATTATTCCTAATATTCATCATATGTTATGTGTTTGTGATTAACTTGTATAAAGTTTATGTGATTATGAGGAACTTGTCAAGGGGTTATGTCGTTTTGATAAACTTGTCCAGTCATTATGTGTTTATGATGACCTTATCTAGGGATTATGTGTTTAAGATGAACTTGTCTTGATGTTATGTGATTATGATGAACTTGTCTATGCATTAAGTGGTTATGATGAACTTGTCTGGAGGTTATATACTAATGATGAACTTTTCTAGGCATTATGTGGTTATAATGAATTTGCCTAGGGATGATGTGGTTATGATGAACTTGTCTAGAATTATGTGGTTATGATTAATTTGTCTAAAGGTTATGTGGTTATGATGAACCTGTCTAGGGATTGTGTTTTTATGACTGACTTGTCTAGAGCTTATGTGGTTATGATGAAATTTTAAAGGAATTATGTTGTTATGATTAACTCATGTAGGGGTTATATGTTGATGATGAACTTTAGGGATTATGGTCAGGAGTAACTTTGCGAGGGTTTATGTAGTTATGTATGACTTGTCTAGGGATAGTGTGATTATGATGAACATTTCTAGGGATTATGTTGTTATGGTAAACTTTCTAGGGATTATGTGGTCATGATGAACTTGTCTAGGGAGTATGTGTATATGATGACCTTGTCTAGAGGTCATATGGTATGATGAACCTGTCTAGGGGTGATGTAGTTAGGATGAACTTGTCTAGAGGTTATGTGGTAATTGTGAATTGTCTAAGGATTATGTGGTTATGATAAACTTGTCTAGAGATTATGTGGTTATGATGAACTTGTCTAGATTTGATGTGGTTATGATGAACTTGTCTAGGGATTATGTTGTTATGATTAACTTGTTAGCGCTTATGTGGTTGTCTAGATTTTTTGTGGTTATGATGAACTTGTCTAGAGGGTATGTGCTTATGATGCACTTTTATAGAGGTTATTTGGTTATGATGAACTTGTCTAGGGATGACGTTATTATGATGAACATTTTTGGAGGTGATATGGTTATGATGAACTTGTAAAGGGATTATGTGGTTATGATGAAATTGTCTAGGGGTTATGTGGTTATGATAAACTTTTCCAGGAATTATGTGGTTATGATGAACTCGTCTAGATGTTATGTGGTTATGAAGACCTTGTCTAGGGATTATGTGGTTATGATGAAATTGTCTAGGGATTATGTGGTTATGATGAAATTGTCTAGGGATTATGTGGTTATGATGAACTTGTCTAGGGAGTATGTGGTCTGATGAACTTTTCTAGAGGTTATGTGGTTATGATGAACTTGTCTACGGATTTTGTGTTTATGATGAATGTTCCCCAGATGTGTGGCGTGATCTGATTGGCTTAGGAGATCGTCGCCGCTATGCCTGACCTTACTATATAGTGCTCATGTCGCTCGAAATTAACCAGTTTGTGCGCAAAACTCAAAGTAACAATACCGCCCCGTGATCAACAAACCACTAACACTCTCCAACCCGTCTGAGTGTCTTCTGCAAAGACAAAAAATTTGAGACATTTAAAACTTGCTAAGAACTAAAAAGTATTTGTAAAATGTCTGTAATATATTTTGTGAAATTAGAATAGAATTCAATCGTCTGTTGCTTTTCTTGCCTGTGTGAGTTTTGTTATTCGTTTTCAGCATACCAGGATTCAATGTGACAGCCTCTCAAAGAACCAGATACCACGAGCTGAAGATTTTTTAGATCTGGTGTCCTTACCATACAGGGTGTTACATAGGGATTATGTGTTAATGGTGAACTTGTCTAGGGATAAGGAGTTGATGATGAACTTTTCTAGATGTTATGTAGTTCTGATGAATTGTCCAGGGATTATCAGTTTATGATGAACTTGTCAGAGGATACGTGTTTATGACGAACTTGTCTAGGGATTATTTGTTGATAATGAACTTGTCCTAGAGCTTATGTGGTTATGACAAACTTGTCTTACAGGTTATGTGTATATGATGAACTAGTCTTGGAATTATGTGGTTATGATGAACTTGTCTAGCGTTTATGTGTTTATGATGAACTTGTGTAGACATGTGTTTATGATGAATTTGTCAAGGGTTTATGTGATTATAATGGTTGTGTGGTTATAATAACCTCTAGATGTAATGTGGTTTTGATGAACATATCTAAGGATTGTGTGGTTATGATGAACTTGTCTAGGGATTATTTTGCAATGATTAACTTGTCCAGAGGTTATGTGGTTATGATGAACTTGTGTAGGGATTATGTGGTTATGATGAACTTGTCTAGGGACTATGTGGTTTGATGAACTTTATTAGGGCTTATGTGTTTATGATGAAATCGTCCAGAGGTTATGTGGTAATGATGTACGTTTTTAGAGATTATGTGGTTATGAAGAACTTGTCTAGAGGTGTGTATTTATGATTAACTTTTCTAGGAGTTATGCATTTATTATGAATTGTCTAGAGGTTATGTGGTTATGATTAACTTGTCTAGATGTTATGTAGCCATGATGAACATGTCTAGAGATTATATGTTTATGATGCTCAAGATCAGAGGAGAGAGAATTAGAGAGAACTTTGTCATTTACAGCCTTTGATGTGTTGCCATAGATGGCCGTGTCATCAGCATAGATGTCAATGAATGATTTAAGTATGTGTTTTGGGAGATCATTGATGTAGATCAGGAAGAGAGTTGGGCCCAGGATGGACCCCTGAGGGACTCCAGTATTAATACTCTGGGCCACTGATTTCTGCCCATCAACCACTACTCTTATGAACCTATTAGAGAGAAATGATTTAATGATTGAGAAAACATTTCCAGTAATACCATAGCTGGAAATCTTGTGAAGTAGGCCCTTATGCCATACCTTATCGAAGGCCTTCGATATGTCAAGAGCAATTGCTCTAGAAAGGAAACCTTTGTCAAGAGATTCATTCATCCTATGTGATATAACCGTTAGAACATCTGCTGTAGATCTTGCAGAGCGGAAACCATATTGCATGTCACTAAGAAGGTTGTTTCTGTTGAGGTGGTTGACTACTTCTTTATTTAATATGGATTCCAACAACTTACTCATGACACACAGGAGACTTATTGGTTTGTACTGAGAGGGAGATGACTTTTCACCTGAATTCTTAAATACAGGGCATACTGATGAGGTTTTCCAGAGTGTTGGAAAGCACTTCTCCTTAAGGCAACGCTTAAACAGTTTTGTAAGTATGGGGGCAATTTCTGGTTGGAGCTTTTTCAGCACTATAACTGGAATGCTGTCAGGGCCAGTTGCTTTACTGGAATCAAGGTTCTTGATTAGCTTGGTGACCTCACGCACAGATATTTGTATGTTGCATAGCATGTGGTCTGTTATAGGAGGAAATACAGGGAGTTGATGGTTATTGTCGCATAGGGTAGAATTAGCTGCAAAGTTCTTGGCAAATAGTCTGGCCTTGTCTGATGCTGACGAGATGACCTCAGGTCCATTGATGATAGTTGGGATAGAATGCACACTTCTGTTCAAGATCCTGTTTGCTATTTGCCAGAACTGGTGGGAACCAAGCTGCTGCGCAGCTACTTTGGATTTAACAGACTGAGCATATAGCTCTCTTGCATGTTTTATTACTCTTTTACAGTGGTTGCTGGCAGTCCTGAAAGCAGCTTTAGTCTCAGTACATCTATTATGTTGGTAGCTATGGAAAAAGTGATTTCTGTGCGCGATGGCAGCAGCACATTCAGGGGAGAACCATGACTGGCTGTTAGGTTTTTGTTGGAATTTTTTGGATGGTATAAATCAGTCTATACCTACAATTAACCATTCGGTCAGGTCTGATACTATAGAGGACACATCCTTTTTAAACATGGAATGCAGAGGTAGGTCAGAGTTGAATGTACAGAAGCTATCTCAGTCAGCCATAGAGTATCGATATACAGTACGGTGGAGAGGTACGTCTGAAGACTTATTACATTTCATTTTTATCTTAACTGATACAAGGGAGTGATCAGAGGATCCCAGAGGAAATAGAATGGAACATGAACACAGCTTAGGGGAAGTTGTAAGGAAAAGGTCTAGAAGGCTTGCATATTGACCGGGTGTCTCAGGCACACAGGTGGGTTCGTGAACAACCTGAGTGAGGTCATAGGTAGTGGCAAAATCATGACAAAACCTCCCCCCGTCATCAGTTTTATTTGAGTGGGTCAGCCATTCTACATTATGGACATTGAAGTCACCGCAAATGTGAATGTTAGCCGAAGGATGAGCAGACAGGATGTGGTCAATTTTCTCAGATATGCTCTTAAAGATAGTAACCCCACTTTTGTGGGGGCAATAGAGGGCAAATATAAATGCAGTGGTGTAAGCTAGTGCAACCCAGAAGCACATATAAGGTAAATTAGTGTCTGCTCTGGAGATATCCCTACCACACGGGAAGCCATCTTTGATGTAGGCACATGTTCCATGCCCATGGCGATCTTGGGGGTCAGATTTAGATGTTAAGTTGGAGTATCCTTTAATTATGAATTTGTCTAGAGAAGTGGTTGGCCCTATACCAGTTTTATTTAGAAAGAATATGTCCGGTTTCGTCTCCTGTAATTGTGTTTCAACCTCTGGAAGGTTGGAATGTGGACCCCTGATGTTGGAGAAGGAGACCTGATGGTAGGGGTCTACATTGGAGGATGGGGCTGTGTTTCTTTTTTGGAGATTTGTCATGATTGTTGAGGTTTTGGGGTTTGTGGAGCAGGTCGATAGACTTGGTTAGAGCAGTACAGAGAGGGAAAGTAAGAGAGAAAAGACGGGAAATTTTTTTTTTGTAGCACATGATAAGGTAAAGCCGTAACAATTACCCACTAGTATGGCATCGATAGGCCCTTCCAGAAACTACTGTATGGTCCAGAATCCATTTACTAAATGGCAATACAGCAGCCCCGGTACTTTGCACCTGCTGATAGGACAGTCTCCTTAGTGGCTAATCCAAGGTTCGGGTCTCTGACTATCAGGCGGGTAACCTCAGCCCAGATGAAACGTTTACCTCCAACACCCTTACTAGTGACATGACCACAAGGATAGACATAGAAACAGAAATTTTCCGACATCTCAGGCTATTTTTTACAAAGTACTACCGACCTGGAAAGCAGCTTTGTCAGAAAAATCATTTATTGGAAATGATGACTGAAGGACAAAAAAGGAGAAGTGAGAGTTACTGGAGCTGCCGATAACACATCCACATGCATTATCTACTCTCCATTGGGAAAAAACAATAAAAATAAAAAATGAATAGAAAATAAATAAACAAATAAATAAATAAAAAAGGTGAGAAGGACTTATTAATATCTACTTAATATAAGTCCGTTGCCCCATTCCTGGCTTAGGATAGTACTTGAAGATGGTCTCCCCTCCCATGTTAATGCATGGATACTTTTTGCCTTTATCTAGGTCGAGCTGGGATCTTAAATCGTTCCAGCTCCACTCCATAATAAATATGCTATAATGGAACTTTTATCAACTTGAAAAAGTCTGGTTATTTTTAACTTGTTTAAAAAGCTGGTAAAGAAGTAGTACCTTTAGGGTTATGTATTAACTTTAGCTAGAAGAAAAAAAAAGCCGCGTGTTTTTGAGTTCAGATAATATGCAAATATAATTTGGGAAATGTTCAATTTCATGGGAGACTTTTTTTTCTCGTTTTAAATATAAGAAAAAGTATTGGTTAATAATAGTATTTTTGACAAAAAAAGATTTAGGAGAAAGGTAAGAAAAAAGACGAATATTCAGGATTAAAGTCAAACCTGTGATAAGGAAAAAGAGAAAAAATAATGTTTATGATGAACTTGTCTGATAATCTGATAGAATGATAATCTAGGGATTATGTGTTAATGAGGAACTTGTCTATGGATTATGTGTTTATGAACTTGTCTAGAGGTTATGTTTTTATGATGAACTTTTCTAGGCATTATGCGTTTATGATGTACTTGTCTAAAGCTTATGTGGTTATGATGAACTTGTCTAGAGGTGATGTCTTTATGATAAACTTGTGTAGGGATTATGTGTTTATGATAAACATGTCTAAAGCTTATGTTGTTATGATGACCTTGTCTAAGATTATATGGTCATGATTAACTTGTCTAGAGGTTACGTCGTTATGATGAACTTGTCTAAAGGTTATGTGGTTATTATGAAGTTATCTAGGGGTTATGTGGTTATGATGAACTTGTCTAGAGGTTATATGTTTATGATGAACTTTTGTAGGGGTTACATGGTTATTATGAACTTGCATAGGGATTATGTGGTTATAATTAACTTGTCTAGGAGTTATATGGAAATGATGAACTTGTCTAGGGATTATGTGGTTACGATGAATTTTTCTACAGGTTATGTTGTTATGATGAAGTTGTCTAGTGATTATGTAGTTATGATGAACCTGTCATGGGATTATTGGGTTATGATGTACTTGTCTAGGGATTATGTGTTTATGATGACCTTGTCTTGAGGTTATATGTTTGGATGATCATATCTAGGGATATGTGGTTAGGATGAACTTGTCTAGAGGTCATGTGGGTATGATGAACTTCTCTAGGGATTATGTATTCATTATGAACTTGCTTAGAGGTTATATGTTTATGATTAACTTGTGTAGGGATTGTGTGTTTCTGATGAACTTGTCTAGGAATTATGTGGTTATGATGAACTTGACTAGCGTGTGTGTCCTTATGATTAACTTGTCTAGAGGTTATGTGTTGATGATGAACTCGTCTAGAGGTTATATGTTTATGATTAACTTGTCTCATGATTATGTTGCTATAATGAACTTGTTTAGAGGTTATGTGTTTATGATGAACTTGTCTAGAGCTTATGTCTTTTTATATATTTTAGGGATTATGTGTTTATAATGAATTTATCTAGAGGTTATGTGTTTAAGATAAAATTGTTTAGCGGTTATGTGTTTATGATCAACTTGTCTACGGATTATGTGGTTATTATGAACTTGTCTAGATGTTATGTGGTTATGATAAACTTGTCTAGAGGTTATGCGGTTGTGATGAACTTGTCTAGAGGTTTTGTGGTCATTATGAACTGGCCTAGAGGTCATACGGTGATTATGAACTTGTCTATTGATTATATGGTTATGATGACCTTGTCTCAAGATTATCTGGTTATGATGAACTTTTCTAGAGCTTATGTGTTGATGATGAACTTGTCTAAATTTTATGTAGATATGATTAACTTTTTTTTTTTTTTTTTTTTTTACATAGGCGTCACCACATTATCAAGGCCCAGAGGCCACTCAAGGATAAGGGTTAAAGAGTGTACAGTAGAAATTGGTCAATATAGTAATCATTAGTAATGAAAATTTGGTAAATTTGATAACTTATATGGAACGGCTCATCAAGAACTTATTTACTTTAGACTTGAACACAACCATATTGTAGTCAGCCGGAAAGCAGGAAAACGGAAGACAATTCCACAGGCGTGCAGTTCTAAGAAAGAAGCTTTTTTCATGGAATCTACGTTTAGGTTTAGGCACAGATAAAGAGTGGGGGAAATTATTGATAGTGTTTACAGCTAGACGAGTGTTTCTTGTGAAAGTTTGGCGAGGGGGGACCATAGATTGAAGCTCAGTTGAACACTTTCCATGAAAATAACGATACATCAGAGACAAACTCGCAACATCTCTTCTGTGAGATAGAGGTTGCAAAGAGGAGAAAAGGACATCTCCTACGAGGCTACGAAGTCTATTTTGAACTCTATCAAGGCAGGACAAGTCCTTTCTAGCAGCTCCTGCCCAGATGTGGCAACAGTATTCCATCCTTGGACGTACCTGGCTCTTATATAGATAGAGAATAGCATCAGCAGTGAGATATCTACCGGATCGATAGAAAGATCCCACCATTGTTCCAGCGGCCTTGGCAACAGATTTGATATACGTGTTCCATTTAAGATCAGGAGTAATGGTCAAGCCCAGAAGCTTGTCAAAACTTGAGGCCTCCTGAAGACGAGAGCCATTCATTTCAATTGATGACAAATGTGGATTAGAATGTTGATGATGTAAAGAGAGAAGCTTGGTTTTAGATGCATTAAAAGTAACCAGCCACTCCTTTCCCCATTGTACTACGTGCTCAAGATCAGAGGAGAGAGAATTGGAGAGAACTTGGTCGTTTACTGTCTTAGATGTGCTACCATAAATGGTAGTGTCGTTAGCATAAATGTCTACAAATGATGTAAGGATATGATTTGGAAGATCATTAATGTAGATCAGGAAAAGAGTTGGGCCCAGGATGGATCCCTGAGGGACACCGGCATTAATACTGTGAGCTTCTGATTTTTGCCCCTCAACTACTACTCTTATGAACCTATCAGAAAGGAATGATTTAATAATTGAGAAGACTTTTCCAGCTATACCATAGCTAGCGATCTTATGAAGTAAACCTTTATGCCATACCCTATCAAAGGCTTTTGATATGTCAAGAGCAATCGCCCTAGAAAGATTGCCACCGTCGAGAGATTTGCTAATCCTATGCGATATAACTGTTAGGACATCTGCTGTAGATCTAGCAGAACGGAAACCATATTGAGTGTCACTAAGAAGGTTATTTTTGTTGAGATGGTTGATTACTTCTGTATTTAACACAGATTCTAGCAACTTACTCATGACGCACAGGAGACTTATTGGCCTGTACTGAGAGGGGGATGAGTGATCACCTGAATTCTTAAATACAGGGCATACTGATGAGATTTTCCAGGGAGATGGGAAACTATTCTCCTTAAGACAACGTTTAAACAGTTTTGTAAGTATGGGCGCTAGTTCAGGTTGAAGTTTTTTGAGTACTATAATTGGAATACCATCAGGGCCAGTTGCTTTACTCGAATCAAGGTTTTTGATTAGCTTCGCAACATCACGTACAGATATACGTATATCACATAGCGTGTTTTCTGATACAGGAGGAAATATTGGGGGTTGGCGGTCTTGGTCGCAAAGGGTAGAATTAGCTGCAAAGTTCTTGACAAAGAGTTTGGCTTTGTTTGATGCTGACGAGATTACCTCAGGTCCATTGATAATAGTTGGGATGGAGCACACGCTTCTGTTCAGGATTCTGTTTGCTATTTGCCAAAACTGGTGGGAACCAAGCCGCTGCTCAGCTACTTTGGACTCAACAGATTGAGCATACAACTCTCTTGCGTTCCTTATTACTTTCTTACAATGGTTGCTGGCAGTCCTGAAAACGGCTTTAGTTTCCATACATCTATTACGTTTGAAGCAGTGGAAAAAGTTATTTCTGTGCGCAATGGCAGCAGCACATTCTGGAGAGAACCATGGCTGGCTGTTAGGTTTTTGCTGAAACTTTTTAGAGGGTATGAAATGGTCAATACCTACAATTAACCATTCAGTCAGGTCTAATACTATAGAGGACACATCGTTTTTAAACATGGAATGCAGAGGTAGATCAGATATAAATGTACGGAAGCTATCCCAGTCAGCCTTAGTGTATCGATATACTGTACGATGAAGAGGTACGTCTGGGGACTTATTACATTTCATTTTTATCTTAATTGATACAACAGAGTGGTCGGGAGATCCAAGAGGCGACAGAACAGAAACTGAATATAGTTCAGGGCAAGTTGTGAGAAAAAGGTCTAGTAGGCTCGCATACTGGCCGTCATTATCGGGCACACGGGTAGGTTCCTGAACAATCTGAGTGAGGTCATAGGCAATGGAGAAATCATGACAGAACCTCCCCTCATCATCGGTCTTGTTTGAGTAGGTCAACCATTCGACGTTGTGAACATTGAAGTCTCCACATACGTGAATGTTAGCTGAAGGATAAGTAGAAAGGACTTGGTCAATTTTCTCAGATATGCTTTGAAAGATAGTAACTCCGCTGTTGTGGGGGCGATAGAGAGTAAATATAAATGCAGTAGTGTGAGCTAAAGCAACCCGGAAGCACATATAGGGTAAGTTAGGATCTTCCCTGGAGATGTCCCTCCCACATGGAAAGCTATCTTTAATATAGGCACATATTCCATGCCCATGGCGATCTTGGGGGTGAGATTTAGAAGTTAAGTTAGAGTATCCTGTAATTGCAAACTCATCTAGGGAAATAGCCTGTCCAATGCCAGTTTCACTTAAAAATAAAAGGTCTGGTTTAGTCTCCTGTAATTGGGTTTCAACCTCTGGAAGGTTAGAACGAAGACCCCTGATGTTGGAGAAGGAGACATGGTAGTAGGGGTCTACGTTGGAAGTTGTAGAACCGGGTTTAATCGTGTATTTTTTCTTGAAACTTGTCATGATGAAATTTTGGAATTTGTGGACTAGGTCGTCAGATTTACTTAGAGCAGGACAAAGAGGGGAAACTAAGAGAGAAAAAGAAACGAAGAATTTTTTTTTTTTTTTGTAGCACATGGTAAGGTAAGAGGTTGTGTTTCTACGATGAACTGGTCTATAGTTAATGTTGTTATAATGGACTTGTCTCAGGATTTTGTGGTTATGATGTACTTGTCTAGAGCTTATGTGGTTATGATGAACTTGTCTAAGGATTATGTGGTTATGATGAACTTGTCTAGGGTATTATGTGGTTATGATGAACTTGTCTAGGGATTATGTGGTTATGATGAACTTGTCTAGGGATTATGTGGTTATGATGAACTTGTCTAGAGGTTTTGTGGTTATGATGAACTTGTCTAGGGATTATGTGGTTATGATGAACTTGTCTAGGGATTATGTGGTTATGATGAACTTGTCTAGGGATTATGTGTTTATAATGAACTTGTCTAGGGATTATGTGGTTATGATGAACTTGTCTAGAGGTTTTGTGGTTATGATGAACTTGTCTAGGGATTATGTGGTTATGATGAACTTGTCTAGGGATTATGTGGTTATGATGAACTTGTCTAGGGATTATGTGTTTATAATGAACTTGTCTAGGGATTATGTGGTTATGATGAACTTGTCTAGAGCTTATGTGGTTATGATGAACTTGTCTAGGGTATTATGTGGTTATGATGAACTTGTCTAGGGTATTATGTGGTTATGATGAACTTGTCTAGGGATTATGTGGCTATGATGAACTTGTCTAGGGATTATGTGATTATGATGAACTTGTCTAGGGATTATGTGTTTATAATGAACTTGTCTAGGGATTATGTGGTTATGATGAACTTGTCTAGAGGTTTTGTGGTTATGATGAACATTTCTAGGGATTATGTGGTTATTATTAACTAGTCTAGGGGTTATGTGGTATGATGAACTTGTCTAGAGATTATATATTATATTATTAAACATTTTTATAATAATTATTTTTTAATTTTTAAAAATTTCAGTAATGAAATATATTTCCAATTATCTGTTTAAATAAACGAAATGCCTTGAGTTGCTATTCCATTTAATGATAGGAATAATATGCTGAGCGAGTACTAATTAAGCAGGTCTACGTTTATCGCCTTTTTCTCTAAAAAAAAAAAAAAAAAAAGGTCAGTGTTGAATACCGGAAAATGTTTTATAGCAAGAAATAAGCTTTTATAGTTTTTTTTTAATTTTTATTATTTATTTATTTACAGCACGATTATGTATAACACATAGAATCTTTGTTTTGCCCCTAAAAAAGTAAAATAGGAAAGAGTTTGTCTTAACGCCATTTTTTAAAAGTCTGTAAAGTGCTTCTATATTTCAATAATTAAAAAATATTGAATTTCAAAGAAAAAACAGATATCTACGTAATTAACATGTCGCAAATAGTAACATATCTAAAATTACGGAAAGTGATAAGGTAGAAAATCACTTATTCGTGAAAAACAGTTTCAATATTTGCGCCACGACAATTACGTAGGCACTATTTGTTTTATTTTAAATTCAATATTTTTTCGTTATTTAAATATAGAAGCAATACTTGTTAGTATTTTTTCTACTGTTTACAGAGATCATTGTTTGATTGTACATGTTTTTGTAGGTGTGTCAGAAATTTCGTGAAAATAGTGAATAATTCCACCCCATCTTTCCAAGATTATAACTCCTCGAAAAATGCAATTACAGCCCTAATTTTTTTTTTTCAATTAAAGGAGCAAGGACCAAGATTTCATTAAAAAAGAAAAGAAAAAAAAAACGTAGTTTTTTTAAAAAAGGTTTTAAACTTCGGACTTTACAGGTAAATTTCTAAAAAACAGTACTTTTTGTTGTTTTAAATTTGAATATATTATTTATTGACCTTTTCTCTTCAATTTGTGAGTAAATTAATTATTTACTTTTCGGTGACTAAATTAATTATTATTAGACATTTCAAAATGGGAGGCGTGAATTATTCGACCCCCTGTCTTTCCAAGCTTATAACTCCTCGAAAAATGTAATTCAAGCCCTAATTTTTTTTTTTCAATTAAAGGAGCAAGGACCAAGGTTCCATTAAAAAAGAAGAAGAAAAAACAAATAACGTGGTTTAAAAAAAAAGGTTTTAAACTTCAAACTTTACAGGTAAAATTCTAAAAAAACACTACGTTTTTTTTTTTTTTTAAATTTGAATATATTATTTATTGACCTTTTCTCTTCAATTTGTGAGTAAATTAATTATTTACTTTTCGGTGACTAAATTAATTATTTACTTTTTAATAGACACTTGAAAATGGGGGGGGGCGTGAATTTAAAAAAAAAACGTTTGTCTAAAATATTATATTCGATTTATTGGAAAGAACATAAAATTTCACATTGACCCTGAAAATATCGTAAAAATAGAATCAATAGAAAAATTTTGATAGATTTTTAAAGTTTAAAAATTGAAAAATATTGAGTTCGGAAAATTTATTACTGTTTTTAAAAAAAAAATATTTCTATTATTTTTAAAACAACTTTAATAGTTTATTTTGGAAGTATAATCACTAAAGAAAATAAACAACCCACTTTTAACAGAGAAATTACGAGATTTTTATATTTTATTCGCAGTTTTGTGTTAGAGGTGTCAAAAATTCCTACAAAAATTCTGATACACCTCGGCCTCGGCGCTGCCACCATGGATAAGATTCTATATACTGAAGTAGTCTTACATTACTTTTATTAATATAGTACAATGTCATAATTAGGTCCATGACAACAGCATATTCTTTTCCTTGTTTTGATTATCCATTGATATCTTATATGTTTTTATGTAGAATGATGTGGTTCTCGGTTGATTGTGTCGGATATAAAAAAGGGTAAAAACACTGAAAAGAACATGTTGTTTTTGTTGTTGTTGTTGTTGTTGTTGTTATCTGCATTCAAACTGAAAAACAGTAAAACGGTGTTCTCGGGATTATTTCACCAACAAGAAGATGGGGGGGGGTAAGAAAAGGCAGTAAGGGCTTGCAACGGAATGGTGACGTTGCTTACAAACAGTATTTTCTTGTAAAGGTAACAATTAACAGGTAACGTTTGCCGAACAACAGTAACGAGGTAATCAGTCTAAGAGACGCCAACCGACTAGCAAGCCAGGTAACTAGGTTCTTAACTAATCACTAACCCGTCGTGAGACAACTCCTTTTATACATACTAACTCTCAGTGGCGAGAATTCCAACATGATTTCCAACGAGATTAGAATGTCTATTTAACTTAGTAGGAAATAGACACACAGTTTTTCAGTAACGGCAAAACAGCAGTTCAGTGTCTTTTCTTCCCTCCGACCCACCCTCGGTAAGCCAAATCAATTTCAATTCTTACAGTGTTTCTTGTATAGCAATTCCTCATGAATAATGTTCCTGCTGGAACCTATGACAATTTGAAGCAAATCAACAGGAAACAGGAAATAGTAAAGAATGCAATTGTTGTTTGCATGTCAATATGTTGACATACAACATTCATCACTTTTAGTTAATGGTTATTATTGTCCTCTTAACAGTTCACCACAAACAGGAGCAGACTGGGCCATCGGTCAATCACTGTGTAGCAGAAGTAGCAATAACTAAAATGAGGGGAAAAAGAGCTTACCTCGGGTACGTCTGTTGTGTCACCGGTTGGGGGGAAAAAGAGAATTCCAAGATGGCGTCCGGGGTTTTTTATTAGCATTTACCCCATGCAACTCTCGGAAAATCACGTTTCTTTCTCATGTGATTATGCAAATGGATAATTCCCGGCCACTATAAAAGCAGGAGGCTAGAGACGAGTCGGCAGTGTCCTGCAAATTGTGTGTGTGGGTGTTTCTGGCGATTGGAGTGTGTCTTCTTTTACCACGGTTATCACGGACAGGAATTCCCTCTCTTCTGGAGGTGGGCGATATTGACTATTCTGAAGTTGTACTGTTGCTGACAGAACATTTATTTATTTTTTTTTTTTTTTTGCCTACTACATTTTTGTTTCAAGCTATTTCGGCCCGAATATGGCGAAGGTGCGGATAAGCAGTGATATTATCAAGCCGTTCTCTGGCGAGGGAGACGTTGTAGGGTGGCTGAAAAAAGTGAGACTTGTCGCACAACTTCAGCAGGTGGATGACGTAGCGAGTCTGCTACCTTTATACCTGGAAGGCGATGCGCTGGCCCTCTACATGGAAATGGAGGAGGACGATCAAAAGAAAATAGACCAGATTGAGGCTCGATTAAAGGAGGCATTTACTGATGACGCGTTTGCAGCATATAGAAAAATAACTATGGTTAGATGGGCTGGTGAACGTGTGGATGTGTACGCCAACAAAATCAGGCAGTTGGTTGGATTGGCCGGATTCACAGGAGAAAGCTCAGAGAGACTCACAAAATTAATTTTTGTCACTGGATTCCCTGACACCATCTCAATTGCTCTTCAACAGGTGCCGAACATCAAAGCCCTGACCATGGGGGAACTAATGTCGAGAGCGAGAATTTTGACGACGACTGGCGAACAAAATCAGGCTGTGGTTGCGGCCACACGCTCACCCAACAACAGGGCCCAGAATAATCCTGTTAACGTGACCTGTTTCAAATGCAATGTTAAAGGCCACCTTGCAAGGGACTGTCGAAAACGTGGAACACGGTGTTACCGTTGCGGTGAGAGTGGACACTGGGCTCGGAACTGCTCGGGAAACGAGCAAGGGGAGGACGCATAAGCACCAGTCTCCTTCCCAACCAAGATGTGAACACGACGCTCCCGGTGATAAGCATCCATGTTGACGGGACGCGATGTTTGGCGCTTATTGATACAGGATGCTCCAGGACAATTTTACATGCAGACCGGTGCCGGTCTTGGAGAAAAACAAACGTAAATGTCAACACAATTGTTGGAATGTCCCATGCGTGCTGCGGTGTTGGAACGGTCTCTGTATCCACTGATGAAGGTGTGTCTGCCAGAGTCGATGTGTTGGTGGTGCATGGCAAGCCACTGGGATTTGATTTGCTTCTAGGTATCGACGCCATAAAAGCTCTAGGAGGTGTCGTTGTCAAGCTTACAGGATTAGTGCGGCTGGGCGCCAGGAAAAGTATGAAATGCGCAGCCATTTCTATCGATGAACCAGATTTCACTGCTACCTTTGACCATCAAAACCGAACGTGGACCGCATCGTGGAAATGGTCTGTGGACCACCCCCCTGAAAGGCTGCATAATCGAGTGTCAGAGTACCCAGTGCCAGCAGAAATTCGTGAAGAATACACGCAGGAGCTCCACACCTGGATAGATAATGGTTGGCTCGTGCCATACCCAGAGGATAAATTGGGACCCCCCAAAGGTCTAATTCCCCTGATGGCTGTGATACAGCAGAACAAAGCCAAAGTGCGCCCGGTGATGGACTACCGGGAGCTAAATCATTACGTAGACGCATTTACGGCCAACGCAGATGTTTGTGCGGCTAAGCTGCGTGAGTGGAGACAAAAAGGTGCTAACGTGTCTCTACTGGACCTCAGAAGAGCATACCTACAAGTCTGGGTCTATGAGACACTGTGGCCATACCAGACTGTGGAAATCGATGGGAAAAAATACTGTCTGACCCATCTGGGGTTTGGTTTGAATGTGGCTCCCTTGATAATGAGAGCAATCGTCAACGAAGTACTATCTCAGGAAGAAGTTATAAGCCGCGCAGCATCTGCTTACATTGATGACATTTTTGTCAATGAAGACGTGGTGCCCGCGACCCGTGTGAGAGAACACCTCGCGCAGTTCGGGTTGGAGTGCAAGAACCCGGAGCAGTTGAAGGACGGTGCACGGGTGCTGGGATTGGCAGTCAGGATGGAACGCAATGAACTGCGGTGGAAGAGAGGAAATGCAATTCCGGAGGCTCCCAGTATTGTTACGCGACGAACAATCTTTTCCCTGTGTGGTCGACTTGTCGGGCACTTTCCGGTGTGCGGTTGGCTTCGTGTGGCTTGCGGAATACTCAGAAGGAGAGTAAGTTCGGTAACGAAGGGCTGGGATGATGAAGCAAGGGACGCCGTACTACATCGTATGATGTTCGAAACCTTAAAATCTGCACAGCAGAACGATCCGGCACAGGGAAATTGGTGTGTGGACGGCAAAGAGCTGAATGTATGGGTCGATGCTAGCTCCCTAGCAATTGGGGCAGCCTTGGAGATGTGTGAAACTGTGCTGGAAGATGCATGTTGGCTGCGACCTGAAGATGACTCTCAACATATCAACTTGGCTGAACTGGATGCCGTATTGAAAGGCATCAATTTGGCTCTCCAGTGGCAGAGCAAGGTGCTACACATAAAGACAGATTCTGTTTGCGTATACCATTGGGTCTCGGACACGCTGACTGGAAAGGCGCGAGTACGCACCAAAGCAGCAAGCGAGATGCTTATTAGGAGGCGATTAAGCACTCTTAAGGAGCTCGTGAAAGAGTACGGGCTGACAGTGGATGTGACGCTGGTTCCATCAGCACGAAACATTGCTGACCGACTGACACGAGTGCCACAGCGGTGGTTTGAGGCAATGAAAAAGAAAAACGGTCTTGACCCAGTGATAGGCGCGGTCCACACAGACGAGCTGGATGAGAGTCAAATCATGGCCATTCACAAAGATAGTGGACATCCGGGGGTGCGACGCACTACCTACTTTGTCAGGAGAAGATGTCCAACCATGACAAAAGCAACTGTCAGAACGGTCATACAGAAATGCGAGGAATGTCAGTCCATTGACCCAGCGCCAGTCAGGTGGGAAAAGGGAAAGCTGGAAGTTAACGAGAATTGGCAGAGAATTGGAATGGATATCACGCATTATGGCACCTTCCATTTTTTAACTTTAACAGACTGTGGTCCATCGCATTTCTCCATTTGGAGAAAATTGGCAAGGCAGGACTCGGCAAGCGTGATTCATCAGTTGGAGGCAGTGTTCCTCGAGCGTGGCGCGCCGCATGAACTCCTTTTAGACAATGACACAGCTTTCTGCAGCAATATGTTCCAAGCATTTGCATGTAAATGGGGAGTTCACTTGCGATTCCGTTGTGCATACGCTCCAGCCGGGAATGGCATAGCAGAGCGATGTCATCGTACAGTGAAATGAATAGCGGCTAGAATGTGTTGTCCCATACAGGAGGCTGTCTACTGGTATAACATCACACCAAGAGACGACACATCTCCCTCCACTGCGCCTGCCAACAGGATTTATCAATATGAAGTTCGAGTAAAGGAGACCAATCTCACAACTGCGTCCCCAGGTCCCAAGAACAGCTTTTACCAGGTTGGAGATCGCGTATGGGTCAGAAGACCGCAAAATCGATGTACCACGAGGTTCGGCAAGGGTGAGGTGACCAAGGTGATCAGCCCTCAGTCGATTTTGGTGGACGGTGTGCCTCGTCACATGAAGGATTTGCGCCCTCGCCATTATGTTGTTACATCGGAGGAAGAGGGAGACTCAGACAGTATGATGTCTTCTGAAAAGACAGAGAGTATGATGCAGGACAACGAAGAGGATTTTGAGCCATATAATGTACATACTGAAGAAGCAGAGGAAGGACCACCCGTCTTGCCTCTACGAAGGAGTACCCGACAGAAACGAATACTGCCCCCCTGCCCTGATTGTGAAACACCGCCTATGGAGCAGACTGGTGGCAATAATGGCAATGAGGAGGATGGCAGGGAGGAAGTGCTGCCTCCGGTTCTTCGGAGAAGTACCAGACAGAGACGACTGCCCCCCTGCCCCATTTGTGATCATGAGATCGGGGGGGAGGGTGTAGCAGAAGTAGCAATAACTAAAATGAGGGGAAAAAGAGCTTACCTCGGGTACGTCTGTTGTGTCACCGGTTGGGGGGAAAAAGAGAATTCCAAGATGGCGTCCGGGGGTTTTTATTAGCATTTACCCCATGCAACTCTCGGAAAATCACGTTTCTTTCTCATGTGATTATGCAAATGGATAATTCCCGGCCACTATAAAAGCAGGAGGCTAGAGACGAGTCGGCAGTGTCCTGCAAACTGTGTGTGTGGGTGTTTCTGGCGATTGGAGTGTGTCTTCTTTTACCACGGTTATCACGGACAGGAATTCCCTCTCTTCTGGAGGTGGGCGATATTGACTATTCTGAAGTTGTACTGTTGCTGACAGAACATTTATTTATTTTTTTTTTTTTTTGCCTACTACATTTTTGTTTCACACTGATTGACCGATGGCTCATTGAGTACTCAATCAGACCAATTAGACCGGCACTGCAAGGAGGGGCCGGCCTGGCTGCCAATAAAATTATCAAGACTCTAATGCTAGATGTTTGGTGGAATTTTTGACACCCCTCACAGAAAACTGCGAATAAAATATTAAAAAAAACTCGTAATTTCTCTTTTTAAAGTGGGTTGTTTATTTTCTGTATGGAATATACTTCAAAAATAAACTATTAAAGTTGTTTAAAAAAAATAATAGAAATATTATTTTTAATTTTTTTAAAAAACAGTATTTACAAAATGCCGGCGTGCCATCAGGCAGCCATTTTTTTACGTAATAAAATCTATAGAATTTTACGTGTTAAATATTTTTCAATTTTTAAACATTAAAAAACTATCCAAATTTTTCTATTGGTTCAATTTTTACGATATTTTCATGCAGGCAAAAAAAAATGTCTTCGTCAGAAATCCAAGTAAACAATTCATTAAAAAGAAAGAACTACAAAAAAGAGAAAGGAAAATAAAGAAACCCAACGAATGAAAACACTAAAAAATTCCTGTTTATTTGTTATACCCAGAAAGTCCAGACCAGGATTTCAAGGTAAAGCTTGTCTTATCGGCTCCTTTTTGATTTCGCTGCATCCATTACCTGTCAAATCATTTAACCTTTGGAAGATCATAAACCTGACACCTTTCTAGTCTGTAGTACAAGTTAAAGATTATTCAGTCCTCCCCCTTGCATGTGTTGCGGATCAGGATATAAAATACCCTAACTCGCTACACGAAGAAATAATGAAACGAATTGAATGAAGGAAACAAGGAACTCAAACGCTGGAATAAAATAAACATGTCGTTTATTTTCTGTTGAGAAATGAAAGTCTTCGGTGTACACGTGTTCATTCAGCCGTTGACGACTACGCGCGTGGAAGGAAAGGGGGAATGCAATAGAAAAACACGACGTGGCAAGCCGGCCTGTAGAAAGAGAGGGTTAAGCTCAGTAGAGCGTCGCGCACATGTCTGTTTCGATGGACCAAAGGCAAAAAGGGGAGATAGAGTGACGTTAGAGCACCCGGTCGGTTCGTCGACTAAGCAGTTCGAATGCTGGTCCGGACGAAAAAAGGGAAGTTGACAGGTTTTGTTGACATTTATATTGGAGTTAGTGTTCTGGGTGCGCATGTCTGGCTTTCACCTTAAAGGAAGTGACGGTTCGCCTGTGCGCGCACATGTGCACGTATGTGTGCGTATATGTGTGTACGTTAGCGTGTGTGTGTGTGTGTGTGCGCGCACGTGAATGTGAGTGTATGTATGAGGCTGTGTATATGCGTGCGTGTGTGTGTGCGTACGTGCGTGCGTACATGTGGGTGTGTATATGTAAGGGAAAACATGTTCGAACAAGACTTCCCCTCCTGGGGAGAAAAAAAAAATATATATATATATATATATATATATATATATATATATATATATATACAATGAGAAACGTATTTCATTTTTGTTTTTTATGTATATCTTTTATATTTTTTTTTTAATAAGTAATATATTGTTTGAAATGTTTTGGCCAATGAACTTTTCGACCAGTTTTTGTTTTTGTTTGTGGTGTGTTGTTTTTTGTAATTTCTTTGTCCGTTTCTGAGTGTGTATGTTCTTGTATTGGAGTAGGAGAAACGTGTAATTGTTCGTCTATGAATGCAGGTTTAAGTTTGTCTATTGCTATAGTGTCTTTTTTCTCTCTTTTTAATATCGTAAAATACTTTTTACTACTGTCGAGAACTAAATAAGGACCGGAATAATTTGGACATAGTGGTTTTTTTACGGCGTCGTTCCTGATAAAAACGTATTTACATATGTAAATATCGCTTGGAATGAAAATGCTCGTGCCTGGCTTTTTGGTTGGAGTAAATTTTAATTTTGACATTTTGTGTTTTAAGTCCGTCACAAAAGTTGTCGTTGGGGAAATGTCTGTATTGTTTTCGCAGAATTGTCCTGGTAAAATCAGTGTTGATCCGAAAACTAATTCTGCAAGTGTGCTCTGCAAATCTTCCTTCACGCTGTTGCGAATTGCTAAGAGAATGAGTGGCAAGTTGTCTGATCAGTCCGATTTGTTTTCGTTCATAGCCAAAGATGCTTTTAACTGTCTATGCAATCGTTCCACCATACCGTTTGCGCAAGGATGATAGGCAGTTGTCTTAATGTGCTTTGTTCCCAACAAATGGTTGAATTCAGTGAAAAGAGTTGATTGGAACTGTGAGCTCCTGTCTGTTGTGATTACGGAAGGCACTCCGAAAATTGCTATCCAATCTTGTAAAATCGCTCTGGCTATTGTTGCGGCTGATATGTCTTTCACTGGTATTGCTGTCGACCATCTGCTGAATCTATCGATTATAGTAAGGATGTGGATATGTCCTTTTGAAGTAGGCAAGGGTCCAACCAAGTCGATATGCACATGAGTAAACCTAGCGTCTGGTACACTGAAAGTTCCTGAAGGTGATTTTGTGTGCCTGTGAACTTTGTTTTTTTGGCAAGGAATGCAAGTTTTGGTCCAACTACGGATGTCCGTATTCATATTTGGCCAAACAAAGCGTTCTGCTATTAATTTCACGGTGGCACGTTTACCTGGGTGAGACAAATTGTGGAAGTGCTGGAAAACTTGTCGTCTGAGGCTGGGTGAAATATAAGGGCGAGGGTGTTTTTGTGAAACATCGCAATAGAAATTTGTTGTTCCGAATGGTATCGGCATTTCTTTCAGCTTCAGTGAAGTTTTGTCCATTATAGCTGGGAGCGTGGTATCGGTTAATTTCTCTTGTGCTATTAATTCCAAACTTAGTGGAGTGGAATTTACGGAAGCAATTGTTGCGCGAGATAAAGCGTCAGCTACAACGTTTTTTTGTCCTTTTACGTACCGTACATCGGTAGAATATTGGGCTACAAAGTTCAGGTGTCGAATTTCTCGTGGACCATATTTGTCGACATGTGTGTGTAGAGCAAATGTTAGAGGTTTATGGTCCATATAAATGGAAAATTTTCTGCCCTCGAGGAGATGTTTAAAGTGCTTAATTGCAGGTAAATTGCAAGTAACTCTCTCGAGAAAGTGCTATATTTAGTCTGCGCTTTGTTTAACTTGGCAGAGAAGAATTAAATAGGGGTCATTTTGTTGTCATAAATTTGGTGAATGACAGCTCCTACTGCTATTTCCGATGCGTCCGTCGTAAGCGTAAGTTCCGTTGTATCGCTATCTTGGATATATGTAAGTTTGGTGAAGTTTGCCAAAGCAGTTTTCGATTGTTCGAAGGCCTGTAGTGCAGGTCCTTCCAAAACTAACTGTTGGTTTTTGGTTCGTTTTTTTAACAAGTCCGTTAAAGGTGCGAGTAACGTGGAACAGTTAGGCAAAAAAACGTCGGTAATAGTTAATTATGCCTACAAAACGGCGCACTTGTCTGACAGATGTTGGTAGAGGGAAATTCGAAATAGCACTTACTTTTTCAGGCAATCCTTGTCAATTAAATGACCGAGAAATTGAACTTCCTGGTGGCCAAAAACGCATTTATCGGTGTTTAGTTCAAGACCGAAATGTGACAGTCTTTCAAAAGTTTGTTCCAGGTGTAGCCAGTGTTCTTCGAGGTTTCTGCTGGCGATTAAAACGTCGTCATAAGTGAATATGAACGGCAGACCTCTGAAAATTTTGCCAATCAAACGCTGGAAAGTTTGACAGGCGTTTCTCAGCCCGAAAGGCATCCTTAGGAACTCGTAAAGGCCAAATGGTCTGGTCAATGCGGTTTTATGAATGTCTTCTTCCGCGACTGGAATTTAAAAATATGCTTTAACGAGGTCCAGTTTGGAGAAAATTGTGGCGCCTTGGAGTCCATTGGCGAAGTCATGGATATGGGGAATAGGATATCTATCTGGAACAGTTTTTGCGTTTAAGCGTCTAAAATCTCCGCACGGTCGCCATGTGGTGTTGTCAGCTTTCTGTACCATGTGGAGTGGTGATGACCAAGCACTTTTCGACGGCCGTATTATTCCCATGTGGAGTAGGTCTTGAAACTCGGATTTTGCCAATTTGTATTTATCCGGTTTCAAGCGTCTGGGGGTTGAATAGACGGGCGGTCCTGTTGTCTTAATATAGTGCTTAGCGCTGTGTTGATGGGGTCCGTGTTTTTAAACGGCTGGGAAAGTTGAGGAAATTTTTGGAGTAACCGGCGGATGTGTAAATCTTTGGTTAAGGCAGTGCTGATTCCGGTGGTTAAAAATTTCGAGGTAGTTCCTCTCACCGAAATCTTCGTTTCGTTGTCTGTCAATGTGTAATGAGTCATATCGACAGACAGGTTGAAATTGGCTAAAAAGTCCGCCCCCAAAATTGGAGTAGTCACGCTGGCTATGGTGAAATTCCATAAAAAAATTACTCCGCATTCCAAGGTTTTAATTTAAAGTTTTTTCGCCAAAAGTGGGTATTTTTGTACCGTTGGCGGCTTGTAAGTTGAAAAATTGGGTCCCTGTTGGATGGCCATGCGGTGTCGGTATGACGCTGATTTCCGCTCCGGTGTCTATTAAAAAGTTATATCCGTGAATTTTGTCTCGGATATAAAATAGACAACCTTTTTTGTGTGCTCCAGCTACAGTCGTCGTCGTTACTGGCTGGAAGGTTCGTTTCCCTGTGCCGGTTTTTTGAACGCGCAGGGTGTAGTGCATCTTCTCGCGTCGACGCCGAATCTCTTGTGATAGAAACATCTTGTCTATGTCGTGACGTGGATCGGTTCCTGCTTGAACTTCTTCGCCTGTAATTTCGCTGCGTGTCGTCGTGGTTTCTGTGAGAATGTTGATGCGTTTGAAGTGCGTCGGCTAGCTGCTTCGAAAGCTTCTCAACCGCCGACTTTAATTCTGCTAATTCCTCGTCTCGGTTTCGGTCAGGTTGCCGAATGTTTAATGCCATGGTTTCGTTGTAGAAGTTCATCTGTTGAAGTTCCATTTTGTTTTGTGTTGAAATTCTTATATTTCAATTTCTTGTGCGCAGTTTGAAAATGTTCCTCCTCGTGTTCGACAAGTTTGTTTGTTAGAGAAAAATTATTTTTCGTGCGTGCCGTGAATTTGTGTGTAAGGTTTTAACTTACACCGCGTGTTTCGTTCACTCTCGTTCATTTCATTTTTAAAATAAAGGGGTCACCATTTCATGTTGCGGACCAGGATATAAAATACCCTAACTCGCTACACGAAGAAATAATGAAACGAATTGAATGAAGGAAACAAGGAACTCAAATGCTGGAATAACATAAACATGTTTATTTTCTGTTGAGAAATGAAAGTCTTCGGTATACACGTGTTCATTCAGCCATTGACGACTACGCACGTGGAAGGAAAGGGGAATGCAATAGAGAAATACGACGTGGCAAGCCGGCCTGTAGAAAGAGAGGGTTAAGCTCAGTAGAGCGTCGCGCACATGTCTGTTTCGATGGACCAAAGGCAAAGGGGAGATAGAGTGACGTTAGAGCACCCGGTCGGTTCGTCAACTAAAAAGTTCGAACGCTGGTCCGGACGAAAAAAGGGAAGTTGACAGGTTTTGTTGACTTTTATATTGGAGTTAGTGTTCTGGGTACGCAAGTCTGGCTTTCACTTTAAAGGAAGTGACGGTTCGCCTTTGCGCGCACATGTGCACGTATGTGTGCGTATATGTGTGTACGTTAGCGTGTGTGTGTGTGTGTGTGTGTGTGTGTGTGTGTGTGTGTGTGTGTGTGTGTGTGTGTGTGTGTGTGTGTGTGCACGTGAATGTAAGTGTATGTATGAGGCTGTGTATATGTGTGCGTATGTGCGTGCGTACATGTGGGAGTGTATATGTAAGGGAAAACATGTTTGAACACATGTCATTCCCAAAAGACACTAAACTTTCGTATGATATTTAGAATTTGCAAAGAAAGGGCACCTTATCCGTAACTCCTGTCTGTTACCAAGGACTTTAGTAAATTAAATTATTAACTGTAGTAATATCATGGAACTATTTTCATACGCACAATAAATGTAACCACTTGGCATAGGAATGATGTAAACCGTCTTGCATTTTTTGAACATGGACTAAAACAACACGTGCGTCTTTTCTTATGTATAAAACCTGTGTATTTATTGCAGGTCAATATTTTTTTAATTTTGAAATTGCTATGAAACGCATAGAAGTAAAATTTGGTATAACACTGGAAGAGCATAAGGTGCATTATTTCCTTGGTTTTTATGCCATTTGAACAAATATTTTGAAAATTATGCTAATTTTTCTATTTTCTTGTAATTTTAAGTGTGTATTACTTTATTGCCGGTCTCTCAAAATGCTTTAGAAAGAGTCAATTGATAGCGAGCGAAACGAACGTGTTGTTGCAAGCCTTGAAGAAAGAAAGCAACCTTTGCTTTGTCTACCAGGTTGCGTTCTCTGTTTCTTCTACCATTCTCTCTCTCTCTCTCTCTCTCTCTCTCTCTCTATATATATATATATATATATATATATATATATATATATATATATATATATCTTTCCTTTCTAGACGTCGAGGTAACAACACGTCTCTCCTTTTGATTTGAACTTCCAATGTGTGTGGTACATGAATTACGTCCACGTTCGACAGGACGTTTACCTTCTAAAGGTAAGAAAGAAACTCATGTAACCTAACAAACTCTTACACACAAACAAGGAACTTCCATCGTATTGTAGGGAACTAAACATTAGAGGACACCGGGGAGGAGTAATCTGCCCCTTAGATATTCCTTTAAACGGTTCGATAATACGGACTTATGGGGAGAGGTGCATGGACGTCAACTTGGGTTTACGCAGATCGTTTATCCACGTTTTTATAGTGGCTGACGTAAGCAGTGCTATACTGGGTACTGACTTTCTGCAAGCATTTGGCCTGGTAGTAGATATGTCAGGCCAGTGTCTCAGAGATCCAAGCACGCAACTTGCAGCATGTGGGGTGGTGGGGACTGGCACACCATTAGGTCCACAGGTAGCACATGAAGACCAGGACGAAGCCTTCCTGAGTCTGTTGAAGGAATATCCTTCAATATCGGTCCCCTCCTTTCACAAGGAATTTTTACCGCACACCGTAACTCATTACATCGAGACAAAAGGCTCACCCGTCCATTGTAAAGCTAGACGTTTAACACCCGAAAAAATAAAGGCTGTGAAAGCAGAATTTCAGCAGATGATGCAGCTTGGCATAGTTCGTCCTTCAAATAGCGAATGGGCCTCGCCTCTTCATCTTGTTAGTAAGGGTCCAAATGCATGGCGGGCATATGGGGACTACCGAGCTTTAAATGCCGCTACAAAACCGGATAGGTACCCAGTATCCAAGATATAACAGCAGTGGCCCAGAATAATAAGATCTTTACTAAATTAGACCTTATTCGGGCATACCACCAGATCCCGGTGGAGCCCCAACATATTCCCAAAACAGCAATTACCACACCGTTTGGAATGTTTGAATTTTTGCGTGTGCCATTTGGTTTACGCAATGCAGCTCAAACGTTCCAACGTTTTATAGACCAGGTTCTGCGAGATTTACCATTTGTGTGTGCATACATAGATGACGTCCTCATTGCTAGCAAGAATAGGTAGGAACACATAGACCATGTGCACCAAGTATTCGATCGCCTGAACCAATATGGTGTTGTTTTAAATCCATCGAAATGTACTTTTGGTCAATTCGAGGTTATATTTTTGGGGCACGATATTTCAGAGAGGGGAATTTCCCCGTCCTCAGAGACAGTCAAGTCTATCCGAGATTTCCCTATTCCTGCTACGATGAGACAGTTGCGGCAATTTTTAGGATTAGTTAATTTCTATCGTAGGTTTCTCCCTCGTGTTGCCCAAGTACTTTTGCCATTGACTGGTATGCTGACAAATGTGAAGAACTGTAGCATTACACTATCAGAGGAAGCAATAGCAGCATTCAACAAAGTAAAGGCCATGTTAGAAGACACCACAAAGCTGTCCCACATTCAACCCGATAGTGAACTTTGCCTGGCAGTAGATGCATCTGCAACTGGAATTGGAGCGGTCCCGCAGAAAAAATGTAATGGGAACTGGCGACTTATGTCTTTCTTCTCCAGGAAATTGATTGACGCAGAAAAACACTACAGCACATTTTCCAGAGAGTTGTTGGCCTCGTTTTCCGCAATAAGACATTATCGGCAGCTCCTAGAGGGACAGCCATTCTACTTGGTGACTGACCACAAGCCTCTATTAGACGCTCTGCAGTCCTCCTCAGACAAATACTCTCCCCGAGAGGTTCGTCAGTTGGCCTATATTCTACAGTTTATGTCGGATGTCAGACATGTGAAGGGAACTGACAATATACCAGCAGATACACTGTCACGAGGAATAAACTCCTTCACATTGGGGCCTTCCGTCGAGGCCAACACCTTAGCTATGGAGCAAGAAAAAGACGAGCACCTGCAGAAGCTTCTGCAGAATAATGGAACATCACTGCAACTGGTGAAAATGGTACACCCCAACGGCCCTAGAAAAATAGTGTGTGATATCAGCATTAACAAACTGCGCCCATATGTTCCAGCATCCTTAAGGAAAGATATATTCAACGTAGTACACGGATTATCACACCCAGGGCTCAATGCGTCGATACGTTTAATGACAGACAGGTATGTCTGGCCGAGGATGAAAGCAGACGTGCGAGAATGGATGAAGAAGTGTGTGCAGTGTCAAAAGGCCGAGGTCGGTCGACATACACGTGCGCCACTAGGTACATTTCCAGTACCTGATGAGAGGTTCAAGCACATACACCTCGACATCACAGGTTCATTTCCGACATGTGAAGGCCAATGCTATCTATGTCGACAGATTTTCAAGGTGGTTTGAAGCCTTACCAATGCCGGATATGACATCATACACAACAGCAAGAACTTTCCTCGCTGGATGGGTAGCAAGATTCGGTGTCCCAGAAAATGTGACAACTGACAGGGGTAGACAGTTCGAGTCCGAACCGTTTCATAAACTATCAGGACTTTTGGGCACCAGAAGTATACACACTACAGCATACCATCCACAAGCAAATGGTGCAGTCGAACGTCTACATCGCAGCCTAAAGGCCTCTTTACGCGCAGTGCTTACTAGCAATACAAAGTGGTTAGAACACCTTCCTCTAATTTTGCTGGGTTTGCGCACAGCAGTAAAGAAGGATATGAATTTCTCAGCAGCAGAAGCGCTGTATGATACAACACTACGCCTGCCAGCACAATACTTTTGTGATACAGCAAATAGAGTTTGGGACCCCACATCATTCGTTGATAGACTGACAAGAACCATGGCCAAAATGGCATATTCTCCATCAGGAATAAAGAAGTGCGCTAACACATATGTGCCTAAGGCACTAGAGACATGCACACATGTGTTTGTTCGCGATACAGCTAGGTCGCATACCTTGCAACCACCGTACCGTGGATCTTTTAAAGTCAACAAGAAAAACAACAAGTACTTCAGTGTCCTCATTAAGGACGAAGAACAAAATATTTCAATTGACAGGTTGAAACCTGCAACACTCGAGGATGCATATTTAGAAGCAGATCCCTCACAAATGATGCCAGTCGAAGTGACATTGGGAAAACGCCCTTATAAAAAAACATGTTCGGGCAGACAGGTAAAATGGCCATTTAAGAGACTTTGTCTCTACATAAAAAAACTCCTCTCACAACATTCAATCAAAGGTACTCCGTATTTTTTTTGGGGGGGGAGTGATGTAGGGAACTAAAAATTAGAGGACACAGAGGAGGAGTAATCTGCCCCTTAGATATTCCTTGTGTTTTTTAAATTGGTCAGGGGCAGACGTGTTGATTTTCCCTCTCAGGGAGAGGAGAACCTTTTTCCACCACGAGGTGAGCTCTAAGGACTTATTCCACCAGCCGGTGAGTCTTATTGAACTGTTTCCATTTAACTATGTTGTGTTGTTCTTTAAATGTTTGTCAGTGTACAATAAATGTGTAAATGCAATTGGGCTATTGTGTTTTATTTGTGTTTTTCTGCTTAGTTTAAACTAACAGTATACTTAAGCGAAAATTCTGAATTCATATACAGGCGTAACAATTGCAAAGCCCATTCTCTCACATACACAACTGACACATCACTTCAACCAAGAAAACCGCCAGATAAGGCTGCACAACAAAAGAGAAAACCAAAATGTAAAATACAAGCATCGCAGTAAACACAACTTAGACAGCATATTAATGCAAATAAGTATTACACAAAACATTGCAACAATTCAACACCAACTAGGTTACATTCACAACTTTTTCAGCTTTAAATCAATATAACACATGCATACATACACCAAACAGACGATTTCCTACAATGCATCAAGACACAATAAACAAACGCAATTAAAAAAGCAACATGCAAGCCAATTTTAAATTTGCCCTTTTGTCTTCAACTCCGTCCGCACCACCATTATAAAAACGTTAATCTTCTCAACAAAAAGGAGGGGAGGCTAATGTGTGCCACGCTATCCGCTTGTTCTATCAACAACAAGTAGGCGCCGCTGTGCGCTGCTGTCGCCACCAACTACTGTGAACTGCGTTGTGAACACCGTTATATCAACAACAAGCAGCCGTCGCCACCGTCACCAACATCCTGACACGCCAGCAGTCTCTTTTCACGACCATTTAACTTTAAATAAACGTTTGAACTTAACCCCATTCGTTTGTCAATTTCTTGCCTTCCATACGCTCAGTTCTGTTTATAACACATGATAGATCATTATCATATACGTTTGTACACGAAACACTCTCTTAATGTTCTCATCCTCTTTAGTTTAATAAAACATTTTGTATGTATATATGTAACGTTTTTTTAATAATTTTATATTTAACTCGATTCTTGTGTTATCCTTTTTAACGTTATCTTCTTAAATGTACTCGTGAAAAATGCACTTCATTGTTGATTGTTTTTACTACGATGTCCTCAAGCGACCTCCTATTAATCGAACACGCAACCTTCTCAATACCCTACTTATCCTCTACAAACCAGTTCCTCAACACGTAGCCTACAAATTAGACAAACGTTCACGATATGAATGTACGATCGCACATTTGGGAGAAAAAAGAAAAACAGCACTTCCTACTTCTTTTTAACTATTTGATGTCATTTTCGACTGTCTGAAATTTTAGGTTTCCGTATAATCCATAAAACAAAGACTTTGTTCACTTTTGGTTGAACGAAGCGAAAATCCCTCGCTTTTGGGAGCTAATAAAGCAATTTTTGTACAAGCAAGGTGTGTTGTTTTATTATTTCATTCAATATCTTAGGACTTTACTAAAGTTCTATTATATCGCATATCCCTCCATATTTTCATGAACCGAAAACGAGCAATGGCGACACTAGGACAAATCTGTTCGTAGGTACAACACAAATGAACATAATAAATGCACATGACAACTTCAAATCCCATTTCTTTAGATACACACATAATTAGAATAACTCGCACCTTACTTCAACAAAGAAAACCGCCACAGAAAACCGCACAGCAAAAGACAAAACCAAAGTACAAAACACGAATATCACAGCAAACGCAACTCCTAAGCATATAAACACCAATATATAATTCACATAACAATGCAACCGCACAACACCGACTAGATTACATTCACAATTTTATTAGCTTCAAATCGACATGACACATGCATTCATACACAAAACAGGCGGTTCACTAGCAGTGTCAGAAATTTCGTGAAAATAGTGAATAATTCCACCCCATCTTTCCAAGCTTATAACTCCTCGAAAAATGTAATTCAAGCCCTAATTTTTTTTTTTCAATTAAAGGAGTAAGGACCAAGGTTTTATTTAAAAAAAAAAAAAAACAAAACAATGTGTTTTTTTTTTTTTTTAAAAGGTTTTAAACTTCGGACTTTACAGGTAAATTTCTAAAAAACTGATTTTTTTTTGTTTTAAATTTGAATATATTATTTATTGACCTTTTCTCTTCAATTTGTGATATATAAAACTATTAAACATAAATTAATTATTTACTTTTTAATAGACATTTCAAAATGAGAGGCGTAAATTATTCGACCCCCTATCTTTCTAAGCTTATAACTCCTCGAAAAATGTAATTCAAACCCTAATTTTTTTTTCAATTAAAGGAGCAAGGACCAAGGTTTCATTAAAAAAAAAAAAAAGACAAAAAGAAAAAATGTGTTCTTATAAAATAAGGTTTTAAACTTCGGACTTTACAGGTAAATTTCTAAAAAAGTGATTTTTTTTTTTGTTTTAAATTTGAATATATTATTTATTGACCTTTTCTCTTCAATTTGTGATATATAAAACTATTAAACATAAATTAATTATTTACTTTTTAAGAGAAAGTTGAAAATGGGGGGGGGCGTGAAAATGGGGGGGGCGTGAAAATGGGGGGGCGTGAATTTAAAAAAAACGTTTGTCTAAAATATTATATTCGGTTTATTGGAAAGAACATAAAATTTCACATTGACCCTGAAAATATCGTAAAAATAGAATCAATAGAAAAATTTTGATAGATTTTTAAAATTTAAAAATATTGAGTTTAAAAATTGAAAAATATTGAGTTCGGAAAATTCATTACTGTTTTAAAAAAAAATAAAAATATTTTTATTACTTTTAAAACAACTGTAATAGTTTATTTTGGAAGTATAATCCATAAAGAAAATAAATAACCCACTTTTAACAGAGAAATTACGAGATTTTTATATTGTATTCGCAGTTTCGTGTTAGGGGTGTCAAAAATTCCTACAAAAATTCTGATACTGCTAGCGGTTCACTACAACAAATTATAGTACGATAAACAAACACAAGATAGCAAAATATAAGCTAATCATCAATTTGCCCTTTGTCTTCACCTACGTCCGCAACACCATTATAAAAACAGTAGCGTTCGCAACAAAAAGTCAGTCGAGCCCAGAGACCGACCCTAGCATGGCACGCTGTGAACACGCTCCGTCGACGGCCAGCACTCGAGCCCTATCAAAGACATCAGACTCGGAGCGCACTACACCAGCATCGCCCGCCGCTCACGTCTCGTCTGCGATCCCGATACAAGCCCCTTTCCTTCTTCGGCTGATACCAAATCATCACCTCTCACCAACCACACTCGTGCTACCAAGACTCAAAGCTCACTACGTACACCGCTACCATCTCACCCGCGATCTTGATACAAGCCCCTTTCCTTCTTCGGCTGATACCAAACCGCCACCTCTCACCAACCCCGCCAAGCGACATCAGCTAACAAGTAAGGCCACATTCCTGCCATCACCGCCCCGCACCCAACGGAGTCCAAAGAACTTTAATCGTTGACGAGTTTATCTCAACGCCCGACCGGCCATCATAACAACGACACATTAAATCCTTAATTAGGTGAGAAATAAAATATATATTTATAAACCTTACTCGGTCGTCTGTAGTTTTCTTGCAACCATACGCTTGTTTATTACAGTCCTAAGAATTAATAACAAACCTTGTTTGCACAAAAAGTTCTTTATTATCTTTGAAATAAACCCAGAAAACTAATATTTATCTTTCAAAGGATTTTCACAATGAATTTATTTAACTTCAAAATTTAGCCGTGAAAACATTTTTCAGAACTTTTTTTTTTCATGTGTACAAATATTTTTTTTTTTTTTTTGTTTTGAAAATTAATTTTAGTCTTTAATCTTTCAAACACAATCAAAAAGTAATGCAAAACAAAGAATGATGGTAAATCGGCTTTCAAAACTAGGTTCCCTTAGTTTCATTCCACCATTTTTTTTTATCTAGAAAATTGTGTTCACGTAAATTATTTAATTATTCTCCTTTGTGATAAACATGTCTAGAAGAAATTTAAATACACGTTATTGTAACATATTTTAAAACTATAGAGAACTTTAGATGATTGATCTTTTTGCATAAGTTCCCCGAAACAAGTAAATAAAAAGAAATACACCACCAAATAATGTAAAATAAAATTTTGTTTATTTTCGTAAAATAGAAAAGAAATTACTTTTTTGTGTGTATGAAAGAAAGAAAGGGAGGAAGAATGGGAAAGACTTAAGAGCATGAGAGAAAAAGTTCGTGTTCTGAAGTGAGAGAAAGAAAGTTTCAAGCAATGTTCCTTAACATGCGAGACAAACTGTCATCTCAGCGACTGAATTTCACTCAGCGAGCGTTCCTGTTGGTGTCAGTTGTCCTTCTTTGACGAGAGAAGTTCTTGCCTTTTTATAGAGGCTTGCGAAAAATTGTTGTTAAATCGAACCCTGATTGGTCAAAAAATTCATATTTTTGTCGAAAAAAAAGGTGCTTTCAACTACGTGTGCAATTTCTTAAGCCTCCAGCTTTTTGACTCCAAGAGGTTTGGTGTGGGTGAATGCTGTAATTCCCGCACCAATGAATTTCTAAATTGTAATGTGTTGTTGATTTTAATAAAGAAATAATTCTTATTTATTTTTTTTATATACACATATTCAACATCTCGACATTTAGTGAAATGGAGGTTCTCTTTGACCAGCCTTTTGTAGGTCATTGGTCTACTGTGTTGCTGACCAGGATATAAATACCCTAATTCGCTATAAGAAAAAATAATGAAACGAATTGAATGAAGGAAACCAAGAACTCGAATGCTGGAATAACATAAACATGTCGTTTATTTTCTGTTGAGAAATGAAAGTCTTGGGTGTACACGTGTTCATTCGGCCGTTGATGACTACGGCGTGGAAGGAAAGGGTAATGCAATAGAGAAACGCAAAGTGGCAAACCGGCCTGTAGAAAGAGAGGGTTAAGCTCAGTAGAGAGTCGCGCACATGTCTGTGTTGATGGATCAAAACCGAAAGGGAAATAGAGTGAGAAAGTCAATCCAGTTCATGGAGAGAGAAAGTGTATAAAGTGTACGTACTGTTTGTTGGCTTTTTGTCCCACATAGTAGCAAGTGGTGTGAGGCATGCACGTGCATGCCAAAAAGGCACGCTGGTCCTAAAAGGGAGAAGCCGCTTATTGCTCTTGCTTTTATAGGTGTTTCCACTGGTCTTTTGCACATGTGTGGATTGCCTTTGAAAGGGAAGTGACGTCGTCCATCTGTGCATACGTTAGCGTGTGTGTGTGTCTGTATACACGTGAATGTGAGTGTATGTACGCAAACGTGAATATATGTGCGTGTGTGGACGTGGGCACGTATGTGTGTGTGCGTGTATGTATATGACAAATAATATAGCGTGAAATGTGAATGCATGTTTTTGTGTGAGACTAGAAAAGGCTTGCGCAATACTCCCCTTCCTAGGAAAAAACAATATATGCAGTGTATATATATATATATATATATATATATATATATATATATATATATATATATATATATATATATATATATATATTGTAAGTAATGTTTTCGGCAGTTGACTTTTCGTCCTGTTTTTTGCTGTTGGTGTGGTTGTTTAAAACAAAACATCAAAAACGGAATGTCAAAAACGGAGTGTGTTCGTAAAAAAAAGTATTTACTTACGCATGGAAAAGGCGTTTACTCTTTTTTTAGGGTGATATTTGTTTGGTTGTTTTTTTGTGTGTGCTGACATGTGCAACGAGTTGCTTGGACAGTGAAATGAATTGTTCGTTTGGAAGGAAAATTTTTGTTTTGTGTTGACGGTCTCTTTGCATGTGAGTCTGCGGTAATGTGTGCATTGTTTGAATGGGCGCTAGTTGCGCATTCGTTCTTGTTGAACGACGTGTGGTTGCCGGATGTCAACGAAACTTCCAAGTTGTGAGTTTATCAGCGTGCGTGGTGCATCTAAACTCGTATTGTTAATTCAACTTCTTCCTATGTGTTGATAGGGATGTCCTGTAATTGTTTCTTTGTTGTTGCGTCTGCTGTGCGGGAGGGAGTGTGTATAGGCCTATGTGATTTTGCTCTTCGCGTTTGTTGCAGGGTAATGTCAGGAAACCGAGAAAAATGTTTGTCGAGCTCAATTTTTTTTTTAAATTCGATATGAAGTCGGCAGCTCCGTGTTTGTTTTCTGCCGAGTCTGACCAGGGGTTTCGTCATTGTAGTTCGTTGAGGTTTTTGTCGGTAGGAGGTTACTTGTCTTTCTTTGTTGAAAAGTTCGTTTTTTTTCTTTATCAAATAAAACTCGCGTCTCGCTCAAAACAATTAATTTCAAAAAAGGTAGGGTCACCATGCTTGTTCGTTTCACGTCTCGTCGTGGTCGGTGGTTTGTTGTGAACTTGTAGCATAGGAGGAAATGTGTGTTCCTCTTGCATTCGGGTGTCACCATTTTGTAGGGGTGGTAAAAAATAGGGAAAATGAATTGAACTGAGAAAGAGACGAAGTACGTGTTAAATTGAATTAAACGAACTAAGATTTATTTCGTGAAGAAACAAATGAAAGAAAAGGGTACTACACATGTTTATTTTGGCGTGCATCTCTCGCTTTTAACTGGTGAGGAGGAAGGTCTATAGTTTGGCATGCGTCTCTCGCTGTTAGCTGGTGAGAGGGAAAGTTTATTGTTGTAGAGAGAGAGAGAGTCTGTGTGTGTATGAGTGTTTCGTTCAAACTCATCCATTTCATTTCATTTTAAATAAATGGGTCACCATTTCATGTTGCGTGTGGCAAGAAAAGAAAATGGAGTAGAGAAACAAAAAATGAAATGCTGGAATAAAATAAACATGTCGTTTATTTTCTGTTGAGAAATGAAAGTCTTCATTCGCCCATTGATGATTGCGCGCATGGAAGGAAAGGGTAATGCAATAGTGAAACGCGAAGTGGCAAGCCGGCCTGTAGAAAGAGAGGGTTAAGCTCAGTAGAGAGTCGCATACATGTCTGTGTTGATGGACCAAAACCGAAGGGGAAATAGAGTGAGAAAGTCAATCCAGTTCATGGAGAGAGAAAGCGTATAAAGTGTACGTACTGTTTGTTGGCTTTTTGTCCCACATAGTAGCAAGTGGTGTGAGGCACGTGCGTGCGGGTGCATACCGAAAAGGCATGCTGTCCGTCCGTAGACTGTACAGCTCGAAAGCTGGTCCTAAAAGGGAGAAGCCGCTTATTGCTCTTGCTTTTATAGGTGTTTCCACTGGTCTTTTGCGCATGTGTGGATTTCCTTTGAAAGGGAAGTGACGTCGTCCATCCGTGCATACGTTAGCATGTGTGTGTGTGTATACACGTGAATATGAGTGTATGTACACGAACGTGAATATATGTGCGTATGTGGACGTGGGCACGTATGTTTGTGTGCGCGCATGTATATGACAAGTAATATAGCCTGTAAATGTGAACACGTGTTTTTGTGTGAGACTGGAAAAGGCTTGCGCAACTGTCATCACTCCTTCTCCTTATGTCTTAATTCCATTCCAACAGTCTCGTCCTCTTCCACCCTCTGAAGGGGGTGGCAAAGGGAGGAAGAAGGAGCCTTTGCCTATTTTCGTCTATTTTCAAATATCCCCTGCCTACGAGGAGGAAGCTTTACTGTGTTTTCTGTCAAAGAGATTTTGACGTTAAATTTGTTACGGGGTTTGTTTTTTTTTGCCTTTAGAAAAAGACGTTTGTTTGAAACTCCATTGATGGTTACTAGACTTTCATTGCAATTTTGTTCCCAGTTATTAAAAAGCAACAAGGGTTTATCGACTGGAAAATTAGTCCCAGTTATTAAAAAGCAACAAGGTTTTATCGACTGGAAAATTAGTCTCTACAGGATTAACAGAAGAAACCAGTTGTGTTTTGGGGATTTCTTTTCTGTAAAAGACAGAAATTAATTTCGCCAGCTTGATGAGCAGATTATCGGCACATGTGACCGCCAGGAAAGGAAATTCCCTTTTTTTTCAAAGAACTTGAAAAAGACCAGCTTGGAAGACTATTAAACCAAAGTTTCCTTCACAGAAAAAAAAATACCATTAATACCAGAATTTATCCCGTGTAAGAATTATTTTATTTGTACACATAAAGCTTACCAAAGCGGCTTTATGAGGGTTTTTTTCTTTCCTTTGAATTTAAAGGTATCTGAGCCTTCACAAAGGAAAAATATTTTACCTCTTTTCTTCCACTTGAAGTCAAAGAGACTTTGTTTGAGATTCCCTTTCAAGAAAGAAAAAGGACATTTTCTTAAAAGAAAGACTGAACTTTAAATAAGGACTGAAAATAACTATTTTCTGTGTTTTATATGTTCTTTTCTCTAAGAACATTCTCGTCCAGTTGTAAAGAACCACAATGTGGGGCTAAGTCTAATTGGGGTGCATCGTTAGCTTCCTCCTCTTCACTGCCATCACTGCAGGGTTACACGACGCAGGTCTAGGATATGCCGAGAAATGCCATTCACCAGCACGTTGTTCTTTGACTGCATTCCCGTTACGACCCCCCTCCCCCAGCGAGTGGTACATTTTGCATTGAGTGGCTTCACCCACACCTCCTCACCCCCTTTAATGGTAGCTTCTTCACCCTCAATTCCTACCATTGCACGGATGCTGCCACTTGTATGCAAAGATGGCTCTATGAGGCATAGTTGTCTCATCTTGTCTGGTTTTCAGTGAGATGTTGTACCAAAACACCGCCTCCATCAGTGAAATGTTGCTTTTTTTCCGCAGCAGCCTTGATGGTGCGATGATTCCTCTCCACTGTCCCATTGCCACTCGGCCGATACACTGCCCTAAAAAATTGCCTTATTCCCCACTTATCACACACCTCTTTAAAGGCTTCTAATCAGAAAGCGGAGTCATTGTGCATTATCAACCAGCCCTCTCTCCAAAAATATGTCTTCAATGACCCCTCCGATCGCCCATGCAGCTTCTGCCCTGATCTCTTTCCATATGGCAAACTTCCCCGGTCCACAGTAAACCATCAACAGATACAGCTTATAACTATAATGGGTCACATCAATGGCCAATCGCTTCCAGTCCTCCACATTGTGTAACTCTCCTGCTTCATGTCTGAATGGCCCGGGGTCTATTGATTGGCACTCCTAACAGTGCTCCACTACCTCCCTGACCTCCTTCTCGGTGGTTTCCGAGAAAACCTCTCTTGCCAGAAATAACGTCCGTTCTCGACCAAAGTGGTGCATTTCATGTAACTTTTTAACTTCCTCCCCTTGCACAGCATACTGAGGAAACCTCCTTTTCCTCTTGCAGCCAGGCCTTCTTTACCTGTGTCATCGAATCTGCCGTGTTCTTTTCTGATGGGACCAACACTACAGATACCCTCAACTGGAATTCCGCTATCAAATCTGCGAGTGCTCCGAGCCTGCGCTTGATCAGCATTTCTGCAGCACTTCTGGTCCTAACACTCTTATTGCCAGTCACTGCCGACCTGATCCATGAAGCTACCATTGCCGAATCGGATTTGATTTCAATTGTTTTCAATCCCCACTTCAGGGCCAGATTGATTCCTTTCATAGCGGCCTCCAGTTCGACTACATTTATATGGGAATAGCCAGTTTTCTTTCTTAGCCATGCCACATCTTCCACAATTACACCTTTCATCTCTAATACGACGCCCAGTGCCAGGCTGCTGGCATCACACCAAATCACCCCCGCGTCTCTGCCGCTGACGTACCATTCCCCCTTTACTGGGTCTTCTTTCGTCACTCTCGCAATGATTTCTTGTAGCATGTTCGTGACCTCCTTTGTCACACGGCCCTCCCAGCCATCAGTGACCGTTTGTCGTTTAATAAAGCTGCACGTTATCCTGAGCCAGCCGGTGATTGGATAGTGTCCCACCAGTCTCCTGCAGACCGAGAAAGTTCTCGTTTTGTCAGGTCGGTTCTGATTTCGGGTATTGCATTCCCTCGTCTAAAGACAAGGCTTCCTTTGCCATCTCGGCAGAGTTTAAACCCCAACGCCGCTCCTCCATCCTGGTTTTGCAGTCAACCCATACCTCGCGACATGGCCTCTCACTTTCTCCGCTGTCACCTCTGCTTCCTCCACGAGAATGTCGTCAATGTACGAACTAGTGGCCTTGCACCGTCTTCAGCACGGCAGTCATAATTTTGGAGACTGAGCTCAGCCCAAAGCCTAACCTCGTCAAGCAATACATCTTCCCCTTGTACCGGACCAATTGATGTTGCCAGAGTTTTTCATCTGCATGGATCTGGAGATAAGCCGACTTCAGGTCGACAATCTTAGTGGTCCGCTCCATCCTCCCCCATTTCCTCATAACCTCTTCGCATACGTCAATCCCCTTTCCCCTTTTGTTTTATTTTACTTCAGTCGAAGTTCTCAGAAGTCAAGGGGCCCACAATCTGGAGCTAACACTTGAACTCTAGATGAGATACACTTAAGTTCTTTATCTCTCAAACACTGAGTTAATAAAGAAGTTGAGAATATAATTTTCATCTCCCCAATTAACCATTTTTATACGTTGCAGTATATCTTTCATTTTGGTTTCTTAGTCTTACTGGATTCCAGGACAAGAATTTATCTAGTCTGGTGGAGTATCCAGCTTTGTGCTATTACTTGAGGTAATATCACTTGGAGAAGGTGCACCATTCCTCGGAAAAGCTGTGGGGTAGCCGTAGTGAGGAGTTCTTATTTGGGCTGTGAATACTATGTGATTTTGAATATTTGGTCAGGGTTTACTTCTATGGAAAAAGTATCCTCATGCCAGATTGTTCTGACAAACCCCTGTACAGAGCGACCTTAGACACTCGCGGATAGTGGCTACTAGTAGGCATTCAAGTTTCTCTCCCCTAAGCTACGTGTCTGTTTAATTCTCTGAAATCCAGTACCGGTCTAACTTTGTTCTTTGTGGGTTGAACAACCGCCAGTAATGGTAGCACTCCTTTTTCTTCCCCTGTCCATGGTTTCAGAATTCCCTCCTCTATCCACCTCTCCACTTCTTCCTCGAGTCGTTTTCTTATTTCTCCTTGCAGTGTTTTTTCATAGCAGCTTACTTTGTTTCGTAGTTCCATTCCACCATCCACCTCTCACCATCGAACCTCGCCAGGAAATCCTCGTCCTCGATGCAGCAAGCCTCCGGTTTTTGCATTCTGATCTTTCTATCACCTTCCACTCCTGCCATTCCTACTGTGCCGAGGCGTCCAAAAGTTACTTGGCCCCCTCTCAACGTAGCGCCCCCTCCCCAGTTAGTTGATCGCACTTACACCTAAAACCACATCAACATCACCAACCTGACGATCCAACACCAGGGCTCGCAATCCAATAGGCACACCTTGCACCAGTACTTCTGCTGTTGTCTCTCCCAGACATTTCACCTCCCTACCATCCACGGTCTTAATACTCCTGGCTCCACTCCATGATTTAGCGACATTCTTCATTATCAACGTTGTGGCACAACCTGAGTCAACAAGGGCCATGGCTCTCTTCCCATTGACTACTACAGGTAACTGAGGTAACGTTTCATTTCCACATAGAAGGGGGAACCACTGGCGCAATGGCTCCCCATTACTTGTTTCCCTAGTCCTGTGAAGCGACGCAATAGCGGCTAATGTGCCCCACTCGTCGACATCGGTAGCAGCGAAATAAAGGCAATTGATAACTTTTTATTTTAATAAATTTGGATCATTTTAAACACATTCGGGTTTGTATTTCTTTTGCTCATTTCTATTAGTTGCCCATTTCTCACAAATTTGCTTTATATGTTTTTTTTTTCCTTTTTTTTCTTTCATTTTTCTTAACATGGAAAACGGATATTGATAACGAACCCAAAATTCCGTTAGTATGTGTCTTAGAAAAATAAAATAAGGAACAGCAAACTCTCTTAGTTAAGTAAATATAATATTTTAATAATTTGGGGGTCAATTTAGAGAAGATATTTTTTTTTTCTGAAAAAATTCAAGAATTAAAAAAAAAGAAATGTGACAAAGAGTTAATGTTTAATTTTGAAAAATTAAAGACACTGTGTTGCGGGGCCAGTCGTCCGGGGAGAATCGACCCAACAACTAACAAGGTAGACACAGGCACACGGTAAACAGCAAAAAGGCAAAGAGGAATGACGGACACGGGTTGTTTGGTTAAAGGCGAAGATTCGCCTTTTATTTTTAGCAAAAAAGTAGCAAAAAAAAATTAATCATTGAATCTGGTTGCCGGTCGCCTGGAGGGCCGCACGTCACTGGAGGTTAAGGTCGGGAACAGGTACTCTAGACGTAGCATGGTTCAGGGTTGTTCACTAGGTCTGGAGTGATCAGCTGGATGTCAAGGCAGTCTGGAACGGATGGTGGACACTGACGGAGGGGTCAGTGTTTGGGAATGGACAACACTGAGAATGGAGGGATCAGTGTTAAGGAACGGACAACACTGAGAACGGAGGGATCAGTGTTAAGGAATGGACGACCCTGAGAATGGACAACACTGAGAACGGAGGGATCAGTGTTTAGGAACGGACAACACTGAGAACGGAGGGATCAGTGTTAAGGAATGGACGACCCTGAGAATGGACAACACTGAGAACGGAGGGATCAGTGTTTAGGAACGGACAACACTGAGAACGGAGGGATCAGTGTTTAGGAACGGACAACACTGAGAACGGAGGGATCAGTGTTTAGGAACGGACAACACTGAGAACGGAGGGATCAGTGTTAAAGAATGGACGACCCTGAGAATGGACAACACTGAGAACGGAGGGATCAGTGTTTAGGAACGGACAACACTGAGAACGGAGGGATCAGTGTTAAGGAATGGACGACCCTGAGAATGGACAACACTGAGAACGGAGGGATCAGTGTTTAGGAACGGACAACACTGAGAACGGAGGGATCAGTGTTAAAGAATGGACGACCCTGAGAATGGACAACATTGAGAACGGAGGAATCAGTGTTTAGGAACGGACAAAACAGAACGGAGGGATCAGTGTTTAGGAACGGACAACACTGAGAACGGAGGGATCAGTGTTAAGGGATGTACGACCGGCAGGGAGCCAAGTGCGAGCAAGGTGGCAGGCGAGGCTGCAGGAGACACCAATGGCTGGAAAGCTGTAGGAATGAGCTGGAGGCGCTGAAGCGAGCCGGGAGCACTGGAGACTGGAAGTGAAGTTCGCTGCCGTGGGTCTCAAGAAGCAAGCAGTAGTGGATCGCATTTGTGAAAAAACTTATTAGCCCTGATAAGGACTGTTTGAACTGCTGCTCAGAATGGCTGATCCTGCTGCTGGTGGGTTCGGCCAACATGACTGGTAGCGTTAGGTGTTGCTCCCTGGGCAAGTTACTTTGCCAGAATGAGCTGTATTCATTTTGCCGACGTAATTCACTGGACAAAGCGGGGGAGGGCAGAGCGGTAGCTCTAAATATATCTAAGGCTTTTGACAGGGTATGGCACAAGGAAAATTAAATCATATGGTATCACTGGTAAAATACTTAGCATAATTGAATCCTTCTTAGATAAGAGAAAAATCCAGGTTGTCCTCGACGGTCGAACATCTAAACAGTGTGATATAAATGCGGGAGTGCCTCAGGGGTCTATTCTTGGACCTCTATTGTTCCTGATATTTATTAATGACCTCCCTGACAAAACTGCCTCTGAGATGAGTATATATGCTGATGACATTACACTCTATAACAGGCATGACAGGAAAACAAATGAACACATATCTAAAGAAATGGCAAAAACACTAGAGGATGACCTCCAATCTGTAGTGGAATGGGGACATAAATGGATGGTCACATTCAATGCTGCCAAGACTAAACTGGTTTCCTTCAATAACTACAAGAAACCTTCTCTGCCACCAATAGCAATGGCCAGTGACTCCCTGTCTGAGAGTACATGTTTCAAACTGCTTGGCCTAACGTTCACAGGAAACATGAGCTGGAACAATTATATTGAAAACATTGCCAGGGCCGCTGCAAAAAAGGTAGGCTCTCTCTACCGTGCTAGAAAACTACTGACACCTGAAAGTATCCTGTATCTCTATAAGGCCACCATTCGCCCATGTATGGAGTATTGTTGTCACATCTGGGCTGGTGCGTCTACTACTAGTCTCTCGCTCCTAGACAAGGTTCAAAAAAGAGTCGCCAATCTGATAGGCCCTGAATGTCATCTAAGCTTCAGCCTCTGTCCCATCGACGAAACGTTGCGTCCCTCTGCTTGTTCTACAAGTATTTTAATGGTGAATGCTCTGACGACCTGCAGACACTTGTGCCCCCATGACGCAGACACCCTCGACAAACCCGACAGGCAGCTAAATCCCACCCCCACACAGTAGAGATCCCTAGATGTAAAAGATCTTTCTACTCCAGTAGTTTCTTCCCCAGAACCGCTAGACTCTGGAATTCCATTCCAGGATCCTGCTTCCCTAACTGTACTGACATGCAGAAGTTCAAGTGCAACGTGAACCGACATCTTACTGCCCAAATCCCTACATAGTGCCCCAGTAGCTGCTGCCCCTGATAGTAGCCCCCTACATCAAAGTGGCAATGTGCCTTGTTTGGGGTGAAAATGTGCTAAAAAAAATAAATAAATAAAAAAAAAGGTTTGTCCCCATGAAAACAAACAAACGACTCTATTTAATTCTTGAATGAAATGTATGCACTCAAGAGTAGATTGGGAGTTTGTTGATTGCATCTAAATTAATTTCGTCTAAAGGGTATAAATTGTGGTAATTATTACTGACCGGAACTCGATGTGGAGGGGGGAGGCAGTGGAATTCTGGGAGGCAGTCGTTCAAGAAAAAGGTATAAAAAAGTGCTTGGTCGACTGATTTTATAGTAGTAGTAGTAGTTTATTGTCCACCACGTGGGTCGGACTGAACTTTGCGTAGCATCAACTTGTGGGTTATAAAAACACCCCTATCGTTGATGTGTAAGTTGGACTTTTTTGTTTAGACGTTACACGTTTCTATTACAAAGACAATTTGTCGTTGTAAGCAACGAGGCAATACGTTGCAACTCCAGTTAGCCGAGAAAAGCCGAGAAGGATTCTCCACACAAGTTAAGAGTTTCATTGTTTTTTCCTTCTACGTCGAGTTCAGGTTTAGCCGTTGAGTTGCAGAAACGCCTCCCCCCCCCCTTCAGTCGGTTAAAATCCGACACTTTGCAACGTAACGCAAAAAAAAAAAAAAAAAAAAATGAACGACCCTATTACTCGGAGGGAACTAGAGAGAAGGCTATCCCTTCTTCAAAGAAAAATAAGGGCGACTGTGGTGGGTATGGAAGAAGAACCTCTATCCTTGAATGTGTTTTTATCCTTTGAAAAGGATATAGAAGGATGGCTAGAGGAGCTAGAGGGTGTGTCTTGGAGTATGGAGGAGCAACTCGCTGCAGAAGAGGAAGCTGAATCGCTTGCTGAACTTTTTCAAGCTTCGTTTAGATTTAAGAGAGAGGTACGACAGAGACTGGGAGTTGTACGGACAGTCAGTGAAGGAAATACTTCAGAGGTCCTTATAGAAGATAGGAGGTCCACCAACGTTGAACCAACCTTCAACCCTCATAGTCAGGAAGCCACTAGTATCCCAGAAGCAACCAAATCCTTCAACCCAACCGCACATTCTTCCTTTTCAGTAGAACCTTTTAAAATCAAACTGAAAGGGCCACATTTCAGTGGAAGGGATTTTGAAAGAAATAGAAGAAGTTTTAAGGACTTTCTCACTAAGTTTGAGAATTGTGCAATGTCTATACCATCGGCATCAGGAAAGCTATATTTTTTGAGATGTTCTCTTGAGGGTAGAGCCCTTCAACTTATTGACCACTTGTCCGTCTCCGAAGACAGTTACCCAGTGGCTCTAAAATTGTTGAAAGAACAATACTTGGATGAGGAAGAAATACGTGGCAAAATAATCCAAGGTATATTAGATTTTCGCTTGGAGAGCCCAAAAGACTTGGTGGGGTTGAAGGACTTTATGATAAAAACGCAGGCGGACGTATGGGAACTTAGAACATCATACAGCTGTGACTTATATGATGACCAGTCGGCAGGTGCCATAATAATTTCTCAGGTATTGTTTGCAAAATTACCATCCAACATAAAAAATGAACTGATCAGGATTTCTGGAAAAACCTATCCAACATTATCAATAATCCTGTTGAAGACACCAGAAATTATTAAGCGTTTTTTGATTATTAGAAAACCTGAACAGCACCCTGTGACCAAGCTGAGGCCCCCACCTAGACTTAGGAAAGAAAGTGAAGAAGAATCACATTCCTCCCTGAAGGCTTTCAATGCCAAAGTGGAATCAAAACCACAAAAATGTGAGTTCTGTAAAAAGCACAAACATTCTTCGGAAAATTGTCCCTGCTACACCTCCCACGAAGCCCGGATTACAAGGTGCAAAGAACTTTGGCTGTGTTTTAGATGCCTAAAAAAGACACATAGGGGAGCAATGTGCCCTTTGAGAACAGCTAAAAATAGTAGCTGTAGCATCTGCACTGTTAAGGGCCACGTGACAGCAATGTGCCCAGACAAGAGAGGCAAGGTGCGTGTGGACACCTGTGTACATACGAATGACTACAGCTATGGTTTCATGTCTCTTGTAATCAACATAGTAGTAGGAAAGGGAAATAGCCAGTTGGAAATAAATTGTCTCCTGGACACCGGAAGCCAAAGGACCTACTTGGATACCTCTGTGCTGGAAAAACTGAATTGCATTTCTACAGCTAAAGAAAGTAGGTTGGAAGTGAAAACCTTTTTGGGCTCAGAGACAAGACCTTTTAAAGAGGCCACAGTGGAGTTAAGACTTATCCCTGAGAAAGTTCACACTCTTCAAATTCTGTCCAGTAATTTGAATCTTTCGCATGAGTTACTAGAGCTTCCGCAGATAATTAAAAATCTGAAACAACATCAGTTAGCAACTAAGTACAATTTCCGGGACAGTTATATTAAAATTGAGGGGCTGTTGGGAGTTGACGCCATTCAATTCATAGAACCATTTGAAATCGTCCCCTGCATGTATGGAGCCGCTTTTTCCACACCGAGAGGACTTGTACCCTTTGGTAACAGCCGTTGCTTCATGTATGAGAATCAGTTAAAACCAAGACACAAAGTAAAGAGAGGGGCAAAAATTAATTATACCTCCTTGTTGGACAAAACACCTCCACTTTCCGAGTACAGAATTAATTTTGTGCTGAATCCAGAGGAGAAATACCCAGACCCGTTAAAAGCTTGGTTTGAAGAAGGAAACGTCCAGAGAGGACTAGAAAACATGTTTAGCATGGAGTCACTAGGGTTACCTATCACAGAGGAATTCTCCACCGTGGATGAAGAGATGGTACAAAAGTTTAGGAACACTATATCCTACAAAGATGGCCGATACCATGTACAACTGCCATGGTATGAAGACAAAGTGAAGTTTGTGCCTTCTAACCACAATGCTGCTCTTAGAATACTGGAAAGAGTAGTTAAAGACCTGGAGAAGAAAGGCCTCTATGACCAATACGTAGACGTCTTTAGACAACAGGAAAATGAAGGGATTATAGAGGAAATAACAGTGACTCCAGAAGACTTTCAAAAGTACATATGGATTCCGCATAGACCGGTACTAAAACTGGCTGATCAGACGACCACAAAGGTGAGACCTGTGTTCAATTGTTCCTACAAGGGGGCAAATGCTACATCTTTGAATGAGGCAGCCTATCCAGGAGTCAACCTAATGGGAGACATGTTAGAACTGTTGATTCGCTTTAGGGCCAACAAATATGTATTATTGGCCGACATAAGGAAAGCATTCCTTATGATTCGTCTAGAGCTAGAAGAGGACCGCAATCGTTTTTGTTTCTTCTTGAAAAAAGGCAACAACTTGCATTGTTACAGATACTTTACCATCTTATTCGGTTTCAATGCAAGTCCATTTATATTAAATTATGTCTTAAAATATCATGCAGAAAAATTTCCTGCAGATGAATGTTCCCAAGTACTCAAGTCAAACTTTTATGTGGATAATTTGGTGAAAACAGGAAATGATGTAGATACTCTATCTACGTTATACTCAGCGGTGAAGGAACGACTGCAAGAGGGTAACTTTGAGATACAATCCTGTAACTCGAACAGTGCAGTGTTACAAGAAAAAATGGCGGCAGATGGAACTCTGTCAGGTTTTGATTCTGGTGTGGAGAAAGTTTTAGGGTATTTGTACAACCCTCAACATGATACTATGAAGGTCTGTTCGCACCAATGCGATGTAACCGCATCAACAAAAAGGAAAATGCTGTCTGAAGCTTCCAAAATATTTGATCCCTTGTCTCTATATCTTCCAGTGACAGTAAGGAGCAGAATGCTGATAGGAGAACTTTGGAGGCAAAAGTTGGATTGGGATGATGAAGTTTCAGAAGAGTCAAAAAAAACCTGGAAAGCTCTGGCAAAGGACTTAACAGAATTGGGCTCTGTATCATTTCCAAGGAGAGTCCTAGACGACAATAAGCCCCTAAAATTATTTCTATTTTGTGATGCCTCCAAAAGTGCATACGGCTTTTCAGCATATGCTGTACAAGATGGACAGTCTGCACTGGTGTTTGCTAAAGCAAAAGTAGCACCCTTAAAAGGTAAATCTCTACCCACTTTGGAGCTTTTGTCAGTGTTTCTAGCATTGAAATGTTTTCCCTTTATAAAGGAAGCCTTGAAGAACTCCCTGATAGAAAAAGTATATGTTCTAACGGACGCTCAAGTGGTATTGGCTTGGATACTATCAAAGTCGATAACCACAAAAAACATCTTTGCGCGCAACAGGCTGCAAGATATAACGCAAATGTCTGCAACAATCAGGTCAGAGATGAAGTTGGAGTTGAGTTTCCAATACGTGCCAACTAAGGAGAACCCAGCCGACTACATCACAAGAGGACTTTCCTTTAAAAAAATTTCAGGAACACCTTTCCTATTGGTATGAAGGCCCTGCATGGATAAAGCAGGAAGAAATTCGGTGGAACAAGCTCGAGTTAGGTTGTCTCTCGGAAGAACAAAAGGAATGCATTCATCCTGCAATGAATTTGTTTACGAGACACAACGAAAGTTCCCCTATAGTCTCTGTGGAAAGATTTTCCAACTTCAACAGATTAGTTAATGTAATGACTTTGGTTTTTAAGTTTGTCAACAAAACGTTGAAGAGAAGTGAGGACAATCACCTTCTGGCAAAAATCTATTTGATAAAGTTGATGCAAGGGGAATCTTTTGCCGCAGAGTTGGATTTCTTGTTGGATCCTGAAGGTAAGAGTCCACCAAAATTAGTGAAAAACTTAAACCTATTCCTGGATCCCTCCAATATCATTCGTTCAAGAGGAAGGATAGGTGGCTCGGAATGGCATTCCTATGAGGTGCAAAATCCAATTCTTTTAGGAAAAAGACACCATTTAACCGATTTGATCATAAAGGACACTCATCAGAGAAACCAACATTTGGGTTTAGCAACAACCTTAAATGAAATAAGGTTAAAAGGATATTGGATACCACAAGCCAGACAGGCTGTTAAAAAAATTGTGAGCACTTGTGCCAAGTGCAAAAGATACAATGCCACTGCCTTCTCAACACCGAATGCAACAGACCTTCCTAGCTCTAGAGTGAATTTGGTAAGACCATATCTCCATACCGGTGTGGATTACACCAGTCACATCTGGGTTAAGGGAGAAGTGAAGGACTATAAAATGTATATCCTCATCTTCACGTGCATGGCTATCAGAGCGGTTCACATAGAACTAGTCCCAGATATGAGTGTATCTTCATTCTTGCAGGCCTTTGTTCGTTTCACAAATGCGAATGGAATCCCCTCTCACCTCTACTCTGACAACGCAAGGACTTTCATTTCTGCAGCCAAAATAATTGATCAGGGATTGATCACTGATGAGTTCAAGGAGAAGTTTGGTTCTTATCACCTTAAGCATTGTACCATTCCACTTTATTCAGCTTGGTATGGAGGTACTTGGGAAAGGACAATCAAGACAGTTAAATCCTGTCTCTACAAAACTATAGGAAGGGGAAAGGTTGACTATTTTTGTTTATTAACCATGTTATCAGATATCCAGCGTGCCATTAATAGTCGTCCTCTGACTTATAAAAGCTCTAATGAAATGGATTGCCTAACTCCCAACTCTCTCATGAATCCAAATGTGGGTCATGGTTTAATGATAAGATTGGACAATGAAGAACTGGGACTAACAGAGCCACTTAGCAGGATCGAGTTAAAGAGAACGCTCCGTCTTCGTGAAGAAAGTTTAGAAAAGTTTAGAAAGATGTGGCACGAAGATTACCTGTTGAGCCTGAGAGAAAGAACTCTTGAGTTATCTGACCCTTCCTTTGATAATGCCATCAAAAGGGGTGACATAGTGTTAATAAAGGACCCTCTTAAAACTAGACCATTTTGGTCTATAGGTGAAGTCCTGGAGTTGATTGAAGGAAAGGATGGGTTGGTTCGTTCAGCAAGAGTGAGAAAAGGAAATGGAGCTACATTAATCCATTCAATCAACCATTTATTTCCTCTGGAGATTAATTCTCTTTCTGAAAATGTGGATAATGAAATTCTTCATGAACCAGAGGATGTGCCAGATCAAAATATATCGTCCCGACCTGATGAGAGTGTTAGAATCTGGATTTGCCCTGCATGTGATAAACCAGAAGATTTCAGACCAATGGTGGCTTGTGATCAGTGTAATGACTGGTTCCACTTTGGTTGTGTGGGCCTGGTAGATGCACCCCAAGAAGAACAATGGTATTGTCCAACTTGCAGACCAAGGCGTCGGGGTAGACCCAGTTTGTTAGGGGTCTAAAAAGAACCAGAAATTTCAGGTGAAGGTCTCAGGCAAGACCTTAAAAACTGTAACTAAAAGATGAATTCCCTTCTCTTTTCCCTATCTCACATCCCGTAAAAGACATTTTTCTTTTTTTTCATTTTTCTTTTTTTGATATGGGAATGTGTGGTAATTATTACTGACCGGAACTCGATGTGGAGGGGGGAGGCAGTGGAATTCTGGGAGGCAGTCGTTCAAGAAAAAGGTATAAAAAAGTGCTTGGTCGACTGATTTTATAGTAGTAGTAGTAGTTTATTGTCCACCACGTGGGTCGGACTGAACTTTGCGTAGCATCAACTTGTGGGTTATAAAAACACCCCTATCGTTGATGTGTTAGTTGGACTTTTTTGTTTAGTCAAGTTACACGTTTCTATTACAAAGACAATTTGTCGTTGTAAGCAACGAGGCAATACGTTGCAACTCCAGTTAGCCGAGAAAAGCCGAGAAGGATTCTCCACACAAGTTAAGAGTTTCATTGCTTTTTCCTTCTACGTCGAGTTCAGGTTTAGCCGTTGAGTTGCAGAAACGCCTTCCCCCCCCCTTCAGTCGGTTAAAATCCGACAAAATTCAATCGCCTGTTTTGCTGGTGTTTTGTTGATATATGTTCATGCGTTCCACTCGTGCTTAGCCGCATGTTTCACTCGTGTTTTTGTTGAACGTTTCACGCGTGGGTGGTGAATGCACTCGCGTTTGGAGAATGTTTCACTTGTGTTTGGCAAACGTTTCACTCGTGTTTGGTGAATGCACTCGTGTTTGGCGAATGTTTCACGTGTTTGGCGAACATTTCACTTGTGTTTAACCGGTAGGAGAAGGAAAGAAAGAAAGAGAAAACAGAAGAAAAAATGGAGGCGGTGATTTGAAACCGCGACAACTGTTACAAAGAAGCGTGAATTTTAATTTTATTATTTATTGCCAACTTGTCTACAAAGCAAAATCACACGTCTTTCGCATTTTCTTGCGTTTCACAGGTATATATATATATATATATATATATATATATATATATATATATATATATATATATATATATATATATAAAGAAGTAGAGCTAGCAGTTCTTGATTTTTAGATACGAAAATATCTTTTCATATTTTGGGGTGATTAATTCTGAGGTCGTTACACTACTCCCCTGCAAAATAATGGAGTTTTTTTTTTTGTTTGTTTTATTTTAGCTTTTTACTTTTATCATTATTATTGTTGTTCTTTTAAGTGATTGTTCATCTTGATTAATAATAAATAAATTCGTTGTCTTTTCTCCTGTTCACTGTTCTGTTGGAAATTTTTTTGTACCAATAATGGTGCTGGTGCATCCCCCATGTTTACATTTATTATTGTTTATCTGGTTCTTATATATGATTTTTTTGTGTTTTGTGTCCATTATGATTTTAGTTTCGTATATTTTCGGTTTGTACGAAACGCCCTTTAATTTGGAGAAAAGAGAAATGCTAGCTCTGTAATGACGTCACGAGCTCAACGCGTATTTCGTTCTCTTTTGTAATTCTGCTGTCGTGGAGAGTGAACGTGTTCATTGCCCGGCGCTGAAAATGGAATTTTGACGAGCCCTCCTTCAAAGAAGTAAACCCTGCAAGAAATTAATACCCGGCTGTGACGAGACAGACTTCTGGAAACTATTTACGTGACTACGGTTCCGCACGTATTTATGCTACAAGGAGTTGAATTTAAAGAAAATACCTTTTTACGTGACAAGGTATTATGGAATTTCCTATCCGGACAAGCGACGAGGTCTTGCTCCTGTAATACATGTGTGTCTATGGTTTTCATGCAAGGAAAATTCTAAAAGAACTTTAAACAAAAAAAAAGAAAAAGGCACGTGCCTAACAGGCTTTCAATTGTGAGTACGCTCCTAAAATTATTTCATATGCGAGTGTGATTAGGAGATACTACTATTTTGTATATTCTTGTTGTATTCGTTAATGGATACACACAACTTCTTTATAAGAACCAGCAGTGTTGTTATTTTTTCATTACATGTTACTTTTTTCATATGCTACCTTGGCGTTTAAGTTTAATGCCCGCAAAGGGAAAAATTTGCAACTTATTGTAAATAAAGTTTCTTCTTCGTTTCAAATCAAGACATTTATATTTTATTCTTTACCCCCCCCCCCTCTTTTGTTTCATGCTTTTTTTTCAGCCTAGTTACTTTAGCGTCGAATTTATCTGGAAGCAAGATAAATTCCGACATTTCTACCTAAAGTTTTGTTTTGTGCTCCTGTACTTTTTTGGAAGTAAACTTTCGAGTTTGTCATGTATAGTTGTAGTTGTGTCGTGTGTATGTTTTTGTTTGTTTTCAATGTGAGATGTCTTGTTTTTATTGGTAGTTTTATCTTGTGTATGTCTTTGTTTGTTTAAAATGTATGGTTTCAAACGATCTATCGAAACTTGTGTGTGTGTTTTGATTGAATTCTTCCAAGAAATATTTTGGCGTTCCCGTGGAGATAAAAAAAAAACGCTGGACTTTTGAGTGTGGGCGGCATTCTTTCATTTGCTCCAGTCGGGTGAAAGAGATTTCGGATTGTTCGTCTCAGTTACGAGAATCGAGGACAGTAAGAAGCGAGAACCGCAAATAGAACATATTGATTCAGTGCCTAAGCACCTGCACTTTTAAAACAGGAGTAAACGGATTTCAAATTATTACGCCTTTTTTCTCTCCTCCTTTGGAGAAAGACGTTTGTTTAGAACTCCATTGGGAGGTACTAAACTTTTAACGTTATTTATTTCCAGTCATTAAAAGACAACTAGTTTCTTATGACTGGAAAATTAGTACCAGTTATTAAAATGCAAACAAGAGTCTTACAACTGGTAAATTATTAGTCTCAAAGGATTAACGAAAGAAACCGCTGTGTTTTGAGAAGTTCTTTTCTGTAAAGAACAAAAATTAATTTCGCCGACGAGACGAGCAGAATATCCGCCCTAGAAAGAAAATTCCCTCTTTGTTCTAGGAACTTGAAAGATTATTTAACCGAAGTTTCCTTCAAAAGGGAAATCGTCCATAATACAAGAATTTACCCCGTATTTGTACACATAAAGCCTACCAAAGCGGCTTTATTGTTTTCTGTTCCTTCCCCTTGAATTTAAAGGTATCTGAGCCTTCTCAAAGGAAAAATTATTTTAATTATTTCTCCCATTTAAGGTCAAAGAAAATTTTTGTTCATGATTCCTTTTGGAAAAGAAAAAAAAAACATTTTGTCAAAGAAAGACTGAACATTTCGTTAAAAGAAGGACTGAATTTTAAAAAAGGACGCTTTTCTGTTTTTTTATATGTTCTTTTCTTTCAGCCTTTCTAACAAGTAAGAATTGTTATCTTTTTTGTATTATTTTTTTAATTTATTTTAATGTTTCTTAAGAGTTTTTTTTAACCCCAGCCTTGGGAAATAAAGCCAATTGATAACTTTTTGTTTTAATAAACTTGGATCATTTTAAACACATTCAGGTCTGTATTTCTTTTGCTCCTTTCTATTAGTTTCGCTTCTCCAACAAATTTGGTTTAAATGCGTTTTTTCCTTTTTTTTCCTTTCATTCATGGTAACAAACCATGAAAAACGGATTTTGGTGTCGAACCCAAAATTTCATTATTTTGCCTTTATTGTTCCACGTATTATGCGTTTACAAACAGCATAAGACATTTTCTTTTAGACCTCTTCATTTTGCCTTTTATGTTTTCAAAGTCTTATGTATTCACGAGATACATAAGACACTTCTCTAAAATGTTCTGAAATTTTCTTTCTTCTTTCAAGTCTGTTTCCAACCACGTGGGAGCTTATAAATTCTCCCGCTATTTCAACTTTTCTGCGTGACGTCAGCATATAGGTTGAGACTTCATTTTTCTTTTTTGTTACTCTTTTAGACTCTAAAAATTTTACATTTTGAGCAAGACCCATTTAATTTGAACCGGTTATTGATTTTTTTGTATGTAATTTTGTAAGCTGTTTCCCACCATTTTTGCCTGGCTTTGCGTTACCTCCCACCTTTTATTATGTGCCTCCTCCCTTGACCATGTCGCCATTTTGAATTTTTTAAGGAATTGAAATTCAAACAGTTTTGCTTTAGAATTTCTCCCCTTCAAATTTGCATTTCCTTTCATTTGTTACTTTAGTGAAACACACGTCACATTTATTGATAAGAATTTGAAAATTTTATTGATAATTTTAAAATTGAATATATTATTTAATTTTGGTATGTAGGAATTACCTTTTACCTCATGATTTAAGCGAGAATTTAATAAGATATTTACCTCCCAATAATTTAGTCATAAACAGCAGGTTCTTAAGAGATATTTTTGCTCTTCTATAATTTTTAATTTACGATAAACAATTAAATTATTTTCCCAGAGTCATAGTGGGTTTATTATTTAAAAGAAAAAGATTTATAAAGGAAATAGGTTTCCTGGAAGATAGTTTTATTCCAATAAATTGTATACGTTTAGTTCAACAAAGAATTTATTTCTTTTTTGTTAGTTCATTTACCTCCAAATTTTAGTGCCTCAGGTTTTAAGAAGAAAGTTTTAAAAGAAATATTTCCTTTCTCTGTTTTCGCCAATAGTTGGCAGTTGGATGCATTTACTTATTCGAAGAATTTGCCCCGAGAGCGTTAATAATGAAATTTAAGTTGTAGTTTCCTTCTGACTTTGGTTCTGTTCTTGGACAGAAAAGGGAAATTTCTTTGTACTTTTTTAATTTGAATAATAGGGGTCTTTTACCCTTAGATAAGAAATTGATGAATTTATTGTTCCCAGTAATAATATGAAATTCTTCTGTAGATTTCTATTTAGAAGAAAAATAAAATCCTTCTGTAGTTTTCTATTTAGAAGAAAAATAAAATTCTTCTGAAGATTTCTATTTAGACGAAAAATAAAGTTCTTCTGTAGATTTCTATTTAGAAGAAAAAAAAGTTCTTCTGTAGATTTCTGTTTAGAAGAAAAATAAAATTCTTCTGTAGATTTCTATTTAGAAGAAAAATAAAATCCGTAAGTAGATTTCTATAAAGAAGAAAAACAAAATTCTTCTGTAGATTTCTATTTAGAAGAAAAATAAAGTTCTTCTGTAGATTTCTATTTAGAAGAAAAATAAATTGCTTCTGTAGATTTATATTTAGACGAAAAATAAAATCCTTCTGTAGACTTCTATTTAGAAGAAAAATAAAATCCTTCTGTAGATTTCTATTTAGAAGAAACATAAAGTTCTTCTGTAGATTTCTATTTAGAAGAAAAACAAAATCCTTCTGTAGATTTCTATTTAGAAGAAAAATAAAATCCTTCTGTAGATTTCTATTTAGAAGAAAAATAAAATCCTTCTGTAGATTTCTATTTAGAAGAAAAATAAAATCATTCTGTACATTTCTATTTAGAAGAAAAATAAAACCCTTCTGTAGATTTCTATTTAGAAGAAAAATAAAGTTCTTCTGTAGATTTCTATGTAGAAGAAAAAAAAAATTCTTCAGTAGATTTCTATTTTGAAGAAAATAGAATACTTCTGTAGATTTCTATTTAGAAGAAAAATAAAATCCTTCTGTAGATTTCTATTTAGAAGAAAAATAAAATCCTTCTGTAGATTTCTATTTAGAAGAAAAATAAAATCATTCTGTAGATTTCTATTTAGAAGAAAAATAAAATACTTCTGTAGATTTCTATTTAGAAGATAAATAAAATCCTTCTGTAGATTTCTATTTAGAAGATAAATAAAATCCTTCTGTAGATTTCTATTTAGAAGAAAAATAAAATCCTTCTTTAGATTTCTATTTAGAAGAAAAATGAAATCCTTCTGTTGATTTCTATTTAGAAGAAAAATAAAATCCCTCTGATGATTTCTATTTATAAGACAAATAAGGTTCTTCTGTAGATTTGTATGTAGAAGAAAAATAGTATACTTCTGTAGATTTCTATTTAGACGAAAAATAAAATCCTTCTGTAGATTTTTATTAAGAAGAAAAATGAAATCTTTCTGTAGATTTCTATTTAGAAGAAAAAACAAACACTTCTGTAGATTTCTATTTAGAAGAAAATAGAATACTTCTGTAGATTTCCATTTAGAAGAAAAATAAAATCCTTCTGTAGATTTCTATTTAGAAGAAAAATAAAATCCTTCTGTAGACTTCTATTTAAAAGAAAAAGAAAATCCTTCTGTAGATTTCTATTTAGTTGAACAATAAAGTTCGTCTGTAAATTTCTATTTAGAAGAACAATAAAGTTCTTCTGTAGATTTCTATTTAAAGGAAAAATAAAGTTCTGCTTTAGATTTCTATTAAGACGGAAAATAAAGTTCTTCTGTAGATTTCTATTTAGAAGAAAATAGAATACTTCTGTAGATTTCTATTTAGAAGAAAAATAAAATCCTTCTGTAGATTTCTATTATGAAGAAAAATAAAATCCTTCTGTAGATTTCTATTTAGGAGAAAAATAAAATCCATAAGTAGATTTCTATTTAGAAGAAAAATAAAATCCTTCTGTAGATTTCTATTTAGAAGAAAAATAAAATCCTTCTGTAGATTTCTATTTAGAAGAAAAATAAAATCCTTCTGTAGATTTCTATTTAGAAGAAAAATAAAATCCTACGGTAGATTGCTATTTAGAAGAAAAATAAAATCCTTCTGTAGATTTCTATTTACAAGAAAAAACAACTTCTTCTGTAGATTTCTATTTAGAAGAAAAATAAAGTTCTTCTGTAAATTTCTATTTAGATGAAAAATAAAGTTCTTCTGTAGATTTCTATTCAGAAGAAAAAAAAAGTTCTTCTGTAGATTTCTATTTAGGAGAAAATAGAATACTTCTGTAGATTTCTATTTAGAAGAAAAATTAAGTTCTTCTGTAGATTTCTATTTAGAAGAAAAATAAAATCCTTCCGTAGATTTCTATTTAGGAGAAAAATAAAATCCTTCTGTAGATTTCTATTTAGAAGAAAAATATAATCCTTCTGTAGATTTCTATTTAGAAGAAAAATAAAATCCTTCTGTAGATTTCTATTTAGGAGAAAAATAAAATCCGTAAGTAGATTTCTATTTAGAAGAAAAATAAAATACTTCTGTAGATTTCTATTTAGAAGAAAAATAAAATCCTTCTGTAGATTTCTATGTAGAAGAAAAATAAAATCCTTCTGTAGATTTCTAGTGAGAAGAAAAATAAAATCCTTCTATAGATTTCTATTTAGAAGAAAAATAAAATCCTTCTGTAGATTTCTATTTAGAAGTAAAATAAAATCCTTCTGTAGATTTCTATTTAGAAGAAAAATAAAATCCTTCTGTAGATTTCTATTTAGAAGAAAAATAAAATCCTTCCGTAGATTTATATTTAGAAGAAAAAACAAGTTCTTTTGTAGATTTCTATTTAGAAGAAAAATAAAATCCTTCTGTAGATTTCTTTTTAGAAGAAAAATAAAATCCTTCAGTAGATTTCTATTTAGGAGAAAAAACAAGTTCTTCTGTAGATTTCTATTTAGTAGAACAATAAAGTTCTTCTGAAAATTTCTATTTAGAAGAAAAATAAAGTTCTTCTGTAGATTTCTATTTTAAGGAAAAATAAAGTTCTTCTGTAGATTTCTATTTAGACGAAAAATAAAATTCTTCTGTAGATTTCTTTTCAGAAGTAAAATAAAGTTCTTCTGTAGATTTCTATTTAGAAGAAAAATAAAATCCTTCTGTAGATTTCTATTTAGAAGAAAAATAAAATCCTTCTGTAGATTTCTATTTAGAAGAAAAATAAAATCCTTCTGTAGATTTCTATTTAGAAGAAAAATAAAATCCTTCTGTAGATTTCTATTTAGAAGAAAAATAAAATCCTTTTGTAGATTGCTATTTAGAAGAAAAATAAAATCATTCTGTAGATTTCTATTTAGAAGAAAAAACAACTTCTTCTGTAGATTTCTATTTAGAAGAAACATAAAATTCGTCTGTAGATTTCTATTTAGACGAAAAATAAAGTTCTTCTGTAGATTTCTATTTACAAGAAAAATAAAGCTCTTCTTTAGATTTCTATTTAGGAGAAAATAGAATACTTCTGTAGATTTCTATTTAGAAGAAAAATAAAATCCTTCTGTAGATTTCTATTTAGAAGAAAAATAAAATTCTTCTGTAGATTTCTATTTAGAAGAAAAATAAAATCCTTCTGTAGATTTCTATTTAGAAGAAAAATAAAATCCTTCTGTAGATTTCTATTAAGAAGAAAAATAAAATCCTTCTGTAGATTTCTATTTAGGAGAAAAATAAAATCCGTAAGTAGATTTCTATTTAGAAGAAAAATAAAATCCGTAAGTAGATTTCTATAAAGAAGAAAAACAAAATTCTTCTGTAGATTTCTATTTAGAAGAAAAATAAAGTTCTTCTGTAGATTTCTATTTAGAAGAAAAATAAATTGCTTCTGTAGATTTATATTTAGACGAAAAATAAAATCCTTCTGTAGACTTCTATTTAGAAGAAAAATAAAATCCTTCTGTAGATTTCTATTTAGAAGAAAAATAAAGTTCTTCTGTAGATTTCTATTTAGAAGAAAAACAAAATCCTTCTGTAGATTTCTATTTAGAAGAAAAATAAAATCCTTCTGTAGATTTCTATTTAGAAGAAAAATAAAATCCTTCTGTAGATTTCTATTTAGAAGAAAAATAAAATCATTCTGTACATTTCTATTTAGAAGAAAAATAAAGTTCTTCTGTAGATTTCTATTTAGAAGAAAAATAAAGTTCTTCTGTAGATTTCTATGTAGAAGAAAAAAAAAATTCTTCAGTAGATTTCTATTTTGAAGAAAATAGAATACTTCTGTAGATTTCTATTTAGAAGAAAAATAAAATCCTTCTGTAGATTTCTATTTAGAAGAAAAATAAAATCCTTCTGTAGATTTCTATTTAGAAGAAAAATAAAATCATTCTGTAGATTTCTATTTAGAAGAAAAATAAAATACTTCTGTAGATTTCTATTTAGAAGATAAATAAAATCCTTCTGTAGATTTCTATTTAGAAGATAAATAAAATCCTTCTGTAGATTTCTATTTAGAAGAAAAATAAAATCCTTCTTTAGATTTCTATTTAGAAGAAAAATGAAATCCTTCTGTTGATTTCTATTTAGAAGAAAAATAAAATCCCTCTGATGATTTCTATTTATAAGACAAATAAGGTTCTTCTGTAGATTTGTATGTAGAAGAAAAATAGTATACTTCTGTAGATTTCTATTTAGACGAAAAATAAAATCCTTCTGTAGATTTTTATTAAGAAGAAAAATGAAATCCTTCTGTAGATTTCTATTTAGAAGAAAAAACAAACACTTCTGTAGATTTCTATTTAGAAGAAAATAGAATACTTCTGTAGATTTCCATTTAGAAGAAAAATAAAATCCTTCTGTAGATTTCTATTTAGAAGAAAAATAAAATCCTTCTGTAGACTTCTATTTAAAAGAAAAAAAAAATCCTTCTGTAGATTTCTATTTAGTTGAACAATAAAGTTCGTCTGTAAATTTCTATTTAGAAGAACAATAAAGTTCTTTTGTAGATTTCTATTTAAAGGAACAATAAAGTTCTGCTTTAGATTTCTATTAAGACGGAAAATAAAGTTCTTCTGTAGATTTCTATTTAGAAGAAAATAGAATACTTCTGTAGATTTCTATATAGAAGAAAAATAAAATCCTTCTGTAGATTTCTATTATGAAGAAAAATAAAATCCTTCTGTAGATTTCTATTTAGGAGAAAAATAAAATCCATAAGTAGATTTCTATTTAGAAGAAAAATAAAATCCTTCTGTAGATTTCTATTTAGAAGAAAAATAAAATCCTTCTGTAGATTTCTATTTAGAAGAAAAATAAAATCCTTCTGTAGATTTCTATTTAGAAGAAAAATAAAATCCTACGGTAGATTGCTATTTAGAAGAAAAATAAAATCCTTCTGTAGATTTCTATTTACAAGAAAAAACAACTTCTTCTGTAGATTTCTATTTAGAAGAAAAATAAAGTTCTTCTGTAAATTTCTATTTAGAAGAAAAATAAAGTTCTTCTGTAGATTTCTATTTACAAGAAAAATAAAGTTCTTCTGTAAATTTCTATTTAGATGAAAAATAAAGTTCTTCCGTAGATTTCTATTCAGAAGAAAAAAAAGTTCTTCTGTAGATTTCTATTTAGGAGAAAATAGAATACTTCTGTAGATTTCTATTTAGAAGAAAAATTAAGTTCTTCTGTAGATTTCTATTTAGAAGAAAAATAAAATCCTTCTGTAGATTTCTATTTAGGAGAAAAATAAAATCCTTCTGTAGATTTCTATTTAGAAGAAAAATATAATCCTTCTGTAGATTTCTATTTAGAAGAAAAATAAAATCCTTCTGTAGATTTCTATTTAGGAGAAAAATAAAATCCGTAAGTAGATTTCTATTTAGAAGAAAAATAAAATACTTCTGTAGATTTCTATTTAGAAGAAAAATAAAATCCTTCTGTAGATTTCTATGTAGAAGAAAAATAAAATCCTTCTGTAGATTTCTAGTGAGAAGAAAAATAAAATCCTTCTATAGATTTCTATTTAGAAGAAAAATAAAATCCTTCTGTAGATTTCTATTTAGAAGTAAAATAAAATCCTTCTGTAGATTTCTATTTAGAAGAAAAATAAAATCCTTCTGTAGATTTCTATTTAGAAGAAAAATAAAATCCTTCCGTAGATTTATATTTAGAAGGAAAAACAAGTTCTTTTGTAGATTTCTATTTAGAAGAAAAATAAAATCCTTCTGTAGATTTCTTTTTAGAAGAAAAATAAAATCCTTCAGTAGATTTCTATTTAGGAGAAAAAACAAGTTCTTCTGTAGATTTCTATTTAGTAGAACAATAAAGTTCTTCTGAAAATTTCTATTTAGAAGAAAAATAAAGTTCTTCTGTAGATTTCTATTTAAAGGAAAAATAAAGTTCTTCTGTAGATTTCTATTAGACGAAAAATAAAATTCTTCTGTAGATTTCTTTTCAGAAGTAAAATAAAGTTCTTCTGTAGATTTCTATTTAGAAGAAAAATAAAATCTTTCTGTAGATTTCTATTTAGAAGAAAAATAAAATCCTTCTGTAGATTTCTATTTAGAAGAAAAATAAAATCCTTCTGTAGATTTCTATTTAGAAGAAAAATAAAATCCTTCTGTAGATTTCTATTTAGAAGAAAAATAAAATCCTTTTGTAGATTGCTATTTAGAAGAAAAATAAAATCATTCTGTAGATTTCTATTTAGAAGAAAAAACAACTTCTTCTGTAGATTTCTATTTAGAAGAAACATAAAATTCGTCTGTAGATTTCTATTTAGACGAAAAATAAAGTTCTTCTGTAGATTTCTATTTACAAGAAAAATAAAGTTCTTCTGTAGATTTCTATTTAGGAGAAAATAGAATACTTCTGTAGATTTCTATTTAGAAGAAAAATAAAATTCTTCTGTAGATTTCTATTTAGAAGAAAAATAAAATTCTTCTGTAGATTTCTATTTAGAAGAAAAATAAAATCCTTCTATAGATTTCTATTTAGAAGAAAAATAAAATCCTTCTGTAGATTTCTATTAAGTAGAAAAATAAAATCCTTCTGTAGATTTCTATTTAGGAGAAAAATAAAATCCGTAAGTAGATTTCTATTTAGAAGAAAAATAAAATTCTTCTGTAGATTTCAATTCAGAAGAAAAATAAAATCCTTCTGTAGATTTCTATTTAGACGAAAAATAAAATCCTTCTGTAGATTTCTATTTAGAAGAAAAATAAAGTTCTTCTGTAGATTTTTATTTAGAAGAAAAATAAAATCCTTCTGTAGATTTCTACTTAGAAGAAAAATAAAATTTGTCTGTAGATTTCTATTTAGAAGAAAATAGAATACTTCTGTAGATTTCTATTTAGAAGAAAAATAAAATCCTTCTGTAGATTTCTATTTAGAAGAAAAATAAAATCCTTCTGTAGATTTCTATTTAGAAGAAAAATAAAATCCTTCTGTAGATTTCTATTTAGAAGAAAAATAAAATCCTTTTGTAGATTGCTATTTAGAAGAAAAATAAAATCATTCTGTAGATTTCTATTTAGAAGGAAAAACAACTTCTTCTGTAGATTTCTATTTAGAAGAAACATAAAATTCGTCTGTAAATTTCTATTTGGAAGAAAAATAAAGTTCTTCTGTAGATTTCTATTTACAAGAAAAAGAAAGTTCTTCTGTAGATTTCTATTTAGGAGAAAATAGAATACTTCTGTAGATTTCTATTTAGAAGAAAAATAAAATCCTTCTGTAGATTTCTATTTAGAAGAAAAATAAAATTCTTCTGTAGATTTCTATTTAGAAGAAAAATAAAATCCTTCTGTATATTTCTATTTAGAAGAAAAATAAAATCCTTCTGTAGATTTCTATTAAGAAGAAAAATAAAATCCTTCTGTAGATTTCTATTTAGGAGAAAAATAAAATCCGTAAGTAGATTTCTATTTAGAAGAAAAATAAAATTCTTCTGTAGATTTCAATTCAGAAGAAAAATAAAATCCTTCTGTAGATTTCTATTTAGACGAAAAATAAAGTTCTTCTGTAGATTTCTATTTAGACGAAAAATAAAGTTCTTCTGTAGATTTTTATTTAGAAGAAAAATAAAATCCTTCTGTAGATTTCTACTTAGAAGAAAAATAAAATTTGTCTCTAGATTTCTATTTAGAAGAAAATAGAATACTTCTGTAGATTTCTATTTAGAAGAAAAATAAAATCCTTCTGTAGATTTCTATTTAGAAGAAAAATAAAATCCTTCTGTAGATTTCTATTTAGAAGAAAAACAAAATCCTTCTGTAGATTTCTATTTAGGAAAAAAATAAAATCCGTAAGTAGGTTTCTATTTAGAAGAAAAATAAAATACTTCTGTAGATTTCTATTAAGAAGTAAAATAAAATCCTTCTGTAGATTTCTATTTAGAAGAAAAATAAAATCCTTCTGTAGATTTCTATTTTGAAGAAAAATAAAATCCTTCTGTAGATTTCTATTTAGAAGAAAAATAAAATCCTTCTGTAGATTTCTATTTAGAAGAAAAATAAAATCCTTCTGTAGATTTCTATTTAGAAGAAAAATAAAATCCTTCTGTAGATTTCTATTTAGAAGAAAAATAAAATCCTTCTGTAGATTTCTATTTAGAAGAAGAAACAAGTTCTTTTGTAGATATCTATTTAGAAGAAAAATAAAATCCTTCTGTAGATTTCTTTGTAGAAGAAAAATAAAATCCTTCTGTAGATTTCTATTTAGTAGAACAATAAAGTTCTTCTGAAGATTTCTATTTAGAAGAAAAATAAAGTTCTTCTGTAGATTTCTATTTAAAGGAAAAATAAAGTTCTTCTGTAGATTTCTATTTAGACGGAACATAAAGTTCTTCTGTAGATTTCTTTTCAGAAGTAAAATAAAGTTCTTCTGTAGATTTCTATTTATAAGTAAAATAAAATTCTTCTGTAGATGTCTATATAGAAGAAAAATAAAATCCTTCTGTAGATTTCTATTTAGAAGAAAAATAAAATCCTTCTGTAGATTTCTATTTAAGAGAAAAATAAAATCCGTAAGTAGATTTCTATTTAGAAGAAAAATAAAATCCTTCTGTAGATTTCTATTTAGAAGAAAAATAAAATACTTCTGTAGATTTCTATTTAGAAGAAAAATAAAATCCTTCTGTAGATTTCTATTTAGAAGAAAAATAAAATCCTTTTGTAGATTGCTATTTAGAAGAAAAATAAAACCATTCTGTAGATTTCTATTTAGAAGAAACAACAACTTCTTCTGTAGATTTCTATTTAGAAGAAACATAAAATTCTTCTGTAAATTTCTATTTGGAAGAAAAATAAAGTTCTTCTGTGGATTTCTGTTTACAAGAAAAATAAAGTTCTTCTGTAGATTTCTATTCAGAAGAAAAATAAAATTCTTCTGTAGATTTCTATGTAGAAGAAAATAGAATACTTCTGTAGATTTCTATTAAGAAGAAAAATAAAATCCTTCTGTAGATTTCTATTTAGAAGAAAAATAAAATTCTTTTGTAGATTTCTATTTAGAAGAAAAATAAAATCCTTCTGTAGATTTCTGTTTAGAAGAAAAATAAAATCCTTCTGTAGATTTATATTTAGAAGAAAAATAAAATCCTTCTGTAGATTTCTTTGTAGAAGAAAAATAAAATCCTTCTGTAGATTTCTATTTAGAAGAAAAATAAAATCCTTCTGTAGATTTCTATTTAGAAGCAAAATAAAATCCTTCTGTAGATTTCTATTTAGAAGAAAAAACAACTACTTCTGTAGATTTCTATTTAGAAGAAAAATAAAAACCTTCTGTAGATTTCTATTTAGACGAAAAATAAAGTTCTTCTGTAGATTTCTGGTTTGACGAAAAATAAAATCCTTCTGTAGATTTCTATTTAGAAGAAAAATAAAGTTCTTCTTTAGATTTCTATTTAGACTCAAAATAAAGTTCTTCTGTAGATTTCTATTTAGACGAAAAATAAAGTTCTTCTGTAGATTTCTATTTAGAAGTAAAAGAAAGTCTTTCTGTAGATTTCTATTTAGAAGAAAAAACAAACTCTTCTGTAGATTTCTATTTAGAAGAAAATAGAATACTTCTGTAGATTTCCATTTAGAAGAAAAATAAAATCCTTCTGTAGATGTCTATTTAGAAGAAAAATAAAATCCTTCTGTAGATTTCTATTTAGAAGAAAAATAAAATACTTCTGTAGATTTCTATTTAGTTGAACAATAACGTTCGTCTGTAAATTTCTATTTAGAAGAACAATAAAGTTCTTCTGTAGATTTCTATTTAAAGGAAAAATAAAGTTCTGTTTTAGATCTCTATTAAGACGGAAAATAAAGTTCTTCTGTAGATTTCTATTTAGAAGAAAATATAATACTTCTGTAGATTTCTATATAGAAGAAAAATAAAATCCTTCTGTAGATTTCTATTTAGAAGAAAAATAAAATCCTTCTGTAGATTTCTATTTAGGAGAACAATAAAATCCATAAGTAGATTTCTATTTAGAAGAAAAATAAAATTCTTCTGTAGATTTCTATTTAAAAGAAAAATAAAATACTTCTGTAGATTTCTATTTAGAAGAAAAATAAAATCCTTCTGTAGATTTCTATTTAGAAGAAAAATAAAGTTCTTCTGTAGATTGCTATTTAGAAGAAAAATAAAATCCTTCTGTAGATTTCTATTTAGAAGAAAAAACAACTTCTTCTGTAGATTTCTATTTAGAAGAAAAATAAAATCCTTCTGTAGATTTCTTTTTAGAAGAAAAATAAAATCCTTCAGTAGATTTCTATTTACAAGAAAAATAAAGTTCTTCTGTAGATTTCTATTTAGAATAAAAATAAAATTCTTCTGTAGATTTCTATGTAGAAGAAAATAGAATCCTTCTGTAGATTTCTATTTAGAAGAAAAATAAAATCCTTCTGTAGATTTCTGTTTAGGAGAAAAATAAAATCCTTCTGTAGATTTCTATTTAGAAGAAAAATAAAATACTTTTGTAGATTTCTATTTAGAAGAAAAATAAAATCCTTCTGTAGATTTCTATTTAGAAGAAAAATAAAATTCTTCTGTAGATTTCTATTTAGAAGAAAAATAAAATCCTTCTGTAGATTTCTATTAAGAAGAAAAATAAAATCCTTCTGTAGATTTCTATTTAGAAGAAAAATAAAATCCTTCTGTAGATTTCTATTTAGACGAAAAATAAAGTTCTTCTGTAGATTTCTATTTTGACGAAAAATAAAATCCTTCTGTAGATTTCTATTTAGAAGAAAAAGAAAGTTCTTCTGTAGATTTCTATTTAGAAGAAAATAGAATACTTCTGTAGATTTCTATTTAGAAGAAAAATAAAATCCTTCCGTAGATTTCTATTTAGAAGAAAAATAAAATCCCTCTGTAGATTTCTATTTAGAAGAAAAATAAAATCCTTCTGTAGATTTCTATTTAGAAGAAAAATAAAATTCTTCTGTAGATTTCTATTTAGAAGAAAAATAAAATCCTTCTGTAGATTTCTATTTAGAAGAAAAATAAAGTTCTTCTGTAGATTTCTATTTAGACGAAAAATAAAGTTCTTCTGTAGATTTCTATTTAGACGAAAAATAAAGTTCTTCCGTAGATTTCTATTTAGAAGCAAAAGAAAGTTCTTCTGTAGATTTCTTTTTAAACGAAAAATAAAGTTCTTCTGTAGATTTCTATTTAGAAGAAAACACAAACTCTTCTGTAGATTTCTATTTAGAAGAAAATAGAATACTTCTGTAGATTTCTATTTAGAAGAAAAATAAAATCCTTCTGTAGATTTCTATTTAGAAGAAAAATAAAATCCTTCTGTAGATTTCTATTTAGAAGAAAAATAAATTCCTTCTCTAGATTTCTATTTAGAAGAAAAATAAAATCCTTCTGTAGATTTCTATTTAGAAGAAAAAAAATTCTTCTGTAGATTTCTAGTCAGAAGTAAAATAAAGTTCTTCTGTAGATTTATATTTAGAAGAAAAATAAAGTTCTTAAGTAGATTTCTATTTAGGAGAAAAATAAAGTTCTTCTGTAGATTTCTATTTAGAAGGAAAATAAAATTCTTCTGTAGATTTCTATTTAGGAGAAAATAGAATACTTCTGTAGATTTCTATTTAGAAGAAAAATGAAATCCTTCTGTAGATTTCTATTTTGAAGAAAAATAAAATCCTTTTGTGGATTTCTAGTTAGAAGAAAAATAAAGTTCGTCTGTAGATTTCTATTTAGAAGAAAAATAAAATCCTTCTGTAGATTTCTAGTTAGAAGAAAAATAAAATCCTTCTGTAGATTTCTATTTAGAAGATAAATAAAATCCTTCTGTAGATTTCTATTTAGAAGAAAAATAAAATCCTTCTGTAGATTTCTATTTAGAAGAAATATAAAATCCTTTTGTAGATTTCTATTTAGAAGAAAAATAAAATTCCTCTGTAGATTTCTATTTAGAAGAAAAATAAAATCCTTTTGTAGATTTCTATTTAGAAGACAAATAAAATTCTTCTGTAGATTTCTATTTAGAAGAAAAATAAAATCCTTCTGAAAATTTCTATTTAGAAGAAAAATAAAATCCTTCTGTAGATTTCTATTTAGAAGAAAAAACAACTTCTTATGTAGATTTCTATTTAGAAGAAAAATAAAATCGTCCCGTAGATTTCTATTTAGAAGAAAAATAAAATCCTTCTGTAGATTTCTATTTAGGAGAAAAATAAAATCCTTCTGTAGATTTTTATATAGAAGAAAAATAAAATCCTTCTGTAGATTTCTATTTAGAAGAAAAATAAAATCCTTCTGTATATTTCTATTTAGAAGGAAAATAAAATCCTTCTGTAGATTTCTATTTAGAAGAAAAACAAGGTCTTCTGTAGATTTCTTTTTAGAAGAAAAATTATTTCTTCCCTAGATTTCTATTTAGAAGAAAAATAAAATCTCTCTGTAGATTTCTATTTACAAGAAAAATAAAATCCTTCTGTAGATTTCTATTTAGAAGAAAATAGAATACTTCTGTAGATTTCTATTTAGAAGAAAAATAAAATCCTTCTGTAGATTTCTATTTAGAAGAAAAATAAAATCCTTCTGTAGATTTCTATCTATAAGAAAAATAAAATCTTTCTGTAGATTTCTATTTGGAAGAAAAATAAAATCCTTCTATAGATTTCTATTTAGTAGAAAAAACAAGTTCTTCTGTACATTTCTATTTAGAAGAAAAATAAAATCCTTCTGTATATTTCTATTTAGAAGAAAAATAAAATCCTTCTGTAGATTTCTATTTAGAAGAAAAATTAAATCCTTATGTAGATTTCTATGTAGAAGAAAATTAAAATCCGTAAGTAGATTTCTATTTAGAAAAAAAACAAGTTCTTCTGTACATTTCTATTTAGAAGAAAAATAAAGTGCTTCTGTAAATTTCTATTTAGAATAAAAATAAAGTTCTTCTGTAGATTTCTATTTAGAAGAAAAATAAAATCCTTCTGTAGATTTCTATTTAGAAGAAAACACAAACTCTTCTGTAGATTTCTATTTAGAAGAAAACACAAACTCTTCTGTAGATTTCTATTTAGAAGAAAATAGAATACTTTTGTAGATTTCTATTTAGAAGAAAAATAAAATCCTTCTCTAGATTTCTATTTAGAAGCTAAATAGAATACTTCTGTAGATTTCTATTTAGAAGAAAAATAAAATCCTTCTGTAGATTTCTATTTAGAAGAAAAAGAAAGTTCTTCTGTTGATTTCTATTTAGAAGAAAAATAAAATCCTTCTGTAGATTTCTATTTAGAAGAAAAATAAAATCCGTCTGTAGATTTTTATTCAGAAGAAAAATAAAATACTTCTGTAGATTTCTATTTAGAAGAAAAATAAAATACTTCTGTAGATTTCTATTTAGAAGAAAAATAAAATCCTCTGTAGATTTCTATTTAGAAGAAAAATAAAATACTTCTGTAGATTTCTATTTAGAAGAAAAAACAACTTCTTCTGTAGATTTCTATTTAGAAGAAAAAGAAAGTTCTTCTGTTGATTTCTATTTAGAAGAAAAATAAAATCCTTCTGTAGATGTCTATTTAGAAGAAAAATAAAATCCTTCTGTAGATTTCTTTTTAGAAGAAAAATAAAATCCTTGTGTAAATGTCTATTTAGAACAAAAATAAAATCCTTTTGTAGATTTCTATTTAGAAGAAAAATAAAATCCTTCCGTAGATTTCTATTTAGAAGAAAAATAAAATCCTTATGTAGATTTCTATTTAGAAGAAAAATAAAGTTATTCTGTAAATTTCTATTTAGAAGAAAAATAAAATCCTTTTGTAGATTTCTATTTGGAAGAAAAATAAAATTCTTCTGTAGATTTCTATTTAGAAGAAAAATAAAATTCTTCTGTACGTAGTGAAAGAAAATTCTGTATTTTTACCGATAGAAAAAGAAATTATTCTATCCTTTCAGAAAAAATATATATTGTTTCCTGTTAGAAGAAAAAATCTTCTGTACTTGTTAAAATAGAATAAAATCCTGTTGTCCTCAATTAGAGAAGGAAAAATTGATAGTTTTTCTGTTAGGAGAAAAAATTAGAAAAATTTTGCTGCACTTTTGCAGTTAATATAAGATATTTATTTATGCCCTCAGTCTTGAAGGATAAATTTCCTTCGGATGTTATTTTATTTGTCCCAATCCAAAGGGCATCCTTGGAATTGGATTTTCCCCTTCGTTAAACCCGACTTTGTGTCTATTTAAACCTTAGGGTGAATAATTGATAATTTTATTTGTACAATTTTATTGTTTAAAATTATTACTAACGCAAATCTCAGTTTAATGCGTATTTGTTTTAACCGTGTATAGGGGAAAATTTACTTTAAAAATTAGGTAGAATCATGTGTGATGTTTATTCGGCTTTATTTTACATTTATTTCATATTTTTAAAAGCCTCAGCATGTCTGCAAATTTTTCTTACTGTACATTGGTAGAGGAACGGTTATTTGCTATGGATGCTATTATTCTCAATCTCAGCTTTATTAGTTCAGACAAAAATTTTCCTAGAGTTCTCTTTCGACAAAATAGGACTGAGATTAGAGAGGGCTTAGACAGGTTTCTTTACTTGATTAAGCAAGTCTATGCTTGTTTTTCTCCTGAGACTGTGGATTTTGAATTTCTGGACAAGAATGCTTCTCGGGTAGATGCATTCCAGAATGGTGTTAGAGAAGCCATGCGTAGTTTAGCTGTGAAGATGGTAACCTAGGTGAGTCTATTAGTATCCTGGTGCTCTTTGATACACCGACGATAATGCCGGTTAAGTTTGCTGAGACCAACTTTTTAAGTACTGGCGAATTCATCTTAGTGAGGGTCAGGCCGCAGTTAGAAAATTGTGCGGCAATTAAATTTAATCTGCCTAGATTGCAGCTTGCCGTAAATATAACTAGGAAGAATTTAAATTTGTTAGGAATTTTTAAGTACTCCAGTTTGGTCCATAATTGTTTGAGTATGGATCTCTGGAATTTTATGCAATTCATGAAGGAATTTTAGTGGGAATTAGTTAGAGGCATTGTGCCTATTATTAAAGGGAGACAACTAGAGTTTTTAAGCAGTCCGCTGATAGTCAGGGAGACTGTTTAGATTTGGGCAGTTGCCAAGATGGCCAAGTCCTGTTTTCTGCATGCGTTGATGCGCATGTTAATTCTAATGGGTACATTACCACTGACCATTTAACGTACCCTTATCATGCTGAAAGTTGTTACGGACCTGATATGAGCCCATTGAACCGAGCAAATAACTCTGGAAAGGGTCAGTGGAAAAAGGACAGGAGTTTGATATGTTACAACTCCTTCCAAGGAAAGGTACTAGATAAGCTCAGTATCTTTGTCTCATTAGAAGTACTTGCTTTTAGTACTTCGTTTGGTGTAAGTATGCACCCTAGAAGAGAAAGTCTCTCCAAAGTTTTCAGGATCTCGGGTCCTATATCCCTGTGTCTCCGTGTGTGGGTCATGGGGAGAGTTTTCAAGCGAAAGTTTAGCAAACTTAAGCTTGACTGGATTTTTACAGTCGAGTGTCACCTGGCTGTAGAATCTAGAGTGTATGTTAGCTGCATGATTTATGGCGCAACTCCTCTGAAGATCTGTGAGGGCGCAGATTTTTTAAGATGTAAGACTGAAGTGAAGTCCCCGAGGCTGGAACCTGGAGCTTCGGATCTCGCCCTGAAAATTTCAAGCGCCAGGGCCTTGGATGTTTTTAAAAGACTTGTCACTCTTGATTTGTTTGGCTTGATGTGTGAAATAAAAACGGATTTCAAATTATTACGCCTTTTTTCTCTCCTCCTTTGGAGAAAAACTTTTGTTTAGAACTCCATTGGGAGGTACTAAACTTTTAACGTAATTTATTTCCAGTCATTAAAAGACAACTAGTTTCTTATGACTGGAAAATTAGTACCAGTTATTAAAATGCAAACAAGAGTCTTACAACTGGTAAATTATTAGTCTCAAAGGATTAACGAAAGAAACCGCTGTGTTTTGAGAAGTTCTTTTCTGTAAAGAACAAAAATTAATTTCGCCGACGAGACGAGCAGAATATCCGCCCTAGAAAGAAAATTCCCTCTTTGTTCTAGGAACTTGAAAGATTATTTAACCGAAGTTTCCTTCAAAAGGGAAATCGTCCATAATACAAGAATTTACCCCGTATTTGTACACATAAAGCCTACCAAAGCGGCTTTATTGTTTTCTGTTCCTTCCCCTTGAATTTAAAGGTATCTGAGCCTTCTCAAAGGAAAAATTATTTTAATTATTTCTCCCATTTAAGGTCAAAGAAAATTTTTGTTCATGATTCCTTTTGGAAAAGAAAAAAAAAACATTTTGTCAAAGAAAGACTGAACATTTCGTTAAAAGAAGGACTGAATTTTAAAAAAGGACGCTTTTCTGTTTTTTTTTATATGTTCTTTTCTTTCAAGTAAGAATTGTCGTCTTTTTGTATTTTTTTTTATTTATTTAAAATGTTTCTTAGGGTTTTTTTTTAACCCCAGCCTTAGGAAATAAAGGCAATGGATAACTTTTTGTTTTAATAAACTTGGATCATTTTAAACACATTCAGGTCTGTATTTCTTTTGCTCATTTCTATTAGTTTCGCTTCTCCAACAAATTTGGTTTAAATGCCTTTTTTCCTTTTTTTATTCTTTTCACTTTTGTTACCATGAAAAACGGATTTTGATGACGAACCCAAAATTCCGTTAGGAACTGCGCCTCCAAAATAGAAGACCAGCCATTTACTGCGGTCTCCATGAATTCTGGCGTTTTAATTTATTTGTTAGAGACAGGCTTCTTCCATTTGTGTGTGTGTGTGTGTGTGTGTGTGTGTGTGTGTGTGTGTGTGTGTGTGTGTGTGTGTGTGTGTGTGTGTGTGTCACACTCGGCTTTTGTTGGGGACGTCAATAGCGTATATGTGATAATGATAATAATATATGTGATAATAATAATGATAATAATAAATCCGAGATATGGCTCGTAAGGTTTTCTCCAGTTTAGAACTCGTGTAAAGAAAGATAAACGGAATAAGCATGCGAAAGACAACGCACAGCAACCAAAGTGTAAATATAAAAATATTTAACAGCAAATGATACGGAAAATATTATACAAGCAATAACAGCAACAACAAAAAAGATGCAAATGGGGGGGGGCTAGCTTATGGCAAAACGAACAAAGGGAGAAAACAGTTTCATTTAACCTAAAAAAAACAGTGTGCAAAAGAAAGTTCAACTTACACGATCGATGCGTGACATGGATGGGATAATCCAGATGAAAGTTTGATGAAACAATAGAATATAAGTCTTGTTGGACGAGTCGATGCAATACATTCTCCGGCAGTGACAGCAGAATGTTTAATATCCAAGCTTGTGACGGGTAGCATTTATTCCTGGCTTCGTTTTCGACAGACAAGGAATTTCCTTTCTTTTCCTTATTCTTCTGTTTGACCGACGCTTGCTTTTTTTTCTTCTCTTTCTCCTTCGCATTCCTAACGGAATTTTGGGTTCGTTACCAAAATCCGTTTTCCATGGTAATAAAATGAAAGAAAAAGCAAGTTTGTTGGGAATAGGAAACTAATAGAAATGAGCAAAAGAAATACAGACCCAAATGTGTTTAAAATGATTCAAATTTATTAAACAAAAAACTATCAATTGCCTTTATTTCCCAAAGCTAGGGGTAAAAAAAAAACTTTCTAAAGGAGAAAGAAAATAAAAACCTGTGACGAATTTAACGTCTTTGTCTCTTTGACGGAGCCTGAAATAAAACCTCCTCCTCGGCGGCAGGTGATCTTCGGACTAATTAAAATAGACAAAGGCCCTTTCCCCCCCCCCTCTCCAAAGGGAGGGAAAGTAGCAGACTGTTGGAAGGGAATTATAATGATAATGATGATAAAGTGACCTGCAAACGGCCGGTCAAGGAGTGCGTTCTTTCGCTAAATGTGGAATGCTGAATGTGTGTAAATAATAAAATAAATAAAAATTATTTCTTTATTAAAATTTCAACAAGAGGGAGAAGTAGAGCTAGCAGTTCTTGATTTTTGGATAAGAAAATATCTTTTTTTGTGTGATAAAATAAATTGCTTTATTTCTGAATACTTAATTCATTTTATTTATTTCCCTTGGAAAGATCAAAGAATTAAAAAAAAAATGTGACGAAAAGTCATTATTTAAAGTTATATTTGGAGAAAACACAAAGAAAAAGATGATGACGTCATTATTTAACGAAGGTTATATTTGGAGAAACAAAATCCAAATGTATCCTATATTTATTGAAATTATCAGAAAATATTCTGAATATTTTGTGTTTTAGTCAGAGTGGCTAAATATATGGAAGTGTAATTGTTTTAAAAATGTTTCATTCGTTTATTCGAACGATAAATGAATAAAAGGGGAAAAAATATATGTCGAAGTAACTCTTTCAATTAAGAACAGTTTTCTTGAATCTGTTCTCTGTTGTGTCACAATCTGCACTGAGAAAGGTGACACAGCTGAAGTTGACCTCCTGGTGGTGTAGGAAAAGCCCCTTGGATACGACTTATTACTTGGAATTGATGCAATAAGAGCTCTAGGAGGTGTCATGATTACAGCAGCCGGGGGTATTATGCTTGGTACAGGAAAAGAAGTATATGCAGCTGTTTCTATTGAGGAAAAGAACTTCTTTGCTGTATTTGATGACAAAGAAAGGGCTTTGACTGCGAGGTGGAAATGGACCATGATCGAATCACCAGATCAGATCGGTTATGCTATACCATTCCAGAATATACAGTTTCTACCAAGAATCGGACAGCATATGAATAAGAACTTCAGCTGTGGATTGATAACGGTTGGTTAATACCATATCCACAAGAATGTTTAGGACAACCCAAAGGATTACTTCTGCTATTGAACGACCGACTAAACACAAAATTCGATGAGTCACAATCGAGCCATAACGGCAATAAATGCAGACTAGCTACACAGGCGAAAAGGTCAACACTCCACCAGTCCACCACTGCCCCTGCAGTCCCTGCACAGCTCAATAATTGAGAGGGTTAAAAAATAAAAATTCTCTCGTTGTTTTAGATATTTAATTAAAACATTTAGGTATGGTCACTGTGTTTTGATAAGCCGTTATTTTTAAACATGTAGAAAAAAGTTAAAGTGAAAATTATTTCTTAATCTTAAGTTTGGTCTCTATAGACCAAACTTAAAAATAAATAAACAGAACTTTTATTAGTAAATACTTGAAATTATAAAATAAACATGTAAATTTACGAAAAACTCAATTTTCGAATTTAGCCAATATTTATACAGATATACAGAACATGTGGAAATTTCACGGTAGTCAAAAATATCATCACATAAGCAAATAATGGAATGTTCTTCAATAGAATAATAAGTGTAATGTTAGTTCCGATCAGACCGTGAATTCAAAAATAAATATTTTTCTAGCCAAATATGGACAACTGCTTGAGATATATTATTACAAGAAATAGAACTATAGTAAGGCACCACTTGTTCCTAGAGATTATAATTTAATCAAAGTGATTTGTAAATCAGTTATAACTATGTCCAAATCTTTTCTTGATAATCTGATAATTTGGCATGTAATAAGATTTGAACGAAACATGTTACATGTCAAGTTTTGCAATTTTTTCATACGAGTAAGAAAACGGAATGAATCAGTAAGGAATGCGATTGATGAGATTTGGTTAAAAAAAATAAAAGTGTATGATGTTGGCAGATAATATGGCAATACTTGCATATATATTTCATAATATATTCTTAATCTATATATATATAAGCGAAAATGAATGTATGTATTATGTATGTGTGTATGTATGTGTGTATGTTTGTATGTCTGCTAAAAACTTTTGACAGACAGAACAAAAATTCACAAATTTGGTCTCATATGAAAGCCCCAGCCCCACCCTCCGGACGACAAATATAGAATTTTGGGCCCGAAAAGTCCAATCTAAGTTACTCAGCTGACCCTTTTTCTACAGGGGGGGGGGGCAAAAAAGTGACATTTTAACGATATTTATACATAATTTAATAAACGCTGAGTCATGTCACGTGACCTTGACGTAAGCAAGCTGTAATGGCGATGTGTATATGAAAATATTGAATAGAGAGAGTTTGTTATCGGTAAAAAAGACGACTATCATACACATCAAAATACAAAAATTTCACGATAGGAAAACGTTACCAAAGTTATTAGCAGGTTTAAAAATAGTTAAACGAAAAATAACAAGCAAAAAATGTGAAGCAAAAAAAAAAATACGCTTACAAAAAATATTAACGATCGATGTTTTTACAACAAAAAAAAACGAGACGCCATTTTCTTTTTTAATAACACTCTTTAGAGTAAGGAAGACGAAGTGAGAGAGAAAGAGAGAGAGCGAGAGAGAGATAGAGAGAGAGACACACACACGCACAAACAGAGAGAGATGTCTAGACAGGAAACGAGATTTAAAGACCAAGTAAAAAAAAAAGACGCGTGTTATATATTTTTTGTATATTAACTAATTCTATTTGAAGGGAGGAAGGTGGCAGGCATAATATGAGTTAGTGGGAGGGGGTCGAAAGATGAAACCGCTTTATTTCTAAGAACAGATACTACACTTTGATCTTATTTATATATTTTATTGTTTCAAAAAATTTGGTGTTACAATAAAGCAAAAACAAAAATTCTTCGACAACAAAATTAGGCACAAGGCCTTATAAGAAATTGAGGAGGGGAAGGGTGCAGGGTCTTTGTGTCTAAAGTAACTAAAAGTAATAAATGTAGACTTTGGAGTCTTACTCTTGACTGACAACATTTACCAAAATACCTCATTCACTCTATGGATCTTGATCTAACTAATAAATCCCCAGCGTTAAGAATCAAAACATATATACAATTTGTAAAAACTTGTCTGTATGTTTGTGTACGCATTTTTTTTTAAATAAAAACAAATTAAATGTGTGTATGTGCATTTGTATTATGATAAAAAAAAAGTTCAGTTTCATTGGAAAATAAAACGTTCTTAAATTAAGTGTATAAAAATTCTTGGAGTGGGGGAAAAAACTAGAGAAAAAAGTTATTTTCAAAAATAAAATATAAAAACCTACTGGGTTGTTAGTATTGACACCCCCCCCCGTGCTACTCTAAGTGACTAGACACCCCCCCACTGTTTTCCGGGGAACCGAAAACAAGCAGGGAGACCCCTATTGGGGGTTGGGGGTTGGGGAGAAGCCTTAGTGTAAGTGGGCGAAAATAAAGCAACAGGTGGAGGGGATGTTCAAAAAACAAAAAAGTGGTGTAATAGGGGGTGGGCAGACTCAGAGGTTCTCTAGCACCAGAAAATAAAAACAGGATCTCATTCGTACCACCAGTCAAGAGTCTAAAACCTAAGTGGGATGGGTTCCAAAGGACCCAGCACCGCCCGTGCTATGCTTAAGGAGGGAACACGTATTCAAACTTGGCTTCCCGACGGATGCACAAACTAGTGCTGTGCACCCACCTCTTGTTAAACTCCGCTCTAGGCAACCTCCTCCAATCGCATCTGAGCTTTACTTGAAGCAAATGTTTAAAATAAATGATCAGATCCCGATCCGGAACAGATGTCTCTTCGCCGACCAACTTAAGGCACGTGATCCAGATCACTATATGCGCTACTGCTAGGATCGCCAGGAAAACCATTCTTTCCTCCATGGGGAATGGCGGCTCCATGTTGTACACAAAATATCCTATGTCGAGATCAAGCGGCCTCTCGCCATCGATACGAGCCGTTACCTCTCCGACGTACTTCAATAGGGCCTGGATCCAGCTACAACTGAAAAATGCATGCTCAACTGATTCGAGCTTGTGTTCGTCGCAGTGCGTTTGTTCTTTGTATATGCTGAATTCGTCGAAGAGGGGCAGTGCTTTTCGGACCAGTGGTCAGGGAGAATTCTGTGTTTGTCAGAAAATCCCGATCTGGCGCCCAACTCCATTGAGAGCAGATAACCTCCATCGACCAACCTAACTGCCTACAAAGAGGATCCTTCGCGGTACCCACTACTAACTCCCGATAAAGTCTCTTTCTAGGCTGTTCGAGGACACTGGTCCCCGGTAAAGCTGCAAGTGCAGTCCGGCATTCGGCAAAGAACTTGGACTCCACCCTTGGTTTACAACGATCTTCTACCGAGGGGACGAGTTTGAGATTGGGAAACGAGTTCTCAACCGCAGGGACCCAAGGAGCGTTCTCCTCTAGTGAACGACACAGGAAAGCCAATCTCTCAGCGTTTTTATGACACAAAAGACTCCCTCGCTCGGACATTGGACACAGATCTTTCTGCACACATAATGCTTACCCTCGTCCCACAGAAGTGAGTTGAGGCGCTTTTGTAAGCAGGTTAGGCGTTGTGCAGGGAGAGGAAGTAGAGACAATCGGTAAAGGATGAGTGGAAAGACGTATGTAGCACATGCCTCTGCCCGACCCTTCAAGGACAATTTCCTTCGAATCCAAGTCTTAACCGACGATTTGACCTTGCCATATACTTTCGACCAATTTTTCTCTAGCTGAAGTCCCAGTCCAAACCAGACACCGAGAATGCGGACCGGCTCATCAGTCCAGCGGAAGATACCTGGAAGCGAGTTTACCCCGGTCCAGGCCCCCAGACAGATTTGCTACGGTTGAAGACGGCCCCTGTGTCTTCTTCGTATCGAGCGAGCACCTCGACCACCGCTTGAACATCCGTGGGGCAAGACATGAACATGGTGACGTCATCGGCGAACGCGGAAACCCTGGCTCGTGTGCCTCCAGATAAAGCAATTCTGCGCAGAACTGGTGTAGCCACCTCGTCCCTTAACTTGCAAAGGAGGGGTTCCAACGCCAGGACGTACAAAAGAGGCGACAGTGGACAATCCTGACGCACTGACCGGGAGACGGCGAATGACTCCGACAGCTTACCGTTGATCTGCACCGCTACCGTCGGTCTATCATACAGGACAAAGATCCACTTGCAGAAGTCCGGATTAAATCCGGCGGCCTCTAACATAGATCCCAGGAACCGATGGTCGACCCTATTGAAGCCTTGGACTGATCCAAACTGATCAGCGGGGCTTCGGTGTCGTCTTCTATTCCTTCTATGATCGAGCGAATCAAATGAAGATTGTCTTGAATCGATCTCTCCTTCACAGCATAACTCTCGTCAGGTCCGATCAAGTCAGTGATGACAACCTGCAAACGATTCGCAAGAATCTTTGCCAAAATTGTCTTAAGCAGAGTTAAGGGCCTAAAATCATCAAAATTTTCCACCCCACCATGCTGTTGACCTTTCCTTAGCAATATGATCACACCCTTGGTCATCTGTCCAGGGATGTAACCCTGAGCAAACCAATGATTGAACACATCCTTCAGAATAGGGACCAACATGGGCGACAGCCTCAAGTAAAACTCGTAGGGTAAACCATCAAGTCTCGGGGACTTGTTGTAGCCGACTTCAATGCAGAAATGACCTCATGTTCCATAACAAGACCTTCACAGCTAGTGGCCCGAGCCGCCGTGAGGCGGGGCGAGTCAGCCAAATAGCTACCAAACTCATCGACCCTGAGTCTGGGTAGTTGGGTGAAGTGTTCTAATAGATGCTGCCGAAACCCCTCGCAGATCTCCCGAGTCGATACTAGGGCGTGTTCTTCCAGGTTGTGTACTTTACGAATGTATCCGTCCAAACCACGCCTTAGAGCAGCCTTACGCTCAACAGCGTCAATATTAACAGTTTTGTTAGAGACTTCATTAACCTAGCTCTAACTACTTGACCTTCATACCGCTCGCTAGCCAAGCGGCTGAGGTCCTGTTTAGCCAGTGCTATCTCTAGGGAGTCCCCCCCTCCACCGCCCGGGTCAGCTTATCCTCTATACGCTTCTTTGCCTTAGCCTTATCTAACGCGAGGCGTTGGCTGTACTGGACAGATAAGCGTCTAATTTTAGCCTTAAGACTAACCCACCACTTGCTCCCTGTAACCGCCCCCACTAAAGCCCGCTGAATTAATTTGGTAACCTTCAACCGATAGTCCTCCAGCTCCAACAAGTATCCGGCTAGTTTAGGTCTAGCACTTAAGTTCAAACGGCCTATAATGAGTTTATGGTCCGAGTGTCCTAACAAGTGGAACATGGACCACGATAGAAAGTCTATCTTGCCTCTTCTAACTAACATCCGATCCAAGTAAGTACTCGGATGGGAAGGCACTACAGAATGCCACGTCCACATCTCCCGCCCTGGGTAATCCAGACAAAACCTGTCGACGAGGTCGCACGAAGCCATCAGGTCAGACAGACTGTTGTCATACCACACCGACTCACTAGTCCCCCCCGACCTTATCTATATTGGGATCAAGGATTGCATTCCAATCACCCATTAACACTAACTAAGTAGCCTTCCAACTGTTGAAAAAAGGATACCCTCTCTACACCAGAATTGGGAGCATAAACAGCGACAACCCAAAAAACACTGCAATTAACGGCAACATCAACAACAACCAGCCGCCCGTCCTCGCCTGCATGAACAACATTCACCGACACTGACAGGGTGCGACTCACTAGCAAGGAGATTCCATGACTATAAGTATTGCCATATGCTGAGTAAACATCGTAGTCGTTTACCAGCACCTGGCAATCCTCGTCACAAACAAAGTGGGTCTCCTGGATAGCGGCAATATCTACCTTAAGGGACACCAGGTCTCTCACACTTGCTTCGACACCTGATGCCCCTCACATTAAAAGTGGCTAAGTTCAAAGACATGTTCACTTACCTTTAACAGTGTCACAGACGGGTCTGAAACCCTCGGCTGTGAGGACGTGAAAGGCCTGGCCAAAGCTGCCGGTAAGTAAATCCGTAGAAGGTTGTCCATCCTTAGCCACACCTCCCACGTCCAGGGGAAGGTTAGTTTTAACGCCCTGTAGAAGGAAGGATGACAGTAGATGGGGATTCTGCCTTCACACTGAAAGTTTATTTTTCTGAGCGAGGGGTGCTCCATGTTCACCAGCTGCTGGCCCTTTATAGCATCCCTCGCTGCCTCTAGCATATTCCAGAGGGCTTGAGTTCTGCGGGTTTTGTTCTCCCAAACAAAAGTTGTCAGCATCGGCACGTCCTTGAAGTTGCTGGGGTTGGTAATTTCCTCTGCCCCGATGTGCACAAAGTTCCGGAGTTTCTCGTACTGTGCTTTCTGCTTCTCTTTCAACTCTGGAACTGGTAGCAGAGAGCCTGCTTCACATATCCTGCCTCCTGGCAGGAAGGGAAACTTCTTAGTCCGTTCTGTACAGACTTTCGTAGTGGTGGCCTGGCCTTCTTTGGTATTAGTAGGCGGAGGAGGAGGAGGAGGAGGAGGAGGAGGAGGAGGGGGGGAGAATAGGGGTAGGGGTGGTGACAGGACTTTGAGGAGTGTCCGTAGTTGGGGATTGGGGTGATTTTCCATCCCCTTTACACTGTCTCCAGAGGGGTACCAGGATGACTTCTTGGGGGATCTTGGTGGGGAGGTGGTTTTTGGCTCTGGTTGAATGGGGGTTGGGTGTAGGGGGATTTCAATGATGGTAATGTCCGTGGAGATAACTTTGGTTCTCCGGCTCTTCTTCCTCCTCGTCTTTCTCTCCTCCTTTGTAGTCTTTGTAACGGTGTTGCTGGTCGTTTCGGGTTGGCCGGCCTCTTCTTCGGATGCTCCCTCCTCCTCCTCCGACTCTTGTAGCTTCCTCTGGCAAGAGGAAGAGGGTGCCACCACTTCCATGGCCGAAACACTAGTAGCTTTTTCGGGACGGTCTTTGATCACCACTTGCTTGGGTAAGTTTTTGGAGGGTTTACCCTTCCTGGTGACTGTCGACCATCCAGCCTCATCTGCTGGGGTATCCTGAGCTGCTGATGACACTCTGGTTGGGACTGCCTCAGTCGTCACCTTAGCTGGTGTTTTTTCCGGGGCCTTGGCCAGGGCTCTTTTTGGGCAGTCCTTGGCCATGTGTCCTTGTTTCTGACAATGCCAGCACTGTGGCTTTCTTCCCTTCACAATTACCAACATTGTCCACTTGTCAAACTTGAGCATCACCGGAATTTTGTCAAATTCGGCTCTGTTCAGGACCATCTGTACCTTGTAATCCCCGGTCAATACGTTGCGTTGGCCTTTAACCAGGGTTACCGCCTCAACATCACCGTACTGGCTGAGTATGGCACTCAGTTGTTTGGCCCTATGTGACATGTCACGTTCAGTATGGTGGCATTGGCTCTTCTCTTGTTCAGGTACTCCAGCTGGATACGGATGTTTATCCAGTTCCGGTCCATCTTGGACAGTCTTGCAGCTTCTTCTTGGCTGGGGAGCAGCACATCCCACATTGCATAACTCCTTCTGCAGACGTATTTGGCCGGAATGTTTTGGTCCAGAAGGAGTTCAATCATGGAGAGAACACGTTTTTCCAATTCCTCGACTTGTCCAGGAAGAGGAAGTGTGATGTTTCCCTTGGTGTACTCTTTATAAGTCGAGGAAAACAGTTCTCTGTAGTCTTCGGGTGTCAGCTGCTCTTCTTGGGATTGCAGACCCCATGCCGTGTTTTCGCCATGCTTGGGTTTGGCTGGCTCCATGCACGGGCTTGCTGGCGCTGCTCCTTTAATGTTGTATTCGCCAGGTTTGGGGTCCGCTTGGCTCATCTCAATGTTGGGGGACAGCGCTGGCCAGTCTACTGATGCGTTTATATCCTGGCTGTGGCCGACCCCCTGGGTTACTCCCTTCTTCCTCTTGGAAGGCTGCTGAGTACGGCTTTTCTTGGGGCTTGGTGGTACCTCCCCTCCTGGAGGTGCATCTCTGGCAGATGATGTCGAAGGTGTGGCGGCTGAGGGTGATGCTGTTCCTGCCCGTTTTGTTTTGTCAGTACAGGCAGGTACGTTGCTGCTCCCTTACTTCGCTACCTCCTTTTGGTCATTTCCCTCTTGAGGAGTGTTGGAGGGTGGATCGTTAGCTTCATTCCAGAAGAGTGACTGAATGGAAGCGATCATGGTGAAGAACAGCTGCTCTCATCTTCCCTTTCCATCGAAGGGGAGTCGCCCTTTTGGGGAGCGGGAGAGACTTGTTCTCTTGCCGTTTTCGATGGTTCTGGGTCTTTGTTTGACGCTGACTCAGAATCCACCACTCTTTCCACACCCGGCATGTTGGGAGGGGCTTTTCCCAGCAGGGTACCCTCGTGGGGAGCAGTTGCATGGTTTCCGAGTGCTGCAGGTGCATCTTCATGGGTCGCCGTGGGCTGCAGCCCTACCCTGTCGATCTTCTGCAAGGTCGCTGCGGGCTGCGGCCCTACCTCGCATTCCGCCTTCTTAGGGGGAGAGGGCTTGGTTCCTTTCGTCTGTGATTCTTCCAGCGGTGCAATGTTGCGCATTTGGACTGGTATGGTCCGCCTGCCTGGCATCATGGTGGTAGCTCTGGTCGCTGACGGGGACCAAAGTGTAGTGAGGAGAAAAGAAAACCCAGGGGAATTGAGGGGTTGGAGGGGGAGGAGCGGGCTCGGAACAAATTAGAGTTTTTGACCTCCCCTTATGGGGATGTCGGGTCAGCAGCTCGAATCCCCCCGCGAGAGGGGAGAGCAGAGAAGAAAGACGCAGTGGGTGCTAGCGGGTCAGAGTGCCGCATCGCAATTAAGAGAGAGAGGGGATAGACATCTCTGCCCACAGAGGGGAGCAGAAACGAAGCACCCGCCCTACCGCATGTCACCCTACCCACTAACTACCACAACAGAAGCGAGAAAGCGAACCCAGCTTCTTTAGAGACTTTCTTTAACCTAGCCCTAACTACCTGACCTTCATACCGCTCGCTAGCCAAGCGGCTGAGGTCCTGTGTAGCTAGTGCTATCTCTAGGGGGTCCTCCCCCTCCACCGCGCGGGTCAGCTTATCCTCTATACGCTTCTTTGCCTTAGCCTTATCTAATGCGAGGCGTTGGCTGTACTGGACAGATAAGGTTCTAATTTTAGCCTTAAGACTAACCAACCACTTAACTGCCCCCACTAAAGCCCGCTGAATTAATTTGGTAACCTTCAACCGATAGTCCTCCAGCTCCAACAAGGTGCTGTTGAACTTCCAGTATCCAGCTAGTTTAGGCCTAGCACTTAAGTTCAAACGGCCCATAATGAGTTTATGGTCCGAGTGTCCTTACAAGTGGAACGTGTGGCACGATAGAAAGTCTATCTTGCCTCTTCTAACTAACATCCGATCCAAGTAAGTACTCGGATGGGAAGGCACTACAGAATGCCACGTCCACATCTCCCGCCCTGGGTAATCCAGACAAAACCTATCACGAGGCCATCAGGTCAGACAGACTGCTGTCACATCATGCCGACCCGCTAGTCCCCCGACCTTATCTATCTTGGGATCAAGGATTGCATTCCAATCACCCATTAAAACTAACCGTTCCGGATCCACTAAGAAGCCTTTCAACCATCGAAAAAAGGATAAAAAAAGGAAAAAAGGATAGAATTGGGAGCATAAACACCGACAATCTGAAAAACACTACTAAATGCTATTAACGGCAACATCAACAACAACCAGCCGCCCGTCCTCGCCTGCATGAACAACATTCACCGACGCTGACAAGGTGCGACTCACTAGCAAGGAGATTCAATGACTATAAGTATTGCCATATGCTGAGTAAACATCGTAGTCGTTTACCAGCACCTTACAATCCTTGTCACAAACAAAGTGGGTCTCCTGGATAGCGGCAATATCTACCTTAAGGGACACCAGGTCTCTCACAATACGTGAGGCCTTGCTTTGACACCTGATGCCCCTCACATTCAATGTAGCCAAGTTTAAAACCATGTTCACTTACCTTACACAATGTCACAGACGGGTCTGAAATCCTTGGCAGTAAGGACGTGGTAGGCCTGGCCGAGGCTACCGGTAAGTAGGTCTGTTGAGGGTACTCCATCCTTGGCCACGCCCCCCATGTCCAGGGGGAAGGTTAGTTTAAGTGCCCTGTATAAGGAGGGGTGGACGTACATCGGGATTCTGCCCGAAAAAGATGTTACTCAGTGACGGATTTTCCCTGTCCACCAGCTGCTGGCCTGGAATCGCATCTACCAGAGGGCCTCAGTCCTAGAGTCCTTGTTGACCCTAACGAAAGTGGTCAGCAAAGGAGCGTTCTTGAACTTGGTGGGATCTGCGACGCTGTCACCACCGACATAGACCAGGCTCTTCAGCTTATTATACTGGACCTTCTGTTGTCCTTTAAAGTCCGGTATTGGAAAGTGAGGGTCGGGTTCACAGATCCTACCTCCTGGCAGGAAGGGGAGTTTCTTAGTTCGTTCAGTACGAACTGGGGTAGTGGGGGAGGGGGCCTCTTTGGATTGAGGGAGAAGGGGGGAGCTTGGGGGAGGGGTAACCTGCTCAGCTTCTTTGTTTTTGACGAAATCACAGAATGGGGGCGAGAAGGGTTTGTTAGGGACTTTGGGGGAGTGGAGGAGGGCGGTTCGTGCTGCTGGGATGGTGGGATAACGGGGGGTTTAGCCTGTGTATTTGTAGGCGAGTCCTTCTCAGTAGGGGTAGGGGGGATGGCATGTGTCTTCCGACTTTTCCTTCTCCTAGCCCTCCTGATTTCTGTCGCGCTTAAAGTGATTGTTTTTGGCGATTCTTCCTCCTCTTCAGACACGACCTCCTCCTCAGACTCTTGTAATTTCCTCTTGTTTGAGGAGGAGGGTGCCTGTGTGTCCATGTTTTCCACCTCTGTGACTGGTTTGTTCTCAGGATGGTCTTTGTGCACTGTCTGTAGGGATGGCTGTTTGGCGGTCTTTCCTTTCTTTGTGACCGTCACCCAACTTGCTTGCGCTTCAGGGGTACTTATCGCCTGAGCGGGAGTAGCGGCTTGGTTTGGTGTTTTGGCAGGTCTTGCGGCCTTGCCCGATGCCTTGGTTGGGTTTTTCCCCCCATTTCTCTTGGGCAGTCCTTGGCCATGTGCCCTTGTAGTTGACACTGCCAGCAATGGGGTTTCCTCCCCTCCACTATCAGGGAGAGCGTCCATTCCCCAAACTTGAGCATGGCTGGGATTCCGTAATATTCCTGCTTTGTCCAGGACCATTTGTATTCTGTAGTCCCCGGTCATGATGTTCCTCAGACCGTGGACCAGCGTCACTTCTTCCATGTCCCCGTACTGGCTGAGGATGGCACCCAGATGTTTAGCCTCCATGTAGCAGGGGACGTTTAGAGCAGAAACATTTGCCTTCCTCTTATTCATATATATTGGCTGCAGCTTGATGTTTCTGCTCTGGTGACTGGTCCTGGACAGCTTGACTGTGTCTTCAGGGGTAGGAAGCAGAACATCCCACTGCACATAGCTTCTTCTACAGATGTAATTTGCCGGGATATTCTGCTCCAGCAGCATGTTTACCATTGTGTCCTTGTTGATACCGGTCAGGCTTCTAGTCCTCGTGTCCGAAGTTATTAACGAGAGGACTCTCTGCTGCAATCCTTCTACCTGACTTGGTTTTCCGCTGTTGTGGGTGTTGCTGGCCTTGGAGACTGATCTTTTCCAGACAGAGTTTGCCAATCCGCATTTGTTGTTGTTGCGTGCTGGCCTTCTCTGTTTTCCGGGTTATTCTCCTTCCTCTTCCTCTTTTTGAGTTGCTGGGTGGCCGCCTCTTGGGGAGATGGAGGTGTCTCCCCTCCTGTGGATGTATTCCCAGCTGCTGATGTTGCGGGTTCAGTGAGCAGGGGTGTCGCTCCAACCAGTTTTTGTTGGCACTGGCTGGAACGTCGTCCCCGTCCCTGGCTTCCCCCTTTTTGTTGTTGCCCTCTTGGGGAGTGTTGCAGGGCAGATCATTGGTTTCTTCTTCGAAGAGCGATTTGAGAGAGGCCATGGTTGCGTTAAACAGCTCCTCGGTTTAGTCAGTGGGGCTGTTTTCCTTCCTCTCCCTTGCTGCTGGTAAATTGCCCTTTAGGGGAGCGGGGGAATGATGTCTCGGTGTTCCTCCCTTGGGTCTGCAGTCTTGGAGTGCAGCTGGATTGGTTCCCTCTGCATTGTCCTCTGCTGGCGTTCTTGCAGCAGTGTAACACTAAAGAGAGGCCACATCAGACCTGTAGGGTTGATGTGACGTTTCTTTTGGTTAAAAATAATTTTTTGTTCCCGGACGATGATCGGGTTTTGAAGGAATAAAAATTATTATTAATTTTTTTTTGTCAATAAATTCTGAGCTAAGTCTGTTGTTGAGATGGCGGCGGCAAAAGTGCCTTTGTAGTGAAAAGTTAAATCACATTCTAAACTTCAAAAGCGAAAAAGAATGCATAAAATATTTTAGCCAAAATACACAGGCGTTTGATCTGAAATAGCCGAAACTATGAGCCAAGTTTGATCTGTGAGTTTGACAGTTGAAAAAAGTCGGGTTGTTTTTGATCTGAGAGAAACACACACAGTGACTCGGCATTGTGTTTTAGAACAAAGAATAGGAAAAAATGAATTGTCCGAAATTTCAAAACAATAATACATATTTTTATGACGTATCGAGAATTGTCATTTGGTGAATCAGGTCGAACGAAAATTGAAGTTATGAAATATTTTTGCTCGGATGGGAAAATGTGTTGTCCGATAAGTTCAAAGCGACAAATGCATTCTTGGTCTTTTCATGTAATCAAAAAGGTCTGATATAATGGAATGGCCGACAACCAGAACTTAATTCAAAGATAAACTAAAATCCCTTTGAATTATCAAAGCGAAAGGTGAGATCAATAGATAATTTTAAAACAAATAAAATCGCGTGATTTGCTTTAAGTCAAAGGAAAAATAATTTTCCTGGATAGGGAAAAATTCCATTAGTAAGCCAGGGAGGAGTTATATAATACAACGTGTAAGTTGGGCGTTAATTAAAGGAAGAGTCAATCCAATTTTGGAAATGGACCAATGAAAAAGGGTCCTGTCGAAGTATAATCAACCAATAAGAAAAGGCCCCGTCGAATTATAATCAAGCAATTTGATTGGTCGATGACGAACATGGGTGTCGTCATCATTCCATAATTGTATTATAAAAGAAATGAAAAATCAGAGATTAAGTGAGAGTCCGGGTCTGAGATTGGGAATCAGGGTCAAAGAGAGCTAAGTCGAGTTGTTCCGTCTCAGCAGAATCACCTCTCCTCTCTCTCCCCCTCGCTTGTTGCCTGATAACTCAACGCTTATAATGTGTCGATTACTTAACGAGAATTACGCAAAGTCCGCGATACCGACCAGGTATTTCAACAACAGAAGCTCAGTTGTAGAACTAACTGCTTGCTTGAATTAATTTTCAACTATATGTATATGCTGTAAATACTTCTTTTATGAATTTCCGAAATATATATTATATTAACCAACCTCCGGAGTTTTGTTGCTGATGTGCGTTGATCCCTATATGTATATATTTCTTTATTTGCTATTTGTGACACCGTATCCGTCAACGAACACCCAGAATAACTAGACGATCCACGGAGAACAGGCCTTGAGGACCGAGCATCCGAGAAGAATCCCCAACGCCTTAACTAAGAACTCACTGGGTGACGTGACGTACTAACGGTTGGCAGACCTGGTTGCCCAGTCGACATATCATAACTGTACCGACCAGGGTGCAGATCATAACTGGGCCGCGATCAGAGGTTCAAGGTCGTGTAAGACCACGTACAAGGTCACAGCAGCCTTTTCCTCCGGGTTGCCCTCGTGGGGAGTGGTTGCAGGTACCTTATGGGGGGGGTCGCCGTGGGCTGCGGCCCTACCTCTCCCTTCTTTTCCAGGGTCGCCGCAGGCTGCGGCCCTATCCTGTCGTCTGCTTCCTTCTTTCCCGGGAGCTGGGGTTTTGCTCCCTTTTCAGGGGATTCCTCCAGCGGGGCGATATTCCGCATTTGGACCGGTATGGTCCGCCTGCCTGGCATCATGGTGGTGGAACTACTGGCCGCTGACGTGGACCAAAGTTTAGCGGGGAGAAAAGAAACCCAGGGGAGTGGTGGGGAGGAGCGGGCTCAGAAGAGATTAGTGTTTTTGGCCTCCCCTCACGGGGACGTCGCGTTAGCAGCTCAAATCCCCCCGCGAGGGGGGAGAGCAGAGAAGAAAGACGCAGTGGGTGCTAGCGGGTCAGAGTGCCTCGTCGCAATTAAGAGAGAGAGGGGATAGACATCTCTGCCCATAGAGGGGAGCAGAAACGAAGCACCCGCCCTACCCCACGTCATCCTACCCACTAACTACCCCAACGGAAGCGAGAAAGAGAACCCTGTCTGCTCGATCCAACGGGAGAACAGCGAAAATAGACTCAGTTTTGGCCTGGCAGGTCAGAGTGCTGCTCAGGCAATTAAGTGGTGAGAAAGTAGACCATCCCAGTCTCGAGAAGTGAGACCGAAACGAAGAAAAAACATGCAAAAAGGAAAAAATCAAAAGCAGGTCTCAACTACCAGCTAGTGGTGTTGGTCCCGAGATTCCAGTCTCCCAAAAAAGGGGATCGGTTTTCGGGTCCAAGCTCCCACAAATGTGGAGTCGGTCCTTTAGGTCCTGACTCCCCAGAAGAGGGGGTCGGTCCTTGCTAACAAAAGTTAGTATGTGATAACACCTTAACCTAGCCCAAGAGCCTGGTGGTGGATCCCTTCCAAGAGTAGACGTTTCGTATGCTGAGAGAACAGATACTACACTTTGATCTTATTTATATATTTTATTGCTTTTAAAAAATTTTGAAAATACAATTAAGTAAAAACCAAAAAAGTTTTTAAACAACAAAATTAAGCACAACACCCTATAAGAAATTGGGGAGGGGAAGGGTTCAGGGTCTTTGTGACTAACGTGACTAAAAGTAATAAATGTAGACTTTGGAGTCTTACTCTTGACTGGCAACATTTACCAAAATACCTCATTCACTCTATGGATCTTAATCTAGCTAATAAATCCCCAGCGTTTAAGAATCAAAACCATATTTACAATTTATAAACAGTTGTCTGTATGTTTGTGTATGCATTTTCTTTTTTTCTTTTTTTTTTTTTTAAATATTTTGTGTGTGTGCATGTGTGAGAAAATAAAGTTCAATTTCATTAGAAAATAAAAAGTTTTTGAATTAAGAGAAAGATTGTTCGTGGAGTGGGGAAAACTAATCAAAAGTGTTCATATCAAAAACAAAAAATAAATTCTACTGGGTTGTTAGTGAGGCCCCACTATACTAATCTAGGTGACTGGACCCACCCCCCACTGTTTTCCGAGGAACCGCAAACAAGCAGGGCGATCCCTAATGGGGATCGGGGAAAATACCTTAATGGGAGTGGGAGAAAACAAAGCAACGGGTGGAGGGGGGTTGGAAGGTTACTTCTGAGTAGGGAAGTGACCGGGGATGTTGAAAAACAAGGATGTGGCACAAAGGGGATGGGCAGACTCAGAGGTTCTCTAGTACCAAAAAATAAAATCAGGAACAGGATCTCAATTGTACCACCAGTCAAGAGTCTTCTTAAGTTTGTCTTAGCTAGAACCTAAGCGGGATGGGTTCCGAAGGACTCAGCACCGCCTGTGCCATGCTTAAGGAGGGAACACGTATTGAAACTTGGCTCCTCGACGGATGCACAAACTAGTGCTGTGCACCTACCTCTTGTCAAATTCCACTCTAGGCAACCTCCTCCAATCGCATCTGATCTTTACTTTAAGCAAATGTTTAAAGTAAACGATCAGATCCCGATCCGGAACAGATGTCCCTTCGCGGACCAACTTGAGGCGCGTGATCCAAATCACCATGCGCGCTACTGCCAGGATCGCCAGGAAAACCATTCTTTCCTCCCTGTGGAACGGTGGGTCAATGTTGTACACAAAATAACCTTCGTCGAGATCGAGCGGACACTCGGCATCGATGCGAGCCGTTACCTCTCCGATGTACTCTAATAAGGACTGAATCCGGCTGCAACTAAAAAACGAGTGCCCGATCATTTCGGGCTCGCATTAGTCACAGCGTGGACAGTAGCCCCTCGTATGTTCTTTATACTGGCAGAGTTTGTCGAAAAGGGGCAGCACGTTTCGGACCAGTCGCCAAGTCAGGGAAAATTCCGAGTTGTTCAGAATCTCCCGTCCTGGAGCCCAACTCCACTGAGAACAGACAACCTCCATCGACCATCCCATCTGCCTACAAAGTGGATCTTCCGCGGTCCCCTTCACTAGCTCCCGATAAAGTTTCTTTCTTGGCTGATCGAGGACACTGGTCCCCGGCAAAGCTCTAAGAGTGGTCCGGCATTCGGAGAAGAACTTGGACTCCCTCCTCGGTTTGCGACGACCTTCTACAGACAGGGCGGGTTTGAGATTGGGAAACGTGTCTTCTTCAAGCTAACGACCCAGGAAAGCCAATCTCTCGGCATTTCGATGACACAGGAGACTGGGCTGACCCAGGCCTCCCTCGCTTGGACTCTGGACACAGACCTCTCTGCAGACATAGTGCTTACCCTCGTTCCACAATAGTGAATCGAGGCGCCCTTGTAAGCGGGTTAGTCGTTCTGCAGGGAGAGGGAGTACAGACAATCGGTAAAGGATGAGCGGAAAGACGTATGCAGCACACGCCTCCCACCCGACCCTTCAAGGACAATTTCCTTCCAATCCAAGTCTTCAACCACGATTTTACCTTGGACTGTACTTCCGACCAATTCTTTTCCAGCTGAAGTCCCAGTCCAAACCAGACACCGAGAATACAGACCGGTCCATCGGTCCAGCTGAAAATACCTGGAAGCGAGTTTACCCCCGTCCAGGCCCCCAACCGCAGGCCGACAGACTTGCTACGGTTGAAGATGGCCCCTGTGACTTCTTTGTATCGAGCGAGCGCCTCGACCACCGCTTATACGTCCGGGAGCGATGTTCCGCATTTGGGGTGGTATACCCTGCCTGCTTGGCATCGTGGAAGGGGCGTGGCGTTGGCCGCTTACCCAGACCAGGCTTGGGAGGGAGGAAAAATAAAACAGTACGGGGAACAAAGGGGATGGAGGGGGCGGCCAGGGGTGAAGAGAAAAAGAGAGTTGACCTCCCCTCGCGGGAAAGTCGGGTTAGTCAGCTCGATCCCCCCTTATGGGGGGAGAGCAGAGAAAGAAGACGCAGTGGTGGCTAGCAGGTTTGAGTGCCGCGTCGCAATTAAGGAAGGAGAGGGATAGGCATCTCTGCCCAGAGAGAAGGCAGAAACGAAGGTATGAACCGCAAAAACCCCTTCCCTAAAACAACCCCAACAGGAAGTGACAAACAGACCCGGTCTGCTCGATCCAACTGGAGAGCAGTGAAGGAAGACAAAGGCTAGCGGGTCAGAGTGCCGCTAGCAATTAAGAGGGAGAAGTAGACATTCCTGCCCAGAGAAAGGGAGAAAAGAAGAAAACCTTAACACTAACACTTAAAACTAATACTTAGACTATGATCAAGGTCCTGACTCCCCAAAAGAGGGGTTCTGGTCCTTGCAGACGAAAAAAATGCCTTGAACCTGGCTCGAGAGCCCGGTGGCAGATCCCTTCGCAGTCAAATAGCTGAAGAGCAAAAGTTTTGCACTGAAGAACAGATACTACACTTTGAGATATTAAATCCTTTATTCATGTTAAAAATACAGTGAAAATCAATAATGAGCAAAAAACTTAGGCACATGGCCAACTCAAAAGGGGGGGATTGTGGGTGTCGTTGGTCATCCTTGTCACTCCAGAACTAAACAAAATCAAAAGTTTCTCCCACCAGCTAGTATCTTTCACCATAATACCACATTCACCCTTTCATACTGGGGGACATCCTAGTTAACTCTCAATTTTTAAAATATTTTTTATTGACGTGTAAAAACAAAAAAAAAAAAAAGATAACAATAAAAATGGTACAATAATTTATTCGTGTCGAGGGCGGGGGGGGAAAAAAAAAGGAGGGGGAATTAGTAGGACCCTCCCAACCCCGTCTAGTTGATAGACTGCCTGTTCCGTTAGGTTTGTAAAAGGAACCTGGCTTCTGCGGGTCAGTCTCTAAGTGGGGATGCCCTCTAGATGGGGGTGAATGGAGAAAAGAAAATTTTGTGGGTAAGGAATGAGGGTTAGTTTATATTTCTTTCTCTCCAAGATGAGTGAAATTTAGAGGAGGGGGTGAAAACAAAAATTGCAAGAAAGAGGGGGTGGGGATCTTGGAGGCTTCCTAATCAGGGAGGGATGGAACACACACTCAGCTAGCTGAGAGGCTATTTGTTAAATTTTACTTTACAGAACTGCGCGTTCCACACCTAGGCGGGGAACACGTATTCAAATTTGGCTCCTCTTCGTACACACAGACCTGCTACATGTATCCATTTTCTGTCAAATGCCACACGATGTAGCCTTCTTCTATCACATCTGATCTTCACCCGTAGTTGGTGTTTAAAGAAAGCAATCAGATCCTGATCAGAAAAAGACAACACCCCCCGGCAACCTTGCAGACGTGACGTCCAAATCACCATTCTCGCCACGGCCAGAATTGTAACATAGACCATTTGTCTTTCCCGGTCCCACGGTGGCCTCACATTGTCCACGACATTGGATACAATAATTGGGCGAGGATGCTCAGGATTGATGCGAGCCGTCACCTCACTGACATACGGCCAGTACCGGTGGAGTTTGCAACAATCGAAGAAAGCATGATCAGTCGTTTCTACGGCCGTTGTCCCACAACGGGGACAATCAGGCGACTCCAAAAACCCAGAACTGCATTGTACGTTGTTGAGTGGAAGTGCATTTCGGGCCAATCGCCAGGTAAGAGAGAACTCTGAATTGTTCAGATGACTCGAACCTGGCGCCCAGCACCACACGGAACGGATCTCATTCTGTTGCCAACCCAAACGTGCGCATAGCGGGTCATCAGCAGCCCCCTTCACTAGATCCCTGTGGAGTTCTCTACGGGTAGCAGTCACAAGGTCGCTGGACCTTGGTAGTCGTTTTAGCGCGGCTCGGCACTCTTTCATGTAGGCAGATTCTCACCGCGGCCTACGACGGCTCTCGATAGAAGGGTCAAGAACGAGGTCGGGGAAGGTGGCAGTAACCACGGGGTGCCACAGTTGGTCATCTTGCATATAGTGGCTCAGGAAGGCCAGCCTCTCAGCATCTCGATGACACTTCAAGTCCGGCATTCGCAAGCCTCCCTCACACGGACGTTGAATACAGACCTGTTTGCTCACCCAGTGTCTTCCTCTGTCCCAAAGAAGTGAGGACAAGAGTTCGACAAGAGCTGTTAGGTGTTGTGCAGGCAGGGGAAGTATGGCCAGACGGTAAAGGATGAGAGGAAAGACGTAAGTGGCGCACGCCTCAGCTCTACCCTTTAAGGAAAGTTTCCTAGGAAGCCACGAATTGACCTCCACCTTTGACCGTACCTCCAACCAATTTTTGTCAAGCTGGAGAACCGGTCCGAACCACACACCGAGGATCCGAACCGGGCCATCTGTCCAGCTGAAGGGCGCCGGGAGGTTGGCGTTGCTACTCCAGGCGCCCAACCGCAGTCCTACCGACTTGCTTTGGTTTATCTGGGTCCTTGTAATTCTTTCATACTGAGCGAGTGCCTCCGACACAATCTGAAGCTCGACACAAAGACTGTGACATCATCGGCAAACGCGGATATCTTGGCGGCTGAGCCACTGGGTATTGCAATTCCGCTCAGGGCCAAATTTGTCTCCCCACGTCTCAGCTTGCGGAGCAGGGGCTCCAAAGCCAGGACATAGAGCAGGGGCGACAGCGGACAACCCTGACGAACCGACCGAGAGATAACAAATGGTTTTGAGCACTTTCCGCTGACTTGCACGATAGTTGTGGGCTGTCAATACATTGTAACACCAAAGAGAGGCAACGTCAGACCATTAGGGTCGATATGACGCTTTTATTTAACATTAATATTTTATCCCTGGCAATATCGGGTAATTGAAAGATAGATGTTAAGATCCTATCCCGGGCAACAACGGTTAACTAAAAGATATATGTTAATATTTTTGTCCCGGAACGACATCGAAAAAGAAAAGACCTTGCTGAATTCCAATTCTGTCAAAACATATTTTTTTCCTTTGACACTTGAAACGGAATAAGTGCTTCAGCCAAGTTGAAATGCCCGAACAAATTCAAAGCATAATTCGATTGTTGATATTTTTTTTCTCTGCAATTCAATCGCATGTACGCATTAGTCAGGTTCAAAGAGTGCGCCGACTGTTTGTGGTTGACAATTCAGGGACACAATTCATGTGTCAGCTGGAACAACAACAGATAGATTATGTTTTTGCTTTGAACTAAAAACTACATTTGTTGGCGTCACAAAATATATTTGTGACAAGATCAAAGCAAAGATAAATAATTTCTTTGGAATTAAAATTTCACACACGCATTTGTCGGCTTCAAAGAATGTTTGTCGAATCAAATATTAAATGATTTGGTATAACTGATAAAACCATTTGAACCCAAAATAACATTCCTAATGTTTTCATTCTCAAACCGAATCGCAGTTTTGAAATATACATCAAGAGATTTTTGCCACCCGACAATTTTCAATAACATATTGTGTCGAGATGTTAACAGAATAATAAATTGTTCATTTCCTTTGATAATGACAAGTGTCACATCTAAGGGCAGAATTCACGAAGCATTTTTTTTTTTGGACGCAATTTTCTTACTTACGCAGTTATCACGTATTACACAGTTTGGAAATTATCCAATGAGAGAAAACTGGTTACTTTCCATCGGGCGTTTTTGATTGATCGGGGAGGAGTTAGAATTATTCTTGGATTGTGGGAGGTGGCCAATTTCTGTCATCAGTAAAATTATCCAATGAGAGAGGATCAGACGATTTGGTTATCGAGCATTCTGATTGGTCGGGAAGGAATGGGGAATTGTCGCCCCGCCCAGTGCTCTACTATATAAAGACCAAGAAAGTCAGAACAGAAGAGGAGAAGAATTAGAAGAGGAGAAAACAGAGCGAGTCCGAGAGTCAAGCCACCTCACCTCTCCTCTCTCACTCTCTCCCCCCTCGCCTATTGCCCGATAACTAAAAAAAGGTTAAATTAATAGACCTGTGAATTCCAGCAAGGGGAAGCCCCCTCGCCTATTGCCCGATAACTAAAAAAGGTTAAATTAATAGACCTGTGAATTCCAGCAAGGGGAAGCCCCACTTAGAAGTTTAAATGCTTGCTTACAAATTCATACTCCAAACTGTACATGTGTTTGTATATATTTCTTTTATGGTTTTCTTTTAATATATTCCATATAACCCAATCTCCGGAGTCTTTGTTATTCAAAATTCTTCGATTTGCTGATGTGCTGATGTTTTCATCATTATTTTTTTTTACTTGTGAAACTGCTTCCGTCAACGAGCACCCGGTATCTCCGAAGACGAAATCTCTAGACGATCACAGAAGATCCGGCCTTGTGGACATTGCAGCAAGGACGATTCCACCAATGCACTGAAGAAGGGCTTACTGGGTGATGCAACGTACCGGCGGGTTTCATAACATCACGGAGATCCACTTGCAGAAGTCCAGTTTAAAACCGGCAGCCTCTAAGACAGATGCCAAGAAACGATGGTCGACCCTATTGAAAGCTTTGGACTGATCTAAGTTGATCAGCACGGCTTCCGTGTCGTCATCTATCCCTCCCTCTAGGATCGTGCGGATCAGGTGCAAGTTGTTCTGAGTCGATCTCTCCTTCACAGCGTAGTTCTGTTCTGGTTCAACCAACTCGCCGATGACAACCTGCAGCCGATTCGACAGGACCTTGGCCAAAATCTTCAACTCTGTGTTTAGCAGAGTTATGGGCCTGTAATCGTCTAACTCTTCCCCACCATGCCCGTCACCTTTCTTCAGCAATGTGATCACTCCCTTGGTGACTTACCCCGGGATGGATCCCTGAGCAAGCCAATGGTTGAACACATTCGTCAGAAGAGGCAGAAACATGGGCGACAGCCTCAAATACAGTTCGTATGGCAGGCCATCGAGTCCTGGCGCAGTCAAAACCTTCCGCTCTGTCACCCAGCCCTCGCAAATAGCCACTCTAGCTGCCTCGAGGCGGGGAGGCAGGGAGAGTCGGCCAAATAGTCACTAAACTCAAGGACCGGAAGATCGGACTGCTGCGTAAAACGCTCCTCAAAATGTTCTCGAAACCCCTCGCAGATCTCCCGAGTCAATTCAAGGGTGCGTGCATCTGGATGTCTTACCTTTGCAATGTACTTGTCCGAGCCACGCCTAGAAATTTTACAACGCATGTCAGTGTTGGAATTGACTGCTTCATTGCCTACCTTTCTAAGCCTAGCTCTGACTACTTGTCCTTCATAAAGCTCACTATTTCTCACGCAGAAGGTCCTGCTTAGCTAGTTCCTGACTAACCCTATCACCCTCCCCTGTAGCCCGGGCTAGTTTCTAGTGCTTTTTGAATTAATTCTATTAGCTTCTCTTGGAAGTCTTGTATCTCCAGAAGGGAAGTGTTTAACTTCCAGTGAGCCACTAACTTTGGCCTATTTCCTAGCTTCAGCCGGGCCATAACTAGTTTATGATCCGTCTGGCCTAGCCAAGTGAACGTGGGACAAGATAAGAAGTCTACTTCGCCTCTCCTAACTAACATCCTGTCCAAGTAAGTGTTTGGATAGGAGGAAACACTATTGGTCCACGTCCACATCTCCCGCCCCGGATGCTCGAACTGAAACCTGTCGACCAGACAGCATCTAGCCATCAGATCAGCCAGGCTGGATTCGCACCTCTCCGATCCTCTAGCATCGCCTCCTACCTTATCTATCTCGGGGTCTAAGATGGCATTCCAATCTCCCATTAGCACTACCCGCTTCCGACAATCTACAAACGCGCCAAGCTGACTGAAGAATGAGACCCTCTCACGAGCGGTGCTGGGCGCATTAACTGCGATCACCCGAAACACAGAATCTTTTACGGCAACATCGGCCACAACCAGCCTGCCCACCGCATCTCTATGGACAACGTCGACCATCGACGACAGGATACGTTTAACCAGCACGGAAATTCCCTTCCCCGTGGGCTGCCATATGCTGAGAAAACCTCAAAATCTCGGGCCAGCACCTGACAGTCCACAGAGGAAACAAAATGCGTCTCCTGAATCGCAGCCACATCCACTCCTAGAGACAAGAGGTCGTGCCAGAGGCGAGCCACCCGGCCCGATGATCTCAAGCCCCTCGCATTCAAACTAGCCAAATTCAAAGCCATGGCACCTACCTTAGGGTGTGTCATACTCAGCTCCGAAGTCAGCTGGGGAGAGGACGCCGATGTTATGTGCCATGCTCAAGGTGGTCAGGTTTTTCATATCCTGACCTTCTCTCGCAATGCCGCCGACGTCCAAAGGATAAATTAATTTTACGGCCCTGTAGAGTGACGGATGGACCAACACTGGGACCCTTCCCTTGCATTGTTTTGACAGTTCATCAAGAGAAGGGTCATTTTTTTTCACCGGTTCAATTCCCGGAAACGCCCCTTCAGCGGCCTGCAGCCTTGTCCACAAGTTGGTCTTGCAGGCCTCTGGAGTTCTGACAAAAGTTATTAGAAGTGGGGCGTCCGGGAAATTTATCTGTTTTTAATCGAGCAGAGGTTTTAAGTTTTTCTTCTGCCGATGGGAAATGTCTGTGGCCACAGATAGAGGGTCTACATAAAATAGTTCCTCAGGGGCAAGGACTTTTAGTCTGGTTGGTCTGCGAGAGGCAGAGGAGTCTCTCCCCTCCCTCGGTTCATTCTTTTCCTTTTCTTTTTGGGGTAGTGGCTCAGTTTGCCTTGGTGTGGGGACGGGTGTTTGTGTGGTGCCTGGTGTTGGTGCTGGTGTGGTGTCTGGTGTTGGTGCGGTGTCTGGTGTTGGTGCAGTGTCTGGTGTTGGTGCGGTGTCTGGTGTTGGTGCGGTGTCTGGTGTTGGTGCAGTGTGTGGTTTGGGGGTGGAAGTGAGTTTTGTTGTTAGGGGTGGTGTATGTTCACAGGGAGTGGGGGCCACCTTTTTTTCCTCTTTTCTTCTTTTGTTTTTCTTTTTTATTCTTTCGAATGAACCGGGGAGAGGTGAGGTTGAGTTCCTATCTCTCTCCCTTTTGGATTCATCCTCAGAGGAGCAGTCTTTTCTCCGCTTGATCCCCGTCTCGATTGGTGTGGGGACCGTTGGTTGTGTCTGCTTCTCTAGTTGCTGCTGCAGCTGTTTTTGTTGTTGCTGGTCTCGCTGGTGTCGTTGCTGCTGCTGCTTCTGCTGCACTTGCTGCTTTTGCTGCTGTGGTAGTTGTTGCTGCAGTTATTTCCGCGGCATTGGCTGCGGTGGCTGTTGTTGTTTCTGCATTTGCAGAGGCTGCTGCCTCGATTTTTGGACTGGTGGTGGGACGGTGGCAGAAGGGATTATGTGCTTCCATTTTTGTCTCACTACCGTGCTCCATTCTGCCCCCTTGGCCTCCTAGGTGGTTTGAGTTTTCTTTGGAGCTGGGGTTGGTGTTGCAGTTGCAGGGGTTGTTGCCTCCTGTTTTGGTGCGGGCGCTGTCTCAGGGGTTGTGACTGCCTTTTTGGTTGTTTGATTAGGGGTTACCCTTTGGGGGCAACTCCTAGCCATGTGGCCCTGCTTTTGGCAGACCCAGCAGTGTGGACGACGGCCCTCCACCACTACAGCGTCTTTGTATGTCAGCAGCGGTGGTATCGCTCGAACACCCTCCCTCTTTAGCCTCATTGCTATTGTGTAGCAGCCCAGGTGAGTCCCAGTTTTTGACCATACTGGGGTTACCTGTTCCACCTCACCGTACTGGCTGAAGAGACATCCTAATACTTCCGCAGGTATTCGGGTTGGCACATTAAATACCTGCACCCGAGTCCTTCTCTTGCCCTGGTATTCGGGTATTAGTTTGACTCTCCCATGCTTTATTTCTTGGAGGGAGAGTCTCTCCGCATCGTCCTTGGTGGGTAGGAGGATGTCCCACACGACGAAGCTCCTCTTGTACAGGTATAGTACCGGGATGTTAAGTTTGTGGAGGAGCCCCGCCATGTCTTCCTTCTTCATCCCTAGGAGGCGGTTTTCCGGTATATCGGAAATGGCAAAGGACAGGATTCTGCCCTCAATCGCCTCCCAGGCACCTGGTATGCGTTTTATATCTGCCCCCTCTATGTATTGTCTGTACTTTGTCAGGTACAGGTCTCTATACTCTTGAGGGGACAGTTGTTTTTCTACGGTCTTCCCCCAGATTTCTTGGTCAGTCCTTTTGTGGGTGTGTCACATTTGGGGGGGGGGGCTCCCTTTTTAGTGTCTTTTTCGGGAGCAGCTTCCCGTTTTGGGGAGTCGGCCTCTTGGGGAGCATGATCTTTTTTGTTTTCTTTGAGGCCATCTGCCCCTTCCTCGTTTGTGAGGTCCAAGCGGTATGCCCCCTCATTTTCTTGATCTGCTTCCCTTTTGGGAGAGCAGTCCTCCTGGGGAGCGCTGTCCTCTTTATTGTCCTTTTGGTCTGGCACCTCCTCCTTTTTGTGGTTGGAGTGAGATGCTACGACCGATTTTGGTTTTGCTCCCCTTTGGTGGGAGTCGCCCTCAGGGGGAGCTTTTTTTTTTTTTTTTTTACAAAGGCATCACCACATTATCAAGGCCCAGAGGCCACTCAAGGATAAGGGTTAAAGAGTGTACAGTAGAAATTGGACAATATAGTAATCATTAGTAATGAAAATTTGGTAAATTTGATAACTTATATGGAACGGCTCATCAAGAACTTATTTACTTTAGACTTGAACACAACCATATTGTAGTCAGCCGGAAAGCAGGAAAACGGAAGACAATTCCACAGGCGTGCAGTTCTAAGAAAGAAGCTTTGTTCATGGAATCTACATTTAGGTTTAGGCACAGATAAAGAGTGGGGGGAATTATTGATAGTGTTTACAGCTAGACGAGTGTTTCTTGTAAAAGTTTGGCGAGGGGGGGACCATAGATTGAAGCTCAGTCGAACACTTTCCATGAAAATAACGATACATCAGAGACAAACTCGCAACATCTCTTCTGTGAGATAGAGGTTGCAAGGAGGAGAAAAGGACATCTCCTACGAGGCTACGAAGTCTATTTTGAACTCTATCAAGGCAGGACAAGTCCTTTCTAGCAGCTCCTGCCCAGATGTGGCAACAGTATTCCATCCTTGGACGTACCTGGCTCTTATATAGATAGAGAATAGCATCAGCAGTGAGATATTTACCGGATCGATAGAAAGATCCCACTATTTTTCCAGTGGCCTTGGCAACAGATTTGATGTACGTGTTCCATTTAAGATCAGGAGTAATGGTCAAGCCCAGAAGCTTGTCAAAACTTGAGGCCTCCTGAAGACAAGAGCCATTCATTTCAATTGATGCCAAATGTGGATTAGAATGTTGATGATGTAAAGAGAGAAGCTTGGTTTTAGATGCATTAAAAGTAACCAGCCACTCCTTTCCCCATTGTACTACATGCTCAAGATCAGAGGAGAGAGAATTGGAGAGAACTTGGTCGTTTACTGTCTTAGATGTGCTACCATAAATGGTAGTGTCGTCAGCATAAATGTCTACAAATGGTGTAAGGATGTGATTTGGAAGATCATTAATGTAGATCAGGAAAAGAGTTGGGCCCAGGATGGACCCCTGAGGGACACCGGCATTAATACTGTGAGCTTCTGATTTTTGCCCCTCAACTACTACTCTTATGAACTTATCAGAAAGAAATGATTTAATAATTGAGAAGACTTTTCCAGCTATACCATAGCTAGCGATCTTATGAAGTAAACCTTTATGCCATACCCTATCAAAGGCTTTAGATATGTCAAGAGCAATTGCCCTAGAAAGATTGCCACCGTCGAGAGATTTGCTAATCCTATGTGATATAACTGTAAGCACATCTGCTGTAGATCTAACAGAACGGAAACCATATTGAGTGTCACTAAGAAGGTTATTTTTGTTGAGATGGTTGATTACTTCTGTATTTAACACAGATTCTAGCAACTTACTCCTATTCTCCTTAAGACAACGTTTAAACAGTTTTGTAAGTATGGGCGCTAGTTCAGGTTGAAGTTTTTTGAGTACTATGATTGGAATACCGTCAGGGCCAGTTGCTTTACTGGAATCAAGGTTTTTGATTAGCTTGGCAACATCATGTACAGATATACGTATATCACATAGCGTGTTTTCTGATACAGGAGGAAATATTCGGGTTGGCGGCCTTGGTCGCAAAGGGTAGAATTAGTTGCAAAGTTCTTGACAAAGAGTTTGGCTTTGTCTGATGCTGACGAGATTACCTCGGGTCCATTGATAATAGTTGGGACACGCTTCTGTTCTGTTTGCTATTTGCCAAAACTGGTCGGAACCAAGCCGCTGCTCAGCTACTTTGGACTTAACAGATTGAGCATACAACTCTCTTGCGTTCCTTATTACTTTCTTACAATGGTTGCTGGCAGTCCTGAAAACGGCTTTAGTTTCCATACATCTATTACGTTTGAAGCAGTGGAAAAAGTGATTTCTGTGCGCAATGGCAGCAGCACATTCTGGAGAGAACCATGGCTGGTTGTTAGGTTTTTGCTGAAACTTTTTAGAGGGTATGAAATGGTCAATGCCTACAATTAACCATTTAGTCAGGTCTAATACTATAGAGGACACATCCTTTTTAAACATGGAATGCAGAGGTAGATCAGATATAAATGTACGGAAGCTATCCCAGTCAGCCTTAGTGTATCGATATACTGTACGATGGAGAGGTACGTCTGGGGACTTATTACATTTCATTTTTATCTTAATTGATACAACAGAGTGGTTGGAAGATCCAAGAGGCGACAGAACAGAAACTGAGTGGGTTCCTGAACAATCTGAGTGAGGTCATAGGCAATGGAGAAATCATGACAGAACCTCCCCTCATCATCAGTCTTGTTTGAGTGGGTCAACCATTCGACGTTGTGAACATTGAAGTCTCCACATACGTGAATGTTAGCTGAAGGATAAGCAGATAGGACTTGGTCAATTTTCTCAGATATGCTTTGAAAGATAGTAACTCCGCTGTTGTGGGGGCGATAGAGAATAAATATAAATGCAGTAGTGTGAGCTAAAGCAACCCGGAAGCACATATAGGGTAAGTTAGGATCTTCCCTGGAGATGTCCCTCCCACATGGAAAGCTATCTTTAATATAGGCACATATTCCATACCCATGGCGATCTTGGGGGTGAGATTTAGAAGTTAAGTTAGAGTATCCTGTAATTGCAAACTCTTCTAGGGAAATAGCCTGTCCAATGCCAGTTTCACTTAAAAATAAAAGGTCTGGTTTAGCCTCCTGTAATTGGGTTTCAACCTCTGGAAGGTTAGAACGTAGACCCCTGATGTTGGAGAAGGAGACATGGTAGTAGGGGTCTACGTTGGAAGTTGGAGAACCGGGTTTAATCGTGTATTTTTTATTGAAACTTGTCATGATGAAATTTTGGAATTTGTAGACTAGGTCGTCAGATTTACTTAGAGCAGGACAGAGGGGGGAAACTAAGAGAGAAAAAGAAACGAAGAATTTTTTTTTTTTTTTTTGTAGCTAATGATAAGGTAAAGCCGTAACAATTACCCACTAGTATGGCATCGAGAGGCCCCACCAGAAGCTTCTGCATGGTCCAGAATCCATTCACCAAATGGCAATACAGCAGCCCCAGTACTTTGCACCTGCTGATAGGACAGCCTCCTTAGTGGTTACTCCAAGGTTCGGGTCCCTGACTATCAGGCGGATAACGTCAGCCCAGCAAAACGTTTACCTCCAGCACCCTTACTAGTGACATGGTTACAAGGATAGACATAGAAACAGAAAATTTCCACCAACTCTGCCAACTGTTCGCGCAAAATACTGCCAACCTAGAAAACAGCTTTTTCTTCTCCCTTTGTCAGAAAAATCACTCATTTAAAAAATGAGGACTGAGGGACAAATAAGAAGAAGCGAGAGTAACGGGAGCTGCCGATAACGCATCCACAATGCGTTTTCTACTCTCCATTAAAAAAAAAAAAAAAAAAAAAATTATTAAGTATTGTACTTAATAAAAGTCCAACGGACGTGTTTAAGGGAAAGTATGGTGATAGATTCCCCTCTCACGAACTAAAAATGAGTACAATTAGGTAATCTATTTTTGCAATCAACTCGGTAGATAAATAAACAAATGGACGAGAAAAAAAGCTAGCATTTAATATAACAGAAATACATAAATTAAATACTGAAATAAAATGTAGTTATTAATATTTGAATCTAAAAATAAAAAGTGCGAATTAGTAATGAAATCACTTATCTCAAAAACACTTCTGTCTCCAGAATGCAAACTAGTGAAGAATTTAACTTTTAATAGCGTTCAGAAGATTTTTTTTTTTTTTAAATTAACCGTTAAAAGAAAAGCGTGATTTTATTCTGAACTTTAACTAATCACGTTTTAAGAAACTTACGATATAAAAGAAAAGCGAAGTTAGTTGGTGACGTTATAAGTAATTGCGAGATAAGATGGAAGCCAGAATTTAGGAGTGGGGGACTGAAAATGATAATATAATGGATTGATTATACAATATTTAAGATCAACTCGGTAGCTGTTGTTAAATTTTCCCCCTCCTGGGAAGCATCCAATGGTGTCTTACCCGGGCGGTACGCCCCGTCAGCGGTTGTTTTTTCTCCTGTTGGTGAGTCGTCCTCTTGGGGAGCAGTAGCCCTCTGGCTGGGGGTATCCATATTGGTGGGCCCCATGGCTGAGGGTATCCATATTGGTGGCCCCCGGGCTGGGGGTGTCCGTTTTGGGTCCCTCTTTTAAAAAATCACTGAAAAAAGTGACGTGGAATCAGCGTCCAAAGTGGGGAGCCGACTTTGGCGCCAAAAAAAAGTGGCGCCAAAAGGTGGCAAGAGGGGAGATAGAACTGAGAGAGGAAGTGGGAAGTTAGTGGAGGGAAGAAAGAAGGTGTTTCTGACCCTCCCTCGCGGGAAGGTTGTAAATTATCAGCTCGAATCCCCCCCATGGGGGAGGGGGGAGAGCAGAGAAAGACAGACAAAGTGGGGGGGCGGACAGAACGCTACCCAACAAGCTCGTCAGGTGTTCCAGGCACGAGAATGTGTCGCCAGAACAGCACTGCCTCGCGCGGTGTATGTATCAGAACAGATACTACACTTTCATCTTATTTATCTATTTTATTGCAGGTAAAAAATGAAATTACAATTTTAACAATTATAAAACAAAAATTACAAACAACAAACTTAGGCACAAGACCCTATAAGAAATTGGGGAGGCGGAAAGTTCAGGGTCTTTGTGACTATCTAACAAAAGTAAATCATGAAGACTTTGGAGTCTTACTCTTGACTGGCAACATTTACCAAAATACCTCATTCACTCTGTGGATCTTAATCTAACTAATATATCCCCAGCGTTTAAGATTCGAAAATATATATACAAATTAATCAACATTTGTCTGTGTGTTTGTGTATGCATTTTTTTCTTTTTTTTTTGTGTGTGTGTGTGTGTATGTGTATTTGTGTTAAAGTTCATTTTCATTGGAAAAAATCAAAAGTTCTTAAATTAAGTGTATGAAAATACGTGGAGTGGGGAAAACTACTTGAAAAAAGTTCTTTTGAAAAATAAAACACAAAAAAGATCTACTGGGCTGTTAGTATTGACCCCCCCTGTGCTACTCTATGTGACTAGACCCCCCCCCACTGTTTTCCGGGGAACCGAAAACAAGCAGGGAGATCCCTATCGGGGATTGGGGAAAGATCCTTAGTGTGGGTGGGCGAAAATAAAGCAGCGGGAGGAGGGGGTTGGAAGGTGACCTCTGAGTAGGGGAGTGACCGGGGGTGTTCAAAAAACAAACGGGTGGTGTGGTAGTGAGGGGGGGACTCAGAGGTTCTCTAGTACCAGAAAAATAAAAACAGAAACACGATCTCATTTGTACAACCAGTCAAGAGTCTTCTTAAATTTTTTCTTAGCTAATACCTAAGCGGGGTGGGTTCCGAAGGACCCAGCACTGCCCGTGCCATGCCTAAGGCGGGAACACGTATTCAAACTTGGCTCCTCGACGGATGCACAAACTAGTGCTGTGCACCCACCTCTTGTTACACTCCGCTCTGGGCAACCTCCTCCAATCGCATCTGATCTTTACTTTAAGCAAATGTTTAAAGTAAACGATCAGATACTAATCTGAAATAGATGTCCCTTCGCGGACCAACTTAAGGCGCGTGATCCAGATCACCATACGCGCTACTGCTAGGATCGCCAGGAAAACCATACTTTCCTCCCTGGGGAACGGCGGCTCCATGTTGTAGTCAAAACAACCTATGTCGAGATCGAGCGGCTGCTCGCCATCGATGCAAGCTGTTACCCCTCCGATGTACTCCAGTAAGGCCTGAATCCGGCTGCAGCAGAAAAAAGCATGCTCGACTGTTTCAAGCTTGTGTTCGCCACAGCACAAACACAAGGCCCTTGTTTCTTCATTGTACAGGCAGAATTCGTCGGAGAGGGGCAGTGCCTTTCGGACCAGTCACCAGGTCAGAGAAAATTCCGAGTTAGTCAGAAAATCCCTTCCCGGCGCCCAACTCCAGTGAGAGCGGATAACCTCAATCCACCAACCTAATCGCCTACAAAGGGGATCCTTTGCGGTACCCACCACTAGTTCCCGATTAAGCTTCTTCCAAGGCTGATGAAGGACACTAGTCCCCGGCAAAGCTCTAAGAGCGGTCCGGCATTCGGAGAAGAACTTGGACTCCCCCCTCGGTCTACGATGACCTTCTACCGAGGGGTCGGGTTTGAGATTGGGAAACGAGTTCTCAACCGCAGGGACCCAAGGAGCGAATGACCCAGGAAAGCCAATCTCTCTGCGTTTCTGTGACACAGGAGACTGGGCTGACCCAGGCGTCCCTCACTCGGACTCTGGACACAGACCTCTCTGCAGACATAGTGCTTACCCCCGTCCCACGAGGCGCTTTTGCAAGCGGGTTAGGCATTCTGCAGGGAGAGGAAGTACAGACAATCAGTAAAGGATGAGTGGGAAGACGTATGTAGCACACGCCTCCGCCCGACCCTTCAAGGACAATTTCCTTCTAATCCAAGTCTTAACCGACGATTTGACCTTGATCTGTACTTCCGACCAATTTTTCTCCAGCTGAAGTCCCGGTCCAAACCAGACACCGAGAATACGGACCGGTCCATCAGTCCAGCTGAAGATACCTGGAAGCGAGTTTACCCCAGTCCAGGCCCCCAACCGCAGGCCAACAGACTTGCTGCAGTTGAAGACGGCCCCTGTGACTTTTTCGTACCGCTTGAACGTACGTGTGGCAAGACACGAACATAGTGACGTCATCGGCGAACGCGGAAACCCTGGCTTGTGTGCCTCCAGGTAAAGCAATTCCGCGCAGGACTGGTGTAGCCGCCTCGTCCCTTAACTTGCGAAGGAGGGGTTCCAACGCCAGGACATACAAAAGAGGCGACAGCGGACAACCCTGACGCACCGACCGGGAGACGGCGAATGACTCCGACAGCTTACCGTTGATCTGCACCGCTACCGTCAGCCTGTCATACATGACAAAGATCTACTTGCGGAAGTCCGGATTAAATTCAGCGGCCTCTAGCGCAGATCCCAGGAACCGATGGTCGACCCTATCAAACGCCTTGGACTAATCTAAACTGATCAGGGCGGCTTCGGTGTCGTCTTCTATTCCCTCTATGATAGAGCGAATCAAATGAAGATTGTCCTGAATTGATCTCCCCTTCACAGCATAGCCCTGGTCTGGTTCGATCAAGTCAGTGATGACAACCTGCAAACGATTCGCTAGAATCTTTGCCAAAATCTTTAACTCTGTGTTTAGCAGAGTCAAGGGCCTAAAGTCGTCAAAAGTTTCCACCCCACCATGCCGTTGACCTTTCCTCAGCAATGTGATCACTCCCTTGGTCACCTTGTCCAGGGATGGATCCCTGGGCAAACCAATGGTTGAACATATCCTTCAGAATAGGGACCAACATGGGCGACAGCCTCAAGTAGAACTCATAGGGCAGACCATCAAGCCCCGGGGACTTGTTGTAGCCGACCTGCTTCAACGCAGTAATGACCTCACGTTCAGTAACAAGACCATCATAGCTAGCCGCTTGAGCCACCGTGAGGCGGGGTGAGTCAGCCAAATAGCTGCCAAACTCATCGACCCTGAGTCCAGGTAGTTGGGTGAAGCACTCCGATAGATGCTCCCGAAACTAGGGCGTGTCCTTCCAGGTTATGTACTTTACGAATGTACCTGTCCGAACCGCGCCTTAGAGCAGCCTTACGCTCAACAGCGTCAACATTCACAGCCTCGTTAGAAACTTTCATTAACCTAGCCCTAACTACTTGACCTTCATACCGCTCGCTAGCCAAGCGGCTGAGGTCCTGTGTAGCTAGTGCTTTCTCTAGGGAGTCCCCCCCTTCCACCGCCCGGGTCATCTTATCCTCTAAGCGCTTCTTTGCCTTAGCCTTATCTAACGCGAGGCGTTGGCTGTACTTGACAGAAAAGCGTCTAATTTTGGCCTTAAGACTAACCCACCACTTACTCCCTGTAACCGCACCCACTAAAGCCCGCTGAATTAGTTCAGTGACCTTCAACCGGTAGTCCTCCAGCTCCAACAAGGTGCTGTTGAACTTCCAGTATCCGGCCAGTTTAGGCCTAGCACTTAAGTTCAAACGGGCCATAACCAGTTTATGGTCCGAGTGTCCTAACAAGTGGAACGTGGGGCACAATAGAAAGTCTATGTCGCCTCTTCTAATTAACATCCGATCCAAGTAAGTACTCGGATGGGAAGGCACTACAGAATGCCACGTCCACATCTCCTGCCTCGGATGATCCAGACGGAATCTGTCGACGAGATCGCACGAGGCCATCAGGTCGAACAGACTGCTGTCACACTGCACCGACTCGCTAGCCCCCCACCCGACCTTATCTATACTGGGATCAAGGATTGCATTCCAATCACCCATTAAAAATTAACCGTTCCGGAGCCACTAAGAAGCCTTCCAACTGTCGAAAAATGGATACCCTCTCTACAGCAGAATTGGGAGCATAAACAGCGACAATCCGAAAGACACCGCTATTAACGGCAACATCAACAACAACCAGTCGCCCGTCCTCGCCTGCGTGAACAACATTCACCGATGCTGACAGGGTGCGACTCACTAGCAAGGAGATTCCATGACTATAAATATTGCCATATACTGAGTAAACATCGTAATCGTTTACCAGCACCTGGCAATTCTCGTCACAAACAAAGTGGGTCTCCTGGATAGCGGCAATATCTTCCTTAAGGGACACCAGGTCTCTCACAATGCGCGCGGCCTTGCTTCGACACCTGATGCCCCTCACATTCAATGTAGCCAAGTTTAAAGACATGGTCACTTACCTTAAGCAGTGTCACAGACGGGTCTGAAATCCTCGGCAGTCAGAACGTGGCAGGCCTGGCCGAGGCTCCCGGTAAGTAGATCCACGTCCAGAGGGAATGTTAGCTTTAGTGCCCTGTAGAGGGAGGGGTGGGTGTACACAGGGACTCTGCCCTCACATTTGAAGGATAAATTCCTTAGCGAAGGATGCTCCTCATCCACCAACTGCTGGCCCGGGATAGCATCCTTCGCTGCATTGATCATTGCCCAGAGGGCTTCAGTTCTGGCATCCTTGTTGACCCTAATAAACGTGGTCAACAAGGGAGCGTCTTTAAACTTGGTCGGGTCGGCTATGCTATCGCCGCCGACATGGGCCAAGTTCCTCAGTTTGTTGTACCGGACCTTTTGTTGTCTTTTAAGGTCTGGTATTGGTGAATGCGAATCCACTTTGCAAATCCTGTCCACCGGCAGAAAAGGGAGTTTCTTCGTCCTCTCTGTTCTGACAGGCTGAGGCTTAATTGGTGCTGGTAGAGTGTTGTTAAGATTTGAGGAGGGAGGGGGGTTTGGCGTGTTGTTGTTGTTATTAGGGGAGGGGCTTGGCTTGGGCGTCTCCTGAGGAGCCGATTGAACGGTGGTAACCTCCTCTGCCTCTGCCGCTTCCCTCTTCCTTTTGCTGCTTTTCCTCCCCTTCCTCCTCGTTTGATTATCCACAGTCTTGTCCCCCTCCTCTCGTTCTGACAACACTGTTTCCTCCTCCGACTCAGTCGGAGACGATGGGAGCTTCCTTTTAGCAGAGGAGGTTTGTACCTCCATCTCCTCTACCTTAGAGGCCTTTTCGTGGTGGTCCGCGTTTTTACCGGTGGTGTCCTTGTTTTTGTTTGCTGTGTGTTTACTGTTTGCAACTGTTGTTTTGTTGTCTGTGTTTGCAATGTTGATGTCGGTGCTTGAGGTGTTTTTGTTTTCTTGGGTGTCTGTAATCTTTTTTGTTTGTGTTGTTTGTGCCAGTGGTGTTTTTCCTTGTGGTGTCTGTGTTGTATTTGTTGATATTGCTAGTTGATGTGGTGGGTTTGTTAGTGTGATCTTTTTGGTTCTGTTTTGTGCTGTTGTTGTTGTTCACCGGCTTAACTGGTCTGTTTTTCCGGACCACTTTGCTCCAACCGGCCTCTTCATCCTGGCTCGCCGGCACGGCTGCTGTTGCTGGTTGTTGGGATGGCTGTTGCTTCGGTGGTCCTGCTGCTGGTCTCTTTGGGCAATCCTTGGCCATTTGGCCTTGCTTTAGGCAGTGCCAACAGTGCGGTCGCCTTCCTTCCACAATGACGGAGAGCGTCCAATCTCCGTATTTAAGAACGGCGGGGATTTTATCGAAGCTAGCAAGGTCCACACTCATAGAAAGTTTGTAGTTGCCTGTCATGAGGTTGCGTGGACCTTTCACTGGCCCAATAGCCTCAATGTCCCCGTATTGGCTCAGCACGGCGCCCAGCTGTTTTGATCCAAGGTAGCAGGGGACTCCCAACACCGACACCGTCGTCCGTCTCTTCCCTTGGTACTCCGGCTTCAGTGCCAAGTGCTTCCAGGTGATGTTAGGTGAGGCTTTTACTTTTGGTGTCCGCTGTTATGAAGGAGATGACGCGATGTTGAAGCTCCTCCACTACTCCCGGAAGGGGTTTGATTACGTTCCCTTCTGTGTAGTTTTTGAAGGTAGATTCAAAAAGGTCCCTGTAGTCCTGCGGAGTGAGTTGTTTTTGCTGTGGGCCCCAAGTCTTCTTCTCCTCGCCTTGGGGACAGCTCTTTGCCTGTTCCGCTGGAATAGTTCCACCCTCCTCCCCGGGTGTGAAACCTCCGCCCTTGTGGGGGTTCTTGATAGACTTTAGGGCTGGCCACTCCTCCGTTGATTTGTTGCCAGGGGACAACGCAGGGCAGTCCGCCGTTCCTTTGTGGATGGATTGGGTCCAACCTGAGCTTTTCCCTTCTTCTTCTTGGGAGGCTGCTGGTTGGGGTTCACCCTTGGACTTGGTGGTGCCTCCCCTCCTGGAGATGTACCTCTGCTGGAAGCTGGTGAAGGTGTAGCTGGGGGTGATGTTCCCCCTTTTTGGTCCCCGGGTGCCTTGCAGCTCCCCTCTTGAAAGGTGTTGCAGAGCGGGTCGTCTTCTCCATCCACAAAGAGAGCTTGGATGGAAGCGATTGTCTCCTCAAATTGTTCCTCGGTGTAGCTGGAACTTGCCGCCGGGGAGCTGCCCTTTAGGGGATCGGGGGAGACTTGTCCCGATGTTCCTTGGCTGGCTTCTGAGCCTCTGAGAGTGCCTGGCCCAGAATCCGTAGCCTTTACTCCCTCCAATGCATTGGCCACGCCTCGTTTATTGGCGCTGCCCTCGTGGGGAGTCGTTGTCAAGGCTCCTGCCGTGATGTCTGGGGTCGCCGCGGGCTGCGGCCCTACCCCGTCGGTCTTGCACAAGGTCGCCGCGGGCTGCGGCCCTACCTTGTTCTCCCCCTCCGTCTTGATGGGAGGTGGAGTTGCTCCCTCAGATGGGGATTCTTCTGCTGGGGAGACGTTGCGCAGTAGAGGTGACTTGCCTCTCTTGCCTGGCATCGTGGTGGAACTGCTGGCCGCTGACGCGGACCAAAATGTAGTGGGGAGAAAAGAAAAACCCAGGGGAATAGAGGGGGTGGAGGGGGAGGAGCGGGCTCAGAAGAATTAGAGTTTTGACCTCCCCTCACGGGAAAGTCGGGTTAGCAGCTCGAATCCCCCCGCAAGGAGGGAGAGCAGAGAAGAAATACGCAGTGGGTGCTAGCGAGTCAGATTGCCGCGTCGCAATTAAAAGAGAGAGGGGATAGACATTTCTGCCCACAGAGGGGAGCAAAAACGAAACACCCGCCCTTCCCCCACGTCACCCTACCCACTAACTACCCAACAGAAGCGAGAAAGTGAACCCTGCGAAGATAGACAAAGTTTTGGCCTGGCAGGTCAGAGTACTGCTCAGGCAATTAAGTGTGGAGAGAGTAGACCATCCCAGTCTCGAGAGGTGAGACCAAAACGAAGAAATAACAAAAAGGAAAAAACCAACAAAAGCCGGTCGCAACTACCAACTTAGTGGTGCTATTCCAAAATTCCAGACTCCCAGAAGGTATCTGTTTTCGGGTCCGAGCTCCCACAAATGTGGAGTCGCTCCTTGAGGTCCTGACTCCCCGAAAGAGGGGGTCTGGTCCTTGCTAACGAAGGTTAGTAAGTAATAAACACCTTAAACCTAGCCCGAGAGCCCGGTGGTGGATCCCTTCCAAGAGTGAATGTTTCGTAGCTGGAGAACAGATACTACACTTTGATCTTATTTATATATTTTATTTTCTGCAAAAGTACACACAATTTTCATAAAAATAAATTTCACAAAAACATGCAACAATTACTAAAAACAAAATTAGGCACAAGGCCCTATAAGAAATTGGGAGGGGGAGGGTACAGGGTCTTTGTGACTATCTAACAATGTGAGTTATGATGACTTTGGAGTCTTACTCTTGACTGGCAACATTTACCAAAATACCTGATTCACTCTGTGGATCCTAATCTAACTAAGAACCCCAGCGTTCAGTGTAAAAATAACATATTTACAGTTTGTATAAACGTTTCTGTGTGTTGTGCGTGCATTTTTTTTTTTTTTTTATTATGTGCATGTATGAGAAAATAAAGTTCGATTTCATTAGAAAATAAAAAGTTTTTGAATTAACAGTACAAAATGTTCGTGGAGTGGGGAAAAAACTAGCCAAAAAAGGTTCATTTCAAAAATAAAGAATAAATTCTACTGGGTTGTTAGTGAGGCCCCCCTGTGCTAATCTATGTGACTAGATCCCCCCCCCCCACTGTTTTCTGGGGAACCGAAAACAAGCAGGGCGATCCCTAATGGGGTTTGGGGAAGAAACCTTAATGGAGGTGGGAGAAAATAAAGCAATGGATGGAGGGGGTTGGAAGGTGACCTCTGAGTAGGGGGATGACCGGGGATATCAGAAAGCAAAGATGTGGCGCAGAGGGGATGGGCAGACTCAGAGGTTCTCTAGTACCAAAAAATAAAATCAGGAACAGGATCTCAATTGTACCACCAGTCAAGAGTCTTCTTAAGATGCCTTAGCTAGAATCTAAGCAGGATGGGTTCCAAAGGATCCAGCACCGCCCATGCCATGCCTAAGGAGGGAACACGTATTGAAACTTGGCTCCTCGACGGATGCACAGACTAGTGCTGTGCACCCACATCTTGTCAAATTCCACTCTAGGCAACCTCCTCCAATCGCATCTGATCTTTACTTTAAGCAAATGTTTAAAGAAAACGATCAGATCCCGATCAGGAACAGATGTCCCTTTGCAGACCAACTTGAGGCACGTGATCCAGATCGCCATGCGCGCTACTGCTAGGATCGCCAGGAAAACCATTCTTTCCTCCCTGGGGAATGGCGGCTCCATGTTGTAGACAAAAAATCCTTCGTCGAGATCGAACGGACACTTGGCATCGACGCGAGCTGTTACCCCTCCGACATACTCCAATAAGGACTGTATCCGGCTGCAACTAAAAAACGCGGGCCCGATCGTTTCGGGTTCGCATTCGTCACAGCACGGACAGAAGTGCCTCGTATGTTCTTTATACCGGAAGAGTTCGTCGAAGAGGGGCAGCGCATTTCAGACCAGTCGCCAAGTAAGGGAAAATTCCGAGTTGTTCAGAATCTCCCGTCCTGGTTCCCAACACCATTGAGAACGGACAACCTCCATCGACCATCCCATCCACCTACAAAGTGGATCCTTCGCGGTCCCCTCCACTAACTTCCGATATAGTTTCTTTCTCGGCTGATCGAGGACACTGGTCCCCGGCAAAGCTCTAAGAGTGGTCCGGCATTCGGAGAAGAACTTGGACTCCCTCCTCGGTTTGCGACGACCTTCTACCGAGGGGTCGGGTTTGAGATTGGGACACCAGTTATCAACCACAGGGACCCAAGCAGCGTCTTCTTCAAGCAAACGACCCAGGAAAGCCAATCTCTCGGCGTTTCTATGACACAAGAGACTGGGCTGACCCAGGCCTCCCTCGCTCGGACTTTGGACACTGACCTCTCTGCAGACATAATGCTTACCCTCGTTCCACAATAATGAGTCGAGGCGCCCTTGTAAGCGGGTTAGTCGTTCTGCAGGGAGGGGAAGTACAGACAAACGGTAAAGGATGAGCGGAAAGACGTATGTAGCACACGCCTCCGCCCGACCCTTCAAGGACAATTTCCTCCCAATCCAAGTCTTTACTGACGATTTGACCTTGGACTGTACTTCCGACCAATTCTTTTCCAGTTGAAGTCCCGGTCCAAACCAGACACCGAGAATATGGACCGGTCCATCGGTTCAGCTGAAAGTACCTGGAAGCGAGTTTACCCCACTCCAGGCCCCCAACCGCAGGCCAACAGACTTGCTGCGGTTGAAGATGGCCCCTGTGACTTCTTCGTACCGAGCGAGCGCCTCGACCACCGCTTGAATGTCCGTATGGCAAGACACGAACACAGTGACGTCATCGGCGAACGCGGAAACTCTGGCTCGTGTGCCTTCAGGGAGAGCTATTCTGCGCAGGACTGGTGTAGCCGCCTCGTCCCTTAACTTGTGAAGGAGGGGTTCCAACGCCAGGACGTACAACAGAGGCGACAGCGGACAACCTTGACGCACCGACCGAGAGACGGCGAATGACTCCGATAGCTTACCGTTGATCCGCACCGCTACCGTCGGCCTGTCATACAAGACAAAGATCCACTTGCGGAAGTCCGGATTAAATCCGGCGGCCTCTAACACAGATCCCAGGAACCGATGATCGACCCTATCGAATGCCTTGGACTGATCTAAACTGATCAGCGCGGCTTCGGCGTCGTCTTCTGTCCCCTCTATGATCGAGCGTATCAAATGCAAATTGTTTTGAATCGATCTCCCCTTCACAGCATAAGTCTGGTCTGGTTCGAACAAGTCAGCGATGACAACCTGAATTCGATTCACAAGAATCTTTGCTAAAATCTTTAGCTCTGTGTTTAGCAGAGTCAAGGGCCTAAAATCATCGAAATTTTCCACCCCACCATGCCATTGATCTTTCCTCAGCAATGTAATCACTCCCTTGGTCACCTGTCCAGGGATGGAACCCTGAGCAAACCAATGGTTGAACATATCCTTCAGAATAGGGACCAACATGGGCGACAGCCTCAAGTAAAACTCGTAGGGTAAACCATCAAGCCCCGGAGACTTGTTGTAGCCGACCTGCTTCAACGCAGTAATGACCTCATGTTCAGTAATAAGACCATCACAGCTAACTGCCCGAATCACTCGCGCCGCCATAAGGTGGGCGAGTCAGCCAAATAGCTGCGAAACTCCTCGACCCTGAGTCTGGGTAGTGTGGTGAAGCGCTCCGGTAGATGCTCCTGAAACCCCTCGCAGATCTCCCGAGTCGAAACTAGGGCGTGTCCTTCCAGGTTATGTACTTTACGAATGTACCCGTCTGAACCGCGCCTCAACAGCGTCAACATTCACAGCCTCGTTGGAAACTTTCTTTAATCTAGCCCTAACTACTTGACCTTCATACCGCTCGCTAGCAAAGCGGTTGAGATCTTGTTTAGCTAGTGCCCGGGTCAGCTTATCCTCTAAGCGCTTCTTTGCCTTAGCCTTATCTAACGTGAGGCGTTGGCTGTACTGGACAGAGAAGCGCCTAATTTTGGCCTTAAGACTAACCCACCACTTACTCCCTGTAACCGCCCGCTGAATTATATCAGTGACCTTCAACTGGTAATCCTCCAGCTCCAACAAGGTGCTGTTGAACTTCCAGTATCCGGCCAGTTTAGGCCTAGCACTTAAGTTCAAACGGGCCATAACCAGTTTATGGTCCGAGTGTCCTAGCAAGTGGAACGTGGAGCAAGATAGGAAGTCTACATCGCCTCTTCTAATTAACATCCGATCCAAGTAAGTACTCGGATGGGAAGGCACTACAGAATGCCACATTCACATCTCCCGCCCCGGATGATCCAGACAAAATCTGTCGACGAGATCGCACGAAGCCATCAGGTCAGACAGAGTGCTGTCACACCGCACCGACCCACTTGCCTCCCCGACCTTATCTATATTGGGATCAAGGATTGCATTCCAATCGCCCATTAAAACTAACCATTCTGGATCCACTAAGAAGCCTTCCAACCATCGAAAAAAGGTTGCCCTCTCTACAGCAGAATTGGGAGCATAAACAGCAACAATCCGAAACACACTACAATTAACAGCAACATCAACATCAAGCGCCCGCCCGTTCTCGTCTGCGTGAACAACATTCACCGGCGCTGACAGGGTGCGATTCACTAACAAGGAGATTCCACGACTATAAGTATTGCCATATGTTGAATAAACATCGTAATCGTTTACCAGCACCTGACAATCCTCGTCACAAACAAAGTGGGTCTCCTGGATAGCGGCAATATCTACCTTAAGGGACACCAAGTCTCTCACAACGCGCGAGGCCTTGCTTCGACACCTGATGCCCCTCACATTAAATGTAGCCAAGTTCAAAGCCATGTTCACTTACCTTATTCAGTGTCACAGACGGGTCTGAAATCCTTGGCCGTGAGGACGTGGCAGATCTGGCCCAGGCTGCCGCTAAGTAAGTCCGATGAGGGTAATCCATCCTTGGCCACGCCTCCCACGTCCAGGAATAGCGATGGGTGTACATACATGGGGATTCTGCCCTCACATTTAAAGAAAATGTAGGTCAGCGACGGATGGTCCCTGTCCACCAGCTGCTGGCCTGGGATCGCATCCTTCGCTGCCTTAATCATAGCCCACATTCCTTCAGTTCTAGCGTCCTTGTTGACCCTAACGAAAGTGGTCAACAAGGGAGTGTCCTTGAATTTTGTAGGATCTGCCACGTTGTCTCCTCCGACGTATCCAAAGCTCTTTAGCTTATTGTACCGGACCTTCTGTTGTCCTTTGAGGTCCGGTGCCGGTTGGTGAGGGTCAGGTTCACAAATCCTGCCTCCTCGCAGGAAGGGGAGTTTTTTGGTCTGTTCAGTGCGGATTTTGGGAGTGGGGGAGGGGACCTCTTTTGGTTTGGGGGGAGACTGGGTGCTTGGGGAAGGGGTAGACTGTTCAGTTCCTTTGTTTTGGCTCCTATCACAGGATGAGAGGCGGGAAGGGTTTCTTGGGGCCTTTGTAATAGAGGGGGAAGGTTGTTCGGGCTGCTTGGGTGGTGGGATTACAGGGGGCTCAGCCTGTGTTTTTGCGAGGGAGTCCTTCTCAGTCTCAGTGGGGGTACGGGGGTTTGCACGTGTCTTGCGGCTTTTCCTCCTCCTGGCCCTCCTGATCTCTGTCGCGCTTAAGGCCTTGGAAGCTGCTGTTGTCTCTTCCTCTGCCTCTGACACGACCTCCTCCTCCTCAGATTCTGGTAATTTCCTCTTGTTTGAGGAGGAGGGTGTCTGCGTGTCCATTTTTTCCGGAACTGTCTCGTTCTTTGGTTGTTCTTGGTCTTGGGTGACTGTCTGCAAAGATGGCTGTTTGTTGGTCCTGCCTTTCTTTGCGACCGTCACCCATCCTGTTTGTACCTCTGGAGGATTTGCGGCCAGCGCGGGAGCAGCGGCTTGATTTTTCGTCTTGCTTGGTCCCGCTGCTTTTGTTGGCTTCTTTCCCCCATTCTTCTTCGGACAGTCTTTGGCCATGTGCCCTTGTTGTGTGCACAGCCAGCAATGGGGCTTCCTCCCTTCCACTCTAAGGGATAGTGTCCACTCTCCAAACTTGAGTGTGGCTGGGATAGCATATAATCCAGCCTTGTCCCGGACCATTTGTACTTTGTAGTCCCCGATCATGATATTTCTTAAACCGCGGACCAGGGTAACTTCCTCCACGTCCCCATACTGACTGAGGATGGCCCCCAGTTGTCTAGCCTCCATGTAGCAGGGGATGTTTAGAGCAGAAACATTTGCTCTCTTTTTGTTCATATATATCGGTTGGAGCTTGATGTTCTTGCTCTGATGACTGGTCCTGGACAGCCTGACTGCATCTTCGGAGGTGGGGAGCAGAACATCCCACTGTGCGTAACTTCCACCTGACCCGGGAGGGGCTGGATGTTGTTCCCCTGGGTGTATTCTTTGTAAGTGGAGTTAAAGAGTGCTCTGTAGTCCTCGGGCGTCAACTTTCCTTGCTGCTCTTTGGGGCCCCATGCTGGTCCTCCGTCCTGTTGGGTGTCAGCTGTACTCGGGACGGGGGGGGGGCGTAGCTGGTGCTGTTGGGCTCTCCGTCGTTGTGGGCGTTACTGGCTTTGGAGCCGGACCGTTACCAGGCAAAGTTGGCCATTGCGCATTTGAAGTTGATGCGTCCTGGCTTTGTCTGCTCTCCAGGCCACTCCCCTTTCTTTTGATCTTTTTTCGTTGCTGGGTGGCCGTCTCCTTGGAGGATGGTGGTGTCTCCCCTTCTGGGGCCGTGTTCCCAGCTGATGCTTTAGTTAGTACCGTCAAGGGTGTCTCTCCCTCCAGTTTGATTTTGTTAACGCTGGCTGGAGAGTCATCCCCTTCCCGTACTTTACTTTTCCTGTCTTGGTCCTCTTGGGGAGTGTTGAGGGGCCAATCACTGTCCTCCCCGTTGAAGAGCGAATGGATGGAGGCTATTGCAGCTTCACACAGCTCCTCAGTTTTGTCCGCGGTGCTGTTTTCCTCCTTCGCTGTTGGGGAGTTGCCCTTTGGGGGAGCAGGGGATGGGTTTCCCGATCTTCCTCCCTTGGCTCTGCCATCTTGGGTTGCAGCTGGTTTGGTTTGTTCTGCAATCTCCTCGGCTGGTGATGTTGCAGCAGCTTTTACCGCTGGGTTGCCCACGCGGGGAGCGGCTGCAGGTTCTTTTCGGGGGCTCGCCGCGGACTGCGGCCCTACCCACCCAATTTCTTCCAAGGTCGCCGCGGGCTGCGGCCCTACCTTGTTCACTGCCTCCGTCTTGCTGGGAGGTGAAGTTGCTCTCTCAGATGGGGATTCTTCTGCTGGGGAGACGTTGCGCAGTAGGGGTGACGTGCCCCTCTTGCCTGGCATCGTGGTGGAACTGTTGGCCGCTGACGTGTGAATGTATCAAAGTTTTTATTTTAGTAAGAGTGGGAAGATATGTGGGTTTAATTATGAAAAATGATTATGGAAATTTGTAACATATCCAAGAATTATGGGATTCAACGACATACGTCCACATATATATACTTACAGATTATCCAGAATCCTACGGGATTGAATGAGATACATGCAAATATATGCAAGCAGAATACACAGGCGCCTGGGATCCAATGAGATAGATGCAATTATATATTAACAGCATACCTGGCGTTGCCTTGGATTGAATTAGATTGATTGAAATATATACTAACAGAATACCTTGCGTCGCCCAGAATTTCATTGGATTGATTGAGATATATACTAGCAGAACATCTGGCGTTGCCCGGGATCGAATGAAATAGGTGAGAATATATATTAGCAAAATACCTGGCGTTGCTTGGGACTGGATGAGATAGGTGGAAATATATATTAGCAGACTATCCTGCATCGCCCGTATTGAATGAGATTGGTAGAAATATATAGGATTTAATAATGCAGGTGCAGATAAAAACTAGCAGAATACCTGGCATCGCCTGGGATTAAATGATATAGGTACAAATACAGAATAGACGAATACTTGGCGTCGCCCGGGATTGTATTAGATAGCTGCACTTATACAAAAGCAGAATATCCGGCATTACTCAAACTTGCATGAGATACGTGCAATATTTATTTATTTGCAATATCCCCGGCGTCGCCCGGGATTGAAGGAGATTGATGGAAATATAATTAGCAAAATTCCTGGCGTTGCCCGGGATTGAATGAGATAGGGGAAATATATATTATCAGAATAATCAGCGTCGCCCTGGATTAAATAAGGGTGGTGAAATATAAAGTTTGTACCGGAAATGGCTTAAACAATTTTCTATTTTTCTATCTCAAAATTACTTCATTTGTGATGTTGATTCCAGATATGGCTTAAACAGTTAATGATCTCACAATTAGATTAATACATATGTATTGTTGATTTTCTATGAAAGTTTCCTAGGCCAGTTTCTATAGGGGGTGATCTATATTTGTTAAAATGTTTTATGTACTCATCCAGGAATGATGTGATGGTTGTAGTAGTGGGTAGAAAGAAGCATGATTATGTCAATTTTAAACGTGCTCTTGAGTTTTCTTTTGGTGGTTAAGTTAGAGAAAGTAATGTCCGTTTTGGGGTAAAAAAAAGTTTGTGAAATTGTTTAATATATCTATTTAAATGACCCGTCTTAGTGTAAGTAAAATTATTTAAATATGTGTTGTATATTCACCGTCCTTGCAAAGGTAAAATTATTTCATATACATGCTGTAAATTATCTAACCTAGGTAAGATACAATTATTTCATTTCGTCTAATACCCGTCCTAGCTAGGTAAAATATTCTTTTGCTCGAAATAGCAAATGATACATAAACATTAAAAATTTCATACTCCTAAGAATTACAAATATATTCAAAATCAAATTCAATTTTCTCATTGTTTATACGGTCCCGAGTTACTTCCTAAAAATTGTTTAAGTCTTCTTAAAATGATGGTAGCCTTGGTGGTAACAGAAATTATTTAACATGTTGAACAATACCTGCCGATAGTATGGGAAATTGTTTCATGTATGTATTTTAATTACCCGTCCAAGGGTAGGTAAAATTATTTTAAATATGTGTTGTATATTACCCATCCTCACAAATGAAACATGAAATATGAAATAAATATATATGGTATAAATTACTTATCCTAGATAAGGTACAATTATTTGATACGTGTAATACCCATCCTAGGGTAGGTAAAATATTAATTTGCTCGTAAAAGCTAATGATACATAGACATTAAAAATTCCTCTATCCCAAGAATAACAAATATGTTCAAAATTAACTTCAATTTTCTCATTGTTTATACGATCCCGAGCAACGCCGGGTAGCTCCGCTAGTCTATATATATATAAGCGAAAATGTGTGTATGTATGTTTGTATGTATGTATGTGTGTTTGTGTGTCCGCTAAAAACTTTCGACAGACAGAACAAAAATTCACAAACTCGGTATCATATTGAAGCTCCATCCTTCGCTCGAAAAATATCGAAAAATTGGCCAAGGACGTTCATTTTTTCACCCCGAAATCGACAATTTTCGACAGGGGGGGGGTAAACAAAAACGGTCCTCTCGTGATGACGACCGGTTCTACGTATGCGTCAGATGACGTCATGACCTGATTTACTTTAAATTTTAATATCGAAACAGGCTTATTTAAGCCATTTTTCACGTGTTTGTTTTTCTGTTTTCTTTTTAGTTTTTTCTATTTTTACATTTAACATTGTTCGTTTGCCTTACGTTAGTTTTTTTGTGGATTTTTTTTCGATGTTGTGATTACCCCCTCCCCCGCTTAAGTTTTAACGTTCGTTTTCTTTTTTTACTTCGCTTATAACAACCAAACCTGGTCATTGACCTCATTTGCTGAATGTCATTGTCGTCGTAACGCTCGACGACTTCCGTGCACACACCTGTCAATTTGGTTCTTACTTAAATAAATTCAAACATCTTTCAGTAACTCATTCTGGCTGGCCGATTTTATTTTCAAACTTCGCCTCAGGGCTTCGGGTTCGATCCTACCCCCCCCCCCCCGGGTTTCTTTTTTATTTAACACCACACACACCTCCAAACACCCACACACCTCCAAACACCCGGGCAACGCCGGGTACCCTCGCTGAATGTCTGAATTTGTTAGATGAAATAAAGTGATTTTTTTAGATCGTAAATGGCATCAGACATTTCTGGGACTGACTTCTTATAGACCTCTCTCTTAAAAATATACATGAAATAATGTGATTTTCAGATCGTAAACTGCTTCAGCCATTTCCGCGACTTACTCTTTATGCCCCTACCGTTCCCTTCAGTTGCTTTCACAATAATATGAGGAGAAATAAGGTATAGTATTCTACCCAAGAAATAAGGTACTCGTACAGTATTCTGTCTCTATGAGAAAATGAAAATTCATACTATTGGATGATTTGATGTGATTTTCGGTTTGAAAAACTTTTATGGGCGTCACAGGTAAGATTTTCTGTGTTTTTTTCATATAGGTATTATACTGTACAAGTACCTTATTATTTTTAATTAAACTACTCGATTATTTTACATAATTTTCGGTTTTGCTAACTATTTTGTACGTCACGGCTAAGAGTTTCTTTTTCATATAGGTACTATACTGTAGAAGTACCTTATTTATTATTTAAAAGTCATACAACTCGATGATTTTACGTAAGATTCAGTTTAATTCACTTTTATGTATGTCAGAGGTCAGATTTACTTTGTTACTCATGTGGATACAAGTACCTATTTCTTGAGTCGATTACTGTACAAGTACCTTAGTTTTTATTTAAAAATGAAACACTGATTATTTTATGTAATTTTCTATTGTGCTAACTTTTCCACACGTTACGACTAAGAGTATGTTTTTTGTGTGCTATACTGCAGAAATACTTTATTATTAAAAGATTATACTACTCGATGATTTGATGTGAGTTTCGGTTTTAATAATAACAGATAAGATTTTCTTTTCGTTACAGCTAAGAGTTTGTTTTTTTCTTATAGGTGTGGATACCACGTGTTAACTATTATTAAACAAAGAAAAAGAAAATAATGCTTGGAATAGTTGCTTTGTGATAACCAAATGAACACGATTCCCCCACTCCCGTCTAAACAAAAACTGAGGAGATAATGCCTGGGAGATTACCCCTGTCTAAAAAAAGAAGGTTTGGTAATCCCTTGAAGTTTCCAGAGCACTTAATCGTGCTTCGTCCTACACCACCACTACCACCACCGTGACGTCATATAGTTTTGTAACATTAAATATAGTAGTTGAAAAAAAAAGAAAACACTTTTTCTTACAATTAATCAGAAGTGACTTTTCCAGGGCATTTTTATAATTAATCAGAAGTGACTTTTCCAGGTCCAGGTAGTTGATAAAAAATTTTCCTAGCCATTAATGTTTATTATTATTAGCCATTTGAAATATTCTACTTTCATTTTAAGGAATGTCAGGATTATAACATTCGAAGCGAGATTTGAGTAGGTATATAATATTTTCACCCGAAATGCGTTAGAATATTTAATTATTGCAACATGACATATAAGTAGGTAATAATGTTTTCACCTGAAATGCGGAGTTTTGAAGGATTATTAAACAACAAAATCACTACATGCTTTTTTTACTAGCGACACCAATTTTGTTTTGTTTTATTAACCATTTGAAATATTCCACTTTCCTTGTAAGAAATGCTAAAGTGATAACAGTTAAAGTGAATTACGGTATTAATATATAGACTATATTTATTAATTTGTGAAAAGAAAACAAGTAAATTATTATTTACTAGCGGGGAGGGGAGGCGCCCGGTTTTGTCCAGTCGTAAAATACGCCTAAATATGATATTTTAATTTGTCCAGATTTCGTATAGATTATTATAGAGTCGTGATTTCAAAAGTAAAACAAGTATTTAAGTGCCATCAGCTAGAATCGAAACTGAAAGCAAAACTGTAGCATTCAAAGCTGGTAACGTTACCACTGTACCAATGTGACACACATATGACTGATTAAAAATCAAAAATAAAAAAAAACTAAGATGAATGTACAAAATGTATAACGATTTTTCAATTTTGACCCGTTTTCGACACCTTAAAAATTATTTTAACCAGTTAAAATACCCATAAAAGAATGGTCCGTAAAAAAATCAAATTATTTGAGGCTCCTAGTGCTATGCTACGTCTTTTAGTTTTAGAAGAGATAGAGTTTTGAAAATATGAACAGACAGACAGACATATTTTTTACTAGCGACACCAATTTTGTTTTGTAAATAAAAATCAGCCCAAATGCGATAAAATGCACCGTTTTGTCAAATGATCACCAGTGAGTAAAAACTGCTAAAGATGTATTTGTAAAAGTCTCATAAAACTCACTATGTTTGTCTGCCTTTCTGTCTTCATATTTTCAAACTCTATCTTTTCCAAAACTAAAAAGTCGTAGAACGATGCTAGAACCTCAAATGATTGGATTTTTTATGGGCCGTTATTTTATGGGTCTTTAGCTGTAGAGAATGGGAACGACCGATCCGACGGGTCGGGAAGGAGTAAAACACTGGTCATCATGCAGTGTTATAAATTCAGCAGTTCAGCCAGCACTAGTCACGGACTCGGTATACTTTGAAGTCCACTTCACATGGCGCTACGAACAGGATCCATTTCTACAGGATTATTTTTCTTACTGCAATTTGAATAGTAATAGCGTCAACAATGCAATAATGAAAAATACTAGCAAAGAGTTGAGCGGTTGAATTTACAAAAAGAAAACAATGAGCTTCAGGCCAGCAAGGAAAATGTGTCAAATCAACCCCACATTAAAAAACCAGACAGACCTGTGATCGAAGATGGTTACACTGACAGTGACTGATCGACACATCGACCGGTCGACACATCGACTGGTCGACACATGGACCTTGTACAAACAAATGTGCAGTTTAACCAACCCTGTGGAAATACTCACTGAATTAAGAATAGCTTGCTCAAACAAGGTAAACAGACTTTTGTTCAAACTAGTAGGGTTCCAAACTCTTAATGGAGCCACAGAAGAACGGCTCCTACAGCATATACGACGTTGCAGTGAAAGTTCTACATCAAGAGGTGTATAGAGACATAGATTCCACAATACAAGACAGCAAGAAGGGGGGTTCCACACAGTTTTTAGCAAAGCTTCGGTCCCAAGCGAAGTTTTGTAACTTTACTGTCCAGTGTCTTAACAGGAGCTGCCGACTAACTATAAATTATTCGTCAGACAGGGTGGCTGGTCAACTCATAGCTGGACTTGCAAATACAGAATACCAGTACAAGTCGTTGGCTGAAGCCAATATTTTGACAACAGTGGAACAGAAATTCCACAGACTGGTTAGTCAACGGATACATCGACTCCTTATTTGCAAAGCAGCCTAAATGAGCGTTCGACGTTTGACCCAATGAGGTCCAAGAAGATACCGTCTCTGAAGAGGGAGGACCCAGAAGCCCTAGAAATAAACCGTGTGAAGGGTGTGGGAGGACATCACACCCCAACGGAAGAACTGTCCAGCGAGGGAACTCAGATGCCATAATTGCAGAAAGTGTGTTGAACACGAGAGAGGTCATAACCATAGTTTTGACCATAGTTTAGGTCGGTGAACCAAACTCTAAATCAAGGTCACCTCCCGAATTTGCTAATTGAATGCAACCAATCACATAGATAAACTGCTGAAAAACAGTTGTGCTCTGATTACTGAGAGTGTGGTCAGTTAGTGGTGCAATTTCCCCTTACATCGACTCAAGCCATCTTGATTCTTGTTGGAAAATGTTTGGTTAATTATCTATGCCAAACCGATTGAACTGACAAGCTATTCCAAGTACAGATATGATTTCATTTGCTAACAATTATTCAGGGTCAGTGGGTCAACTCTTTTGTGTTGAATTTCTTTTGTCATCAATAAAAATCGTAATTGCTCAGAAATAAATCTTTAACCCAAACAATAAATTATTTCTCATTCTCACCTGGTCGGTGTGTCGATTCTCTTACTTAGCCAAACACCCATATGCACCCGACTTATATCTACTAGTGAATGTATCTAATGTAGTCAGGGCCCATAGGTATTATAGCAATTAGTACATGGCTTCCACCTCACCTTATTTGGCCTAGAGGTTAAATCTACCGGGACTAGCTACACTGATGAGGCCCTGAGGTTTCATCCAAATGACTGCATTACAGTATGCTTCTGAGAAGAGTCGTAACATGCAGAAGCAGGATTGATACTGCCATTTGAATTATAAAAGCTTGCATACAAAGACAAACAACAGAGTTTCCAAAAGATAGACAATTCAAGGATGTTTTGAGATGAAGAGCAGCGTTCATTCTCGTGTGAAAATGAAATGTTATGTGCAGGAATTCTTAAACGATTAAGTATATTTTATGCAGTTTCTGATTGGTTGATAGCAGAGCGTGTTTCCATCTGATTGTTCAGTTCTTATCACCTCTGTTTATTAATATAACCTTCCAAAATTTGTAACCATACCTTTGTAGGAATACGAAAAATATTGTAACAAAATATTATTTCGGACATGGTTAAAAACGAGATTGTGAAAGAGACGAAAAATGCAGCGATATTTTAGTACAAATTGACAAATAAACAGGGGCATTGGAATTTGAGAAAACGTATTTATTTCAACTGCTGCTGTATGAGTTTGTGTATGTGTAAATTCAGTAAAAACTGTAAAAAAAAATATATGGATATTAGTTTGTCAGTCAGTTAAAATCATGAAATAAAAACCGTTACTTTTGTAACATTTTCCTACGTTAATGTTCATTGTTCATTTAAGAATTGACATCCACACGTGATTTATTCTTCCTCTATTTTGAATCTGTTCATTTCTCATATTTTTATACAATTCCATGCGCTATTTACTTAATGCAATATTTATATCAGAAGTTATAGATTTGTAATAACATTTTTGTTTGCCTTTCGAGCTTATTAAGACCATTCAAGAAATTTATTTAATGCGAATTTTATTTTTAAACTCTAAAACCACATCGACAAAGAAATTAGTTTTACCCATCGAAAATATTCTGTGTTGCATACTGTGGTTAAATACAATGACCCCACAACTCAATCTTCACTCTTCAATCCTGCAGTCCAATGCACTTCTGACAGCAATTGCTTCTGCCAAACAAAAAAGACACCCTCTCTCCCAAATACAGGCTTTTTATAGGACAAAACCGTCCAAAGTTATTTGCATACTCTTCCCATGATCTCTAGTCTATAAATAGACGCAGTGGCCATTCTCTTCTTCTTCTTCTTCTTCTTCTTCTTCTTCTTCTTCTTTCACTCTCTGAAGCGGGCGTTGCCAGTGGTAAAAGGTTTGCACGATTTTTTTTTTTTTTTTTACTGCACGCCCCCATGATCATTAAAGATCATTCACATCTCATAATCCCGTGTCCAGATCGGCGCATTGCGTTCTCTTTGCGGTCTCTGCATCGGCACCGGTTCATCTTCATCACTCCCTGCCTCAGTACCACCATCCTCATCACCTAAATGGACCACACGCCTTAAATCTAAAACATGTCGTGGCATTCCATTAACACTTAAGTTGTTTGGGGATTGCACTCCTGTTATCACTCCTCTTCCCCACTGCGTTGTGCATCGGGCATTAGGCGGTTTCACCCAAACTTCTACTCCTATTTGGATTCTGGCTGGTCCTTGATCATTAATTTCCGGTGACATGTCTCTAGGATGCCTCCATTCGTAATTAAAGATTGCTCTATGTGGTACTGTGTCATCTCTTTGTCCGACCTTAGAGGACATGTTGTACCAAAATGTGGCCTCTTTAGGCGATATTCTTCCTCTCTCAGCTATTGCTTTCACGGTCCGATGATGTCGCTCCACAATGCCATTTCCTCCAGGTCTGTAGGCTGCCCTGTAATAACTTTTAATCTTCCATTTTTTTTAGCATCGTCTGAAAGATTTCTGAGCGAAAAACAGTGCCGTTGTCCATTATCACCTCCCTTACTAGACCTCGTTCAAGCATCACCTTTTCTAATTCAGTTGCAACTGCAGAAGCGGCTTCCACTCGCAGTTCCTTCCATATCGCCAGTCTACTTGGCCCACAATCAATTATTGATAAGTACGCTCCCCCTCGGTAGTGTGCTATGTCAATAGCTAGTCTCGTCCAGTTCGTTAAAACTCCAATTTCCCCAGGATTATGTATATTTGGGGCAGGATCGATCGATTGACACCGAACACAGTTCTTTACTATCATCTGAATTTCTTCCCGTTTTACATTCGGATCCACTTGCCTCACCAAATATGATGTTCTCTCCACTCCCATGTGATGCATGTCATGCAACTCTTTAATTTCTCCAATTCCAAGACAGCATATCGGCGCCTCCTCTTTCTCAATTAACCACTGTTTTTTTATCCGTGTTAGCGCATCTGCCTTGTTTCTTTCAGAAGGCACAAACACTGCTTTTATTTGCAGTTTCAATTCAGACATCAACTTTCTAAGCATCCCTAATCTCCGCTTTATTATCACTTCTCCGGCACCCTTTGTTCGTATTCTGCCACTCTCCTCTACAGTAGAGTTCACCCAACTGAGTACAGTGGCTGAATCAGTTCTTATTTCAATATTTGTCAGTCTCCATTTGATAGCTAAATTGACACCCTTTAGAACAGCATCTAATTCAGCTATGTTAATGTGATTAAAGTCATCACTTTTCCTCAGCCAAGTTGCATCTTCCGCCACCACACCGCCAATCTCGACAACCACGCCAGTTGCAAAATTGCTTGCATCACACCACACGACTCCTGTGCTCACTTCAGGTATGTGCCAAGCGCCATTAACAGGGTCTTCTTTTTTCACCTCAGCTAGAACCTCCTGCATCACTTTCATGGTTCTGCAATCAACTTTTTCTTCCCAATCCATTCCATTTGCTCTTCTTTTCACATAACTACATGCTAATCGCAGCCATCCAGCAATTGGATAGTGCCCCAATAATTTACCACAGATCGAAAATAGCTTCCGCCTACTAATTTCTCCCCCCATCTCTGGGATCTCGTTGCCTTTCCTGAACATTAGTGCACCCATCTTATTTTTCATAAGCTTAAGGCCCAGTGCCACTCCTCCGTCCAGGGATTCCGGAGATTTTGCTGCTAACCCAAACCCCTTCAAATGTTCCACAACTTCCTGTGTCGATATTCTCGTTACGTCTACCATTATATCATCAATGTATGAATCAGTGGCCTCTTTCGTCCTACTTCCTTTCTTTAATACTGTTTTTGAAATGGCTGCCATAATCTTTGGTGCGACATTGAGTCCGAATCCTAATCGTGTTAGGCAATAGGTCTTTCCTTTATAACAGACCAGCTGGTACTGCCATAGTTTCTTTGCCACATGTAGTTGCAGGTAGGCAGACTTAAGGTCCACTATTGCGGTCCCTCCTACCAACTGTCTCCACTTTCTTATCTTTTCATCACATACATCTATTATGTCGCTCCCTGTATGACACGCCACAAAACGGTTCAACTCACGAAAGTCGAACACTGGCCTAACTTTCCCTTTTGTGGCCTGAAATACTGCCGTCAATGGCAACACGCCTTTTCTTTCTCCTTTCCATGGTAACAGAATACCATCCGATATCCATCTTTCCACCTCTTTCTCGAATTCTAATTTCTTATCGCCTTCCAGAGAGTTTTTATAATATTGGACTTTGTTCTGCAATACTGGAGGCTCTTCCTTCCATGTCCATCTTACTGTCCATTTATCTCCATCGAAGTTTGCTTCAAAGTCTTTATCCTCGATTTTGCAAACATTCAGCTGATGGGCAGCCACGGCACATTGTATATCTCCAAACTTCACTTTGGCTTTCTTTATAGTTACACCTCCCAGCTCATTAATCACGTCCATTCCAATTATGACGTCGATCCCATCAACGATGTGATTCATCAAGATTGTCCTCACCTTTACGTGCATTCCACAGACTTTTATCTCCACTTGTCTGGCTCCTTTACATTCTATATTCCTCCCATCAACTGCTTTCACTGTACCGCTCCTTCTATATCCCTTCAAAAGTTTGGAATTGATTAAAGTAGTGGTGCACCCAGTATCGACACGTGAAGTCATTACAGAATCATTCACCTCTACTTCTATTATAGGAAGAGGCCAGTATCGCACCTTCATTTCATTGCTAGGGTAGCTTGCGGCACAGAAGCTCCTCCTTGCCCGTTTCCCTGAATCTGAGGACAATATCTCGCAATGTGGCCAAATTTTCCACAATTGTAGCATGTTGCCTTGGCTCTAGGGATCTCTGTGCAATCTTTTTTTAGGTGCGGTCCTTGACATCTAAAGCACTGAAGGCTTGATTCTTTCTTTCCCTTATTAGTCTCATTAGTTTGCGCATTTGCGGCCAATGTCCGAGTTTCTACGACCCTTTTGCTGACTAAAAGCCGTGCAGTCAGTATCAGTTTGCTGACATCCATTCTCTCTATGTTCGGTAGCTGCTGTAATGCCACAGATATATCGTCTGGGAATCCAGTTATGAATGCCAGTTTGGCTGTATGTTCCAGCCCTCTTCCCAGATATCCCGCCAGTCCAGCCAATCTTTTGATTTTATTAGCATAAACATCCACCGATTCTCCTGTCCACTTGAATCGTTGCAGTTTTTCGTATGCCTCAAAAGACCCCTCAGTGAAGGCGGTCACGAGTCTCATCTCTATCAGTTCTGCATCTTGTTGTTCTGCATTATTCATCTCAAGATAGAGAGCGAGTGCATCTCCCTGCAAAAAAAGTGGAATAAAACTGGCAAGGTCTGGCACATGTTGAAGCTTAGCCACCAGTTTTACTTTCTTTATCCATCCGACTACATCACCTTCTCCACTAAAAGGTGGTATCACATCTTTTCCCAATCTCAACATCCCAGATTCCATGATCTGTTCTTAGCCGAAATAGCTTGTGGTTAAATACAATGACCCCACAACTCAATCTTCACTCTTCAATCCTGCAGTCCAATGCACTTCTGATAGCAATTGCTTCTGCCAAACAAAAAAGACACCCTCTCTCCCAAATACAGGCTTTTTATAGGACAAAACCGTCCAAAGTTATTTGCATACTCTTCCCATGATCTCTAGTCTATAAATAGACGCAGTGGCCATTCTCTTCTTCTTCTTTCTTCTTTCACTCTCTGAGGCGGGCGTTGCCAGTGGTAAAAGGTTTGCACGATTTTTTTTTTTTTTACTACACATACATTAAAAGAAAATTGGATAATTGTTATTTTGTATTTGTCCATAAAAGCAAAATACAATGGCAATTCATAGTGTGTGTAGAAACGCATGTGAACAATGGTATAGAGCAACAAAACGAATTCCATTACGACTGAAAATGTATAATGAGGCAAATATTTCTAGCGACACAAATACAAAGATATTCTTTGGCCAGAGTAGACGAAATACATGAAATAATTATGAGTTTTGAACAGTTTGAAAGCATATTTATGATGCGTTCTTGCTTCAAGTGTTTAATCCCTTATTAACATTTAGATTCTTATTTTTTTAATTTCTACCATTTTAAAGATGCATATATACGACATATATACTAATCAATTGTGGATGACATACATATATGCACGAAGTGTAATCTCTTACATAAGTAGCACCACCAGATGTTTACATGTACGCATCAAGGAACACTTGAACACCTGAATCTTCTTCTATAAATACATTATCTCATTATTGCATCGAAACCTTGATAACTTAAAAATTTCGGCAGCATTCCTTATCTCTAAACACAAGCCTTCCATAAACAACAGGCTAGAGTTAAACTCCGCCTTTATCCTCCACATATTTTTTGAAATAGCGATGCCGGTGAGGCACTGGGGTTTCATCAAAGCGACTGCATTACAGTATGCTCCCGAGAAAGGTCGAGAAAACACACCTACCCTTTTTTATCCTCACAATTTCTTCACTTCCATTTCATTCATTTTTTATTCATATCCCTTTTGCTCGCACTATTTCGAATATATGCTCTAATATTCAAGCTGTCATACCTAAGCTCCTACCCACACCAATCTGACGCTGCCTGTTTCATCAAATTTTCTAATTTTGCTGGGTTTCCACATTTAGCACTTATTGCGGTTATTTCACCTTTTAACAATTGCCATGTATCATCTCAGTTTCTCTACCTTCTCCCCCTCTCTTTCTTCTAGCTTGAACTATGGTTACACTCTTCCGGACACCATCTATTACGTCACTCCTTGTTGGTGTAGCTGTAACATCTCTGTTCTTTTCACAAAATATGTTTTCACACATCATTTCATTCTGTTTTAATACTAGAAAATCTATTTTCATGCAATCACAGATTTATGGATAATAGAATAATAAATAATATGTAAATATAACACACACACACACACACACACACACACACACACACACACACACACACACACACACACACACATATATATATATATATATATATATATATATATATATATATATATATATATATATATATATATATGTACATGTGTTTATATTCTAAGATGGCAAGCACATTAAATGTTAGTTCTGTGATACTACAGTCGCCCCCAAGTGCTAGGAAGTAGAAGAGAAAAGAAAAAGATATATAACAAAAGAAAGGGAAGTGGGTTTAGCAGGTAACAAGAGAAATGAGAAATAGGATTCATCAGACAGTAGATAGGAAGGTTAACAGAAGAAACTTGACATAGGATTGTTAGTCAAGGTGACGGTAATAAAAGCGCAAAATAATGGATGTAGCTATAATAAGATTATATTAAGATTTAGTTTGTGGGTATTTTAGGATTGACAATGAGTTTTATGATGATGCTGATTGGCAAGGAGTTTTACGACATGATACTATAAAATGAAAAGGGGACAAAACAAACGAAAACAAAAAGACTGGCAGTGTCAAACCTTGCTGATAAATGCACTAAAGTCTTTTTTTCCTTTCTTTCCTCAACTTGCAATAAATGTATTCGATATTTTCTTCCACCGTTCATTCTTGTTCTAAGTTGACAGCATAGACAGCATTTCTGAATTCATCAAACGGGGAAGTATAGGATCAGGATCATCCTCGAAATGTATGTTCTCTTCCTCATCGTCCTCCGAGGTAGCGGAGACACAACAGGGCCGGACATCTTTCGCATGACGTGGAACACCATCGACCAACATCGTCTGAGGCCTTATTATTTTTTCTATTCATCCACTACCAAACCTTATAGTGTACCGAACCAGATCTCACACTTTATACGGTGTGTTGACAATTCTAACCACTGATGGTGTGACATCTATCCCTTTTATACACTGTTCGTAGAGGTCAATCCCATTGGCTGGAGCAGTTGATAGTGTTGCATCATCCTTGGGCGTCATATTATACCAGTACACAGTTTCTGGAATCGAATACTGTATCCTGACTGCAATTCTTTTGACAGTGCAGTGACACTGCTCCTCTATGCCATTACCTTCAGAAAAATATGTGCATAGGTAACGCATTCTAACTCCCTCATTCAGTTATGAATTTCTGAAATTCTTGACATCGAAATGTAGAAGATTTCAAGTGGGGGACCGTGTTCAAAAAAGATGGATCTTAATTGTCGCACAATGCTCAATGTATCCTGTCATGTCAACAGACGCCGTATCGTGAAACACGTGGGGCCACAGTTTGTTAGGGTCAAGAAATGTTTGCCATCATAATGAGTTATAGCCATACCTATCTGACACCAGTTTTCCTCCACCTCAAGCTTCCTTTTTTGCCGTCGGGATGGTGCTGGATCGCTGACGCTCTTCGCACGAACGTATTGCTACCTTGATCGATGCCTTCGTAGTTGCAGGGCACACACTTTGGACAAAATATGTGGTTCGACAAATTCCAGAATGTCCACTTTTCTTCTGATGTATTTCACGGGTCTGATCCGGTGTCAATTGATCATGTTAGGTGCAGAGGATTAGATCTCTGCTTCATTATATCCATCCATCGAGTCAGCTTATCAGCCAAATTCTGCTCCGATGGAACTAAGGTAAAGTCAACCTACAAAATAGATGCGTCAACTAGATGCTTTATTATCACTTGTCTCCTTTGTATCAACATTTCACTTGCGACTTTAGTCTTGACTCACACCTTTCCAGTTAAGGTGTCAGTCAACTAGTGGTAAACACACAATGAATCTGTGTAGAGGTGCACGACCTGGGTCTGCCACTGCACGCAAGATTAAGCCCTTTCAGCGTGGCATCAAGTTCTGCATCAACCCATGCATTCAGTTTGTGTCCGGATACATGCCACTCTCCCCAGGCAGGGTCGTTTCTACATACTTTAGTCAACGTTTCAGCCATCATTTGCTGGAGAAAATCGTCATTGACTATGTTGTCCAATCCTTTTGTAATGGCAGTTGCTAATTTTTTTAGTACTGCCACTCGGAGCCATCCACAGACAGGTAAATGTCCTACTAATTTACCGCAAATAGAAAAGACGATGTGCCGTGTTAACACACTAGGTGGTACATCTACAATCGACTCCCTCACTTCCATCGTAAAGTATTATGTTCCTCCCAGACCTCCAGGCCCAACACGAGCACCTCATCCTTTAAGCTCTTAGGGTCCTTGTTTATTAAACTGAAAGATTCCAGTTACATTTGAACCACATCTGCAGACATGATGTCTTCATTAACATAAATGTCGTCAATTTAAGCTGAAGTAGCTTTTGCTGTGGTCTCATCTTGCATCAAAACAGTTTAATGATAGCTGTCATTATTAAGGATACTATGTTTAGGCCAAAACCTAAGCATGTAAAACAATATCATTTACCCTTGATTATCACTGTCTGAAATGGCCACAGTGATTCATGGACCCGTATCTGTAGTTAGGCTTTCTTCAAATCCGGCAGTGCTCCCTTTCTCACGCCACTCTCATAGCTTAGTAGCGCACACATTTGCATTCCCGGTGAAAGCATCAACATGCTGATTCAATTCTCGATAATCCATCACGGATCGAATTTTGTGTTTAGTCGGTTGGTCACTAGCCATGAGCAGAATTTATCCTTTGGGTGGTCCAAGACGTTCTTGTTGATATGGTATTGACCAACCGTTATCAATCCACAGCTGAAGTTCTTATTCATATGCTGTCCGATTCTTGGTAGAAACTGTATACTCTGGAATGGTATAGCATAACCGATCTGGTGATTCGATCATGGTCCATTTCCACCTCGCAGTCAAAGCCCTTTCTTTGTCATCAAATGCAGCAAAGAAGTTCTTTTCCTCAATAGAAACAGCTGCATATACTTCTTTTCCTGTACCAAGCGTAATACCCCCGGCTGCTGTAATCATGACACCTTCTAGAGCTCTTATTGCATCAATTCCAAGTAATAAGTCGTATCCAAGGGGCTTTTCCTACATCACCAGGAGGTCAACTTCAGCTATGTCACCTTTCTCAGTGCAGATTGTCACAGTCCCTATACCACAACATGCTTGGGATAAGCCATTAATGCTTATTGCTTCCTCCATGTCCGACAGCAATTTGCGCTAATCGGGAACATCCCATGTCTACAAGTGCTGAAAATTGCACATCATTAATTTTGATGCCAACAACAGGCAATGCTGTGTTCATTGCTTGGCAAGGGGCAAGGGTGGTGACAGTACCTTGTCTCCAACTTCATTTCCCGAACAGTTGCAAGATAACCTAACTCATTGCAGAGATAACATTGTGGTGTTCTGTGTGCTCGTGGATAAACATTCGTCATACCTGTTTAACCTCACAACTCCTAAGTAAAATGGTTAGAACAACCACATTTATAACAGACAGGGCTCTTATGCTTAGCGTTAGCTGAGAGAGAATCCACATTGTCTCCATAGGGTTTAGATGCTGCACGACTAATGCCAGCTGCTGCAATTGGTTCTGTTCCTAAAGGATGTTTCGCATTCGGGCCAATAACTTGTCCACTGTTAATCTGTCAATACATGACGACGCTCACAAAATCTACTAACATCCTCAGATAAGCCCAGCAAAAAATCACAGCTTAACATTTTGTCGTTGACACCACCAAATGGTGCTGATAACTTCCGTAAATCAACTAAGTAAACGTCCACCATTTCATTAGGATGTAGTCGCCAGATAGTGAACTGTTGCCATGCAACAAAAGGATCCATACCAAATGCTACATATAAGCTCTGGTTTATTTCTTCCCAGTCAGATTCATCCCCGAGTTGCTGGTACACTGCATAGGCCCTTCCGGTTAATCTCAACAGAATGATTGTTGCTGGCTCTTTTATTTTTTTTAACTTATTTTTTTATTACATTTTCACCCCAAACAAGGCACATTACCACTTTGATGTAGGGGGCTACTATCAGGGACATAAGTTACAGGGGTACTATGTAGGGAGTTGGGCAGCAAGATGTCGGTTCACATTACACTTGAACTTCTGCATGTCAGTACAGGGAATTCCAAAGTCTAGCGGTTCTGGGGAAGAAACTACTGGAGTAGAAGGCTCTCTTACATCTAGGAATCTCTACTGTGAAGGGGTGGGATTTAGCTGCTTGTCGGGTTTGGCAGGGGTATTTATGTCGAGAGGGTACAACTGCTTGCAGTTTGTTGAAGCATTCACCGTTAAAGTACTTGTAGAACAGGCAGAGGGAATAAACTAATGCATGCCTTAGAGGTAGAAATGTATAGATGTTTAGTGATAATAACTTCCAATCGGTCAGCATGCGAAGGTTAAGGGCTGAAAGCTGAGGACCCCCCTCCAAGGCGTGTGTAATGTATGAGTGTTAGTGGCAGCTTGGGGAGTAGAGCAGATTGTTAGTTTTTAGGAGAGGATTAAACTTACAGAATACAGTAGAATTAATTATTTAAATTTAGAGTGTCAAGTAAAGTTTATTTAGGGAAAAATTTATTTTTTAATTCAACCTGCAAATCAGACAAAGGCAGTCGTCTTTAGAGGATAGTGCATTACATCATCATAATCTAACCATTAGCACATCTTAAACTAATCCAACAGATAGTTGAATTATTATGTCATACTCATCTCACCATAATGTCATTGTATATTTCAGACCTCCATCATTTTGGATCAATAAAGTTGTTGTCCGAAAATAGCATTGACCTGCTTATTTATGATGGAGGTCTTTCCAAAGATTCTTGACTTATAGCATATTTTATTTTTTATGCTTCTAAAGCTTGCACCGCAAGGGTCCAGCTTATGCACAAGACTGACACCAGCAACAAACATTAAATCAGTCATTCAGAACATTGTCAAATGACTCGGGGGGGGGGGGATAGAGGATAGTGCATTACATCATCATAATCTAACCATTAGCACATCTTAAACTAATCCAACAGATAGTTGAATTATTATGTCATACTCATCTACCATAATGTCATTGTATATTTCAGACCTCCATCATTTTGGGATTAATAAAGTTGTTGTCCGAAAATAGCATTGACCTGCTTATTTAGTCTTGGAGGTAAAGTATATATTGGATATACGTAGCTAGCCAGCAGGGGTGTTTTTACCGTAATTAGAGAAACTATTAGTACATGGCGCATCAGAATTCGTATTTAAAGACAATCAATTATTCAGGCACAAAGCATTGTGTATCTATCCAAAAAATAGTCTTAGTGACGTATCTAACATCACTGTATATTTCAGGTACAAATATAATTGAAAGTAAGACAAACTATATTCAATGGTTTGATATAGATAGCAAGGAAGCCACATTTTCAATACAAGCGATACTCTAACTTAACTTCTAAATCTCACCCCCAAGATCGCCATGGGCATGGGATATGTGCCTATATTAGGGATAACTTTCCATGTGGTAGGGACATCTCTAGGGAAGATCCTAACTTACCCTGTATGTGCTTCCGGGTTGCTTTAGCTCACACTACTGCATTTATATTTACTCTCTATCGCCCCCATAACAGCGGAGTTACTATCTTTCAGAGCATATCTGAGAAAATTGACCAAGTCCTATCTGCTTATCCTTCAGCTAACATTCACGTATGTGGTGACTTCAATGTTCACAACGTCGAATGGTTGACCCACTCTAACAAGACCGATGATGAGGGGAGGTTCTGTCATGATTTCTCCATTGCCTATGACCTCACTCAGATTGTTCAGGAACCCACCCGTGTGCCCGACAATGACGGCCATTATGCGAGCCTACTAGACCTTTTTCTCACAACTTGCCCTGAACTATGTTCAGTTTCTTTCTGTCGCCTCTTGGATCTTCCGACCACTCTGTTGTATCAATTAAGATAAAAATGAAATGTAATAAGTCCCCAGACGTACCTCTCCATCGTACAGTATATCGATACACTAAGGCTGACTGGGATAGCTTCCGTACATTTATATCTGATCTACCTCTGCATTCCATGTTTAAAAAGGATGTGTCCTCTATAGTATTAGACCTGACGGAATGGTTAATTGTAGGTATTGACCGTTTCATACCCTCGAAAAAGTTTCAGCAAAAACCTAACAGCCAGCCATGGTTCTCTCCAGAATGTGCTGCTGCAATTGCGCACAGAAATCACTTTTTCCACTGTTTCCAACGTAATAGATGTATGAAAACTAAAGCCGCTTTCAGGACTGCCAGCAACCATTGTAAGAAAGTAATAAAGAATGCAAGAGAGTTGTATGCTCAATCTGTTAAGTCCAAAGTAGCTGAGCAGCGGCTTGGTTCCGGCCAGTTTTGGCAAATAGCAAACAGAATCCTGAACAGAAGCGTGTACTCCATCCCAACTATTATCAATGGACCTGAGGTAATCTCGTCAGCATCAGACAAAGCCAAACTCTTTGTCAAGAACTTTGCAGCTAATTCTACCCTTTGCGATCAAGGCCGCCAACCCCCAATATTTCCTCCTCTATCAGAAAACACGCTATGTGATATACGTATATCTGTACGTGATGTTGCCAAGCTAATCAAAAACCTTGATTCCAGTAAAGCAACTGGCCCTGACGGTATTCCAATTATAGTACTCAAAAAACTTCAACCTGAACTAGCGCCCATACTTACAAAACTGTTTAAACGTTGTCTTAAGGAGAATAGTTTCCCATCTCCCTGGAAAATTTCATCAGTATGCCCTGTATTTAAGAATTCAGGTGATCGCTCATCCCCCTCTCAGTACAGGCCAATAAGTCTCCTGTGCGCCATGAGTAAGTTGCTGGAATCTGTGTTAAATACAGAAGTAATCAACCATCTCAACAAAAATAACCTTCTTAGTGACACTCAATATGGTTTCCGTTCTGCTAGATCTACAGCAGATGTGCTTACAGTTATATCACATAGGATTAGCAAATCTCTCGACGGTGGCAACCTTTCTAGGGCAATTGCTCTTGACATATCTAAGGCCTTTGATAGGGTATGGCATAAAGGTTTACTTCATAAGATCTCTAGCTATGGTATTGCTGGAAATGTCTTCTCAATTATTAAATCATTTCTTTCTGATAGGTTCATAAGAGTAGTAGTTGAGGGGCAAAAATCAGAAGCTCACAGTATTAATGCCGGTGTCCCTCAGGGGTCCATCGTGGGCCCAACTCTTTTCCTGATCTACATTAATGATCTTCCAAATCACATCCTTACATCATTTGTAGACATCTATGCTGACAACACTACCATTTATGGTAGCACATCTAAGACAGTAAACGACCAAGTTCTCTCCAATTCTCTCTCCTCTGATCTTGAGCACGTAGTACAATGGGGTAAGGAGTGGCTGGTTACTTTTAATGCATCTAAAACCAAGCTTCTCTCTTTACATCATCAACATTCTGATCCACATCTGGCATCAATTGAAATGAATGGCTCTCGTCTTCAGGAGGCCTCAAGTTTTGACAAGCTTCTTGGCGTGACCATTACTCCTGATCTTAAATGGAACACGTACATCAAATCTGTTGCCAAGGCCGCTGGAAAAATGGTGGGATCTTTCTATCGATCCGGTAGATATCTCACTGCTGATGCTATTCTCTATCTATATAAGAGCCAGGTACGTCCAAGGATGGAATACTGTTGCCACATCTGGGCAGGAGCTGCTAGAAAGGACTTGGCCTGCCTTGATAGAGTTCAAAATAGACTTCGTAGCCTCGTAGGAGATGTCCTTTTCTCTTCCTTGCAACCTCTATCTCACAGAAGAGACGTTGCGAGTTTGTCTCTGATGTATCGTTATTTTCATGGAAAGTGTTTGACTGAGCTTCAATCTATGGTCCCCCCTCGCCAAACTTTCACAAGAAACACTCGTCTAGCTGTAAACACTATCAATAATTCCCCCCCACTCTTTATCTGTGCCTAAACCTAAACGTAGATTCCATGAACAAAGCTTCTTTCTTAGAACTGCACGCCTGTGGAATTGTCTTCCGTTTTCCTGCTTTCCGGCTGACTACAATATGGTTGTCTTCAAGTCTAACGTAAATAAGTTCTTGATGAGCCGTTCCATATAAGTTATCAAATTTACCAAATTTTCATTACTAATGATTACTATATTGTCCAATTTCTACTGTACACTCTTTAACCCTTATCCTTGAGTGGCCTCTTGGCCTTGATAATGTGGTGATGCCTATATAAAAAAAAAGAAAAAAAAAGCGAGCTTATAGTAAATGTAGATATTAAGTATATTAAAGTCCTATCTTCTTCTAATGTAGGAAAAAATAAATCCAGGTTTGTGATAAATTTTGGAATTTAGTTTGCCTAGGCTTTTTGCTCACTAGTTTACTTGGAATATAGTAGGAGTGAACAATGTTTTGCCTGTACGAGGGGGGGGTGACGAATTTCAGTTTAGGACAAAAAAGAAAGTTTGCAAAACAAGAAAAATAAAGACAATAAATAAATATAAATAAAACAAGACAAGAGAAAAACAAAAAAAATAAACGAGGCAGCATGTATACATTTTGTTAGGATTAAGATGAATTTTAAAAATCATCGTTTGTTTCCAGCCCGTTTGTGCACAATTTTCAAATACGCTCAGCCTTCTCAACCCATTCGACAACAGACGGTCCAGCAGTAGAGCCATCGAATTCTGGTGTTAAACAAATGTCGAATCTGTCCATTTTTTAAAAGTCACTGCTTATCAAAGTCTTGAAAAAAAATATACAATAAAAACGCTTATAAAATTGAAAGGGAACAAAACAAACAAACGAAGAAAAAAAAAAGACTGGCAGTGTCAAACCGTCCTCTTTTCGATACAACACATGAAAGTCTTTCTTTCCTTTCTTTCCTCAACTTGCAATAAATCCTCGTGTAATCGATATTATCTTCCACTGTTCGCTCTCGTTCCAAACTGTCCAACAAAAAACTCCACTCAACCCTCATGTTTTAATAGTTACTAATTGTGTACATATGCCAATTAATGGCATACGTTCACCAATGAGCGACCTACAAAATTATGCTTGTGTTTTCTTTTCTGCATTTTCTGCTGGCATTTTACAGGCTAAGCAAACACGAGGTCGTTTGTGAAACTGATGATTTCTAATTACAGATACATATACTCAGAGTCTATCTATCTATATATAAAGCACCGGAGTCTGTGTTTGCTTTTGTTTCCCTGTGTTTTATTTAATTTTTATGCTTGTAAGCCTGTCGTAGCCCCGACGCACGCGTGTCGAATCTACTGTGGATTTCCTTCAAAGGGGAAGTGACGTTGCCCATGTGTGCATATGTGTGTGTACATTAGCATGTATGTGTGTATGCACGTGAATGTGAGTGTATGTACGCTAATGTGAATATATCTACGTGTGTGTACATGCGCACGTATGTTTGTGTGTGTGTATGTGTATGACAAGAAAAATGGCTTGAGATGTGAACGCATGTTTTTGTGCGAGACTAGAAGGGCTCCACAATACTCCCCTTCCCAGGAAAAAAAATATGCAGGGTATATATATTTTTTTTTTTTTAAATAACGTTTTGGGCATTTGACTTTTCGTCTTGTCTTTTTGCTGTTGGTGTGGTTGTTTAAAAAAAAACGGAGTGTGTTCTTAAAAAAATGTATTTACTTACGTGTGGAAAGGGCGTTTTCTCTTTTTTTTTAGGCTGACATTTGTTTGTTTTTTTATTTGTGTTGACATGTGCAACGAGTTGTTTAAACAGTGAAGTGAATTGTCCGTTTGGAAGGAAAATTTTGTTCGTGTTGACGTGGTGTGTCAAGTTGACAGTGTCTTCGTAAGTGAGTCTGCAGTAGTGTGTGCACATTGTCTGTACGAGCGCTAGTTGCACATTCGTTCGTGTTGAACGGTGGTGTCCAGTTGCTGGCTGTCAACGAAACTTCCAGTTGTGAGTTTATCAGTGTGCGTGGTGCATCTCAACTCATATTGTTGATTCAACTTCTTCCTATACGTTAATAGGGATGTCCTGGTATTGTTACTTTGTTGTTGTCTCTGCTGTGCGGGAGAGAGTGTGTATAGGCCCATGTGATTTTGCTCCTCATGTTTGTTGCAGGGTAATGTCAGGAAACCGTGAAAAATGTTTGTCGCGCTCAAATTTTTCTTTATATTCAGTATGCAGTCGGTAGCTCCGTGTTTATTTATCTTAGCCGAGTCTGACGAGGGGTTTCGTCATTGTAGTTTGTTGAGATTCTTATCGGTAGTAGTTCACTTGTTTTTCTTTGTTGAAATGTTCGTTTTTTTCTTTATCAAATAAAATGGGCGTCTCACTCAAAACAACTAATTTTAAAAAAAGTAGGGTCACCATGCTTGTTCGTTTCGCGTCAGTCAGTCACCAGTTTGTTGTAGGACTTGTGGTATAGAAGGGAAGTGCGTGTTCCTCTCACATTCGGGTGTCACCAATTTGTAGTGGGACTTGTGGTATAGAAGGAAATGCGTGTTCGTCTCACGTTCGGGTGTCACCAGTTTGTAGTGGTCCAGGGGAAAGAAGTATATCCCCCTCTCCCAGTTCTACAAAATAGGAAAAAATGAATTGTTTTGAGGAAGAAACAAACAGCGTGTTTATTGAAATAAACGAACTAGGATTTATTTCATGAAGAAACAAATTTAAGAAAAGGGTACAGCACGTGTTTAGTTTGGCATGCGTCTCTCGCCGTTAACTGGTAAAAAGGAAAGTCTATTATTGTAGAGAGAGAGAGTGAGAAAGTCAATCCAGTTTGGCATGTGTCTCTCGCTGTTAGCTAGTGAGAGGGAAAGTATTTTTGTAGAGAGAGAGAGAGAGAGAGAGAGAGAGAGAGAGAGAGAGAGTAAATCCAGGCCATGGAGATAGAAAGCGTGTAAGTTGTATGTACTATCTGTTGACTTTTGCCCCACAGATAGCAGGTGATGTGAGGCGCGCGGGCGCACACACCCCGAAAGGGAGCGGATGGTCCGTCGGCCACTCAGCTTGGGAGCTGAGTCAAAAAAAAGGAGGAAACAGCTCAGGTCTCTTGCTTTTATAGTTGTTTCCGGTGGTTTTTGCGCATGTGTGGATTTCCTTCAAGGGGGAAGTGACGTTGCCCATGTGTGCGTACGTGTGTGCGTATGTGTGCGTACATGTGTGTACGCTAGCGTGTGTGTGTGTATGCACGTGAATGTGAGTGTATGTACGCTAACGTGAATATATCTATGTGTGTGTACGTGCGCACATATGTTTGTGTGCGCGTATGTGTATGACAAGAAAAATGGCTTGAGATGTAAACGTGTGTTTTTGTGTGTATAATTTTATTATATCATAATTAGGATCATTTAATTCATTTTTATGTAAATTATAAAATTATTAATTCCATCTACTAACTAACTAACTAATGAATTAATTTTATTCAAACAATTTTCACTACATAAATATATGCAAATAATAGGGGGGAAATAAGTTCAATCCAGCGACTGACACCCTTTCTAACTCAACAATAAACAACAACATATGCAAATAATAAATAAAATATTTATCAATATTCAAATTTTATTTTTAGCTGCAATATTTTAAGTCTAAAAAATTCTTATTTTTTACTTTACTAGAATATCTTCTTTACTTTTCCAGGTTGAATTTCTTGTCCTTTACTTTTCTAGGTTTAATAAAATCTTAAGAATATTACTTTTCATGCGCGCATTTTTCCATATAATAAGAATATGCTTCCTTCCAGCAGGAATTAACACGTATTTTACATTGCTCACAGCGTGAAGAATTATAAGATCACGTGGTGAATTATTTTTTGAAAAGTAAGTCTCTCTTTTGAAGTCGCCGTCGTTATTGTTTTTATGCTTTGTTATTGTTTTTGTTTTTCTATTTATATATTGATTGTTATTTATTTATTTATATATTTTATTCGTATATTGACTGTTATTTATTTATATATTTTATTCGTAAATTGACTATTATCTATTTATTTATATATTTTATTTATTATTATTATATTGACTGTTATCTATTTATTTATATATTTTATTTATATATTAACTGTTATCTATTTATTTATATATTTTATTCGTAAATTGACTATTATCTATTTATTTATATATTTTATTTATTATTATTATATTGACTGTAATCTATTTATTTATATATTTTATTCAATTATTGACTATTATTTATTTATATATTTTCTTTATATATTGACTGTTATTCATTTATTTATATATTTTATTTATATATTAACTGTTATCTATTTATTTATACATTTTATTCCAATATTGACTGTTATTTATCTATTTATTCCTATATTGATTTATATATTGACTGTTATTTATTTATATATATATTTTATTTATATATTGACTGTTATTTATTTATACATTTTATTTATATATTAACTGTTTCTATTTATTTATATATTTTGTTCAAATATTGACTGTTATTTATTTATTCATATATTTTATTTATATATTGACTGTTATTTATTTATATATTGTTTTATTTATATATTAATTGTTATTTATTCATATATTTTATTTATATGTTAACTGTTATCGATTTATTTATATATTTTATTCAAATCTGGAGTGTTATCTATTTATTTATATATTTAATTTAGATATCGGATGTTATTTATTTATATATATTTTATTTATATATTGACTGTTGTTTATTTATTTATATACTTTATATATTGACAGTTATTGTTTATTCATTTATTTTATTTATATATTGACTGTTATTTATTCATATATTTTATTTATATATTGACTGTTATTTATTTATTTATTTTATTTATATATTGACTGTTATTTACTTATATATTTTATTCTTATATTTACATATTTTATTTATATATTCACTGTTAATTATTTATTTATTTTATTAATGAATTGACTGCTATTTATTTATAAATTTTATTTATATATTGACTGTAATTTATTTATATATTTTAATTATATATTGACTGTTATATATTTATATATTTTAGTTATATATTGACTGTTATTTATTTATTTATTTTTAAATATATTATTTATCTATTGAATATTATTGATTTATTTATGTATTTTATTTATATATTGACTGTTATTTATTTATTTATATATTTTATTTATATATTGACTCTTTATTTATTTATTTTATTTATATATTAACTGTTAGTTATTTATATATTTTATTTATATATTGACTGTTAGATAACAATCAATATATAAATAAAATATATAAATTTATTTATATGTTGTATTTATATATTGACTGTTATTTATTTATATATTTTATTTATATATTGGCTATTATTAATATATTTAAATATTTTATTCATATATTGATGATTATTTATTTATTTGTTATGCATTTTATTCATATATTGACTGTTATTTATTTATTTATTTATTTATATATTTTGTTGGTATATTGAGTGTTATTTATTTATATATTTTCTTCGTATATTGACTGTTATTTATTAATTTTATTTATAAATTGACTGTTATTTATTTATTTACATATTTTATTTATATATTGACTTTAATTTATTTATATATTTTATTTATATATTGACTATTATTTATTTTTATATTTTATTCATATATTGATTGATGTCTATTTATTTATATATTTTATTTATATATTGACTGTTTTTGTTTATTCATATGTTTGATTTATACATTGACTGTTATTCATATATTTTATTTATATATTGATTGTTATTTATTTATATATTTTTTATATTTTGACTGTTATTTATTTCTTTATTTTATTTACTTATTGACTAATATTAATTTATTTATATATTTTGTTTGTATATTGATTCTGTTTTATTTATATATTTTATTCATAAATTGACTGTTATTTATTAAATCTTATATTTTATTTATATATAGACTGGTTTATATTTATTTATTTATTTATATATATATTATTTATATATTGGCTGTTATTTATTTATGGATTTTATTTTTATATTTACTGTTATTTATTTATTTATATAATTTATTTATATATTGAATGTTATTTATTGATATATTTTATTCATATAATGGCTGTTATTTATTTGTTTTTTTTTATTTATGCATTGACTGTTATTTATGTATTTATTTATATATTTTATGTATACATTGCCTGTTATTTATTTATATATTTTATTAATATATTGACTATTATGTATTTATCTATTTATATATTTTATTTATATATTGACCGTTATTTTACATTTATTTATTTATTTATAAATTTGTTTTATAAATTGACTGTTATTTATGGATATATTTTATTTATATATTTACTGTTATTTATTTATATTTTTATGTATATACTGACTGTAATCTATTTATATATGTATTTGTTTTATATATTGACTGTTATTTATTTATTTATTTTATTCATATATTGACTGTTATTTATTTTTTTATTTGTTTAATGGCTGTTTTTTATTTTTATATTTTATTTATATATTGACTTTTATTTATTTATTTACATATTTTGTTTATGTATTTACTGTATTTATTTATTTTTATATTTTATTTATATATTTACTGTTTTTTGTTTATATATTTTATTTATATATTGACTTTTATTTACTTACTTATATATTTTATTTTTATATTGACTCTTATTTATTTATATATTTTCTTTATATACTGACTGTTATTTATTTATATATTTGTTTTATATATTGACTGTTATTTATTTATTTTATACATTGACTGTTAATTATTTATTCATATATTTATTGATATTGACGGTTATTTATGTATATATTTTATTGATCTATTGACGGTTATTTATTTATATATTTTATTTATATATTGACTGTTATTCATTTATTTATATATTTTCTTCATATATTGACTGTTATTTATTTATATATTTTTTATAGTGACTGTAATTTATTTATATATTGACTGTTACTTATTTATTTATATACTTTATTCATATATTGACTGTAATTTATTTATTTATTTTATTTATATATTGAAGGTTAATTATTTATGTATATATTTTATTTATGTATTGACTGTTATCTATTTACTTATTTATATATTTTATTTGTATATTGAATTTATACATTTCTTTATATATTTTATTTATATATTGACTGTAATTTTTTTTGTATTGACTGTTATTTAGTTATATATTTTATTCATACATTGACTGTTATTCATTGCATATTTTATTTATATATTGACTATTATCTATTTATATATTTTATTTAGTTATTGACTGTTATTTATTTACTTACATATTTTATTCATATACTGACTTTTATTTATTTATTTATATATTATAATCATATATGGACTGTTTTTATTTATTCATATATTTGATTTGTATACTGACTGTTATTTTTATTTATATATTTTATTTATATATTGACTGTTGTCTATTTATATATTTTATTCATATATTGACTGTTATTTCTTTATATATTTATTTATATATTGACTCTTCTCTATTTATTTATTGATTTTTTTATATGTTGACTGTTATTTATTTATTTATTCTATTCATATAATATATGGACTATGATTTATTCATATAATATCACTATGGACTTGTTATTTATTCATATAATGTATGGACTGTTATTCATTTATTTTATTTATATATTTACTATTGTTTATTTTATATTTTATTCCTATATTGATTTTATGTATTTATATATTTTATTTATATATTTACTGTTTTAATGTATGTATTTTATTCATATATTGACTGTTATTTAATTATTTGTATATTTTATTTATATATTGACTGTTATTTGTTTATTTATATATTTTATTCATATATTGACTGTAATTTAGTTAAATATTTTATTATATATTGACTGTTATTATTTTATTTATATATTTTATTTATATATTAAATGTATTTATTGATTTGTATATTTTATTTGTATATTGAATGTTATTTATATATTTGTATATTTTATTTATATATTGACTGTTATTTATTTATTGTTTTATTTATTCCTTTTATTCATATATTTACTGTTATTTATTTATTTTATTTATATATCCCCTGTTATCTATTTGTATATTTGTTTTATATATTGACTGTTACTTATTTATATACTTTTTTATATATGGACAGTTATTTATTTATTTGTTCATATATTTTATTCATATATTGACTGTTATTTATTCATTTATATATTTTATTTATATATTTACTGTTGTTTACTTATTTATTTTATTTATATATGGACTGTTATTTGTTTATATATTTCATTAATATATTGACTGTTATTTACTTATTTATATATTTTATTTTCATATTGAGCGTTATTTATTTATATATTTCATTTATATATTGATTGTTGGTTTATTTATTTATATATGTTATTCATATAGTGACTGTTATTTATGTATGTATGTATATATTATTTATACATTGACTGTTATTTATTTATTTATATTATTTATATATTGACTGTGATTTATTTATATATTTTACTTACATATTAATATATTTTATTTAAATATTGAATGTTATTTATTTATATATATATGTATTTCATTTAAATATTGAATGTTATTTCTTTATTTATATGTTTTGTTTATATATTCATTGTTATTTGTTTATTTATTTATTTTACTTACATATAGACTGTTGTTTATTTATATATTTTATTTGTATATTGACTGTTAATTATTTATTTATATGTTTCATTTATATATGGACTGTTAATTATTTGTTTTGTTTATTTATGTGTTGATTGTTTTTAGTTATATATTTTATTTATATATTGACTGTTATTTATTTATATATTTTGTTGATAAATTGACTGTTATTCATTAATATATTTTATTAATATATTGACTATTATTTATTTACATATTTTATTTATATATTTACTGTTATATATTTACATATTTTATTCATATATTAGGTGGTATTTAGTTATGTATATATTTATTCATATATTGACTGTTTTATTTCTTTTTATATTTTATTTATATACTGACTGTTATTTATTTATATATTTTATTAATAAATTGACTGTTATTTATTTATATGTTTTATTTATATATTGACTGTTATTTATTTATATGTTTATTTATATATTGACTTATATCTTATCTATTTATTCATGTATTTTTTTATATATTGACTGCTATTTATTTATTTATTTTATTCATATATTGGCTGTTATTTATTCATTTTATTTTTATATTGACTGTTATTTATTTTTATATTTTATTTTTATATTGACTTTTATTTATTTATTTACATATTTTATTTATATATTCACTGGAGTTAATTCATTTATATATTTTATTTATATATTTACTCTTTTTTGTTTATATATTTTATTTATATATTGACTGTTATTTACTATTTATATATTTACTATTTATATATATTTTATTTTATATATTTTATTTATATATTTACTCTTTTTTGTTTATATATTTTATTTATATATTGACTGTTATTTACTATTTATATATTTTATGATTGACTGTTATATATTTTATGATTGACTGTTATATATTTATTTATATATTTTATTCTTATATTGATTGTTATTTCTTATTTATTTGTATATTTTATTCATATATTTACTATTATTTATTTATATATTTTATTTGTATATTGACTGTTATTTATTTATATATTTTATCTATATATTGGTTGTTATTTGTTTATTTATATATTTTTGGTGTATTGACTGGTATGTATTTATTTATTTTATTTTTACATTGACTGTTATGTATTTATATATTTTATGTATATATTTATATATTTTATTAATATATTGACTATTATTTATTTATATATTTCATTCCTATATTGACTGTTATGTATTTATGTATTTATATATTTTATTTATATGTTGACTGTTATTTATACATTTATTTATTAATTTATAAATTTATTTTATATATTGACTGTTATTTATGTATATATTTTATTTATAATATTATTATTATTTATATTATTATTTATAATATATATATATATAAATAATGCGAAGCTCGCAATTTGTTTAGCGGACGGATGTTTATTTAAATACGCATTCCGACAGTTTAATTTCGGCCACCGATTCCGTAGTCAGGGGGTAGGACTGCCGACTGTCATCACGACGGTTCTAGGTTCGATCCTCGGCTTAGGAGAGGTGTTAGTCTAGCGGCACTGATGAGTTGTGAAACAACGAAACAGGTCTGTATGTCGATGACTAAAATATATTTTATAAAGCTCCCCTCTTTGGTAGAGCACTCTCGTAAATTATCTTACTCGCTACTTAATTTAGCTGAAATAATGCGAAGCTCGCAATTTGTTTACAAACAAAACGTTTGAGCCCTCTACGAGTAGCGGACGGATGTTTATTTAAATACGCATTCCGACAGTTTAATTTCGGCCACCGATTCCGTAGTCAGGGGGTAGGACTGCCGACTGTCATCACGACGGTTCTAGGTTCGATCCTCGGCTTAGGAGAGGTGTTAGTCTAGCGGCACTGATGAGTTGTGAAACAACGAAACAGGTCTGTATGTCGATGACTAAAATATATTTTATATTTTATTTATATATTGACTGTTATGTATTTATATATTTTATGTATATATTGACTCTAATTTATTTATATATGTATTTGTTTCATATATTGACTGTTATTTATCTATTTATTTTATTCATATATTGACTGTTATTTATTTTTTTATTTGTTTTATGGCTGTTCTTTATTTTTATATTTTAATTTTATATTGACTTTTATTTATTTATTTACATATTTTGTTTATGTATTTACTGTATTAATTTATTTTTATATTTTATTGACTTTTATTTACTTACTTATGTATTTTATTTATTTATTTTTGCTAGAAAGGACTTGGCCTGCCTTGATAGAGTTCAAAATAGACTTCGTAGCCTCGTAGGAGATGTCTTTTTCTCCTCCTTGCAACCTCTATCTCACAGAAGAGATGTTGCGAGTTTGTCTCTGATGTATCGTTATTTTCATGGAAAGTGTTCGAATGAGCTTCAATCTATGGTCCCCCCTCGCCAAACTTTCACAAGAAACACTCGTCTAGCTGTAAACACTATCAATAATTTCCCCCACTCTTTATCTGTGCCTAAACCTAAACGTAGATTCCATGAACAAAGCTTCTTTCTTAGAACTGCACGCCTGTGGAATTGTCTTCCGTTTTCCTGCTTTCCGGCTGACTACAATATGGTTGTGTTCAAGTCTAAAGTAAATAAGTTCTTGATGAGCCGTTCCATATAAGTTATTAAATTTACCAAATTTTCATTACTAATGATTACTATAATGTCCAATTTCTACTGTACACTCTTTAACCCTTATCCTTGAGTGGCCTCTGGGCCTTGATAATGTGGTGATGCCTTTGTAAAAAAAAAAAATATATATATATTGACTGTTGTTTGTTTATTTATATATTTTATTCATATATTCATGGTTATTTATTATTTATTTATTTATTTTATTCATATATTGACTGTTATTTATTTAAATATTTTATTTATATATTGACCGTTAGTTGTTTATTTATATATTTTTTTATATATTGAATGTTATTTATTTATATATTTTATTTATATATTCACTATTAGGTATATATTTATATATTGTATGCATATATTGAGTGTAATTAATTAATTTGTTTTGTATATATATAGACTGGTGTTTGTTTTATAAATTTTATTTGTATAATGATTGTTAAATAACAGTCAATATATAAATAAAATATATAAATTTATTTATATATTTTATTTATATATTGACTGTCATCTATTTACATATTTTCTATTTATATATTGACTGTTATTTATGTATTTATATATTTTATTTATATATTGACTGTTATCTTTTATTTGGTTTTAATTGTATATTGACTGTTATTTATTTATTCATTTATTTATATATTGATGTTATTTATTTATTTAAATATTTTTTTTATATATTGACTGCTATTTGTTTATTTACATATTTTATTTATATATTGACTGTGAAATAACAGTCAATGTATAAATAAAATATATTAATTCATGTATATATTTTATTTATATATTGACCGTTATTTATTTACATATTTTATTTATATATTGACTGTAATTTTTTTATTTCTATATTTTGTTTATATATTGACTGTTATATATTTATTTATATAGTTTATTCATAAATTTACTGTTGTTTATTTGTTTATAAATTTTATTCATATATTGACTGTTATTTATATATTTTTTTTATTCATATACTGAATGTTATTTATATATTTTATATATTTCTTGACTCTTATTTATTTATATACTATATATATTGATTGTCATTTATTTAATTATATATGTTATCTATATATTGACTGTTATTTATTTATATATTTTATTTATATATTGATTGTTTTTTTATTTATATATTTTATTTATATATGGACTGTTATTTATTTATTTATACATTGTATTGATATATTAACTGATATTCATTTGTTTGTTTATTTATTTGATTCATATATTGAGTATTATTTATTTGTTTTATTTTTATAGTGACTGTTATTTATGTATATATTTTATTCATATATTGACTGTTATTTATTTAAACATTTTTTTATTTTTACTGGTGTTTATTTATTTATATATTTAAGTTATATATTGATTGTTATTTATTCATATATTTTTTATATATTGACTGTTAATTATTTATTTATATATTTTATTTATATATCAACTCTTATTAATTTATTTATGTTTTATTCATATATTGACTGCTATTTATTTATATATTGTATTTATATTGTTATTTATTTATTAATATATTCTATTTATATATTGACTATTATTTATTTATATATTTTATTTATATATTGACTGTTATTCATGTATTTATATATTTTATTTAAATATTGACTGTTTATTTATTTTAATTTTATAATAACTGTTATTTATTTATTTGTATATTTTGTTTATATATTGACTGGTGTTTATTTATATATATTTTTTTTATATAGTGACTTTTATGTATTTATATATTTTATTTATATATTGACTGTTATTTATTTATATATTTTATTTATATAGTGACTGTTCTTTATTTATATATTTTATTTATATATTGACTGGTTTTTATTTATCTATTTTGTTTGTATATTGATTGTTATTTATTTATTTATATATTTTATTCATATATTGACTGTTATTTAATTTTTTTTATTTATATATTGACTGTTAATTAATTATTTAAATATTTTTATATATTGACTGTTATTTATTTATATATTTATGTATTTTTATTATATATATGGATTGTTATTTATTTATATATTGACTGTTATTTATTTATATATTGACTGTTATTTATTTATATATATATATATATATATATTGACTGTTATTTATTTATATATTTTATTTATATATTGACTGTTATTTATTTATATAGTATATTTATATAGTGACTGTTATTTTATTTTATTTATATATTGTTATTTATTTATTTATATATTTTACTTATGTATTGACTGTTATTTATTTATTTTTTTATTTATATATTGACTGTAATTAATTATTTAAATATTTTTTATATATTGACTGTTTTTTATTTATTTATATATTTTATTTATATATTGACTGTTATTTATTTATTTATATATTTTGTTTATATATTGACTGTTATTTATTTATATATGTTATTTATATATTGATTGTTATTGGTTTTATATTTTATTTATATATTGACTGTTATGCATTCATATATTTTATTTATATATTGACTGTTAATTATTTATTTATATATTTTATTTATATATTGACTGTTATTTATTTATATATTTTATTTATATATTGACTGTCGTTGGGAAAATATTTCATTATTACTGTTTTTAACATTCGTTGGCCAGTGCCGTACGCTGCCTTTAATGGACACTAATGAAACAGGTCGGAGGTTACACTTTCCAACCCAACTAATTCAGAATGGAACAAGCTGCCGAAAATAATGATAAAAGTTACAGAATTTGTTGAAAAGGCTAAAGAATACGGTCACCTCGTCGTTGACAATGGATGACTTGTTGACATACCAAAGCTGGAAAGTATAAAGGAAAAAAAGTCTTGTCGTCGACCCCAATGCATAGAATGGGTTAAATGATTATCTGTTCTTAACACGGCGTTAAAGATTTTGACCACGGTTCTTGTCAATCGTCTGCAGCTTGTCCTGGCTGGCTTGATTAGCCCCGAGCAAACTTGTGCTGTGAAAGCAGGACAATTCAGGGTAATCTGCATTTAGTATGCTTGATCATAGAAAAAGTCATAGCTTGATCATAGAAAAAGTCAACAGTCAAGCTGCTGCACTGATCAGTTTGGATCAGCCTTCAATAGGGTGGACCATCGTTATCAGCAAAGTTGTTTTATCAGCGGTCGGTTTTGGGTTCTACCCCTTTATGCCAATCTCACAGTGCTAGTAGAAGGGGATGAAAGAGATTGAAATCCTTCAGTTAATACCGATCCATTTGACAGGGTTGTCTATGTGCTTGCGTTGGAGCCTTTCCTGCGTAGGCTAAGGGTGAATCCAGTCTGGTATCTATAGTAGTCGTGGAAAGAATTTCTGATGTGGAGATATAGATTAAACATGAAAGGATTAATGAGAAAGAAAAAAGTGTTCAGTGAATACATGTATGTGAGATAGCCATGTTGGCTTGTATGTACTCATGCTAGCCTGGGGCCAAAAGCCCAGGCGAGGTCACGCTCCAACAGAAGAGTGTGCTGTCAGGAAGAAAGAGAGAGAAAGAGAGAGTCTGATGCCGGTTTCACCTTTTATACACTCGGTCACGTGACTTCTGATTGGATAAGCCAGGAAAAAAAGTAGATTCAAAATATCCAGCTGCCATAATTCGCTCCTGCTACTGTTCTTGTTGCAATTTTCATCCGCTACTAAATCTGAACTCCTAGGGTCGGGAATGAAACCATCCACCTCTGCCGATTTCTCCACTTTGAGAACCACTGACCCGGATCAGGCGTCTAAGAACGCAGTGCTAGACGACCGGGAAGAGGCCATTAATATGCTCTCGTTTCTGAACTCCCAGCTGAACATGACGTTGGACCAGGATTTGCAATGCAGCAGTGGCGAAAGCAGCCAAGGAGAAAGTCCGAAGACAAGAAAAGCAGACAAAGCGAGAGCATCCCGTTCCAGGAAGAAGAAGGGGGCTGCTCACACAGACCAAAAGAGTGGGGCAGATGGTGCCACACCAACTGAAAAACCATCGTCCCCGGCAGATTTGCCTACACTGCCAGGAACCAACACGCAGCCAATTGAGTTAACCTGCTCAACGATCCCGCCAGGGCAGAGAACACTGCCCTCACTGAAATCGCCAATGCCAGCAAAACCAACACCCTCCGCAGCAGAGAAGGTATGGGAACCCCAGTCTCAACTTACTCCCAAAGATTACCATCAGTTATTTAATTCCAAATATAAGGAGTATACTGACTGTAACATTATCAAACCCCTGCCAGGAGTTGTGGAAAGACTATCCACAAGGATGATATCCTTGGTTACCACAGATTGGAAAAAGAAAAGTCTGACAGGGGTTTCTAAGGACATCATGGCGGAGATGCTGGGGGATTTCCAAATACCTGTGACGTACATTTGTCATTGCAGTTATGCTATGTGGGACCTGCTGCTGCCAACCGTCGATGACGCGGTCAAACTATCTAAGTGCAACCTGACGTGGAAGCATCTGCGCTTCAAGCCAGTATATCTGAGCAGGAGTCAAATGACTGTTTATATTTTAGGCGTCCCCTGGTTCCTTGACTCTGTGCAAATAGGTGCAATAATGAGCCAATATGGGGACATCGAAGCTGTCCTCACAGCCCGTGGCCCCCATAACCTTATGGTAGGGAACTACTCAGTCAGAATGCGTTGTGACCGGGAGGGATTTGAGAAAATCCCGGCCCTGCTCAGAAGTGACGTTTGGACTATGAACGTCATCGTCAATGGGTGAAAACCTCACTGTTGGCATTGCCAACTGATAGGCCATATGGAAAGGGATTGCCCTAAACGGATCCCTCAAGCAAAAGCTGCAGAAAAACAGAAGGGTGTGGCACCAGCAGCACCTGAGAAGCCAGCTGGAGTGGGCATAGAAAAAACACCAACTGCAACACCTTCAACAACATCGGACGGCTGGACCAAGGTGGTTAAGAAGAATGGAAAAACCACAAAGACCCCCTCCACAAGAGAGCAGCCCCCTGCGGTACAAGGTCGGCCAGTTCCCGCAGGGTCGTCTACGAGTTCTTCCACCAACATCACCACTAAGGAAGTCACCAACGGCCAAAACAGAAACCATCCGGTCTCCTTGTCTTACTCAGAAGAGGAGCAAGACAAAGGACAGGGTACTGTGGTAGAGTGCCAAGTGCCGAAAAAAGAAAACAAAAAAAAGGCTAGAAAGAATAAAGAGGCTGGGTTCCGTTTCCCCGTCCCCTATGAACCTAGAGAATACTGTCTCTACGGTTCAGCCACCCAAAACCCCAACCCAAACCCATTCAGCTGAACCAAAATCCCCACCCCTTTTTGATACCCACCCCCCAGCCGGTGCCTGATCATTGTCCCGGGAAAGGCCAGTTACACAAAACAACAGTGGCAGAAGAGCTGTATCAGCATCTCCTGTAAGGAGAGAGAAGACCAAAAAGTTCCCCTACCTTCCTGGAGACCGTATCTGCGACACTTACATAACACAGCGTCATAAGTGTCTAATTAAGCCGCTGAGGGACATGAAAAATATTGAAGAGAAGGGTTGCAAATCCCAAAAACTTCCCAGTCATGACCTTTGTGTGTCAAACAAGAACAGGATACACGAAGGCCATGTGGAATATGATCGAGGAAGCGAAGGGGGCGATTCCGAATTTAAAGTTGGTGGAAGAGGAGCACGACTCCCTCAACCAGCTGGCACCTAGATGCAAAGGGAGAGTCCCTATTTACGTCCACCCTTGTTTTTATAGGGCCCTTAAGTTAACGGTTCCATTGGATGTCGGAGGCATTGCGCGAGATGGACGAGTAACGTCCGAGTTGCTTTTAGGCAACCTCGCCCAATCCTGCGGCACCCTAATTCCCAAAGGCATTAGGCCAGTGGTTGCGGATATCTAGGCACAATGGCCACGTCCTTGAGCCTGTGTAGCTTGAACGCTAGGGGCATGAGGTGCCGAAGCAAAGCCGCTAGGGTACTGAGGGACCTCATATCCATGAACATAGATGTGGCTACATTACAGGAGACTCACTACAATTCCATTGACGATCATAGGGTGCTGGAGGGGCATTACGATGTCTTTTCAGCATACGGTGATAGGCAAAGTTTCTTTGTTAGTTAGGCGCACCCTGTCTGCAATGGTTAGCATTGTTCATGCGAATACTGATGCTAGACTGATCGTGGCCGATGATGCCGTGGCAAATAGAGCGTTTCGAGTCGTCACGGTGTATGCACCCAAGGGAGTGGGTTTCCTTTTTTCGGCGGTTGGAGGTGTTTCTCGGGGGTCCTAGTGGGTGATTGGAATGCCATCCTTGATCCCAGGGTAGATAAGGTGGGCAGGACTAGAGGGACGGATGGGTGTGAAACCAGTCTGTCGGACCTGATGGCTAGATGAGATCTGGTAGACAGGTATCGGGTGGATTATCCGGGGTGGAAGATGTAGATGTGGCTCTCTAGCAGGCCTTCTGTTTCAAGTTACTTACTTGGATCGGTTGTTAGTTAGAAGAGGCAATATAGAATACGTAGCTTGTCCCATGTTCCACTGGTTAGCCCACTAACCACGAACTACTTGTGGCCAGGTTAGATTTAGATAGGAACCCCAAGTTAGATCAGAACTACGCTGTGAAGGGGAGATCAATTCAAAACAATTTGCATTTGATTCGTACAGTCCTAGAAAACCTAGATGACACCGAAGTCACGCTAATCAATTTAGATCAGTCCAAGGCATTTGATAGGGTTGATCATCGTTTCCTGATGGCTGTTTTAGAGACCGCTGGCTTTGGGTCCGACTTCTGCAGATGGATCTCAATTTTGTATGCTCGGCCGATGGCAGTTGTGCAGGTCAACGGGGTGCGGTCGGCACCATTCGTGGTTTCTCGGTCAGTGCGACAGGGGTGTCCGCTGTCGCCCATTCTATATGTCCTCATGTTGGAACCATTCCTTATGAAGTGAGGTGGCTGGACCGGCCCTGTGCGGTACTGCTCTTCCTGGTGGTGCGCAAGCCAGGGTTTCCGCATTTGCCCATGATGTCACCATATTTGTTTCGAGCATCGTTGATATTATTACGGTGATTAAGGCTCTCAAGTGTTATGAAAAAGTTACAGGGGCTGTAGTCAATCTCAGCAAATCTGTTGGCCACTTGGCAGGGATCGAATGCACTGCCTGGCACATTTGTCTGGACGGATGGCCCAGTCCGGACCCTTGGTGTTTGGTTTGGACCCAGTCTCTGTCTTGATAAGAATTGGTTGGAGGTACAGATCATCTGTGAGAGTTTAGCTTCAAAGGGGATTGTCCCTTAAAGGTAGAGCAGAGGCGTGTGCTACTTATGTGTTTCCACTGATCCTTTACTGGCTGACTGTACTTCCTCTGCCTGCGGTCCATATGGCGGCCTTAACGTGTGCGCTCTTTTCACTGTTGTGGAATGAGTGACAGCCGCTTGTCCGTAGACAGGTCTGTACTCAACATCTTGTAGAGGGGGGCCTGGGGATGCCTGACCTGGCTAGGCTAATCATAAAAATGCCGAAAAGTTGGCGTTCCTGGGTAGAACTCTGATTGAGGAATCTGATTGGGGTCCCGTGGTTGGTGTAGAATTTCCCAACCTTATCCCCAATCACTTAATTGAATGCCAGAGAAGACCGAGAAGGCAGTCACAATTCCTCAACGAATGCTGAAATGCACTTAGAGCAATGCCAGGGTCCCTTGACCTTGCACAGCCTAGAAAGGCATTGTATTGGGGTTTAGTGGTGGGGACCACTTCGGACCCACTTTGGGAGTGGCTGCAGCTGTCGGAGGGGGAGGTCTGCTCTCTATGGAATTGAGCGCCAGGCCAGGGATATCTTTCTTTTTTTTTTTATTTTCCCTGACCTGGCGATTGGTTAGAAACGCTTTACCCTTCAATGACATACTGTTCAGAATTGGTAGGACGTTAAGTCCTTTTTGTCCACGGTGCGAGGAAGATAGCTTAGAAACTGTAGAGCATGCATTTCTACTTTTTCCAAGCTCCGTGAATTCTGGGGGTATGTCAGTGAGGTCATGGCTCGCATCATCCCCGATCAGGTGACGATCCTGGATTTAGCATCCGTAGTCTACAACACAGATCCCTTGTGGCCTAGGGAGGAACGAATGGTGTTCCTAGCGACCTTGGCCATAGCTAGACTAGTAGTGTGGGTTTCCCACATAGAGATAGGGTGTGGTGGGGAAGCTGCCTTCTCATCGGGATCTGATTTTGTATTTTAAACACCAACTTAAAATCAAAATCAGATGCGATAGAAAGAGGTTATCTCACTCACAGTTTAGTAGGAGGTGGATTTACACTGCTAGTTTATGTGCGTTCATGCGAAACAGGCTTGAGTACGTGTTCCCTGCCTAAGCATGGCACACACTGACCGAAAAAGCAATCTCTAGTCCAAATAAGACAATCCTGCAGTGGACCACTCCCTTAGCTAGTTGCTATAAATGAGCTCCATGTCCTCAATCTTTATTTTAGGTGTTAGAATACCTCCAAAGTAGCCCAGTCCTGATCAATTTATTTTTGTCCAAACCCGTCCTAATAGTATTTTTCTTCGAGGACACCGAATATCCCCGTGCCCCCCCCCTTTATTTTGTCCATAGTTGTGCCCATTCCCTTTTAGGAAGTGCTCCCTTGTTTTCGGCTGATACCGGAAAACAGGAAGCATTTCAAATTAAATAGGTAAGGGTAGGTCCTCATTAACACATTCATCGCTTAACGTTTTATTTGGTTCATTTATTTTTTATTACTGTTATTTTTCTTTATTTTGGGGTGTTTTAAGGCTCTCATTACCCCCCATCCATCACCCACATATATCATACGCATCACAATTTCATCCTTCATATATCATACGCATCACCTTCATTGTTTCATTGTAAATAAAAATCATTAAAAAAAAAAAAAAAGAAAAAAAAAAGCTTTTAAATATTGTTCATGTCATCTGGGTTTTTAAGTAGATCCAATCCCTAGAATGAATGCGGTATTGTGGTGACTGCAACTAGTTATAGGGAATAGACAAAGTGGACGACCCCCGACCCCCATTTCCCCCCACACCCTTTTTGGCCTCATTTGTGTTCACATTTTATATTATTTTTATTGTAAAAATTCTGTAAAATTTGAAATTTCTTTTTGAATAAATATTCAAATAAATAGAAAAGAGGGTTGCCTTTTTTTCTGTTCTTCCGGGATCAAAGTATAGTATCTGCCGGAACAGATACTGCAAGCAAAAACCATATGTGGGGGCAACCCCACATATAAGTTATTGGTCAATGTAGGGGAAACCCTTCATACCAATTGTCACTATCCAGTTCCCCTACTCCCCGGAGAGGTGGTCCCCATTTCCCCTTCACTCCTCACATTAAAAATCGGCCTTGTGCCTAATTTGCTCGGTGAGGGAGCAAATAAATACCCTGTTGTTCTTGGCGTTTTGAACCAAGATCAAAGTTGAGTATCTGTTCTCACAGTATACTAGGCTTTCTCTTTTTCAAAGACCAGCTACCGCCCATTTGACCAGCTTTTTGGTTAAGTTCAAGGGTTTTATTTGTTTGGCCTCAAAGGACCGACCCCATTCTTTGGGCGAGTGGTTCTTAAGGCATTGTTGTGTTTTTGTTATTGTTGTTTTTATTAACTGTTTTTCCATCTTTTGCAGATAGTCCAGTGCCTGGACCCAACTTAAGCAGCCGGCAGGGCTAAGGGAAACCGACATGCCTTTTTAGGCAAAGATCCCCTTAGTTTCCAAATTGGCGGGTTGGGAAAGGGCACTGGGCCAACACCTAGGGGAGGCAGGCCTCTGCCTCTTCATCATGGGGGACGCCCCTGGTATAGAAGTGTCCATGAAGGGTTTGAGGGTACCATCCCGAAAGGCACCCCCAGGTCGAGAAGGGTTCCGAGGGTCGCTGCCCCCAGTTCGAGAAGGGTCGAGTGTTCGGGTTCGTTGGCAGCCGGTAGGGTTATGGCTGCAGGGGTTGCCACCCCAAAAGGCAATCCCGGTTCGAGAGCGGGTTTCGGGGTCGCCACCCCAGCAGCAAGTACGAGGTCAAGGTCCCGGTCGCGGTCAGTCTCCGGCAACTCTATGGCAGGGTCTGAGGACGTCACCCCTAGTAGCTCAAGCATGGAGAATGTTGCAGTGGTGGAGGGAATCCGAGACAAGGCTCCATGGAGAACACCGGCGACAGTGATACCGGCAAATCGGGAAGAAGGTGTACAAATGTGGAAGGAAGTGGTGATGAGCAACCCGGACGCAGACGAGATCGAGGAAACCTACAAGAGCTTCAATAAGAAGAAGAATAGGCGACCAGTGAAGAGGTGGTGGGTCCTCGACGAGGAGACATCTATGCCGCCACCAACAACAACCCAATCAGAAAGGAACAGCCCAAGTAAACCGGACATAGAAGGGCTGAGAAGAGCGAAATCAGCTGAAGTGATTGTCGTAGATGGGTGCTCCCCTAGGGAGGGAGTATCTACCAGCAAAACGCCAGGCAGTGCGGTCGATTGGCCAGCCCTCCCAGCAAGCGATTGCTCGCCGATACCACCAGGGCAGAAAACACCACCACAAAAGCAGACGATAGCCGGCACACCCAGTGAGCCCATCAAGGAAGTGACAACCTGGGGATCCCGGGAAAGCCTGAGAAAGACACAGAAGACACCAAAGTACTACCAGGAACTTTTCCAAAATAAGTTCAAGGAATACATCCAAGGAAACGAACTAAAGGTAATGCCAGGGAGACTGGAGGAAATCCAGGAAAGATCGGTCTCCCTGATAACCTTCGATGTAAAAGGAAAGGGCTTGGCCGGGATCCCCAGGGATAAGATGATGGAAATGCTCGGGGAACTAAAAATACCCGCTCAGTACGCGGTAAGAAGATACTTCGCCACATGGGATCTCCTTTTGCCTACAAAAGAGGAGGCAGAGAAGATGGCAAAAGGGGATCTTGTGTGGAAGAACTTTAAAATGAAGACTGAATATCAGCCTAAAAGGAGGACAAATGTTACCATAATGGGCGTGCCGAGCTTCATCGAAGAAGATCAGCTGAGAGCCACACTGGCCCAATATGGAGAGGTGGAAAAGGTGCAGGCTGTCATCGGACCTAGAAACATTAAAGCCGGCGAGTAGAAAATAGAAATGCGCGCAGACAAAAAGGGGTTTACAGCATCCTCTCCCAGCTGATGTGTGGGGGCTGGATGATGACAGTAATAGTAGAAGGACAAAGACCGCACTGCTGTCTCTGCCAAAAGCTGGGGCATATGTCTCGTTTCTGCCCTGAAAAAAGGGAGCCAGAGAAACAGCCACGACCAGCAGAAACCAAGAGGCTGGAGAGAGATAAGAAGGAAGAAGGGAATAATAATGCCGCCACCTGGAACAAAGTTGTCTCAAAAAAGACAAAGAAGCAGGAGAAAACAGCCCCTCAAAACACCAGCAAGAGGGGCGGCGGTGGCAGCAAAAAAGAAATTAAGAGTTAGCTCCTCGGAATCCGAGGGAGAAGAAGCAGACAAGACAAAGCAGATGGAAAAATGGGAATGAAAGGAGCCAACTCTGGCAGAGACAGCCTCGGCAGAGACAGCCCCGGTAGAGATGGCCCCAGTAGAGACAGCTCCGGTGAGACGATTCCGGAAACAGCCCCGGAAGAAGTAAATCAAGACCAGAATATTGAGCCTCCAACCCAGACCCCCAGTGAGGAAGCTCAACTCACCCCTCCCCTATTCAACACGCCGAAAGAGAAGGAGCAGCGTGAAGCTCCTGTCGCAGAAGCAGAAAAAGCAGCAAAAACAGATGACCAGCAACAGGCGGCCCCTTGTAGAGAGGGTAAAATGAGGAAGTACCCATTCTGGCTGGGAGAACGCCTCTGCGACGCAAGCATAGACCACGTGATCGGCGACCTCAACTGAAAACAAAAAAGGTTTCTTAAAATCCTTGAAGACCTCTCCAAGGTCGACAGGAAAAAGGTCGCCGATGCCAGAAACTTCACGGATGCTCCACATCTAATAACCTTTGTAAGAGCAAATAGGGGAGGGCGTTGTAAGGCCTTGTGGAGAATGTTGGAGGCCAGTAAAACTGCGTATAAGGGTCTGTGCATTATGAATGGGGAGCACCCATCATTAGGGCAAATAGCCCAAAAATGTGAAGGGATGAATTTAGATTTACATCTATGTAGACGAATATGTCAATACCAATAACTGTCCGTAAATCTGGGTATGCAACTGTGTGTGTTCATGTATACATGAGGGTATCGATATATGTACGTACCCATGTATATGCATGTGTATGTGAGAGTATATGTGCCTGCTATCTGTTGTCCACATATATATGTATGAGCGTACAGCTGTATGTATGTCGATGTATGTGTTCACGAATATAAGTATCTGTATGTGCGCGTATGCTTGCATATATGCGTGGGGATGCATGTATGTCTGAATCAATATATGCATGTAGGCTCATGTATACGTTTGCATGAGGTAAAGAATGGCTGGTTACTTTTAATGCATCTAAAACCAAGCTTCTCTCTTTACATCATCAACATTCTTATCCACATCTGACATCAATTGAAATGAATGGCTCTCGTCTTCAGGAGGCCTCAAGTTTTGACAAACTTCTTGGCTTGACCATTACTCCTGATCTTAAATGGAACACGTACATCAAATCTGTTGCCAAGGCCGCTGGATAAATAGTGGGATCTTTCTATCGATCCGGTAGATATCTCACTGCTGATGCTATTCTCTATCTATATAAGAGCCAGGTACATCCAAGGATGGAATACTGTTGCCACATCTGGGCAGGAGCTGCTAGAAAGGACTTGGCCTGCCTTGATAGAGTTCAAAATAGACTTCGTAGCCTCGTAGGAGATGTCCTTTTCTCTTCCCTGCAACCTTTATCTCACAGAAGAGATGTTGCGAGTTTGTCTCTGATGTATCGTTATTTTCATGGAAAGTGTTCGAATGAGCTTCAATCTATGGTCCCCCCTTGCCAAACTTTCACAAGAAACACTCGTCTAGCTGTAAACACTATCAATAATTCCCCCCACTCTTTACCTGTGCCTAAACCTAAACGTAGATTCCATGAACAAAGCTTTTTTCTTAGAACTGCACGCCTGTGGAATTGTCTTCCGTTTTCCTGCTTTCCGGCTGACTACAATATGGTTGTCTTCAAGTCTAACGTAAATAAGTTCTTGATGAGCCGTTCCATATAAGTTATCAACTTTACCAAATTTTCATTACTAATGATTACTATAATGTCCAATTTCTACTGTACACTCTTTAACCCTTATCCTTGAGTGGCCTCTTGGCCTTGATAATGTGGTGATGCCTATGTAAAAAAAAAAAAAAAAATGTATGGGTGTTGGTGTGTGCATGTCTGTATATGTGCGCATCCATGCTTACGCACACGTACTCAACTTAACACTTTAAGGTCAATTGAGGTCAACGGGAGCAATGCGGGTGTATATGTATGCATGTATACATATGCACATGTGTTTACATGCCGAGGTGGAGATGTATGTATGCATGTGCGCGTTTCTTTAAGTATATGTGTGTGTGCGCATGTGTGTGCTCGAACGTATGGCCCCAGGCTAACCTTCTCAAAGCACTTAACAATAAAAATCAAATAGATAAACCGAATCCTAGCTCCCCACCCCCCGCCTTCCAACCTAAGCGAGCACACAACAGGTCAAGACATACTGATCAAGAAATAATCTCACCAACGAGACGCCAACAATCTAAATCTTAGAACTCGAAATTTAAAGTAACCCCCTCTTCCTACCCCTACATCTCTCCCTCCCCCCTCCATGTATCCCTATGTCCTTAGCCACACCAGAGATGAACTTCCCAGATCTCCCAACCACCTAATGTTCTTGAACTCCAAAACAAGCACCCCTCTCCCACCTTCTTCTTTTTCCGCTTTTCTCGCACCCCTCCCCTGACAACATTCACTCTTTTTCTACCATAAACGAACATTTCTGTAAAAGTCTGAGGAGGCTACATGACAACCAAAAAACAGTCGCGTAACTGAAACGATAATGTAACTAAACAGAAAAATACGGTAATAAAAAATAAAACGCATATTTGCTCTACAACAGTATTGAGCACTTTCTTTAGGTTTTTATTAATTACCATTTCTACTATATATATATATATATATATATATATATATATATATATATATATATATATATATATATATATATATATTCCAGATAGAAAGATATCCAAAATTTAAGAATAATTGAATTTCAATAAGGGTTGTCGATAGTACTCAATCAAAGAGAGCAAATTATTTTTTTATTATTATTATTCTTTATATACAGTCATATCTTGCTACGATGTGCAGAGCGTTTCGAACATAATTGATCTCATCAGGCGAGAAGATTTAAAACTTCACAAATTTTAGAGGAGAGAAAATACACTTTGCCATATACTTAGAGGAGAGAAAATATACTTTGCCATGACTGGCAAGAAATAAAGTTAATGTTCTGATGAATTTAAATTTAATTACAAAAATTAAATTTCAGTAAAAGAAGAGGGGGGGGGTAAAAGGACATTTCGGGTGAGAATTAGAGAAGGTGATAAGAGGGGAAGGGTAATATAAAGATATAGAAGGGTATGAATTAACTAAGACTGAGAAAGGGAGAAGGGAGGGATGAAAACAGTTGACATGTAACAAACGAAGGTGTCAGAAGACGATATTAACAATTTTATAATTCAAGTCATTTAAAAGTGGTTCGACTATGGAAAAAAAAGATTAACTGAATTATGTTATATTGTCTGTCTATAAAACACGGCGTTTGTCGTTCAATTTCTGATTCATTTATTTTTTATTTATTCTTAATTCTATCTTTTGTTTTGAGGTAAAATCCATTGAAAGCGGTCGGTGGTTCTATGAGAAAATAAAGCTGTGTACGCATTATAAATGTTTCTTTTCTGTGTCTTACGTTATACATTAGTACATTAGTACATTAGGGGTCATTTCGAGTTAAAAGTTTATTTACTGCACTCATCTGGACTAGAGAAAATCATGATTTAAATGTGTGTGTCTCGTCTAAATATTAACGATAATTCTCTGATATGGCCTACCAGACGGGTGATCAAAAAGTCAGATCGAGCATACCGGAAAACGAAATGAGATCAAATTGACAATTGGCCTTTTTTTATTTATTTATTTATTTATTTTATTATATATATATATATATATATATATATATATATATATATATATATATATATATATATATATATATATATATATATATATATATATATATATATATTTTTGGGTTTGAACTTTGCGCTTTTCAGATTAATTTGTTATGTTTTATTTTCTTGGTGGATAATTTTTTTTTTTTTTTTGCCGTGTTTTCCCCCAGAGTAGTTATGCTTTACACTAGAGAGGCGTTGCGACTTTGGAATTACGACAGAGTAGTTATGCAGCCTCTGCTTTACACCAGAGCGGAGATGCGACTTTGGAATTACGACAGAGTAGTTATGCGTCCTCTGCTTTACACCAGAGCGGAGATGCGACTTTGGAATTATGACAGAATAGTTATGCAGCCTCTGCTTTACACTAGAGGGGTGTTGCGACTTTGGAATTACGACAGAGTAGATATGCGGCCTCTGCTTTACACTAGAGAGATGTTGCGACTTTGGAATTACGACAGAGTAGATATGCGGCCTCTGCTTTTACACTAGAGAGGTGTTGCGACCTTGGAATTACGACAGAGTAGTTATGCAGCCTCTGCTTTACACCAGAGCGGTGTTGCGACCTTAGAATTACGACAAAGTAGTTATGCAGCCTCTGCTTTACACCAGAGCGGTGTTGCGACTTTGGAATTACGACAGAGTAGATATGCGGCCTCTGCTTTACACCAGAGCGGTGTTGCGACTTTGGAATTACGACAGTGTAGATATGCGGCCTCTGCTTTACACCAGAGCGGAGTTGCGACTTTGGAATTACGACAGATTAGATATGCGGCCTTTGCTTTACACCAGAGCGGAGTAGCGACTTTGGAATTACGACAGAGTAGTTATGCAGCCTCTGCTTTACTCCAGAGCGGTGTTGCGACTTTGGAATTACGACAGAGTAGTTATGCGTCCTCTGCTTTACACCACAGCTGTGTTGCCACCTTGGAATTATGACAGAGTAGTTATGCAGCCTCTGCTTTACACTAGAGCGGTGTTGCGACCTTGGAATTATGACAGAATAGTTATGCAGCCTCTGCTTTACACTAGAGAGGCGTTGCGACTTTGGAATTACGACAGAGTAGTTATGCAGCCTCTGCTTTACACCAGAGCGGAGATGCGACTTCGTAATTACGACAGAGTAGTTATGCAGCCTCTGCTTTACACCAGAGCGGAGATGCGACTTTGGAATTACGACAGAGTAGTTATGCAGCCTCTGCTTTACACCACAGCTGTGTTGCGACCTTGGAATTATGACAGAGTAGTTATGCAGCCTCTGCTTTACACTAGAGCGGTGTTGCGACCTTGGAATTATGACAGAATAGTTATGCAGCCTCTGCTTTACACTAGAGAGGCGTTGCGACTTTGGAATTACGACAGAGTAGTTATGCAGCCTCTGCTTTACACCACAGCTGTGTTTCGACCTTGGAATTATGACAGAGTAGTTATGCAGCCTCTGCTTTACACTAGAGAGGCGTTGCGACTTTGGAATTAAGACAGAGTAGTTATGCAGCCTCTGCTTTACACTAGAGCGGTGTTGCGACCTTGGAATTATGACAGAGTAGTTATGCAGCCTCTGCTTTACACTAGAGAGGCGTTGCAACTTTGGAATTACGACAGAGTAGTTATGCAGCCTCTGCTTTACACCAGAGCGGAGATGCGACTTTGGAATTACGACAGAATAGTTATGCAGCCTCTGCTTTACACTAGAGGGGTGTTGCGACTTTGGAATTACGACAGAGTAGATATGCGGCCTCTGCTTTACACTAGAGAGATGTTGCGACTTTGGAATTACGACAGAGTAGATATGCGGCTTCTGCTTTACACTAGAGAGGTGTTGCGACCTTGGAATTACGACAGAGTAGATATGCGGCCTCTGCTTTACACCAGAGCGGTGTTGCGACTTTGGAATTACGACAGAGTAGATATGCGGCCTCTGCTTTACACCAGAGCGGAGTTGCGACTTTGGAATTACGACAGAGTAGATATGCGGCCTCTGCTTTACACCAGAGCGGAGTAGCGACTTTGGGATTACGACAGAGTAGTTATGCAGCCTCTGCTTTACACTAGAGAGGTGTTGCGACTTTGGAATTACGACAGAGTAGTTATGCAGCCTCTGCTTTACTCCAGAGCGGTGTTGTGACTTTGGAATTACGACAGAGTAGTTATGCGTCCTCTGCTTTACACCACAGCTGTGTTGCGACCTTGGAATTATGACAGAGTAGTTATGCAGCCTCTGCTTTACACTAGAGCGGTGTTGCGACCTTGGAATTATGACAGAATAGTTATGCAGCCTCTGCTTTACACTAGAGAGGCGTTGCGACTTTGGAATTACGACAGAGTAGTTATGCGGCCTCTGCTTTACACTAGAGAGGCGTTGCGACTTTGGAATTACGACAGAGTAGTTATGCAGCCTCTGCTTTACACCAGAGCGGAGTAGCGACTTTGGAATTACGACAGAGTAGTTATGCAGCCTCCGCTTTACTCCAGAGCGGTGTTGCGACTTTGGAATTACGACAGAGTAGATATGCGTCCTCTGCTTTACACCACAGCTGTGTTGCCACCTTGGAATTATGACAGAGTAGTCATGCAGCCTCTGCTTTACACTAGAGCGGTGTTGCGACCTTGGAATTATGACAGAATAGTTATGCAGCCTCTGCTTTACACTAGAGAGGCGTTGCGACTTTGGAATTACGACAGAGTAGTTATGCAGCCTCTGCTTTACACCAGAGCGGAAGTGCGACTTCGTAATTACGACATAGTAGTTATGCAGCCTCTGCTTTACACCAGAGCGGAGATGCGACTTTGGAATTACGACAAAGTAGTTATGCAGCCTCTGCTTTACACCACAGCTGTGTTGCGACCTTGGAATTATGAGAGAGTAGTTATGCAGCCTCTGCTTTACACTAGAGCGGTGTTGCGACCTTGGAATTATGACAGAATAGTTATGCAGCCTCTGCTTTACACTAGAGAGGCGTTGCGACTTTGGAATTACGACAGAGTAGTTATGCAGCCTCTGCTTTACACCAGAGCGGATAAGCGACTTCGTAATTACGACAGAGTAGTTATGCAGCCTCTGCTTTACACCAGAGCGGAGATGCGACTTTGGAATTACGACAGAGTAGTTATGCAGCCTCTGCTTTACACCACAGCTGTGTTGCGACCTTGGAATTATGACAGAGTAGTTATGCAGCCTCTGCTTTACACTAGAGAGGCGTTGCGAATTTGGAATTACGACAGAGTAGTTATGCAGCCTCTGCTTTACACTAGAGCGGTGTTGCGACCTTGAAATTATGACAGAGTAGTTATGCAGCCTCTGCTTTACACTAGAGAGGCGTTGCAACTTTGGAATTACGACAGAGTAGTTATGCAGCCTCTGCTTTACACCAGAGCGGAGATGCGACTTTAGAATTACGACAGAATAGTTATGCAGCCTCTGCTTTACACTAGAGGGGTGTTGCGATTTTGGAATTACGACAGAGTAGATATGCGGTCTCTGCTTTACACTAGAGAGATGTTGCGACTTTGGAATTACGACAGAGTAGATATGCGGCTTCTGCTTTACACTAGAGAGGTGTTGCGACCTTGGAATTACGACAGAGTAGATATGCGGCCTCTGCTTTAAACCAGAGCGGTGTTGCGACTTTGGAATTACGACAGAGTAGATATGCGGCCTCTGCTTTACACCAGAGCGGTGTTGCGACTTTGGAATTACGACAGAGTAGATATGCATCCTCTGCTTTACACCAGAGCGGAGTTGCGACTTTGGAATTACGACAGATTAGATATGCGGCCTCTGCTTTACACCAGAGCGGAGTAGCGACTTTGGGATTACGACAGAGTAGTTATGCGGCCTCTGCTTTACACTAGAGAGGTGTTGCGACTTTGGAATTACGACAGAGTAGTTATGCAGCCTCTGCTTTACTCCAGAGCGGTGTTGTGACTTTGGAATTACGACAGAGTAGTTATGCGTCCTCTGCTTTACACCACAGCTGTGTTGCGACCTTGGAATTATGACAGAGTAGTTATGCAGCCTCTGCTTTACACTAGAGCGGTGTTGCGACCTTGGAATTATGACAGAATAGTTATGAAGCCTCTGCTTTACACTAGAGAGGCGTTGGGACTTTGGAATTACGACAGAGTAGTTATGCGGCCTCTGCTTTACACTAGAGAGGCGTTGCGACTTTGGAATTACGACAGAGTAGTTATGCAGCCTCTGCTTTACACCAGAGCGGAGATGCGAATTTGGAATTACGACAGAGTAGTTATGCAGCCTCTGCTTTACACTAGAGCGGTGTTGCGACTTTTGAATTACGACAGAGTAGTTATGCAGCCTCTGCTTTACACCAGAGCGGAGATGCGACTTTGGAATTACGACAGAGTAGTTATGCAGCCTCTGCTTTAAACCACAGCTGTGTTGCGATCTTGGAATTATGACAGAGGAGTTATGCAGCCTCTGCTTTACACTAGAGTTGTGTTGCGACCTTGGAATTATGACAGAGTAGTTATGCAGCATCTGCTTTACACTAGAGAGGCGTTGCGACTTTGGAATTACGACAGAGTAGATATGCGGCCTCTGCTTTACACTAGAGAGGTGTTGCGACTTTGGAATTACGACAGAGTAGATATGCAACCTCTGCTTTACACCAGAGCGGAGTTGCGACTTTGGAATTACGACAGAGTAGTTATGCAGCCTCTGCTTTACACCAGAGCGGTGTTGCGACCTTGGAATTATGACAGAGTAGTTATGCAGCCTCTGCTTTACACTAGAGCGGTGTTGCGACCTTGGACTTATGACAGAGTAGTTATGCAGCCTCTGCTTTACACTAGAGAGGCGTTGCAACTTTGGAATTACGACAGAGTAGTTATGCAGCCTCTGCTTTACACCAGAGCGGAGATGCGACTTTGGAATTACGACAGAATAGTTATGCAGCCTCTGCTTTACACTAGAGGGGTGTTGCGACTTTGGAATTACGACAGAGTAGATTTGCGGCCTCTGCTTTACACTAGAGAGATGTTGCGACTTTAGAATTACGACAGAGTAGATATGCGGCCTCTGCTTTACACTAGAGAGGTGTTGCGACCTTGGAATTACGACAGAGTAGTTATGCAGCCTCTGCTTTACACCAGAGCGGTGTTGCGACTTTGGAATTACGACAAAGTAGTTATGCAGCCTCTGCTTTACACTAGAGAGGCGTTGCGACTTTGGAATCAAGACAGAGTAGTTATGCAGCCTCTGCTTTACACTAGAGCGGTGTTGCGACCTTGGAATTATGACAGAGTAGTTATGCAGCCTCTGCTTTACACTAGAGAGGCGTTGCAACTTTGGAATTACGACAGAGTAGTTATGCGGCCTCTGCTTTACACCAGAGCGGAGATGCGACTTTGGAATTACGACAGAATAGTTATGCAGCCTCTGCTTTACACTAGAGGGGTGTTGCGACTTTGGAATTACGACAGAGTAGATATGCGGCCTCTGCTTTACACTAGAGAGATGTTGCGACTTTGGAATTACGACAGAGTAGATATGCGGCTTCTGCTTTACACTAGAGAGGTGTTGCGACCTTGGAATTACGACAGAGTAGATATGCGGCCTCTGCTTTACACCAGAGCGGTGTTGCGACTTTGGAATTACGACAGAGTAGATATGCGGCCTCTGCTTTACACCAGAGCGGAGTTGCGACTTTGGAATTACGACAGAGTAGATATGCGGCCTCTGCTTTACACCAGAGCGGAGTAGCGACTTTGGGATTACGACAGAGTATTTATGCAGCCTCTGCTTTACACTAGAGAGGTGTTGCGACTTTGGAATTACGACAGAGTAGTTATGCAGCCTCTGCTTTACTCCAGAGCGGTGTTGTGACTTTGGAATTACGACAGAGTAGTTATGCGTCCTCTGCTTTACACCACAGCTGTGTTGCGACCTTGGAATTATGACAGAGTAGTTATGCAGCCTCTGCTTTACACTAGAGCGGTGTTGCGACCTTGGAATTATGACAGAATAGTTATGCAGCCTCTGCTTTACACTAGAGAGGCGTTGCGACTTTGGAATTACGACAGAGTAGTTATGCGGCCTCTGCTTTACACTAGAGAGGCGTTGCGACTTTGGAATTACGACAGAGTAGTTATGCAGCCTCTGCTTTACACCAGAGCGGAGTAGCGACTTTGGAATTACGACAGAGTAGTTATGCAGCCTCTGCTTTACTCCAGAGCGGTGTTGCGACTTTGGAATTACGACAGAGTAGTTATGCGTCCTCTGCTTTACACCACAGCTGTGTTGCCACCTTGGAATTATGACAGAGTAGTTATGCAGCCTCTGCTTTACACTAGAGCGGTGTTGCGACCTTGGAATTATGACAGAATAGTTATGCAGCCTCTGCTTTACACTAGAGAGGCTTTGCGACTTTGGAATTACGACAGAGTAGTTATGCAGCCTCTGCTTTACACCAGAGCGGAAGTGCGACTTCGTAATTACGACAGAGTAGTTATGCAGCCTCTGCTTTACACCAGAGCGGAGATGCGACTTTGGAATTACGACAGAGTAGTTATGCAGCCTCTGCTTTACACCACAGCTGTGTTGCGACCTTGGAATTATGACAGAGTAGTTATGCAGCCTCTGCTTTACACTAGAGCGGTGTTGCGACCTTGGAATTATGACAGAATAGTTATGCAGCCTCTGCTTTACACTAGAGAGGCGTTGCGACTTTGGAATTACGACAGAGTAGTTATGCAGCCTCTGCTTTACACCAGAGCGAGATGCGACTTCGTAATTACGACAGAGTAGTTATGCAGCCTCTGCTTTACACCAGAGCGGAGATGCGACTTTGGAATTACGACAGAGTAGTTATGCAGCCTCTGCTTTACACCACAGCTGTGTTGCGACCTTGGAATTATGACAGAGTAGTTATGCAGCCTCTGCTTTACACTAGAGAGGCGTTGCGAATTTGGAATTACGACAGAGTAGTTATGCAGCATCTGCTTTACACTAGAGCGGTGTTGCGACCTTGGAATTATGACAGAGTAGTTATGCAGCCTCTGCTTTACACTAGAGAGGCGTTGTAACTTTGGAATTACGACAGAGTAGTTATGCAGCCTCTGCTTTACACCAGAGCGGAGATGCGACTTTAGAATTACGACAGAATAGTTATGCAGCCTCTGCTTTACACTAGAGGGGTGTTGCGATTTTGGAATTACGACAGAGTAGATATGCGGTCTCTGCTTTACACTAGAGAGATGTTGCGACTTTGGAATTACGACAGAGTAGATATGCGGATTCTGCTTTACACTAGAGAGGTGTTGCGACCTTGGAATTACGACAGAGTAGATATGCGGCCTCTGCTTTAAACCAGAGCGGTGTTGCGACTTTGGAATTACGACAGAGTAGATATGCGGCCTCTGCTTTACACCAGAGCGGTGTTGCGACTTTGGAATTACGACAGAGTAGATATGCATCCTCTGCTTTACACCAGAGCGGAGTTGCGACTTTGGAATTACGACAGATTAGATATGCGGCCTCTGCTTTACACCAGAGCGGAGTAGCGACTTTGGGATTACGACAGAGTAGTTATGCGGCCTCTGCTTTACACTAGAGAGGTGTTGCGACTTTGGAATTACGACAGAGTAGTTATGCAGCCTCTGCTTTACTCCAGAGCGGTGTTGTGACTTTGGAATTACGACAGAGTAGTTATGCGTCCTCTGCTTTACACCACAGCTGTGTTGCGACCTTGGAATTATGACAGAGTAGTTATGCAGCCTCTGCTTTACACTAGAGCGGTGTTGCGACCTTGGAATTATGACAGAATAGTTATGCAGCCTCTGCGTTACACTAGAGAGGCGTTGGGACTTTGGAATTACGACAGAGTAGTTATGCGGCCTCTGCTTTACACTAGAGAGGCGTTGCGACTTTGGAAATACGACAGAGTAGTTATGCAGCCTCTGCTTTACACCAGAGCGGAGATGCGAATTTGGAATTACGACAGAGTAGTTATGCAGCCTCTGCTTTACACTAGAGCGGTGTTGCGACTTTTGAATTACGACAGAGTAGTTATGCAGCCTCTGCTTTACACCAGAGCGGAGATGCGACTTTGGAATTACGACAGAGTAGTTATGCAGCCTCTGCTTTAAACCACAGCTGTGTTGCGATCTTGGAATTATGACAGAGGAGTTATGCAGCCTCTGCTTTACACTAGAGTGGTGTTGCGACCTTGGAATTACGACAGAGTAGTTATGCAGCCTCTGCTTTACACTAGAGAGGCGTTGCGACTTTGGAATTACGACAGAGTAGATATGCGGCCTCTGCTTTACACTAGAGAGGTGTTGCGACTTTGGAATTACGACAGAGTAGATATGCGGCCTCTGCTTTACACCAGAGCGGAGTTGCGACTTTGGAATTACGACAGAGTAGTTATGCAGCCTCTGCTTTACACCAGAGCGGTGTTGCGACCTTGGAATTATGACAGAGTAGTTATGCAGCCTCTGCTTTACACTAGAGCGGTGTTGCGACCTTGGAATTATGACAGAGTAGTTATGCAGCCTCTGCTTTACACTAGAGAGGCGTTGCGACTTTGGAATTACGACAGAGTAGTTATGCAGCCTCTGCTTTACACTAGAGCGGTGTTGCGACCTTGGACTTATGACAGAGTAGTTTTGCAGCCTCTGCTTTACACTAGAGAGGCGTTGCAACTTTGGAATTACGACAGAGTAGTTATGCAGCCTCTGCTTTACACCAGAGCGGAGATGCGACTTTGGAATTACGACAGAATAGTTATGCAGCCTCTGCTTTACACTAGAGGGGTGTTGCGACTTTGGAATTACGACAGAGTAGATTTGCGGCCTCTGCTTTACACTAGAGAGATGTTGCGACTTTGGAATTACGACAGAGTAGATATGCGGCCTCTGCTTTACACTAGAGAGGTGTTGCGACCTTGGAATTACGACAGAGTAGTTATGCAGCCTCTGCTTTACACCAGAGCGGTGTTGCGACTTTGGAATTTCGACAAAGTAGTTATGCAGCCTCTGCTTTACACCAGAGCGGTGTTGCGACTTTGGAATTACGACAGAGTAGATATGCGGCCTCTGCTTTACACCAGAGCGGTGTTGCGACTTTGGAATTACGACAGAGTAGATATGCGGCCTCTGCTTTACACCAGAGCGGAGTTGCGACTTTGGAATTACGACAGATCAGATATGCGGCCTCTGCTTTAAACAAGAGCGGAGTAGCGACTTTGGAATTACGACAGAGTAGTTATGCAGCCTCTGCTTTACACTAGAGAGGTGTTGCGACTTTGGAATTACGACAGAGTAGTTATGCAGCCTCTGCTTTACTCCAGAGCGGTGTTGCGACTTTGGAATTACGACAGAGTAGTTATGCGTCCTCTGCTTTACACCACAGCTGTGTTGCGACCTTGGAATTATGAGAGAGTAGTTATGCAGCCTCTGCTTTACACTAGAGCGGTGTTGCGACCTTGGAATTATGACAGACTAGTTATGCAGCCTCTGCTTTACACTAGAGAGGCGTTGCGACTTTGGAATTACGACAGAGTAGTTATGCAGCCTCTGCTTTACACTAGAGAGGCGTTGCGACTTTGGAATTACGACAGAGTAGTTATGCAGCCTCTGCTTTACACCAGAGCGGAGATGCGACTTTGGAATTACGACAGAGTAGTTATGCAGCCTCTGCTTTACACCAGAGCGGTGTTGCGACTTCGGAATTACGACAGAGTAGTTATGCAGCCTCTGCTTTACACCAGAGCGGTGTTGCGACTTTGGAATTACGACAGAGTAGATATGCGGCCTCTGCTTTACACCAGAGCGGTGTTGCGACTTTGGAATTACGACAGAGTAGTTATGCAGCCTCTGCTTTACACCAGAGCGGTGTTGCGACTTTGGAATTACGACAGAGTAGTTATGCAGCCTCTGCTTTACACCACAGCTGTGTTGCGACCTTGGAATTATGACAGAGTAGTTATGCAGCCTCTGCTTTACACTAGAGCGGTGTTTCCACTTTGGAATTACGACAGAGTACATATGCGGCCTCTGCTTTACACCAGAGCGGTGTTGCGACCTTGGAATTATGACAGAGTAGTTATGCAGTCTCTGCTTTACACCAGAGCTGTGTTGCGACCTTGGAATTACGACAGAGTAGTTATGCAGCCTCTGCTTTACACTAGAGGGGTGTCGCGACTTTGGAATTACGACAGAGTAGTTATGCGGCCTCTGCTTTACACTAGAGCGCTGTTGCGACCTTGGAATTACGATAGAGTAGTTATGCAGCCTCTGCTTTACACCAGACAGGTGTTGCGACCTTGGAATTACGACAGAGTAGTTATGCAGCCTCTGCTTTACACCAGAGCTGTGTTGCGACTTTGGAATTACGACAGAGTAGTTATGCTTCCTCTGCTTTACACCACAACTGTGTTGCGACCTTGGAATTATGACAGAGTAGTTATGCAGCCTCTGCTTTACACTAGAGCGGTGTTGCGACCTTGGAATTATACAGAGTAGTTATGCAGCCTCTGCTTTACACTAGAGAGCCGTTGCGACTTTGGAATTACGACAGAGTATTTATGCAGCCTCTGCTTTACACTAGAGAGGCGTTGCTACTTTGGAATTACGACAGAGTAGTTATGCAGCCTCTGCTTTACACCAGAGCGGAGTTGCGACTTTGGAATTACGACAGATTAGATATGCGGCCTCTGCTTTACACCAGAGCGGAGCTGCGACTTTGGAATTACGACAGAGTAGTTATGCGGCCTCTGCTTTACACTAGACAGGTGTTGCGACTCTGGAATTACGACAGAGTAGATTTGCGGCCTCTGCTTTACACTAGAGGGGTGTTGCGACCTTGGAATTACGATAGAGTAGTTATACAGCCTCTGCTTTACACCAGAGCGGTGTTGCGACTTTGAAATTACGACAGAGTAGTTATGCAGCCTGTGCTTTACACCAGAGCGGTGTTGCGACTTTGGAATTACGACAGAGTAGATATGCGGCCTCTGCTTTACACCAGAGGGGTGTTACGACTTTGGAATTACGACAGAGTAGTTATGCAGCCTCTGCTTTACACCAGAACGGAGTCGCGACTTTGGAATTACGACAGAGTATTTATGCAGCCTCTGCTTTACACCAGAGCGGAGTTGCGACTTTGGAATTACGACAGAGTAGATATGCGGCCTCTGCTTTACACCAGAGCGGAGTTGCGACTTTGGAATTACGAGTGAGTAGTTATGCAGCCTCTGTTTTACACTAGAGAGGTGTTGCGACTTTGGAATTACGACAGAGTAGTTATGCAGCCTCTGCTTTACACCAGAACGGAGTTGCGACTTTGGAATTACGACAGAGTATTTATGCAGCCTCTGCTTTACACTAGAGGAGTGTTGCGACTTTGGAATTACGACAGAGTAGTTATGCAGCCTCTGCTTTACACCAGAGCGGAGTTGCGACCTTGGAATTACGACAGAGTAGTTATGCGGCCTCTGCTTTACACCAGAGGTGTGTTGAGACCTTGGAATTACGACAGAGTTGTTATACGACCTCTGCTTTACACCAGAGCGGAGATGCGACTTTGGAATTACGACAGAGTAGTTATGCGGCCTCTGCTTTACACCAGAGAAGGTACGCCTCTTTGGAATTACGAGGGATTACTTATGCGACCTCTGCTTTGGAATTACGACTGAGTAGTTATCCGGACTCTGCTTTACACCAGAGCGGTGACGCGCCTTTGGAATTACGACAGAGTAGTTATGCGGCCTCTGCTTCACACCAGAGCGGTTTTGCGACTTTGGAATTACGACAGCGTAGTTATGCGGTCTCAGCTTAACACTAAAGCGGTGACGCGTCTTTGAATTAAGACAGAGTAGTTATGCGGCCTCTGCTTTACACCAGAGCGGTGTTGCGACCTTGGAATTACGACAGAGTAGTTATGCGGCCTCTGCTTTACACCAGAGCGGTGTTGTGACATTTAAAATATGACAGATTAGTTATGCGGCCTCTGCTTTACACCAGAGCGGTGTTGCGACTTTGGAAGTACGACAGAGTAGTTATGCAGCCTCTGCTTTACACTATCGGGGTGTTGCGACTTTGGAATTACGACAGAGTAGTTATGCCGCCTCTGCTTTACACCAGAGCGGTGTTGTGACATTTAGAAAATGACAGATTAGTTATGCAGCCTCTGCTTTACACCAGAGCGGTGTTGCGACTTTGAAATTACGACAGAGTAGTTATGCAGCCTCTGCTTTACACCAGAGCGGTGTTGCGACTTTGGAATTACGACAGAGTAGATACGCGGCCTCTGCTTTACACCAGAGCGGTGTTACGACTTTGGAATTACGACAGAGTAGATATGCGGCCTCTGCTTTACACTAGAGCGGAGTTGCGACTTTGGAATTACGACAGAGTAGTTATGCCGCCTCTGCTTTACTCCAGAGCGGTGTTTCGACTTTGGAATTACGACAGAGTAGTTATGCAGCCTCTGCTTTACACTAGAGGGGTGTTGCGACTTTGGAATTACGACAGAGTAGTTATGCAGCCTCTGCTTTACACCACAGCTGTGTTGCGACCTTGGAATTCTGACAGAGTAGTTATGCAGCCTCTGCTTTAAACCAGAGCTGTGTTGCGACCTTGGAATTACGACAGAGTAGATATGCAGCCTCTGCTTTACACTAGAGGGGTGTCGCGACTTTGGAATTACGACAGAGTAGGTATGCGGCCTCTGCTTTACACCAGAGCGCTGTTGCGACCTTGGAATTACAATAGAGTAGTTATGCAGCCTCTGCTTTACACCAGACAGGTGTTGCGACCTTGGAATTACGACAGAGTAGTTATGCAGCCTCTGCTTTACACCAGAGCTGTGTTGCGACTTTGGAATTACGACAGAGTAGTTATGCGTCCTCTGCTTTACACCACAGCTGTGTTGCGACCTTGGAATTATGACAGAGTAGTTATGCAGCCTCTGCTTTACACTAGAGTGGTGTTGCGACCTTGGAATTATACAGAGTAGTAATGCAGCCTCTGCTTTACACTAGAGAGATGTTGCGACTTTGGAATTACGACAGAGTAGTTATGCAGCCTCTGCTTTACACCAGAGGTGAGATGCGACTTTGTAATTACGACAGAGTAGTTATTCAGCCTCTGCTTTACACCACAGCTGTGTGGCGAACTTGGAATTATGACAGAGTAGTTATGCAGCCTCTGCTTTACACTGGAGCGGTGTTGCGACTTTGGAATTACGACAGAGTAGATATGCATCCTCTGCTTTACACCAGAGCGGTGTTGCGACTTTGGAATTACGACAGAGTAGTTATGCGGACTCTGCTTTACACCAGAGCGGAGTTGCGACATTGGAATTACGACAGAGTAGTTATGCAGTCTCTGCTTTACACCAGAGCGGTGTTGCGACCTTGGAATTACGACAGAGTAGTTATGCAGCCTCTGCTTTACACTAGAGCGGTGTTGCGACTTTGGAATTACGACAGAGTAGATATGCGGCCTCTGCTTTACACCAGAGGGGTGTTACGACTTTGGAATTACGACAGAGTAGTTATGCAGCCTCTGCTGTACACCAGAACGGAGTTGCGACTTTGGAATTACGACAGATTATTTATGCAGCCTCTGCTTTACACCAGAGCGGAGTTACGACTTTGGAATTACGACAGAGTAGATATGCGGCCTCTGCTTTACACCAGAGCGGAGTTGCGACTTTGGAATTACGACAGAGTAGTTATGCAGCCTCTGTTTTACACTAGAGAGGTGTTGCGACTTTGGAATTACGACAGAGTAGTTATGCAGCCTCTGCTTTACACCAGAACGGAGTTGCGACTTTGGAATTACGACAGAGTAGTTATGCAGCCTCTGCTTTACACTAGAGGAGTGTTGCGACTTTGGAATTACGACAGAGTAGATATGCGGCCTCTGCTTTACACCAGAGCGGAGTTGCGACTTTGGAATTACGACAGAGTAGATATGCAGCCTCTGCTTTACACCAGAGCGGTGTTGCGACTTTGGAATTACGACAGAGTAGATATGCGGCCTCTGCTTTACACCAGAGCGGAGTTGCGACTTTGGAATTACGACAGAGTAGTTATGCAGCCTCTGCTTTACACCAGAGCGGTCTTGTGACCTTGGAATTACGATAGAGTAGTTATGCAGCCTCTGCTTTACACTAGAGGGGTGTTGCGACTTTGGAATTACGACAGAGTAGTTATGCAGCCTCTGCTTTACACCAGAGCGGTGTTGCGACTTTGGAATTACGACAGATTATATATTCGGCCTCTGCTTTACACCAGAGCGGAGTTGCGACTTTGGAATTACGACAGAGTAGTTATGCAGCCTCTGCTTTACACCAGAGCGGAGTTGCGACTTTGGAATTACGACAGATTAGATATGCGGCCTCTGCTTTACACCAGAGCGGAGTAGCGACTTTGGAATTACGACAGAGTAGTTATGCGGCCTCTGCTTTACACTAGAGAGGTGTTGCGACTTCGTAATTACGACAGAGTAGATATGCGGCCTCTGCTTTACACTAGAAAGGTGTTGCGACCTTGGAATTACGATAGAGTAGTTATGCAGCCTCTGCTTTACACCAGAGCGGAGTTGCGACCTTGGAATTGCGGCAGAGTAGTTATGCGGCCTTTGCTTTACACCAGAGGTGTGTTGAAACCTTGGAATTACGACAGAGTTGTTATACGACCTCTGCTTTACACCAGAGCGGAGTTGCGACCTTGGAATTACGACAGAGTAGTTATGCGGCCTCTGCTTTACACCAGAGCGGTTTTGCGACTTTGGAATTACGACAGCGTAGTTATGCGGTCTCAGCTTAACACTAAAGCGGTGACGCGTCTTTGAATTAAGACAGAGTAGTTATGCGGCCTCTGCTTTACACCAGAGCGGTTTTGCGACCTTGGAATTACGACAGAGTAGTTATGCGGCCTCTGCTTTACACCAGAGCGGTGTCGTGACATTTAAAAAATGACAGATTAGTTATGCGGCCTCTGCTTTACACCAGAGCGGTGTTGCGACTTTGGAGTTACGACAGAGTACTGATACAGTTCTGCTTTACCCAGAGCGGTGTTTCGACTTAGGAATTACGACAGAGTAGTTATACGGCATTTTCTTTAAATCCCAAGGGTGTTGTGACATTGAAATTACGACAGAGTAGTTATGCGGCCTCTGCTTTACACCAGAGCGGTGTTGAGACATAGGAATTACGACAAAGTAGTAATGCAGCCTCTGCTTTACATCAGAACGGTGTTGCAACTTTGGAATTACGACAGAGTAGTTATGCGGTTTCTGCTTTACACCAGAACGGTGTGTCGACTTTGGAATTACGACAGAGTAGTTATGCGGCCTCTGCTTTACACCAGAGCGGTGTTGCGACTTTGGAATTACGAAAGAGTAGTTATGCGGCCTCCGCTTCACACCAGAGCGGTGTTGCGACTTTGAAATTACGACAGAGTAGATATGAGGCCTCTGCTTTACACCAGAGCAGTGACGCGTCTTTGGAATTACCACAGAGTAGTTATACATCCTCTGCTTTTCACCAGAGAAGGTACGCGTCTTTGGAATTACGACGGAGTACTTATGCGGCCTCTGCTTTACACCAGAGCGGTGACGCGTCTTTAGAATTATGACAGAGTAGTTATGCGGCCTCTGCTTTACACAAGAGCGTGGTTACGACTTTGGAATTACGGCAGAGTAGTTATGCGGCCTCTGCTTTACACCAGAGGTGTGTCGACTTTGGAATTACGACAGTGTAGTTATCCAGTCTCTGCTTTACACTAGAGGTGTGTCGACTTTGGAATTACGACAGGGTACTTATGCGGCCTCTGCTTTACACCGCATCGGTGTTAAGACTTTGGAATTACAACAGAGTAGTTATGCGTTACACCAGAGCGGTGCTGTGACTTTTTAATTACGACAGAGTAGTTATCCGGCCTCTGCTTTACACCAAAATGGTGCTGCGAACTTGGAATTACAACAGAGTTATTATGCGGCCTCTGCTTTACACCAGAGCGGTGTTTTGACTTTAGAATTACGACAGAGTAATTACGCGGCCTCTGCTCTACACCACAGCGGTGTAGTGACATTGAAATTATGACAGAGGTGTTATGGGGTCTGTGCTTTTCCCCAGAGCGGTGTTTCGACTTTGGAATTACGACAGCGTAGTTATACGGTCTCAGCTTTACACTAAAGCGGTGACGCGTCTTTGAAATTATGAAAGAGTAGTTATGCGGCCCCTTCTCTGCACCAGACCCGTAGTTATGCGGTCTCAGCTTTACACTAGAGCGGTGACGCGTCTTAGAATTCCGACAGAGTAGTTATGCGGCCTCTGCTTTACACCAGAGATGTGTTGCAACCTTGGAATAACGACAGAGTACTTATGCGGCCCTTACTTTACACCAGACCCTTGTTGCTCCTCTGGAATTACGACAGAGTAGTTATGTGGCCTCTGCTTTTCTTCAGAACGGGATTGCGACATTGGAATTAGGACGGAGCACTTATGCGGCCCCTGCTTTTCATCAGAACTGTGATGCGACCTTGGAATTACGACAGAGTACTTATGCGGCCTTTGCTTTATATGAGAGCTGTGTTGCGACTGTGGAATTACGAAAGAGTATTAATGCGACCTCTGATTTACACCAGAGTGGTGTTGCAAGCTTGGAATCACGCCAAAGAAGTTATGCGGTCTCTGGCACTAGAGCGGGGTTTCGACTTTGGAATTACGAGAGAGTAGTTATGCGGCCTCTGCTTTACACCAGAGCCGTGTTGCGACTTTGGAATGACGATAGAGTAGATATGCGGCCTCTGCTTTACATCAGAGATGTGTTGCAGCTTTGGAATTACGACAGAGTAGTTATGCGGCCTCTGCTTTACACCAGAGCGGTGTTGCAACTTTGGAATTACGACAGAGTAGATATGCGGCCTCTGCTTTACACCAGAGCGGAGTTGCGACTTTGGAATTACGACAGAGTAGTTATGCGGCCTCTGCTTTACACCAGAGCGGTGTTGCATCTTTGGAATTACCACAGAGGGGTTATGTGGCCTCTGCTTTACATCGGAGCGGTGTTACGACTTTGGAATTACGACAGAGTAGTTATACATCCTCTGCCTTACACCAGAGAAGGTACGCGTCTTTGGAATTACGACGGAGTACTTATGCGGCCTCTGCTTTACACCAGAGCGGTGACGCGTCTTTGGAATTACGACGGAGTAGTTATGCGGCCTCTGCTTTACACCAGAGCGATGTTGCGACTTTTGACTTACGACAAAGTAGTTATGCGGCCTCTGATTTACACCAGAGCTTTGTTGCGACCTTGGAATCATGACAGAGTAGTAATGCGGCCTCTGCTGTACACCAGAGGTGTGTCGACTTTGGAATTACGACGGAGTAGTTATACATCCTCTGCGTTACACTAGAGCGGTTTTACGACATTGGAATTACGACGGAGTAGTTATACGGCCTCTGCTGTACACCACAGCTGTGTTGCGACTTTGGAATTACGACAGAGTACTTATGCTGCCTGTGATTTACACCAGAGCGGTATGTCGACCTGGGAATTACGACAGAGTAGTTATGCGGCCTCTGCTTTACACTAGAGCGGTGTTGCAACCTTGAAATATCGACATAGCAGTTACGCGTCCTCTGCTTTTCACTAGAGCGGTGTTGCGACCTTGAAAATACGACAGAATACTTATGCGACCTTTGCTTTACATCAGAGCGGTGTTGCAACTTTGGAATTACGATAGTGTCATTATGCGGCCTCTGCTTTATCCCAGAGCAGTCGTGCGACCTTGGAATTACGACAGAGTACTTATGCAGTGTAATATCCCTAACCCCTCATCCCTTGAATGAAGTCTTCCGTTAGCTATAAATGCTGCGTAATTAACGCTATTTATGACTTGCTTTCTTTTGTGAATAAAACCTTTACAAAGGTATTCGGCTCTTCGTTTGTCACTACAATTTTATTCACAAAAGAAATGGACCGAGTACTTCGTCCCGAACGATTCGACTCCGAGTCTACAACCTTCAATGCAGAAAAAAAGAACAAACACTGGAAACTCACGTTTATGAATTACTTACATACGGTTAACGGCACTGAAGAAACTGCAAACACCCAAACTGACTTCTATGCTTTGATAAATAGCATATCGGCTGATGTATCTGAAACAAAAATGTAGTAGGCAAAAAAAAAATAAATAAATAAATGTTCTGTCAGCAACAGTAGAACTTCAAAATAGTCAATATCGCCCACCTCCAGAAGAGAGGGAATTCCTGTCCGTGATAACCGTGGTAAAAGAAGACACACTCCAATCGCCAGAAACACCCACACACACAGTTTGCAGGACACTGCCGACTCGTCTCTAGCCTCCTGCTTTTATAGTGGCCGGGAATTATCCATTTGCATAATCATATGAGACAGAAACGTGATTTTCCGAGAGTTGCATGGGGTAAATGCTAATAAAAACCCCCGGACGCCATCTTGGAATTTTCTTTTTCCCCCCAACTGGTGACACAACAGACGTACCCGAGGTAAGCTCTTTTTCCCCTCATTTTAGTTATTGCTACTTCTGCTACACTCCCCCCTGATCTCATGATCACAAATGGGGCAGGGGGGCAGTCGTCTCTGTCTGGTACTTCTCCGAAGAACCGGAGGCAGCACTTCCTCCCTGCCATCCTCCTCATCACCATTATTGCCACCAGTCTGCTCCATAGGCGGTGTTTCACAATCAGGGCAGGGGGGCAGTATTCGTTTCTGTCGGGTACTCCTTCGTAGAGGCAAGACGGGTGGTCCTTCCTCCGCTTCTTCAGTATGTACATTATATGGCTCAAAATCCTCTTCGTCGTCCTGCATCATACTCTCTGTCTTTTCAGAAGACATCATACTGTCTGAGTCTCCCTCTTCCTCCGATGTAACAACATAATGGCGAGGGCGCAAATCCTTCACGTGACGAGGCACACCGTCCACCAAAATCGACTGAGGGCTGATCACCTTGGTCACCTCACCCTTGCCGAACCTCGTGGTACATCGATTTTGCGGTCTTCTGACGCATACGCGATCTCCAACCTGGTAAAAGCTGTTCTTGGGACCTGGGGACGCAGTTGCGAGATTGGTCTCCTTTACTCGAACTTCGTATTGAAAAATCCTGTTGGCAGGCGCAGTGGAGGGAGATGTGTCGTCTCTTGGTGTGATGTTATACCAGTAGACAGCCTCCTGTATGGGACAACACATTCTAGCCGCTACTCGTTTCACTGTACGATGACATCGCTCCGCTATGCCATTCCCGGCTGGAACGTATGCACAACAGAATCGCAAGTGAACTCCCCATTTACATGCAAATGCTTGGAACATATTGCTGCAGAAAGCTGTGTCATTGTCTAAAAGGAGTTCATGCGGCGCGCCACGCTTGAGGAACACTGCCTCCAACTGATGAATCACGCTTGCCGAGTCCTGCCTTGCCAATTTCCTCCAAATGGAGAAACGCGATGGACCACAGTCTGTTAAAGTTAAAAAATGGAAGGTGCCATAATGCGTGATATCCATTCCAATTCTCTGCCAATTCTCGTTAACTTCCAGCTTTCCCTTTTCCCACCTGACTGGCGCTGGGTCAATGGACTGACATTCCTCGCATTTCTGTATGACCATTCTGACAGTTGCTTTTGTCGTGGTTGGACATCTTCTCCTGACAAAGTAGGTAGTGCGTCGCACCCCCGGATGTCCACTATCTTTGTGAATAGCCATGATTTGACTCTCATCCAGTTCGTCTGTGTGGACCGTGCCTATCACTGGGTCAAGACCGTTTTTCTTTTTCATTGCCTCAAACCACCGCTGTGGCACTCGTGTCAGTCGGTCAGCAATGTTTCGTGCTGATGGAACCAGCGTCACATCCACTGTCAGCCCGTACTCTTTCACGAGTTCCTTAAGAGTGCTTAATCGCCTCCTAATAAGCATCTCGCTTGCTGCTTTGGTGCGTACTCGCGCCTTTCCAGTTAGCGTGTCCGAGACCCAATGGTATACGCAAACAGAATCTGTCTTTATGTGTAGCACCTTGCTCTGCCACTGGAGAGCCAAATTGATGCCTTTCAATACGGCATCCAGTTCAGTCAAGTTGATATGTTGAGAGTCATCTTCAGGTCGCAGCCAACATGCATCTTCCAGCACAGTTTCACACATCTCCAAGGCTGCCCCAATTGCTAGGGAGCTAGCATCGACCCATACATTCAGCTCTTTGCCGTCCACACACCAATTTCCCTGTGCCGGATCGTTCTGCTGTGCAGATTTTAAGGTTTCGAACATCATACGATGTAGTACGGCGTCCCTGGCTTCATCATCCCAGCCCTTCGTTACCGAACTTACTCTCCTTCTGAGTATTCCGCAAGCCACACGAAGCCAACCGCACACCGGAAAGTGCCCGACAAGTCGACCACACAGGGAAAAGATTGTTCGTCGCGTAACAATACTGGGAGCCTCCGGAATTGCATTTCCTCGCTTCCACCGCAGTTCATTGCGTTCCATCCTGACTGCCAATCCCAGCACCCGTGCACCGTCCTTCAACTGCTCCGGGTTCTTGCACTCCAACCCGAACTGCGCGAGGTGTTCTCTCACACGGGTCGCGGGCACCACGTCTTCATTGACAAAAATGTCATCAATGTAAGCAGATGCTGCGCGGCTTATAACTTCTTCCTGAGATAGTACTTCGCTGACAATTGCTCTCATTATCAAGGGAGCCACATTCAAACCAAACCCCAGACGGGTCAGACAGTATTTTTTCCCATCGATTTCCACAGTCTGGTATGGCCACAGTGTCTCATGGACCCGGACTTGTAGGTATGCTCTTCTGAGGTCCAGTAGAGACACGTTAGCACCTTTTTGTCTCCACTCACGCAGCTTAGCCGCACAAACATCTGCGTTGGCCGTAAATGCGTCTACGTAATGATTTAGCTCCCGGTAGTCCATTACCGGGCGCACTTTGGCTTTGTTCTGCTGTATCACAGCCATCAGGGGAATTAGACCTTTGGGGGGTCCCAATTTATCCTCTGGGTATGGCACGAGCCAACCATTATCTATCCAGGTGTGGAGCTCCTGCGTGTATTCTTCACGAATTTCTGCTGGCACTGGGTACTCTGACACTCGATTATGCAGCCTTTCAGGGGGGTGGTCCACAGACCATTTCCACGATGCGGTCCACGTTCGGTTTTGATGGTCAAAGGTAGCAGTGAAATCTGGTTCATCGATAGAAATGGCTGCGCATTTAATACTTTTCCTGGCGCCCAGCCGCACTGATCCTGTAGGCTTGACAACGACACCTCCTAGAGCTTTTATGGCGTCGATCCCTAGAAGCAAGTCAAATCCCAGTGGCTTGCCATGCACCACCAACACATCGACTCTGGCAGACACACCTTCATCAGTGGATACAGAGACCGTTCCAACACCGCAGCACGCATGGGACATTCCACCAATTGTGTTGACATTTACGTTTGTTTTTCTCCAAGACCGGCACCGGTCTGCATGTAAAATTGTCCAGGAGCATCCTGTATCAATAAGCGCCAAACATCGCGTCCCGTCAACATGGATGCTTATCATCGGGAGCGTCGTGTTCACATCTTGGTTGGGAAGGAGACTGGCGCTTATGCGTCCTCCCCTTGCTCGTTTCCCGAGCAGTTCCGAGCCCAGTGTCCACTCTCACCGCAACGGTAACACTGTGTTCCACGTTTTCGACAGTCCCTTGCAAGGTGGCCTTTAACATTGGATTTGAAACAGGTCACTTTAACAGGATTATTCTGGGCCCTGTTGTTGGGTGAGCGTGTGGCCGCAACCACATCCTGATTTTGTTCGCCAGTCGTCGTCAAAATTCTCGCTCTCGACATTAGCTCCCCCATGGTCAGGGCTTTGATGTTCGGCACCTGTTGAAGAGCAATTAAGATGGTGTCAGGGAATCCAGTGACAAAAATTAATTTTGTGAGTCTCTCTGAGCTTTCTCCTGTGAATCCGGCCAATCCAGCCAACTGCCTGATTTTGTTGGCGTACACATCCACACGTTCACCAGCCCATCTAACCATAGTTACTTTTCTATATGCTGCAAATGCGTCATCAGTAAATGCCTCCTTTAATCGAGCCTCAATCTGGTCTATTTTCTTTTGATCGTCCTCCTCCATTTCCATGTAGAGGGCCAGCGCATCGCCTTCCAGGTATAAAGGTAGCAGACTCGCTACGTCATCCACCTGCTGAAGTTGTGCGACAAGTCTCACTTTTTTCAGCCACGCTACAACGTCTCCCTCGCCAGAGAACGGCTTGATAATATCACTGCTTATCCGCACCTTCGCCATATTCGGGCCGAAATAGCTTGAAACAAAAATGTAGTAGGCAAAAAAAAGTAAATAAATAAATGTTCTGTCAGCAACAGTACAACTTCAAAATAGTCAATATCGCCCACCTCCAGAAGAGAGGGAATTCCTGTCCGTGATAACCGTGGTAAAAGAAGACACACTCCAATCGCCAGAAACACCCACACACACAGTTTGCAGGACACTGCCGACTCGTCTCTAGCCTCCTGCTTTTATAGTGGCCGGGAATTATCCATTTGCATAATCACATGAGACAGAAACGTGATTTTCCGAGAGTTGCATGGGGTAAATGCTAATAAAAAACCCCGGACGCCATCTTGGAATTCTCTTTTTCCCCCCAACTGGTGACACAACAGACGTACCCGAGGTAAGCTCTTTTTCCCCTCATTTTAGTTATTGCTACTTCTGCTACAGTATCCGAAATAATCAGTGACACAAGCGACTATGCATCTGCCATGAGAGCTCTGGACGCGGCATACATCAGGCCTACTAATATCGTTTACAACCGACACCAACTTATTACCATGAAACAACAACCAACGCAAACAGTTTCAGGCTACAGTTGGAAAACCTCGCTAAGACATACAACTTCCAAGCCGTGAGTGCTGAAACAAATAAAATCCTCCTCCTCCTCAATTCGGCAACAACTTCTCGAGAAATCCTCGTTAACTTTTCGGGAAGCATACGAGATGGCAAGATCTCTGGAACAAGCAGAAAAACACTCTGCGTGTTACAACCAGGAGAGTGTGATTTCTGCGCCAATAATCGCTTCAGGAGAAAATACGAGTCTGGCTGCTACACAAAAAAAAAAAAAAAAAACGAGGCCGAAGGAAATTTGTTTTTTTCTGCGGGAATTCTCGTCATCCGCGTCGCCTTTGTCCAGCACGGGACTCGAACTGCAATAAGTGTTCGAAAAAAGGACACTGGGCCAAAGTCTGCAAATCTTCCGTGTCAGCGGTGTTAAATGAAGACACTGATTTCCCGAGTCTCGCATGTCTAGGAAGGAAAAAAGACATTACTTTTACTAAGTGTAAAATAAATAGATTCACTGTCAATGCCATGATAGATTCTGGTAGTGTGGGGACTTTCATTAACGACAATATTGCAAAAAAAAAATGAACATCGAAATTATTCCCAAACACAAAGAAATATCATTAGCCGACCCTAAAATGTGTGCGAAAATTGTGGGAGAAACTAAAGTCGATATCTCTCTAAATAATAATGTACACTCTAACATAATAGTGGAGGTCATTAAAAATTTATTTGTCGACTTAATCATAGGAAAAGATATTCTCGGCAGATACAAGATGGTAACTTTCAAATTCGATGGACCGGAGGAAGAACTTATTATCGGAGCAGTCACCAAGAATACCTTTTTTCCATCCATGAACGTTTCTCCTCCCCATTATTTTCTCATCTCTCTACGAAAACAACACCAATCAGCACCAAGTCACGTCGCTACACAATTGCTGATAGCAAATTTATAAGAGCAGAGACTGCAAAATTGTTGGAGGAAAATGTTATAGAACCCTCAATTTCACCTTGGCGAGCGCAAGTTCTAGTAACATCGAATGAAAACCGAAAAAAAAGAATGGTGATTGATTATAGCGACACAATCAACAGATTTACTGAATTATACGCTTATCCGATACCAAGTATATCAAAGATTGTCGAGGAAATAGCCAGGTATAATGTTTTCACTACGCTTGATCTTATCAGCATACCATCAAATCCCCATCAGTAAGGAGGATCGTAAATTTACAGCATTCGAGGCGAATGGTAAATTATACCAGTTTACTCGCCTGCCGTTCGGGGTTACTAATGGACTAAGCGCCTTCCAAAGGACCATTGACGGCTGTTATGATTTAATTTGTTGTTAAGAGTTATCCCCCTTGGGATTGACATTCATAATAAAAGCGCCCTCTGTTTCATTTTCCCGCTCGATCCTTTCAAGAGCGTACGTGTATTTTACAGTTAATAAAACCTTTCTAAAAGGCAATTCTTTACTTACTGATACTATTCACTTCAATTTTATTAACTGTAAAAAAAAAAAAATAATAATGGATCGAATCTTACGTCCCGACAGATTCGAGGTGGAACCTACATGCCCTAATTCCGAAAAATCCTATAGGCATTGGAAATTAACCCTCCAGAATTATATCCGCTCACATAATAACGGATTAATCGAAAACACTTCAGATAATTTCTTTGCCTTGATCAATTGTATTTCAGCCTCTGTTTTCGATTTAATAAGCGATAAAACCGACTACGATAGTGCATTAAGAACATTGGACGCCGCTTATTTAAAACCTGAAAATATTGTTTATAATAGATATCGATTGATGACGACGAAGCAACAAACAACACAAAATATAGATGCCTTCATACTACAATTGGAAATGCTTGCCAAAACATGTAACTTCGAAGCGGTTTCTGCTGAAGAAAACAAAAATCAATACATTCGGGAAGCTTTCATCGGTGGAATTTCTTCTTCGTCCATCCGACAACGACTGTTAGAAAAACCCATCCTGACTTTACAAGACACATATGCCACGGCCAGATCTCTTGAACAAGCAGAAAAGCATTCGATAAGCTACGCAAATAACTTTACTGTAGCAGCTACAAATAATCCTTCGGGCTACAATCGTATAGCTGTGACTAAAGAAAATATGCATCCAAAAGGGGTTTGTTTTTTCTGTGGAAAATCACGTCATCCTCGATATTTATGTCCTGCACGAAACGCCGAATGTAAAAAATGCAAAAAAAATGGTCATTGGGCTAAAGTGTGTAAATCTTCTATTTCTAACACTCATACTGCTGTTCCTTATGACGACTCTGACTACCCCTCACCTTCTCTATCCTGACTAGAAACTAACTCCAAAGATGTCACATTCACTCAATGCCAAATTAACGGGCACTTCGTGAACGCTATGGTGGACTCCGGCAGTGTAAAAACATTCATTAATGAAAATACTGCTAAAAAACTTAAACTCTTCACAATACCTAAAAACAAAACTATAGCTCTGGCTGCTTCCGATCAACATGCTAAAATAACTGGCGAAGCTGTCGTGGATTTAATACTGAAAGATAAAACCCATTCTGGAATAACAATTGAAATCATTGAAAACGTTTTCATTGATTTAATAATCGGAAAAGATATTTTAAAAAAATATAAAAAAGTAACACTTAAATTCGACGGTCCTAGAGACAAACTTATAATTGGAGCTATAAACACGAATAATTTTTTTCCTACCATAAACGTTCCACCCCCTCCTCTCTTTTCTAATCTTTCTCCTCATACTACTCCTATTGCGACAAAATCCCGACGTTACACTTTTGCCGCCAACAAATTCATAAAAGAAGAGACTGCTAGAATGTTGAAAGAAGGCATAATTGAACCTTCGATATCTCCGTGGCGAGCGCAAGTTCTTGTAACTTCGAATGAGAATCATAAGAAAAGAATGGTAGTCGACTACAGCGATACCATTAATAGATTCACGGAACTAGACGCTTACCCAATGCCTAATATCAATAAGATGGTAGACGACATCGCTCAATATAACATCTTCTCTACTCTCGACCTAAAATCTGCTTATCACCAAATACCTATAAATCATGCTGATCGTAAATTCACTGCGTTTGAAGTAAGTGGCAAACTTTTTCAATTTACTCGTCTTCCTTTTGGCGTCACCAATGGAGTAAGTGCTTTCCAGAGGAGCATAGACTATATTATAGAAAAAGAAAATCTAACCGATACCTTTGTGTATGTTGATAACGTAACTATATGTGGAAAAAATCAAGAAGAACACGATTACAATCTTCAAAAATTCTACAAAATTGCTAAACAATATAACATCACTTTAAATGAAAATAAAAGCATAATTTCTTCTAGTTCTATTACTCTACTCGGCTACACCATAGAAAATAATCAAATAGCTCCCGATTATCAAAGACTAAAACCATTACTCGAAATGCCACCTCCGCTGAATCTTAAATCTCAAAAAAGAATAGTTGGAATGTTTTCCTATTACTGCAAATTCATTAAAAAATTTTCTGATAAAATTTTATTACTAAATCAAAACAAAGAATTTCCACTACCTCCATCTGTATTAAAATCTTTTCAAACATTGAAAAATGATCTAAAAGACGCCACTTTAATAACGGTAGATCCAAATAAAGAATTTGAAGTAGAAACGGACGCTAGTAACTATTGCATTGCTGCAACACTAAATCAAGAAGGTCGTCCTATTGCATTTTTTTCAAGAACTCTCAATACTAACGAAATTAAGCACCATGCAGTAGAAAAAGAGGCAGCCGCTATTGTAGAAGCTCTCCGTAAGTGGCGACATTTTCTACTCGGCAGGCACTTTAAAGTCATCACAGATCAGAAGAGCATCAGCTTCATATTCGACAATAAAAGAAAATCAAAAATTAAGAATGACAAAATATGTCGTTGGCGTATAGAATTATCCCAATACAATTTCACTATAGTTTATCGACCTGGACCTGAAAATATTGCTGCTGACACATTCTCTCGCATCTCTGCTCTTACTTACAATCTACAAGATCTTCGTGATTTACATAAACAATTATGTCATCCTGGTGTTTCAAGACTAAGCCATTTTATAAGAATGAGGAACCTCCCTTTTACTTTGGATCAAATTAAGAATATTACTGACTCTTGCTCATCCTGTCAATTACTGAAACCCAAATTCGCCAATACCAATGGAGGGACTCTCATTCAAGCCATATTACCTTTTCAACGATTAAATCTTGATTTTAAAGGCCCTCTACCTACTTCTATACATGGCAACAAATATCTACTTACTCTAATTGATGAGTATTCCCGTTTTCCTTTCGCTTTTCCTTGCAGAGATATGACAAGCAAAACCATTATCCACTGTCTAAACAAACTCTTTTCAATTTTTGGTTTGCCTGACATGATACATACTGACCGTGCTTCTGATTTCTTAGCAAGAGAAATAAAGGATTTTTTACACAAAAAAGGAATTGCTACTTCTAAAACAAGTAGATATCATCCTGAAGGTAATGGACAGATTGAAAAACTCAACGGTACCTTATGGAAGGCCATTCAAACAACATTACATTCTAATCAAATGAAACTACCTTATTGGGAAGACATACTACCGGACGCACTTCATTCAATTAGATCATTACTTTGTACTGCCACTAATATGACTCCCCATGATAGACTATTTAAATATAGTCGTAAATCTGCTTCCGGAATTTCAATTCCTTCTTGGGTTAAACCAGGCCCAATATATATTAGAAACCACACTAAAACAAGTAAACATGACCCTCCTGTAACGCCTGCCACCCTAATAGATGTCAACCCCCACTACGCTTATGTTCAACTACCTTCTGGTACTGAAACCACTGTCAACGTTCGAGACTTAGCTCCAAACTCATCAAATGAAGAAAACTCTAATAATAATCCTACTACTTCAGAGACTTTATTTGAACCTTCTACTAATGAAAACATTGGTCATGAGGAAGACAAAAATCAATCGTCTGATCTTGAAGAAAATCAGATTTCACTAAAAAATAATACTGAAAATCAGCATTCCTGCCAATCTGTGCGGAGGTCGTCCCGAGTTCGACAATTCCCTAGTAAATATAAGGATTTTGTGACTAAATACTGAAAAAACTGCAGTTTGGGTTCATATGTTATTTGTAAATAAAATGATTCTTATGTGATTGTAAAAAAAAAAAAAAAAAAAAAAAAAATTTGTCTATAATTAATTACCCCTTACTTGAATACTTTAGGACGGGGAAAATGTTATGATTTAATTTGTTGTTAAGAGTTATCCCCCTTGGGATTGACATTCATAATAAAAGCGCCCTCTGTTTCATTTTCCCGCTCGATCCTTTCAAGAGCGTACGTGTATTTTACAGTTAATAAAACCTTTCTAAAAGGCAATTCTTTACTTACTGATACTATTCACTTCAACGGCATTGTCAGCAAAGAGCAATTAGTAGATACTTTTGTCTATGTGGATAATGTTACTATCTGTGGAAAAACCCCAAAAGAGCATGACGATAATCTTCAAAGATTTTATGAGGTTGCTAAACAGTACAACGTCACGCTTAATAAAAAAAAAAGCATCGTTTCAGTCTCAACGATAACATTACTTGGGTACACTATCAAAAACAACCAGATATCACCCGACTACGAACGTCTTAAACCTCTACTTGAGATGCCACCTCCTCTAAATCTAAAATCACAAAGACGGATTATTGGGATGTTCTCCTACTACAGCAAATTTATCCAGAATTTTTCAGAGAAAATATTAGCACTTAACCGCAATAGAGAATTCCCGTTATCTTCTGTGGCGTTGGACTCTTTTATAAGACTGAAAAACGACTTGAAAGATGCTATGCTGGTAACGGTTGATCCAGAAAAAGAATTTATAGTAGAAACAGATGCTAGTAACAACTGTATTGCAGCTACCCTTAATCAACAGAATCGTCCGGTTGCATTCTATTCCAGAACACTAAACCCTAGTGAAACGAAACATCACGCGGTAGAAAAAGAAGCAGCTGCTATTGTTGAAGCACTACGTAAGTGGCGACATTTTCTCCTTGGTAAACACTTTACTGTAATTACGGACCAAAAAAGTATTAGCTTCATGTTTGATAATACCAGGAAATCAAAAATAAAAAATGACAAAATATGCCGTTGGCGCATTGAACTGTCACAATTTAAGTTTAGCATCGTCTACCGTCCTGGTAGAGAAAATATTGTCGCTGATACGTTTTCCCGAATATCTGCTCTCACTTATTCCTTACAAGATCTTCGGGACCTACACTGTAAATTATGCTATCCAGGCATTACCCGACTCTTCCATTTTTGCAAAGAAAGAAACTTTCCTTTCTCCCTCGATCAAATAAAAGGAGTAACTAATTCGTGCTCATCTTGCCAGTATTTAAAACCCAAATTCTTCATCGGTAACAAGGGAACTCATAAAAGCAATAGTACCATTTCAGCGATTAAACATGGATTTCAAGGGACCACTGCCTACGTCCACACATGGTAACAAATACCTACTTACGATAATCGACGAATACTCGCGTTTTCCTTTTGCATTTCCGTGTAAAGATATGACAAGCTCAACGATCACACAATGCCTGAATCAACTATTTGCGATATTTGGTATGCCCGATATGATTCACACAGATAGAGCGACTGATTTTCTGTCGGAAGAAACAACCAATTACTTACATGGGAAAGGCATTGCGACTTCGAAAACGAGTAGATATCACCCGGAAAGCAATGGTCAAATTGAGAAACTAAACGGCACACTATGGAAGGCCATACAAGTAACCTTACATTCTCGTAAAATGAGACTATCCTGCTGGGAAAATATTCTGCCTGATGCTCTACATTCTATTCGATCATTGCTCTGCACAGCTACGAATGCGACCCCTCATGATATATTTAAGTACAGCCGTAAATCCACTTCTGGTACTTCTATTCCCCTGTGGGCAAAACCAGGCCAAGTATACGTCAGAGATCATATTAGGTCGAGTAAAAATGACCCCCCGGTTGCACCTGCGACGTTACTGAAGATCAACCCTCATTATGCCCAAGTACGACTACCTTCAGGCATCGAAACTACCGTCAACGTCAGAGATTTGGCTCCCAACACAATTAATGGAGACAACACGTTAGAGAATGGTGTCATGCCACCTGTGAGTAAGCCAGGGAGTGAAAACGAATGTATACCATATCCTGAACATATAGAAGAAAACACCCGTGGGGAACCAGTTGAGAGCGAAATGCCAACCGAGCCGCTGCGTAGATCTGGCAGAATACTGAAATTTCCTGAGAAATATGAGGACTTCATTACTAAGTAAGGCACGAAAAAAAAAATTAAAATTATAGGCAAAAAAAAAAAAAAGTTAGAAAAAAAAGTTAGAAAAAAAATGAATAAATAAAATAATAACGAAACAAAAACTTGAAGGGGAAAGTGTAATATCCCTAAGCCCTCATCCCTTGAATGAACTCTTCCGTTAACAATAAATGCTGTGTAATTAACGCTATTTGTGACTTGCTTTCTTTTATGAATAAAACCTTGAAAAAGGTATTCGGCTCTTCGTTTTCCACTACATGCAGCCTCCACTTTACACCAGAGCACTGTGTTGCGACTTTTGAATTACGACAGAGTAGTTATGCGGCCTCTACACCAGAGCGGTGTTGCGACGTTGGATTTACGACAGAGTAGTTATGTGGCCTCTGCTTTACACTAGAGCGGTGTTGTGACCTTGAAATTACGACAGGGCAGTAACGCGGCCTTTGCTTTTCATTAGAGCTGTGTTGCGACCTTGAAAATACGACAGAATACTTTTGCGACCTTTGCTTTACATCAGAGCGGTGTTGCTACTTTTGAATTACGACAGAGTAGTTATGCCGCCTCTGCTTTACGCCAGAGCGGTGTTGTGATATTGGAATTACGACAGAGTAGTTATGCGGCCTCTGCTTTACACCAGAGCTGTGTTGCGACCTAGGAATTACGAGGGATTAGTTATGGAGCCTCTGCTCTACACCAGAGCGCTGTTGCGACTTTGGAATTACGACAGACTAGTTATGCGGCATCTTCTTAACACCAGAGCGGTGTTGCGACTTTGGAATTACGAGAGAGTAGTTATGCGTCCTCTGCTTTACTCCAGCGCAGTTTTGCGACCTTGGAATTACGACAGAGTAGTTATGCGGCCTCTGCTTTTCACAAGAGCGGTGTTGCGACCTTGAAATTACGACAGAGTAGTTACGCGGCCTCTGCTTTTCACTAGAGCGGTGTTGCGAACTTGAAAATACGACAGAATACTTATGCGACCTTTGCTTTACATCAGAGCGGTGTTGCGACTTTTGAATTACGACAGAGTAGTTATGCGGTCTCTAATTTACACCAGAGCGGTGTTGCGACTTTGGGTTACGATAGAGTATTATGCGGCCTCTGCTTTACACCAGAGCGCTGTTGCGATCTTGGAATTACGACAGTGTTGTTATGCGGCGTCTGCTTTACATCAGGGCGGCGTTGCGACCTTGGAATTACGACAGAGTAGTTATGCGGCCTCTGCTTTACACCAGAGTGGTGTTGCGACTTTGGAATTACAGCAGAGTAATTATGTGGCCTCTGCTTTACAACAGAGCGGTGTTGTGATATTGGAATTACGACAGAGTAGTTATGCGGCCTCTGCTTTACACCAGAGCTGTTTTGCGACTATGGAATTACGACAGAGTAGTTATGCGCCACGTGCTTTACATCAGAACGGTTTTGCGACCTTGGAATTACGACAGAGTAGTTATGCGGCCTCTGCTTTATACCAGAGCGCTGTTGCGACCTTGGAATTACGACAGAGTAGTCATGCGGCCTCTGCTTTACACCAGAGCGGTGTTGCGACCTTGGAGTTACGACTGAGTAGTCCTGCGGCCTCTGCTTTACACCAGAGCTGTGCGTCGACCTTAGAATTACGACAGAGTAGTTATGCAGCCTCTGCTTTACATCAGAACGTTGTTGCAATCCTCGAACTAAAACACCAGAATGATTTTGCGAACTTTGACATGCCAAAAGAAAAAAAAAGCAAGTAAAAAGTATATTTGTTATAAGTGTTCTTTATGAACCGCTAGGGAGACTGATTTGAGAGCCCAAGCGAACTATATATTCCCTTTATTTCCCATTTTTCTTTCTGATAAAATTTATACCGGTTTACATTTGTCTTCTTTCTGTTGTTTTATGTGAATAAATTTCTTTAGAACACTTATGAAACAAAAATGTAGTAAGCAAAACAAACAAAAAAATATACAACTAAAAACAGACGGAACAAAACTCGCTTCTCGCAGACACGTTGGTCGTAACAAGCACAATCTACTCGCCAGAATCACCTACACACAATCTGCAGAATCTCTCCTTTCCAGTGTCCTGCCTTTATAGCGGCCGGGAACGACATATTTGCATAATCGCGCGAGAGCAAACGTGATTCAACGATAATCACATTGGGTAAACGCTAATAAAACCCATGGACGCCATTGGAACTCTCTCTCTTTCGCTCAGGCCAAAACAGACGTATCCGAGGTAAGCTCTCTATTTCTCATTTTGGTTACTGCTAATTTTGCTACACTCCCCCTTGATCTCATGATCACAAACGGGGCATGGGGGCAGTCTTCTTTGCCGGGTGCTTCTTCGAAGAACTGAAGGCAGCACTTCCTCCTTGTCATCTTCCTCATTACCACCGTTATTGCCGCCAGCCTGTTCCATAGGCGGTGTTTCACAATCAGGGCAGGGACAGGGAGGCAGTATCCGTCTTTTCGGGTACTCCTTCGTAAAGGCAAGACGGGTGGTCCCTCTTCCGCTTCTTAAGTATGTGCATTATATGGCTCTCCATCGTCCTGCATTATACTCTCTGCTCGTTCAGAAGACATTGTACTGTCTTCCTCTTCCTCCGATGTAACAACATAATGGCGAGGGCGCAGATCTTTCACGGGGCGAGGCATACCGTCCACCAAAATCGATTGAGGGCTGATTACCTTGGTCACCTCACCCTTGCCAAATCTCGTGGTACATCGATTTTGCGGTCTTTTGACCCACACGCGATCTCCAACCTGGTAAGAGCTGTCCTTGGGATCTGCGGACGCAGTTGTGAGATTGGTCTCCTTTACTCGAACTTCGTATCGATAAGTGAAGGGAGATGTGTCGTCTCTTGGTGTGATGTTATACCAGTAGACAGCTTCCTGTATGGGACAGCGCATTCTAGCCGCTATTCGTTTCACTGTACGGTGACATTGCTCCACTATGCCATTCCCGGGTGGAGCGTATGCACAACGGAATCGCAAGTGAACTCCCCATTTATGTGCAAATGCTTGGAATGCGTTGCTGCAGAAAGCCGTGTCATTGTCTAAAAGGATTTCATGATGGATCATGCTTGCCGAGTCCTGCCTTGCCAATTTCCTCCAAATGGACAAACGCGATGGACCACAGTCTGTCAGAGTTAAAAAAATGGAAGGTGCCATAATGCGTGATATCTATTCCAATTCTTTGCCAATTCTCGTTAACTTCCAGCTTTCCCTTTTCCCACCTGACTGGCGCTGGGTCAATGGACTGACATTCCTCACATCTCCGTATGACCGTTTTAATGGTTGCTTTTGTCGTGGTTGGGCAACTTCTCCTGACAAAGTAGGTAGTGCGTCGCACCCCCGGATGTCCACTATCTTTGTGAATAGCCATGATTTGACTCTCATCCAGCTCGTCTGTGTGAACCACGCCTATCACTGGGTCAAGCCCGTTTTTCTTTTTCATTGCCTCAAACCATATCTGTGGTACTCGTATCAATCGGTCAGCAATGTTTCGTGCTGATGGAACCAGCGTCACGTCCACTGTCAGCCCATACTCTTTCACGAGCTCCTTTAGAGTGCTTAGTCGCCTCCTAATAAGCATCTCGCTTGCTGCTTTGGTGCGTACTCGCGCCTTTCCAGTTAGCGTGTCCGAGACCCAATGGTATACGCAGACAGAATCTGTCTTTATGTGTAGCACTTTGCTCTGCCACTGTAGAGCCAAATTAATACCTTTCAATACGGCATCCAGCTCGGCTAAGTTGATATGTTGAGAGTCACCTTCAGGTCGCAGCCAACATGCATCCTCCAACACAGTTTCGAGCATCTCCAAGGCTGCACCAATTGCTAGGGAGCTAGCATCGACCCATACATTCAGCTCTTTGCCATCCACACACCAATTTCCCGCGGACCGGATCGTTCCGCTGCACAGATTACAAAGTTTCGAACATCATACGATGCACTTGAAACAGGTCACACTAACAGGAATATTCTGGGCCTTGTGGTTGTTGGGTGAGCATGTGGCCGCGACCACGTCCTGATTGTGTTCCCCAGTCGTCGTCAAAATTCTTGCTCTCGACATTAGTTCCCCCATGGTCAGGACTTTGATGTTCGGCACCTGTTGAAGAGCAATTGAGATAGCGTCAAAGAACCCAGTGACGAAAGTCAATTTTGTGAGTCTCTCTGAGCTATCTCCTGTGAATCCGGCCAATCCAACCAACTGCCTGTTGTCTTTCCGCTTACATGGCAACTTAGTCTCGTGCAACGGGATAAAATTCGTTGAACTATTGGTTGGCATGGTATTATTATGGAAAATTGGTATTTTGGGATTATCTAGTTGTTATAGTGGTGGATTTAAAGTTGTAACTGGTAGACCCAGTTTAGCAGGAGTCTAAACAAACTGTTTTAATATCTGAAAGATTTTTTTTCTTTTGTGGAAAATGTGTGAGAATTTTAATTGGTTGACTTGCCGAGGGTAGGTCGGTGAGGAAGAAGGGATGCTGGTAGCTGTGACCAACACTGCCGGTGGTCCGTGAATCACCTGAGATCCTATTCCTTACAAGTTAAATAGACATTCCAGTCACGCGTGAATCTCGTTGACTAAGAGTTGGAGTAGATAAAAGGAATGGTCGTTCGACAGCTGTTGTCTTTTAGACAAAGTACACTTCGACCATCGTTACTCATTTGTTACTTTTACAAGGAAAGACTGCTTGTAAACAACGTCGACATTTCGTTGCAAGACTTCAAACGTCTCTTCTTTCCTCCCCTCGACTCGTCGGTAAGCTAATTCCGACAAAATATACATAAATAAAACAAGAAAAACAGTTTTAAACAAGGCAACATGAAATACATTTGTTAGGAGTTAAGATGAATTTTGAAATTAATACTTAACGTCTGTTTGACACAATGGTTCGGCGTCCGTTTTATTTTTTTATTTATTTATTATTATTACTTTTTTTTTGCCGACTGGCATATTGCCGTGTCTTTCTAGAGCGGAAGAAGATTTCTATTTCCGGATAACTTGTGCACGTGTGCCTATCTATTTATAGAATAAAAGTCGTTACGTCCGAATGTGTAAATATGTTAATATTATTATTATTTTTTTATTTTTTTTATTTTTTATTTTTTTGTAAATAATGTCCTCATCTACTGTAATAGAAAATAATTCCCGGCATTTTTCGAGTCGGGGGGGGGGAGGGGTGACGAATCTCATCTTAAAAGTTTTACAAGACATGAAAAGTAGAGACAAATAAATAAATTGTGAGAATTTTGAATTGGTTGACTTGCCGAGGGTAGGTCGGTGAGGAAGGAGTGCTGGTAGCTGTGACCAACACGGCCGGGGGTCCGTTAATCAAAGAACCTGAGTGCCTATTCCTTACAAGTTAAATAGACATTCCAGTCACGCGTGAATCTCGTTGACTGAGAGTTGGAGTAGATAGAAGGAATGGTCGCTCGACAGTTGTTGTAGTTGTTGTTGTCTTTTAGACAAACTACACTTCGACCATCGTTACCCATTTGTTACTTTTACAAGGAAAGACTGCTTGTAAGCAACGTCGACATTTCGTTGCAAGACTTCAAACGTCATTTCTCCCCCCCCCTACTCGTCGGTAAGCTAATTCCGACACATTGCAACGAGATGAATGAGTAACGACTTTATTTCTATTTAAATGACTGCCATTTTTTTTGTGTGCATAAAAATCCGCGTCAGTAACACACGTGGTTTTATAAAACAGTAATGGCCGTCATCTAATGAAACAGAGTGTAACTGATTCTTTTTCCGTTTAAAATATATACATTGAAACGAAATTGATTTCTCCTCTTTGGAGTTGGATTATTCTAGTGTTCAACTGAATTCATAACATGGATTATTGAGTCTCAATGGAGGACCTGAAGTTGAAAGAAGAACTTCTTCAAAGAAAAATACTAACTACCCTGGAAGTGTTAGAAAAGGAAGAGAAGAGTTTTGAAGAAGTGCTTTCTCTATTTAAGCGAGAAATAGAGGACTGGTTGGAAGAGCTTGAGGGTGTCTCCTTTGGCATGGAGGAACACTTGGCTGCAAGAGGAGAAGCAGAAGCATTGGCAAGCTTAAGTCTAGCATGGAGCGAGACAGCGTTTAAGTTTTCTGCGGAAAGCTGACCACAGTGAGCACCTAGCAGTTACCTCGATGGAAGAAGATGTTGACTCAACCTCTAATCATGGCAACCTTGTTACTCCAGAAAATGAGAGATCACCATCCTTCAAACCAACAGCCAATTCTTCATTTTCTGTGGAGCCATTTAAAATAAAGTTGAAGGGACCATGCTTTGATGGGAAGGACTTTGACACCAACAAGAGGAGCTTCAAAGACAGTGGCGGCTCGTGCCTGAGATTAGTGGGGTGCTGCTTCAAACATTTTACGTATTTTTTTAATATCGTGTAAAGGAATTCGAATATATAAATAAATATTTAATCAAATAATAAACAAACATTCAAATAAATATTCAATTATATAACAAAGACAAATAATCAATCAGAAATGGATAATACGCAAAAACTTTTTTATTAAAAAGATTTTTTTAAATTATGTACACTTTACAGAATAAAAATAATATATATATTTATTCCTTTTAAACTTTTCAGATTAAATAAAAGTTTGCGTTTTTTTTTTTTTTTTTTTTTGCAAACAAACGAAAAACATTTTTAAAAATAACTTATTTTTTATAAAAACAAAAAAGAAAAACTTTGAAATTTACCTGCCTCCCTACGAGGGTTAATTTAGGAGTTTACTATTTGAAAATAGCGTTTTATTTAATAAGTTTTATTTACAAAATTTATTTTTAAAGATGTATTTATAACAAAACGTATTTGTAAATAAAATGCAAAATAAAAAAGTTTACATTTTTATATAGTGAGCAAACAAACAAAAATATTTAAAGATACAAAATTTTATTTACAAATCTTTTAACAACTTGCTTTTTATATAAAAAGAACAAACTTGGCTATTTACTGACCTTCCCATGCCGGTAAAGATCGACATAAAGTGGAGATTTATTATAAGAAAATAGGATGTCATATATAAGCATTATAAAACATCGAATTTTAATGTAGCTTTCTTCCCCAAAAAATTAAAATTGTCTCAGTCCAGAAGGATTTCTAATTACTTTTTTTTAATGCGTATTATCTGACCCATCTACTAACAAATTCAATGTAAAGTTTAAAAATGCATAATTATAAAAAAACTGTGTTTTGTTTTACTTACAAACACATTTTAATTAAAAAATTTTGTGTAAAAAATCCATTTTTCAAAGTGTAAAACTTCTAACATTGTTCTTGTCGGAGGCAAATAAATGCTAATTTTTTTATATCTAAAACATACACGTTAAAAAGATTTCTAACTAAAATGTATTTTCAACATAAACTGTTTCATCGCTTTTTTGCTTCTAGGAAAAAATGTAAACAGTTTTTTTTTTTTTGTAAAGTTTAGTTGTTGCAAAATAAATAGCATTTTAAAAACTACTTTAAAGAAACAAACAAAAAGGCAGGTAGATGGAAAAGTAACTTTATTTTTATGGTAAGATTTATTTATTGTATATTTGGTTTTTACCCTTGGCCGCGTGTTAGCTTCACTGCTAAATTCCCGAATACTTTTAATAAATAAAAATAAACAGTTTCTGCATATTATATATTTCCGTCTGCTACCAACTTAAATCGCAACGCTAAAAGTGTGCGTATTTCAAAAAAAAATAGCACAATATTTTATGTACAAGAACACGTTATGTGCAGATTTTAATAATAATTTTTAAAAATATAAGTAAACCTCCTTTTTTTTCAATAACAATGATATCATATCTATACAGGCGCACACTCTAAGCAAACAACGAATTTCACGACACGGAACTGCGCCAAGCGACAGTTCCTCAAGAGGCTTTCATCGGCTGCCAAAAGCGTCTAATCCGCGCATGCGTACAAGAGAATTTCATTAAGAAAGTGTAACTGTGAATTTCACAGCTCCAAGCAAGTTTTATTTTTGTTATTATATGCATTTGGAGATACCGACATTAAAGTTAATGATTTTATGATGTACACATAGAAAAAATAAAATAATGATAATAATAATAATAATAATAATAATAATAATAATAATAATAATAATAATAATAATAATAAACAAACGTATTATCTTTAATTTTATCATTAATATTGTGTAGAAATAACTTGGGGGTGCTGCAGTCCCACAGCTCCATGCACGAGCCGCCACTGTTCAAAGACTTCTTGACGAAGTTTGAAAATTGTGCTAGGTCCATAACATCAAACACGGAAAGACTATATTTTTTTAGGTGCTCCTTGGAAGGTAGGGCCCTCCAACTACCAAATTATCTCTCCCCCTAAAAATAGTTACGCTATGGCCCTTAAGCTATTAAAGGGCCAATATTTGGACGAGGAGGAGATAAGAGGTGAAATAATTAAGCAAATATTAGACTTCTAGTTAGATAATCCCAAAAACCTGGAAGGATTAAAAAAATTTATGATAAAAACCCAGGCGAATATGTGGGAGCTAAGGGCCTCGTATAGTTGTGACTTATATATCTATTATATATATATGACTATTATATATATCATATAGTTGTGACTTATATGACGATAAGTCAGCTGGAGCAATAATAATAGCACAAGTGTTATTTGCGAAATTCCCGCCCGAAGTAAAAGGAGAACTCTTACGAATCTCTGGGACCCGACGTTGTCCACACTATTGAAGAAAACACCAAGAATAGTGAAACAAATGCTAGTTGCCAGACAGCCGACTAAGTTACTGATGTCCAAACCTAGACTGTAACCTAAGATTAAGCCAGAGGAGACGATCGAAACCTCGTCTCTTAAAACTTTTAATACCGAATTGAGATCCGAGGTAAGATGCGACTTTTGCAAAATCAATAAATATTTGTCTGATGAATGTGGCAACTATACGACCCATCAAGCCAGGATAACCCGGTGTAGGGAGCTGCGCCTTTGTTTTCGGTGCCTAAAGAGATCTCACTTGGGGAATATGTGTCCATTAAGGACATCAAGAAAAATTTGTTGCCATAGTTGCAACTCTAAAGGACACGTAACTGCTATGTGCTCAACTGTTACGAGTAGTATGCAGGTTGATACCTGCCTATATACAAAAGACGATAATGCTTTCCTTTCTCCCATAATTGAAATAATAGTGCAAAGAGGAGATAAAAAAGTGAAGGTAAACTGCCTGTTAGACACTGGCAGTCAAAGAATTATTTGGACTCTTTAATTTTAAAGAAGCTAAATTGCCTTTCCTTCGCAAAGAATAAAATAATGGAAGTAAAGACCTTTTTAGGAACGAGCCCTAAAACCTTTAAGGAAATCTCATTGGGATTGAATTTGATGCCCGGCAAAACACATACTCTTCAAATACTTGCGACCAAGTTGAACTTGTCTTACAGCCTTGAAGGACTTACTTAGATTCTTGCAAAATTAAAGAATCGCAGACTGGCTGCAAAGTTTAATTCTAAGGAGGATTTGGTTACTATAGATGGGTTACTAGGACTCGACGCAATCCAGTACCTGGAACCTTTAAAGATAGTCCCTTGCATGTATGGGGCAGCATTCGAGACCCAAAAGGGATTAATCCCCGTTGGAAACAGGTGTTCTTTTCTATATAAACACCAGATTAAAAACCAAAAAAGAACCCAGATTAATTATGCAGAGGTGTTGGCTAAAACTTCACCACCGTATGTATGTGGTCAGATGCCTTTCAGGGGATAAGGCAGGTTTCAACAATAATTCACAGGAGAACAGTTTATGTCAGATACGAGACGTCGAAGTGTAGCGAGTTGTTAGACGAACTCGACTCTTCATATGACGAGGGTATTTAAGGTAAACAAGGAGGTCACGTGATGTGACGGAGTCCTTTTATTTCCTTCTTTCCTCTTCCTCCGTGTTGTACGGGCATGATCCGAATTTACGCACTTGTTTGAGCTAATTTATGATATATAATTTTCTTCCAAGAACTTCGGACGTCTTCATATCCGTGACGGACGACGCGTATAAGTAATTTCCTCGGGAGTTACTTCCAGGGGGGTTTCTTCGGTTGGATCTTTATGGTCTATACTGTCATCTTGTGTGTTTTCTGTGTCACTGTGCTTGGAAGAGTCCGATTGTTCATCTATTGATGATTCGGATTCGACATGTATGGGACTATCTATTTCGTATTCACTTTCGGTATTGTTTTGATCAATGGTGTGGTAGTTAGGGTGTTGTTCAACTTTGATAATGTCAGACTTCTTCACTTTATATCTTTTTCCCCGAAATTGTTTATCTGTAAACTTTTGTACAGTACAATACTGATCTTCAACTTCCATCACCATATATTTGTTGCGAGCATTGGTTTTAACTCTATCTTGGTATAGATAGACGATCTCTCCAACTTTAGTATCGGTTTTTATTTCGGTAGTTCTGCCTCGGCCCTTATATTTAGCTGAGGATTCATGTCTTTTTAATCTATTTCGGTGTTTCTCTTCAATCAGGCTTTTGTATTCTATTGGTAGTTTTTCTCCTGTGATTTGGTCTCTCATTGTCCAAATTTCTAGTGAAGAGTAGCCATTTTCTCTGAATCTGCTGTTCATATTGGAAATTATTATGGCCAATTCAGTGTCTGTTATTTCGCCACCATTTGGTTTCAATTTGCATAGTTCTGTATGGAATTCTGATATTGAACGTTCACTAATAGGGTTTTTGTTAATGTTCTTTATTTCTCCAACCTCTATTTTGATATGGAACGATTCCAGTGAACTATCGGTGAGTAGGGCTTGAAATCCCGAAGCGCCATCGACCCTGATTTTTACTTCATCTCCTGACGGGGGACGGAATCTTGATATGGTGGTGATTAGGCCATCCTTAAGAGATTGACTGCTCTCCGATAGTAATAATGTTGCCTGTGTCAAGGAAGAAATATTTTCTCGAACTAATAATATCAGTTGTCCTTCACGTTTGATGACATCACTAGCGTACCAGCTCCCAATTTTGTCAGGTGGTTTTGTTGACGATTGATTTTTGAACTAACTTGGTACCTGCTTTAGTGATACGCAAGTGTGGCAACTATCTACGGTGCGATTGATGGCTTTATCTGTATCCAGTGCATAGAATCCCATATTAAAGATTTGTTTTAACTGATGTTTACTGGCGTGTTGGAGTTGTAAATGTAGAGCGACCAAAAGTCTATCTAATACCCCTTGGGGAATGACGATTCTTTGTCTAGCAGGCCGTAAGATTTCTTCCCGCATAACTATGATTAACCCATCTGCAGGGGCTGATGAGAGTTTACAATGTTGTAAATACCTTTTAATTGTGGTTAACCCTTTCTTCTTTTTAGATGGAGTTCTGCCATCGCGTAGTAGCCGATATACTTGTTGTAAGTCTGGACAGTCTTGTTGAGCTTGAATCCACGTATTGCGAGTCATGTATGGGATAGGACAGTGACCAGCTAGTATGTCTTTTACGGTGACTTCTCTAACCACGGATTCGTCTAGGGCACTGATGAATTTACAGATTTGGCATTTTCCTTCGCAATGGATAGGATTTCGGCTGGCGTAATCCGATATATTATTTTTACCTGGTAAATGGGATAATTTGACAGGATATCGAGATATGACACTGAGGAACGTTGTGACTCTGGAGCTTGCGGAGAATGCGCCGCGTTGGAGTTTTTCATATGCTTGTACACAGGGTCGGCTATCCGTGAGTACTTCGGTGATGTTTTCTGATTGAATTATATATGGGCTGAAGTGTTTGATAGCCGACGCTATGCCCAGAGCTTCCAACTCACAAGCTAGCCAACCTGCTTGGTTGGATGTTTTACGAGCGTTGAATAGACCTGCGAGGTGGGGTTTGTTTCCTCTTAATACGAAAAGGGATGCCGCTAAGCCGGCAGAGGTTGTAGCTGCGTCCGTGATTATCTGTAGTTGGTCCTCTCTTCTAGGTAAGGTTAGGATTTTGGCTTGTTTAAGGTGTTCTTTGGCTTTGAGGAATGTGTCTTCCAGATCTGATGTCCATTTGATTCTGTCGTTTGACGAGCCCATTGCGCAGACTTTATCTAGAGGTGCTAAAAAATCTGAATGTTTAGGTATAACTTTACTTAGGAATGATCTCATTTCTTTGATGGTTTCAGGGAGATTGCAGGCAGCCAAGGTATTTAGACGATGACTTGTAGCTTTGAGGGTTCCATTGGTCCATCGCCAACCCAGAATTTCTGTCGATGTTGGACAGCAAACCGTTTTAGATGGGGATAACTTCAAGTTATTCTTATGTAGTGTTTGTAATACTTCTTCCCATACGTTGTTAAGTTCCCGGGGTGTGTTGGCCCCGACATATAGGTCATCAGCCAATTTTACCACCGATCCTTTTATCATTAGATCGCCTAGGACTTTGGACATTAATTGTTCTAAAGCTGATTCAGAGCCTGGAAGACCCATCACCGCTCTGGTATAAACATATACACCACGGAATGGTGTACAGATGCCGACATATTTCATTGATGATTTGGCCAAGGGTATTTGAAAGTATGCTTGACTTCAGTCAGTTTTAATTAAGAATTTAAACTGAGCAATATGTCTTATGATGTCATCTACTTTGGGCATGAGAGTAGGTTGTGGTTTGGTGTACTGGCTCAGTTCAGTGAATGCAGTCACTAACCGAAAGCCTCCTGAAGGTTTGGTAACAAGGAATGAAGGGTTTACATATTCCGCTGTGATGTTTATGTCTTCTGGGCGTACGAAGACACCTTGTTCGTATAGTTCATCAATCTTGGTTTGGAGTCGCTCTAGATTTGTCCGGTTATATAATGGAATGCGTCCCTTTCTTTGTGGTGGTAGAGATACGGCAACATTAATCCTGTGTTGGAAATTTCCTGATCTTCCATTGTAGCATCCGATTACCGGTGAAAATACCTGATTATATTTCTTATTTGTCGTGAAGAAGATGGTCTTTTCTTCCTGGCTAAGGATGTTCGAGGGGTCCACAGAAATTTCTGCTGACCTGTCCGTTTGTTTGGAATCATTGGTAAGAATTATTGGAGTCGGTTTCAAAGTATCACTGGATAGTGATAATTGGGTCGTGTGGCGTATCTGACATACTTGCTCATGGCGTTTGATGAGTATGGGTATGGTGGACTTGTTGGTGAGCGTTATTATATCATGATCCGGTTTCACTAGCTCACATTGGATCCATTCATCCTGATTGTTATTGCATCTAGGTTCTACTGAAACTATTTTATCCTGGTATTCAGGTGGTATCGATAAGGCAACGCTGGAACCAGGTAGTAGGCAGGTCTGTCGTAGGACGCGCAATATAGTTGCTGCTTTAACATTAGCGTGTCTTTTTATATTGAGGTATTTGAAATCACAGCAATCACCGAGGTAAACATGGTTGGTGTTTGCGCGAAGGTAAACGTCATTCTTGTCCATAAATGGCATGCCACCCAGAATGGCACAGTTCAGGTCCTTAACTACAAGTCCGTCGAAGCGAAAGCAGTGGGCTTGATTTGTGATTGGACACCTTCTCGAAACATTGAAGTGTACTTCCCCTTCTATTTCCATGGGGGAGACACCGTCCGCCATGTTAGCTTTGTGGATGGTGGGCAGGATATTTAGTTTTAGACGTCTCGCCTCGCTTTTCCTAATTAAATTAGTTTCCGCACCGGTGTCCAGTATAATGATCGAGTTTTCTTTGTTTGTTTCTACTTCCATACACGGTGATGATACAATATCTACCTTGTTGATTTTGGGGTTCTGAGGTTGTTTAACTCGGACCATCCTACTGTTGGGTCCGTGGTACTCGAAGTCTTCGTCTTCTTCTTCAGATTCCGATAAGATTTCAATATCAGTAATTTTAGATCGAAGAAATCTTCTATCTGATGTTGGCATAAAAGGGCAGTTTTGGAAGTAGTGAGTCTCTGCACCTGGTCTGTTTGCTGCATCGCAGAGGCAACATTTCGGTCTTTTTGTCAGGCAACCTCTCTGGTTTCCAGATCTTCCACTTCTGTTGATGGAAGAGTATGCTATATTCCCTTCTCTGTCCCCTATTTCTTGTAATAGGGATGGTATAGCATCACTGATCTCCGCCCTAATAGAATATAGAGTGGAGTCCCTTAGAGTGATCGCGAATCTTTGTTTAACAATGGATGGTAGTTCTCGATGGATTGCATCAAGCCAGATCATCACCGTGATGTTCTGTAATGTAGGGGTTAGGCATTCATCGTTTTCTAATTTTGATCCGCAATGTTTAATGGCTGAAGATTTTGTAATCAAGCTGTCTTCCATAAATGAGTAGCATCTTTCCCAGAGAGCCTCTTTTGTTTCATTGGCGCCACATTTAAATTTAAACATGTTCATTATGGTCGTACCGGATTTACGACAATCATAGTATTGACGGAGTCTATCAAAGATTTCGTCAATACTGTGCACCTCTTCTTTTACGAAGGTACTACTAACAACAGGGGCATGGATGCTTATAAAGCCGAGTAGTACTTTTAGGTTAATGGCTTTTTTTTTCCGCCGAGAATCTTTTCCCATTAACCTCTTGTTCATCGGTTATGAAGCCTCTGTGGGGGATGCCACTTGCGACACTGCACCAGGTTTTAAGGTCCTCCAAATAGCGTTCGAATTTATCTTCATTTTAGATATGGTATAATAACTGCTCACACCAGGCTTCGAGCGAGCCTCTTGATTCGTGTTCAGTGAGGATTCTTTGTTTAGTGCTGAAGGCAGACATCCTTTTATTTTTATTTTAATTTAAAAGTTTCCAAATTAATCACCGTGAAATTGAACAAGTTGAAAAAATAGCCGTAGAAAACTTTAATCAAAGATCAGGGTGGAGACTTTTTTTTTTTTTTTTTTTTTTTTTTACTCACTCAAAGGTGTGTTGTTATAAGAACAACATATAATTAAATCGACTATTGTAAAAATTCAATTTCTTTTAGAAAAAATAAACGAAAAATAAAAGTTCAAATTTCTAATAATCTTTGCTGTAATATGAGTGAGAGTAAAAATTGTTTTTTTTTTTTTTTTTTGTTACTTTCGTCCTTTCAATAGTTTAAAAGTTTAGTAAAGAAAACTTTTGAATTAACAACGAAGTGACTATTCGCAGCCGGCTGCGGCTATTCTAAAATGCTATTCGCAGCCGGCCGGCGGCGAAACCGGAAGTTGTCGAGAGAAACGCGCTTAGACATTTTGTAAACATTGTTTTTAAAAAATAAAAAATAATACTTCTATTATGTTTTAAACGACTGTAATAGTTTATTTTGGAAGTATATTTCATAAGGAAAATAAACAACCCACTTTAAAAACAGAAATTACGAGTTTTATATATTTTATTCGCAGTTTTTTGTTGGGGGTGTCAAAAATTCCTCCTAAAATTCTGATACACCTAGCGGGCGGGCAACGAAGCCTGTAAAATGGCGACAGGTAGAGGGGTTAATACCATCTAAACGGTAAATTTGCTGTGGGGTTGATTATCAGATTCGTTGTCAGCGACCCGAAAACCTGTGTAAGAAGGAAGGACTAAAGTGATCGGTGTTATGAAAGAATGGTAATATCGCGGTTCAAAAATATCAGTAAAAACTTTGCCAAAAAACGCAAATTATTTACTAAAAACAAAAATATTTCGCAACTGAGCAAGTGATAAGCCACGCTCATGCCGTTCTCTGCATGAGTACCCCAAATTCTCCGCTGTGTTAGTAATGAAAAACTAAAACAAATAATTAAAATGAAAAGACATGTTAAATTCTCCGCTCAAAATAAAAAATGGGAGAGAGAAAAATTAAATTCGCCACTGTGTTGGTAATTAAAAATTAAAACAACTTATTTTTTACTTGTAAACTGGTTTATTAATTGTAGAAAACAAAAATAAACGGGAGAAAAAAGCAGCTCAAAATGAAAGAAATTGTTAAATTCTATTACAAAAGAAAACAAATTATTTTTACAATTCTAGCCAAGAATTTACTTAAGATTTGTCTGACGTCACTTCCGGTCAGCTGATGCGACCGGCTGCGAATAGCATTTTAGAATAGCCGCAGCCGGCTGCGAATATCAACGGCCATTAACAAATGGCATCCGTTATTTTCTATCAATATCTGAAAGAAAATAAAAGTGAAGAAACAGTCTGATTAAATTAATTCTTTAAGCTTTAAGGTAAGATTCGTTCGGCAAGAACATACGTATGTATGTTATGTTACTAATAGAAATGTGGTGTGTTTTTTATTTATTTATTTTTTTTTTGTAGAAATGTCAAGGGGGGAAAAGTGTAAAAATTCAATTTCTTTTAGAAAAAATAAACGAAAATAAAAGTTCAGATTTCTAATAATCTTTGCTGTAATATGAGTGAGAGTAAAAATTGTTTTTTTGTTTGTTTTTTTTTTTTTTTGTTACTTTCGTCCTTTCAATAGTTTAAAAGCTGAGTAAAGAAACTTTTGAATTAACAAATGGCATCCGTTATTTTCTATCAATATCTGAAAGAAAATAAAAGTGAAGAAACAGTCTGATTAAATTAATTCTTTAAGCTTTAAGGTAAGATTCGTGCGACAAGAACATACGTATGTATGTTATGTTACTAATAGAAATGTGGTGTGTTTTTTTTTTTTTTTTTTTTTTTTTTTTTTGTAGAAAGTCTTACCGTACACCGACCCCTAGTCAATGGGCACTTATTTGCTTCCGTTTGTAAAACGTATTATTGAGGGAGGCTGAATTCTTTTGAATTTTTGGCCGCTGCCACCACGTATGTATGTGGTCAGATGCCTTTCCGGGGATAAGACAGGTTTCAACAATAATTCACAGGAGAACAGTTTATGTCAGAGACGAGACGTCGAAGTGTAGCGAGTTGTTAGACGAACTCGACTCTTCATATGAAGAGGGTATTTAAGGTAAACAAGGAGGTCACGTGATGTGACGCACTTACATTTTCCAGAATCAACTACGTGGTTCACCCAGAGGAATCCTACCCAGATCCTCTAAAAAATTGGTTTTAAGAGAGTAGTGTCCAGCGAAGGTTGGAGAACATGTTCAGCTTTGAATCTATTGGATTACCTCCCGACGAGAAATTCTCCACCTTGAATGAAGAGAAGGTTAAGCAGTTTAGAGATTCCATCACATACAAAGATGGTCTCTATCATGTACAACTTCAGTGGTATGAAGATAAATTAAAATCGGTACCTTCTAATTACAATGCTGCTATTCAGGTGCTAGAAAAGGTTAATAAGGATCTGGAGAAGAAAAACTTGTATAATCAGTATCTGCAAGTTTTTCAACAACAAGAAGACGAGGGTATTATTGAAGAAATAATTGAACAATTTAAAGACTATATATGGATTCCCCATAGGCCAGTGCTAAAACTAAGAGACCAGACTACTACCAAGGTGAGACCGGTATTTAATTGTTCTTATAAACATAAGGGCTCAGTATTATTGAACGAAGCAGCATATCCTGGAGTGAACCTGATGAGCAACATGTTAAAATTGATGATCCGATTCCGAACAAACCGATATGTCTTGTTGGCTGGCATCAGAAAAGCATTTCTGATGATTCGTCTGGCATTGGAAAAGGATCATAATCGGTTTTGCTTTTTTCTGAAGAAAGGTGAAAAATTACATTGCTACAGGTACAACCCCCTTATTTTTGGCTTCAATGCAAGCACTTTTATTTTAAATTACGTGTTAAAGTTTCATGCCGAGAAGTTCCCTTTGGATGAATGTTCGGAGGCACTGAAATCCAGTTTTTATGTTGACAACCTAGTGAAAACTACGAATAATGCAGAAAATCTATCTGATTTGTATACCTCTGTGAGAGAGCATCTGCAGAAGGTAAATTTTAATTTACAGTCTTGCAATTCCAACTGTGTGACACTCCAAAAGAAAATGGAGGCAGATGGAACGTTATCAGGATTCTACTCTGGTTGGAAAAAGGTGCTGGGGTATTAATATGACCCTGTCCAAGATTCTATAAGAGTCTCCCCACCATCATTCGACTTGGAGGCATCAACTAAGAGGAAAATATTATCGAAGACCTCAGAGGTATTTGATTCTTTGTCTCTGTATCTACCTGTGACAGTGCGAGGTCGTTTATTGATGAGAGAAATATGGAGACAAAAACTGAATTGGGATGATATGATTCCTTAAGGTGTGAGTTCTGTTTGGAGAACGTTGGCAAAAGATTTATCAGCGTTAGACTCTGTATCTTTCCCCAGGAGGGTTATAGATGAAGGAAAGGATACAAAATTATTCTTTTTCTGTGATGCGTCTAAAGCTGCATATGGGTTTGCGGTATATGCTGTACAGGATGGAAATTCATTCTTGGTATTTGCCAAAGCGAAAATGGCTCCTTTGCAGGGAAAATCCCTCCCAACGTTGGAACTTCTAGCAGTATTTTTAGCAATGAAATGCTTGTCTTTTATAAAAGAGTCCCTAAAGGACATTCCTATATAAGGCGTCTATGTAATCACAGATGCTCAAGTAGTTCTGTCCTGGATTTTGGCTGACTTCATCCAAACGAAAAATGTACTTGTACGGAATAGATTGCAGGACATAACTCAAATGTCTGAGAAAGTTAAATCTGATTTTAGCATAAAGATAAACTTTCAGTACACTTCAAGAGATGACAACCCGGCCGATTACATCACCAGAAGTTTGACTATCAAGAAATTTAAGGAAAAGTTTTCTGTTTGGTATGAGGGACCGAAATGGATAAGGCAAGAAGAATCCTCCTGGTGCCTTCGTGAGTTGGGTTGCCTTTCTAAAGTTCAAATGGAGCGGATTAGCGCTTCAGTAAATTATGCCGCAGAGAATGAAGTGGCTACATCAGAAGTCAAATTGGAAAAATTCTCCAGTTTAAGTAAGTTGATCAGTGTAATTTCACTGATATTCAAGTTCATCAACAAGTTAAAAAAGAGGGAGATCGATCCTGAGTTACAAGCAAATGCCTACCTGATCAAGACAATGCAAAAACAATCCTTTTCAAGGGAGTTGGACTTTTTGTTGGACCCTGGAAGAAATAGCATGCCTAAACTGGTGAAGAATTTGAATCTCTTTTTGAACCACATGGGCATTATACGATCGATGGGAAGAATAGGAAAATCGGAATATCACTCATATGAGGTCGAAAATCCTATTTTATTGGGAAAAGAGCATCATCTAACAAGATTGATCATTCAAGAATATCACTAAAGAAGCCAACACTTAGGCTTGGCCACAACATTGAATGAAATACGATTGGCAGGTTACTGGATACCACAAGCCAGACAGGCTGTTAAAAATGTGGTTAGTACTTGTGTGAAATGCAAACGCTATAATGCCGTTTCCTTTTCAATACCAAATTCGACCAACTTACCAGCCCCTCGGGTGAATTTTGTCAGGCCCTATCTACGGTGTGGATTTTACCAGCCATATCTATGTTAAAGGACAAGAAAAAGACTATAAAATGTACATCCTTCTATTTACATGTATGAGTATTAGGGCTGTACATTTGGAACTGGTTCCGGATATGACTGTGAAATCATTTATTCAAGCATTCATTAGGTTCACGAACGTGAATGGAATCTCTACACACCTTTATTCGGATAATGCTCGCACATTTAATGCTGCTGCCAGAATCATTAACCGGGGCATGATAGCGGACGAATTCAAGGAAAGGTTTAGCCCATATGACTTAAAACATTGCACAATTCCACTGTTTTCACCTTGGTACGGTGGTAGTTGGGAGAGGTCTATCAAGATCATAAAATCTTGCTTATAGAAAGCAATAAGAAGAGGTAAAGTAGACTATTTTGGTCTACTAACAATTTTGTCTGATGTGCAAAGGGCAGTAAATAGCCGCCCCCTGACATATAGGAGCTCTGAGGATGCTGATCTGAATGTCTTAACCCCTAACTCTCTCATGAATGCGAATGTTGGTCAGGGAATAATAATGCGGTTGGAAAACCAGGACCTGGAAACGATCGATCCTATTAGTCAAAGTGACTTGATTCAAACCCTGCATTCCCGGGAAGAAAGCCTGACTAAATTTAGGAAAGTTTGGAATAAGGACTATTTGTTGAGTCTCAGAGAAAGGGCAATGAGCTTGGCTGATTGTTTTTTTTTTTTTTTTTAAGATAAAGTAAAACCAGGGGATATAGTGCTCATAAAAAGCCCTCTGAAGACGAGGCCTTTCTGGTCCCTAGGTGAAGTTCTGCAGCTAATCCAAGGAAGTGATGAATTGGTGCGCATGGTGAAGGTGAGGAAAGGAAATGGAGCTATAGACACATACTCTATCAAGCATCTCTTTCCTCTGGAATTCTCTCAACAGCCTGGAGAACCTGACCCGATAGGCATGGAACAATCGAGTTCACAGGATATAAGCCAGGATCCTCAACAGAGAGAGAGTACTATAATTTGGATCTGAGGATACCAGACCTATTATAGCCTGCGATAGATGCAATGACTGGTTTCACTTCAGCTGTGTGGGTCTAACTGAAGCACCACCAGAAGATGAACAATAGTTCTGTCCGACTTGCAACCCTCAAGGAGTTATAACTGTTAGACCCAGTTTAGCAGGAGTCTAAACAAACTGTTTTATTCTTTCAAAGATTTTTTTTTCTTTTGTGGGGAATGTGTGAGAATTCTGAATTGGTTGACTTGCCGAGGGTAGGTCGGTGGGGAAGAAAGGGGTGCTGGTAGCTGTGACCAACACAGCCGATGGTTCGTTAATCAAAGAACCTAAGTGCCTATTCCTTACAAGTTAAATAGACATTCCAGTCACGCGTGAATCTCGTTGACTGAGAGTTAGAGTAGATAAAAGGAATGGTCACTCGACAGCTGTTGTCTTTTAGACAAACTACACTTCGACCATCGTTACCCATTTGTTACTTTTACAAGGAAAGACTGCTTGTAAACAACGTCGACATTTCGTTGCAAGACTTCAATAATTTTTTAATCAAAATAAATAATAAATATTTTTTTAATCAAAATGAACTATAAATACATTTTTAATCCAAATGAACAATAAATCATATTTCTAAATACAAAAGCAACAATAAATACTTTTTTAATCCAAATGAACAATAAATATTTTTTCTTAATCAAAATGAACAATAAATACTTTTTTATCGGCATGAACAATAAATAGTTTTTTAAATCAAAATGAACAATAGATACTTATTTAATCACAATGAACAATAAATACTTTTTTTAATCAAAATGAACAATAAATATTTTTTAACTAAAATGAAAAGTAAATACTTTTTAAATCAAAATGACAATAAATACTTTTTTAATAAAAATGAACAGTCACTATTTTTCTTAATAAAAATGCACAATAAATACTTTTTTAATCAAAATGAACAATAAATACTTATTTAATCAAAATGAACAATAAATACTTTTTTGAATGAAAATGAACAATAATACATTTTTAAATCAATATGAACAATAAATACTTTTTTAATCGAAATTAACAATAAATACTTTTTTAATCAAAATTAACAATAAATACTTTTTTAATCAAAATGAACAATAAATACATTTTTAATCAAAATGAACAATAAATATTTTTTCTAAATAAAAATGAACAATCAATACATTTTTAATAAAAATAAACAATAAATACTTTTTTAAATCGAAATATACAATAAATACTTTTTTCATCAAAATGAAAAATAAATACTTTTTTAATCAAAATAAATAATAAATATTTTTTAATCAAAATGAACTATAAATACTTTTTTTAATCCATGTTCATTTGAACAATAAATATTTTTTTTAAATACAAAAGCAACAATAAATACTTTTTTAATCAAAATGAACAATAAATATTTTTTCTTATTCAAAATGAACAATAAATATATTTTTTTAAAATTAACATGTATAATAAATACTTTTTTAATCCAAATGAACAATAAATCATTTTTTTAAATACAAAAGCAAATACAAATACTTTTTTAATCTAAATGAACAATAAATATTTTTTCTTAATCAAAATGAACAATAAATACTTTTTTAATCAAAATGAACAATAAATACTTTTTTCAATGAAAATGAACAAAAAATACTTTTTTTAGCATTACCCTTTAACGGACATTTTTTGGCCGACAAATAATTACAAAGATCTTCCTAGATCTCAGTACCCTGTATATCCAATTTGGAGTCATTTTTCTAAACACAAAAGCAACAATAAATACTCAGACACAAAGATAAACATGTTCACTTTAATATATACTAGCATTTCAGCCCGGCGTGGCCCGGGTGTTTGGAGGTCTTTTTTAATCCAAATGAATAATAAATACTTTTTTTTAAATGAAAATGAACAATAAATACTTTTTTAATCCAAATGAACAATAAATATCTTTTAAATAAAAATGGAAAATAAATACTTTTTTAATCACAATGAACAATAAATACTTTTTTAAAATAAAAATGAACAATAAATATTTTTTTAAAATCAAAATGAACAATAAATACTTTTTTAAATTAAAATAAACAATAAATACTTTTACATCCAAACGAACAATAAATATTTTTTCTTAATGAAAATGAACAATAAATACTTTTTTAAATCGAAATGAACAATAAATACTTTTTTAATCAAAATAAACAATAAATATTTTTCTAAATCAAAATGAACAATCAATACTTTTTTTAAATAAAAATAAACAATAAATACTTTTTTTAAATCGAAATATACAATAAATACTTTTTTAATCAAAATGAAGAATAAATAATTTTCTTAATCAAAATAAATAATAAATGAACAATAAATCATTTTTTTAAATACAAAAGCAACAATAAATACCTTTTTAATCTAAATGAACAATAAATATTTTGTCTTAATCAAATTGAACAATAAATACTTTTTTAAATCAAAATGAACAATAAATACTTTTTTAAATCAAAATGAACAATAAATACTTTTTAATGAAAATGAACAATAAATACTTTTTAAATTAAAATGAAAAATAAATACTTTTATAATCAACATGAACAATAAATACTTTTTTTAATCAAAATGAACAATACATACCTTTTAATCAAAATAGAAAAATGAATACTTATTTAATCACAATGAACAATAAATACTTTTTTGAATCAAAATGGACAATAAATATTTTTTTGAAAACAATGAACAATAAATACATTTTAAATTAAACACTTTTTTATTTAATCAAAATGAACAGTCGATATTTTTCTTAATAAAAATGAACAATAAATAATTATTTAATCAAAATTAATGATAAATACTTTTTAATCAAAATGAAAAATAAATACTTTTTTAATAAAAATGAACAATAAATACTTTTTTATAATCCACAGGAACAATAAATACTTTTTTATTAAAATGAACAATGAATAATTTTTTAATCAAAATGAACAATAAATATTTTTTAAATGAACAATAAATACTTTTTTAAATAAAAATGAACAATAAATACTTTTTTTAAAATACAAATGAACAATAAATACATTTTTTAATCAAAATGAACAATAAATACATTTATAATCAGAATGAACGATAAATACTTTTTTAAATCAAAATGAATAATAAATACTTTTTTTTAATCAAAATGAACAATAAATACTTTTTTTAATCAAAATGAACAATAAATATTTTTTAAACAAAATGAACAGTAGAAACGTTTTTAATCAAAATGAACAATAAATACTTTTTTAACATTACCCTTTAACAGACAAATTTCTGGTCGAAAAATGATTACAAAGATTTTCGCAAATCTCAGTAACCTGTATATCAAATTTCGAGTCTGTTGACTTAAAATTGACAGCGTTATTGAGTAGAGAAATGTACACAGACTCACAGACACACAGACAAACACGTCTACTTTAATATATACAAGCATTTCAGCCCGGCATTACCCGGGTGTTTGGAGGTCTTTTTTAATCCAAATGAATAATGAATACTTTTTTAAAATGAAAATGAACAATAAATACTTTTTTAATCCAAATGAACAATAAATATGTTTTAAATAAAAATGGAAAATAAATACTTTTTTTAATCACAATGACCAATAAATACTTTTTTTAAATCAAAATGAACAATAAATACCTTTTTTAAAATCAAAATGAAGAATAAATACTTTTTAAAATAAAATAAACAATAAATACTTTTATATCCAAACGAACAATAAATATTTTTTAATCAAAATGACCAATAAATACTTTTTTTAATCAAAATGAACAATAAATACTTTTTTAAAATAAAAATAAACAATAAATACTTTTTAAAAATCAAAATGAACAATAAATACCTTTTTGAAGCAAAATAAACAATAAATATTTTTTAAATCCAAATGAACAATAAATACTTTTTGTAATCAAAATGAACAATGAATATTTTAAGTAAAAATGAACAATAAATACTTTGTTTTAATCAAAATGAGCACTAAATACTTTTTTAATCAAAATGAGCACTAAATACTTTTTTAATCTTTAAAGGAATAATAAATTATTTTTAATCAAAATGAACAGTAACATTTGTTTGCATTCAAATGAACAATGAATACTTTTTTAAATAAAAATGAACAATAAATACCTTTTTAAATAAAAATCAACAATAATTACTTTTTTTAATAAAAATGGACAATAAATACTTTTTTTAAATCAAAATGAAAAATAAATACTTTTTATAAACCAAAATAAACAATAAATATATTTTTTAATTAAAACTAACAATAAATACTTTTTTAAATCAAAATGAACAGTAAATATATTTTTAAATCAAAACGAACAATAAATACTTTTTTAAAATCAAAACGAACAATAAATACTTTATTAAATTTATATGAACAATAAATACTTGTTTAGATCAATATGAACAATAAATACTTTTTTAATCGAAACGAACAATAAATACTTTTTTGAAATCAAAATGAACAATAAATACTGTTTCTAAATTAAAATGAACAATAAATATATTTTTAAATCAAAATGAACAATAAATACTTTTTTAAATCAAAAGTAAAAATAAATATTTTTTTAATCAAAATGAACAATGAATATATTTTCTATGCAAATGAACAATAAATACTTTTTTTAAATCAAAAAGAATAATAAATACGTGTTTAAAATCAAAACGAACAATAAATATTTTTAAATCAAAACGTACAATAAATACTTCTGTAATCAAAATGAACAATAAATACTTTTCTAAATAAAAATAAACAATAAATACTTTTTAAAGCAAAATGAAAAATAAATACTTTTTTGATAAAAATAAACAATAAATATTTGTTTTAATCAAAATGAACAATAAATACTTTTTTAAATCAAAATTAACAATAAATAATTTTTAAATTAAAATAAACAATAAATACTTTTGTAAATCAAAATGAACAATAAATACTTTTTTAAATAAAAAGTAACAATAAATTCTTTTTTAAGTCCAAATGAACAATAAATATGTTTTTTAATTAAAACGAACAATAAATACTTTTTTAAATAAAAATGAACAATAAATACTTTTTTTAATCAAAACGAGCAATAAATATATAGTTTTTTATATCAAAATGAACAATAAATATTTTTTAATCAAAATGAACAATAAATACTTTTTTTAAATCAAAGTTAACAATAAATACTTTTGTAACTGAAAATAAACAATACTTGTTCTTAATCAAAATAAACAATAAATGCTTTTTTAATCAAAATGAACAATAAATACTTGTTTTGATCAAAATTAACAACAAATACTTTTTAAAATCAAAACTAACAATAAATATATTTTTAATCACAATGAACAATAACTACTTTTTTTAAATCAAAACGAACAATAGATATGTTTAAAATAAAAATGAACAATAAATATTATTTTAAATCAAAATGAACAATAAATACTTTTTTAAATCAAAATGAACAATAAATACTTTTTTAAATCAAAACGAGCAATGGATACTTTTTTAAATCAAAATGAACAATAAATACTTGTTTAAATCAAAACGAGCAATGGATACTTTTTTAAATCAAAATGAACAATAAATACTTTTTTAAAATCAAAATGAAAATAAATATTTATTTTAATTAAAAGGAACAATAAATACTTTTTTAATCAAAGTGAACATAAATATATCTTTTAATCAAAACGAACAATAAATTCCTTTTTTAAATCAAAATGGACAATAAATATTTTTTTTAATTAAAACGAACAATAAATACTTTCTTTAAATCAAAATGAACAATAAATATATTTTTTAAATCAGAACGAACAATAAATACTTTTTTAAATCAAAATGAACAATAAATACTTTTTTAAATCAAAGTGAACAATTAATATATTTTTTAATCAAAATGAACAATAAATACTTTTTTAAATCAAAATGAACAATAAATATATTTTTTAATCAAAATGAACAATAAATACTTTTTTTAAATCAAAATGAACAATAAATATTTTTTAAATCAAAACGAACAATAAATACTTTTTTTATTAAAATGTACAATAAATACTTTTTTGAATCAAAATTAACAATAAATACTTTTTTTTTAAATCAAAATGAACAATAAATACTGTTCTTAAATAAAATGAACAATAAATATATTTTTTAATTAAAACGGACAATAAATACTTTTTAAATCAAAATAAACAATAAATATATTTTTAAATTGAAGCGAACAATATTGTTTTTTATCGAAGTAAACAACAATATTGGGTAATCTGGAAGAAAGAGAGTTCCTGGGGATTGTACAACAAATGCTGACAGCCCACTCGGGAACGCTGACCATGCAGTGATAATGGTAGAAATCGCTCTAAATTATAGATCCAAAACTGAAGAGCCAGTGCTCAAAACAACGAAATATTATAAAAAGGCTGACTGGGAAGCCATCAGAGATCTTATCAGAGATGCCGCATGGGGAAATATTTTTTCTCTTCCTGCTGAACAGTGCGCAAATGAGACCACTGAATGGTTCAAAACAGCAATGGAAGCACATGTTCCCATGCGGAAATTTTATAGCAAGCCCCACTCTCCCCAATGGTTTACTTCGACTTGCGCAACTGCCATTGCTCAAAGGCAGCATGCATACCGCAGATTTAACCGACATAAGTCCAGTTCAAACAGACATAAGTATATAGAAGCTAGAAGTAACGTTAAGAAAGAAATAGCGACAGCTAAGAGAGAATTTACTGAAACCACTAAAAAACGCATCGAAGCACAAAAATTAGGAACTTCTGGAAAATCTACAACAGTGTAGTAAATAATGGGCAATCAACAATTCCGCCACTAACCAACAATCACGAGGTTGTTTGCTCAGCAACCGAGAAGGCTAACATGCTTGCCAGTCGGTTTGCCTCAAACTCCACACTGGAACCTGACTTTCCTTTGCAGACAGATGCCACGCTAGACGATCTAAAAATCACCTCTGCTCAGGTGCATGCTATCATAAAAAACCTTGACACTTCAAAAGCATGTGGACCAGATCTCATCCCAGCTGTGCTATTAAAAAAGTGCTCTACCGAAATAGCTCCAGTTCTCTCCAAACTCTACAACAAATGCCTTAATGAATCTTGCTTTCCGGGCTGTTGGAAAGAACTGACCCATCAAATTATCGCCCCATTTACCTCCTCCCACTTTTCGCCAAAATATTTGAGACCCTAATTAACTATGCTCTAGTCCATCACCTTACAGATGCTAAACTTCTGACTGACCAAAAATATGGATTTAGACAAGCCTGTTCCACAGCAGACATCCTTTCTATAATCTCTGAACATATATACCATTCACTGGGCATAGCGGAGGAGGACAGAGCTGTAGCTCTAGATATATCTAAGGCTTTTGACAGGGTATGGCATGAGGGTCTCCTCAGGGAAATTAGATCATACGGTATCACTGATAGAATACTTAACATAATTAAATCCTTATTAGATAAGAGAAAAATTCAGGTTATCCTCGATGATCGTACATCTAAACAATATGATATAAATGTGGGAGTGCCTCAAGGGTCTATCCTTGGGCCTCTATTGTTCCTAATATTCATAAATGACCTCCCCGATAAAATTGCCTCTGAGATGGGTATATCTGATGACACCACACTCTATAACAGGCACGACAGGAAAACAAATGAACAGATATCTAAAGAAATGGCAAAAACACTAGAGGATGACCTCCAATCTGTAGTGGAATGGGGACAAAAATGGATGGTCACATTCAATGCTATCAAGACTAAACTGGTTTCCTTCAATAATTACAAGAAACCTTCTCTGCCACCAGTAGCAATTGCCAGTGACTCTTTATCTGAGAGTACATCTTTCAAAATCCTTGGCTTAACATTCACAGAAAACATGAGTTAGAACAATTACATTGAAAACATTGCCAGGGCCGCTGTAAAGAAGGTAGGTTCTCTCTAACGTGCTAGAAAACTACTAACACCCGAAAGTATCCTGTACCTCTATAAGGCCACCATTCGCCCATGTATGGAGTATTGTTGTCACATTTGGGCTGGTGCATCTGCTACTAGTCTCTTGCTCCTAGACAAGGTTCAAAAGAGAGTCGCCAATCTGATAGGCCCTGAACTGGCATCTAAGCTTCAGCCTCTGTCCCATCGACAAAATGTTGCATCCCTCTGCCTGTTCTACAAGTATTTTAATGGTGAATGCTCTGGCGAACTGCAGACACTTGTGCCCCCACGACGTAGACACCCTCAACAAACCCGACAGGCAGCTAAATCCCACCCTCACACAGTAGTAGATTCCACTCCAGTAGTTTCTTTCCCAGAACCGCTAGACTCTGGAATTCCATTCCAGGTCCCTGCTTCCCCAACTGTGCTGACATGCAGAAGTTCAAGTATAACCTGAACCGACATCTTGCTGTCCAAATCCCTACATAGTACCCCAGTAGTTGTTGCCCCTGATAGTAGCCCCCTACACCAAAGTGGCAATTTACCTTGTTTGGGGTGAAAATGTAATAAAAAAATTTTTTTAAATCTCATCAGTATGCCCTGTATTTAAGAATTCAGGTGATCGCTCATCTCCCTATCAGTACAGGCCAATAAGTCTCCTGTGCGTCATGAGTAAGTTGCTGGAATCTGTGTTAAATACAGAAGTAATCAACCATCTCAGCAAAAATAATCTTCTTAGTGACATGCAATATGGTTTCTGTTCTGTTAGATCTACAGCAGATGTGCTTACAGTTATATCTCATAGGATTAGTGAATCTCTCGATGGAGGCAACCTTTCTAGGGCAATTGCTCTTGCCTTTGATAGAGTATGGCATAACGGTTTACTTCACAAGATCTCCAGCTACAGTATAGCTGGAAATGTCTTCTCAATTATTAAATCATTTCTCTCTGATAGGTTCATAAGAGTAGTAATTGATGGGCAGAAATCAGAAGCTCACAGTATTAATGCTGGAGTCCCCCAGGGATCCATCCTGGGCCCAACTCTCTTCCTGATCTACATTAATGATCTTCCAAATTACATCATTCTATTCTGCCATCTATGGTAGCACATCTAAGACCGTAAATGACTAAGTTCTCTCTGATTCTCTCTCCTTTGATCTTGAGCGCGTGGTTCAATGGAGAAAGAGGTGGCTGATTACTGTTAATGCATCTAAAACAAAGCTTTTATCTTTACATCATCAACGCTCTGATCCCCATCTGGCATCAATTGAAATGAATGGCTCTCGTCTTGGGGAGGCCTCATGCTTTGACAAGCTTCTTGGCATGACCTTTACTCCTGATCTTAAATCCTTTGCCAAGGCTGCTGGAAAAATGGTGGGATCATTCTATCGATCCAGTAGATATCTCACTGCTGATGCAATTCTCTATCTATATAAGAGCCAGGTACATCCAAGGATGGAGTACTGTTGCCACATTTGGGCAGGAGCTGCTAGAAAGGACTTATCTTGCCTTGATAGAGTTCAAAATTGACTTTGTAGCCTCATAGGGATGTCCTTTTCTCTTCCCTGCAACCTCTTTCTCAAAGAAGACAGAAGAGATGTTGCGAGTTTGTCTCTGCTTTATCGTTATTTTCATGGCAAGTGCTCGGCTGAGCTCCAATCTATGGTCCCCCCCTTGCCAAACTTTCACAACAAACACCTGTCTAGCAGAAAACACTATCACTAATTTCCCCCACTCTTTATCTGTGCCTAAACCTAAACATAGATTCCATGAGCAAAGCTTTATTCTTAGAACTGCACGCCTATGAAATTGTCTTCCATTTACCTGCTTTCCAGCGGACTACAATATGGTTGTCTTCAAATCTAATGTGAACAAGTTTTTGATGAGCCGTTCCATATAAGTCAACAAATTTACCGAATTTCCATTTACTAACGATTACTATATTGTCCAATTTCTACTGTAGACTCTTTAACCCTTATCCTCGTGTAGCCTCTAGCCACTAGTAGTGATGCCTATGTAAAAAAAAAGAAAAAAATATATTTGTAGTCATCGACATACAGTCCTGTTTTGTTGCATCACAACTCATCAGTGCCGCTAGACTAGCATCTCTCCCAAGCCAAGGATTAAACCTAGAACCGTTGTGTTGACAGTCGTCAGTTCTCCCACTTGACCACGGAAGCGTTGCCTGCAAATAACCCATCGGAATGTCTACTTTAATAGACATCTACCACCACTTTTACAGTGCTCAAACCGCCTGTTTGTAAACAAACAAACAACGAGCTTTGCATTTTTCAGCCAATTAAGTAGCGGGTGAGATTATTTACGACAGTGCTCCTCCCAAAGAGGGGGGGGGCTTAAAATATATTTGTAGTCCTATTTCGTTGCATCACAACTTATCAGTGCCGCTAGACTAGCATCTCTCCCAAGCCAAGGATTGAACCTAGAACCATCATGTTGACAGTCGGCAGTTCTCCCACTTGACCACGGATATATATATATATATATATATATATATATATATATATATATATATATATATATATATATATATATATATATATATATATATATATATATATATATATTCTAAAATCAAATGGTGCAATTGAACTTGATGGTTAGCATTTTGGATGGCTAATATGCACAAATGTGATACTCTCACTATCAAAATGGTAAAGGTACCAAACTTTCACAAGAAACACTCGTCTAGCTGTAAACACTATCAATAATTCCCCCCACTCTTTATCTATGCCTAAACCTAAACGTAGATTCCATGAACAAAGCTTCTTTCTTAGAACTGCACGCCTGTGGAATTGTCTTCCGTTTTCCTGCTTTCCGGCTGACTACAATATGGTTGTCTTCAAGTCTAACATAAATAAGTTCTTGATGAGCCGTTCCATATAAGTTATCAAATTTACCAAATTTCATTACTAATGATTACTATATTGTCCAATTTCTACTGTACACTCTTTAACCCTTATCCTTGAGTGGCCTCTTGGCCTTGATAAGTGGTGATGCATATGTAAAAAAAAAAAAAAGTACAGTTTTAATGGTTTGCCTTTAACAAAAGAAAAACATAACAATTTGGCTGCTTATATAGAAAAACAGTTTAGCTTTGGGAATAGAATTACATGACAAGTCGTTCGGTATCCTTCTCGCTTATCACTGGAGGAAAGCACTACATTTGCAATACTTTAGCTTGTGACTATTTTTAGTGAAGAGCTTAGATATATCTGTCATAGATACTTGACTGCTTAAAATAAATCTCAGTTTGTGATTTGGGAGGATCAGAGCAATCTTGAGCTCTGTAATCTTGAAATCTTGTGCTTATCAACTGAATAGCAATGTTGGATTATGACTCACAAAAATTTATTGTAAGCTGAATAAAGAGAACATTGTTCACTTTAAGGATCGGTGTTTTGGAACCAATGCTTTTAGCCAGCAGACTAGTGATATTTTAGGTTTACTGGAATGAGAAGAAAATGAGATAGTGAGCTATTGTTGTAAGCTATTTTTACTCCAATATACACAGCATACAAATATTAGATGAATTTAAACACAAATTTCTTTGATCACTTATTTGTGCAATGTCTCAATTAAATCACAAAACGTAAAACTACAAAAGATTACAACAAGATAAAATTCATTTTTTATCCGGAAATGCTCGTTGGAATCGGTAATTGTATCAGAATTGGGAATTTAAAACAGATCGATAATTGTATCGGAATTGCGATAAATATTGGAATCACCTGATCTCTAATTATTTAATGTCTTTTGGGGAGGAAGGGTGTAATGTAATGTCTGTTCTTTTGTCATGATATCGTTATCCCAGGCATTACATCTTCTTAGAAGAGTGTTGCTTAGAACTGAATTTTATTTAATACTTTATCTATAATACCACAGGCAATCAGGGATCACGCTACCTAAATTCCGATCTAAAAGCAAAAGGAAAGTTATTGTTATGGTTGATTGAAGGAAAGCGTGAATTAAATAAAGGGTTCTATTCAAAATTCCATACACCTTCCCAGGTTCGACAGAGATTTCCGAGTTCAATAAGATACACCTGTATACATCGGTCGAAACATTGGAAGAATAACACTCAAGATGAGAATAGTAGTCTGAATTATCCAAATAATCAATTCTCATTCTCAAAAATCCAGAAACATAACAATTCATCCTGTGACTCTAATTCTGGTGCCTTAACATTTACTTCGGGCGCTTTAACATTTAATTCTGGCGCCTTAACATTCAAATGATTAACATTTAATTCTGGAATTGCACTTATTTGTTCTCTTGACTTCACATACGCTTTCTCAGCTGCTTTTTTAAATTCTCTCCTTTTCTCCAACATTTTTCATTTGTGTTCGTTATCTGAAGGTGATCTGACCAAGAATCGAAAATGTTTGTGATACATATGGAGCATGCATTACACAATATTTAAAAAATCAGTAGAAAATTGAAAATCTCAACATTTATTAAATTTTACAACCTCATTAAAAATTAAACATCATGGAATGAAGTAATTATAATAATTAAATGAAAATTATTAAATAGCCTTTTCAGTAGTTTTAATACAGAAAGATCTATTACTATATTATTACTTTTACTATTATGTAAAAAGTAGAGTAGAATAACTAAAAAAAAATATCCTTCCTCTTTAACTCCAAATGGGGATGCTTTAAGGGTTTCTTAAAGTCATATTAAGTATTTAACACTTTTACCAACCTTTCAACAATGAATATAACAGTCCTGCTCAACTTCTGAATGAAAAGGAACAGTTTCTCAGAAGTAGAAAGCAAATAAGGATGAAAAACTATTTAAAATGTAATTCTTACTACAAACATTAATCTATGATGTGTATTATTTAGGTACGGGCAAAATGAATGCCGACGCTCAAAATGAAGAAACATTTTGAGCCCTCCTTTTACTTAAAAAATCACTAAAAATCAGGAAATTAGCTAATTTTACTGAAATTTTCAGTATTTATCAAATAATGATCACGGAATATAATGAATTCACTATTTTTATTTAAATCTTCGTGGAAATCTATTATTTTGTTTAAACAAAAAATACAGGAATTTATTGTTGCTTTTTTTATGAAAATAAAGCATCCTAAAATATAACAATTAAAAGTAATAATTTCATTTTTACAGGAACATTACGATAAAAGCCCATAAAATCTGTATTAATGAATTCGATATAACTTGAGGAAAAATCAATTTCTCGAAATACCGATATTATCATTAAATTAAGCTCTGTTTATTTAATATTTTCACACAAAAAATTATAATAGCAAAAATTATTTCTACTTTTTTTTAAATTACAGGTTTCGAATAATTTTTATATGTAAGATTTTAATATTTACTGAAGTGAGTAGAGAAAAAGACAGAAATAACCTTAAAAACGGAAGGCTTTAATACACGATAAAATATATACAGGACTGTTTTTTTAGAATATAGTTCTCTACTGAAGAGCGTATAGACAAGGGGGAGATAATACATGCTTAGTCAACACGATTAAAGTTATTGGTAAAGGGGGAATAACTCTGTATCGCCATATATTACATTCTCCCATCCTTAAAAGATTTAGAGTTCGTCGTATCGTACTGGTTTGCGACGCTCTCGTGTAGACCGTCTCAAATTTTCAGGTTCCTGGGTTAATGCAGGATCCTCATCCTCTGCTGACGGGCGGAAGCTCTCACCGTCCGCCATGCTCATCTCTGCCGGTTCATCTTCCATGTCTGGTTCTTCAGTTGGTGTCGGTGTAGGTGTGATTTCCTCATTTCTGGTGGTGGTTGTGTCTTTTCTTAAGGATAAGTCACCAACTGGAGCCAAGTCACTCATGGAAACTGTCGATTCCCTTCCATCAGGAAAACGCACATGTGCATATTGTGGGTTCGCTTCTACTAAATGCACCTCTTCTACAAGGGGTTCATACTTACTGGTACGAACATGACGACGTAAAAGTACCGGGCCCGGTGTAGCGAGCCAGGAAGGTATGGAGTGTCCACTTGGTGAGCGTCATTGATAAGAAAATAGTTTCTCATGAGGGGTTGCGTTAGTTGCAGTGCAGAGCAAAGATCTGATTGCGTGTAGTACTTCCGGGAGTACGGTTTCCCATTGAGCTTCTGGGAGGTTTCTAGAGGCTAGCGCCAGTTGTACGTGTTTCCAGACAATGCCGTTGTAGCGTTCACATTGTCCATTCCCTTGAGGGTTATATGGAGTCGTTCGACTGGTTGCTATGCCTAAACCGGTAAGGTATTCCTGGAGTTCCTTTGACGCAAATGAAGACCCACGATCGGTGTGGATATATGAGGGCATTCCAAAAATGGTGAATAACTGGTTTATACACTTAATCACCACATCTGTTGTCATATTTGGACAAGCGAAGGCGAATGGGAAGCGCGAATATTCGTCGATCACTACCAACATATATCGATTTTTGGAGTTGGAAGGTAAGGGTCCTTTGAAGTCCATGCTGAGTCGTTCCATTGGTTGTGTGGCCTTAATTAGTTTCGCTGCATCTGTTGTGTGGAAACGAGGTTTTCAACGGGCACATACAGGACACTCAGCACATACCTTTTTAACCTCTTCTATCGAGTATGGCAGGTTTCTAATTTTTATGAAGTGAGTTAGTCTGGTGATACCTGGATGACAGAGTCGAGTATGGAGGTCGAATAGTTTTTCTCTGCTAACGACAGCTCCACAATGTGCTCTTGATAGTGTGTCAGCAGGGATGTTAGTCTTGCCTGGGCAGTACATTATGTCGTAGTCATAACACCCCAGCTCCATCCTCCATCTTTGGATCTTATTGTTTTTAATTTTACCTAGTCTCTCTGAGTGGAACATGTAATGCACTGCTTGTTGGTCGGTGACAATTGTAAAATGTCGAGTAGATAGTGGGACCATTTTTTGACAGCTTCGACTATGGCGCAAGCCTCTTTCTCGACTGAGGCGTGTTTACGCTCAGTGGGTGTTAGTGTACATGAGAAGAAAGCCACAGGACGACCGGCTTGGTTCAATGTAGCCGTAACGTCTGTTTTCATTACCAGTGGGATATTCTCATCGATGGATCTCTTGATCTCTTCTTTGAGGTCCTTGAATGCCTTCACAGCATTTTGCTTCAGGGGGAAGGAGTCGGCTATAATCAAGGGTCTGATCTTGTCTGAAAATTTGGGAATCCACTGAGAGTAGTATGAAAACAACCCGACAACTCGCCGTAGTGCCGCTTTATCTCTTGGGGTTGGCAGTTCCTTCAGTGCCCGTAGTCTTTCTGTGTCGGGTGTTATTTTACCCTGAGATATAGTGTAGCCCAAAAAATCAATAGATTCTGTTGATATAACCGATTTATTTTCATTGAAGGTCAGGTTGTGTAGCCGAGCTACCTCTCTGAATTTCGTGAGGTTCTTATCATGTTCCTGCTGGGTCATTCCTACCACTACTATGTTGTCTACGTACACATAGGTACCAAGGAGGCCGTTTTGTTTTACTAGATTATCTATGGTTCTTTGGAAGCAGGCCACTCCATTCGTGACTCCAAATGGTACTCTACAAAATTGGTATAATTTCCCGTTAGCTTCAAAAGCCATATACGGTTTTTCTTCCTCCCAAATAGGTATCTGGTGATAGGCGCTTTTTAGGTCTAGTGATGTGTATAGTTTATATTGGGAGATTTCCCACGCCAAGTCATCCATTCTAGGTAAGGGGTAAGCATCTAGTTTTGTAAATCTATTGATCGTTTGGCTGTAATCAACCACCCATCTTTTTCTTTGTCGTTCATTCGAGACAATAAGAACTTGAGCTCTCTACAGAGATGTACTCTCTTCAATTACTCCCTCCTGAAGCATCGTATTTATTTCGGATTCGATAAAATTTCTTTCATTGCCTCTGAATCTCCTAGATCTAGTAGTAATGGGTTTGCAGTTAGGTGCAAGGTTTGAAAAAAGTGGGGGACTGTCTACTGAAGCTGATGGTACGCTGCATGCAGTAGGGTTAGACACGACAAGATCTTTCCTAGGACCACCGAAAGCAAACAAGACTCCAGAATGTTGTCTCATGAAATCCTGACCAAGAATGACATCACTGCAAAGATTTGGTAGTACAGAGAGAGGAGTATTTGGGTAAGACTCACCTAGCAAGTTGAGGTTGACTGAGCAAAGTCCTTTTACTGGAGCGTTCAGTGGCAAAGAGGCCATGGAGACGGATCCTGAAGTGGGTTTTATTTTTAATTTATTTCTTTTCGCATAGTCGAGCGAAATGAAAGATCCAGAGCTCCCGGTGTCCATTAATGCCGCAGCTTCATTTTTCCCAATCATTATATATACAGTGGCTTGCCTTAGTATCGATGAAGAGGAACAAAGAGAAAAAGCTGCCGCTGAATCTGAAGCTACTGTTACGGGTACGGACTTATTGTTGTTTGTAATAGTAGCAAGTCTGTGTGTTTCAGTTGATGAATGTATTGAAGCTGAAGTAGTTGTATTTGGCCTGGACCGACAGACTTTCGCGTAATGGCCGATTTTGTTACATCGGCGACACGTGCTTTCCTTAGCTGGGCAGAATTGGCGATCGTGACGTGGTTCGTTGCAGAAATAACACCGTGATTTTGTGTTGGGGAGCACGGCACAATTTTCCATCGTTGAAACGTTCTCATTCTCGGTTGTAGAAGCACTGACTGGTGAAAAATAGCGCGAATAAGATTCGCAGTTTTTCTGAGCTGTGTCGAGTGCCCTAGCTTGGTCAATGGCGGTATCTAGGTCGAGAGTCCTGTTTTCCAATAACCGTTGCCTGATGGTGTTTGATCGTAGACCTCTTACACTATCATCCCGGTTTTGTGCCGCGTCAACTGCTTTAAAATTACATTCTTTTGATAGAAGTTGTAATTCTTGTACGTACTCATCAATGGTTTCTCCCTCTTTTTGTGCGTGAGTTGACAGCACGTGTCTGGCGAAAATTTTGTAGATGGGTTTAACGTATAATTCCCTGAGTCGATTGATTGCTGCTTCGTAGGTTTGTTGCTCCGCTACGTATTCATAGACATCCGAGGAAATGTACGTAACCAGCAGGTCTAGTTTATCAATATCATCCCGTATTTCAGTTCTCCTCATCAAAGACGAAAACGTCTGATACCAGTGGTTGAATATTTTCGTAGAGGAAGCGCTGTTAAGAAGTGTATCCAGTTTGTCAGGTTTTAAGAATTTGTCCATCTTCGTGCTTTCGTAGTGTAGCAGAAGTAGCAATAACTAAAATGAGGGGAAAAAGAGCTTACCTCGGGTACGTCTGTTGTGTCACCGGTTGGGGGGAAAAAGAGAATTCCAAGATGGTGTCCGGGGGTTTTTATTAGCATTTACCCCATGCAACTCTCGGAAAATCACGTTACTTTCTCATGTGATTATGCAAATGGATAATTCCCGGCCACTATAAAAGCAGGAGGCTAGAGACGAGTCGGCAGTGTCCTGCAAATTGTGTGTGTGGGTGTTTCTGGCGATTGGAGTATGTCTTCTTTTACCACGGTTATCACGGACAGGAATTCCCTCTCTTCTGGAGGTGGGCGAATATTGACTATTTTGAAGTTGTACTGTTGCTGACAGAACATTTATTTTTTTTTTTGCCTACTACATTTTTGTTTCAAGCTATTTCGGCCCGAATATGGCGAAGGTGCAGATAAGCAGTGATATTATCAAGCTGTTCTCTGGCGAGGGAGACGTTGTAGCGTGGCTGAAAAAAGTGAGACTTGTCGCACAACTTCAGCAGGTGGATGACGTAGCGAGTCTGCTACCTTTATACCTGGAAGGCGATGCGCTGGCCCTCTACATGGAAATGGAGGAGGATGATCAAAAGAAAATAGACCAGATTGAGGCTCGATTAAAGGAGGCATTTACTGATGACGCGTTTGCAGCATATAGAAAAATAACTATGGTTAGATGGACTGGTGAATGTGTGGATGTGTACGCCAACAAAATCAGGCAGTTGGTTGGATTGGCCGGATTCACAGGAGAAAGCTTAGAGAGACTCACAAAATTAATTTTTGTCACTGGATTCCCTGACACCATCTCAATTGCTCTTCAACAGGTGCCGAACATCAAAGCCCTGACCATGGGGGAGCTAATGTCGAGAGCGAGAATTTTGACGACGACTGGCGAACAAAATCAGGATGTGGTTGCGGCCACACGCTCACCCAACAACAGGGCCCAGAATAATCCTGTTAACGTGACCTGTTTCAACTGCAATGTTAAAGGCCACCTTGCAAGGGACTGTCGAAAACGTGGAACACGGTGTTACCGTTGCGGTGAGAGTGGACACTGGGCTCGGAACTGCTCGGGAAACAAGCAAGGGGAGGACGCATAAGCGCCAGTCTCCTTCCCAACCAAGATGAGAACACGACGCTCCCAGTGATAAGCATCCATGTTGACAGGACGCGATGTTTGGCGCTTATTGATACAGGATGCTCCAGGACAATTTTACATGCAGACCGGTGCCGGTCTTGGAGAAAAACAAACGTAAATGTCAACACAATTGGTGGAATGTCCCATGCGTGCTGCGGTGTTGGAACGGTCTCTGTATCCACTGATGAAGGTGTGTCTGCCAGAGTCGATGTGTTGGTGGTGCATGGCAAGCCACTGGGATTTGACTTGCTTCTAGGGATCGACGCCATAAAAGCTCTAGGAGGTGTCGTTGTCAAGCCTACAGGATCAGTGCGGCTGGGCGCCAGGAAAAGTATTAAATGCGCAGCCATTTCTATCGATGAACCAGATTTCACTGCTACCTTTGACCATCAAAACCGAACGTGGACCGCATCGTGGAAATGGTCTGTGGACCACCCCCCTGAAAGGCTGCATAATCGAGTGTCAGAGTACCCAGTGCCAGCAGAAATTCATGAAGAATACACGCAGGAGCTCCACACCTGGATAGATAATGGTTAGCTCGTGCCATACCCAGAGGATAAATTGGGACCCCCCCAAAGGTCTAATTCCCCTGATGGCTGTGATACAGCAGAACAAAGCCAAAGTGCGCCCGGTGATGGACTACCGGGAGCTAAATCATTACGTAGACGCATTTACGGCCAACGCAGATGTTTGTGTGGCTAAGCTGCGTGAGTGGAGACAAAAAGGTGCTAACGTGTCTCTACTGGACCTCAGAAGAGTATACCTACAAGTCCGGGTCCATGAGACACTGTGGCCATACCAGACTGTGGAAATCGATGGGAAAAAATACTGTCTGACCCGTCTGGGGTTTGGTTTGAATGTGGCTCCCTTGATAATGAGAGCAATTGTCAGCGAAGTACTATCTCAGGAAGAAGTTATAAGCTGCGCAGCATCTGCTTACATTGATGACATTTTTGTCAATGAAGATGTGGTGCCCGCGACCCGTGTGAGAGAACACCTCACGCAGTTCGGGTTGGAGTGCAAGAACCCGGAGCAGTTGAAGGACGGTGCACGGGTGCTGGGATTGGCAATCAGGATGGAACGCAATGAACTGCGGTGGAAGCGAGGAAATGCAATTCCGGAAGCTCCCAGTATTGTTACGCGACGAACAATCTTTTCCCTGTGTGGTCGACTTGTCGGGCACTTTCCGGTGTGCGGTTGGCTTCGTGTGGCTTGCGGAATACTCAGAAGGAGAGTAAGTTCGGTAACGAAGGGCTGGGATGATGAAGCCAGGGACGCCGTACTACATCGTATGATGTTCGAAACCTTAAAATCTGCGCAGCAGAACGATCCGGCACAGGGAAATTGGTGTGTGGACGGCAAAGAGCTGAATGTATGGGTCGATGCTAGCTCCCTAGCAATTGGGGCAGCCTTGGAGATGTGTGAAATTGTGTTGGAAGATGCATGTTGGCTGTGACCTGAAGATGACTCTCAACATATCAACTTGGCTGAACTGGATGCCGTATTGAAAGGCATCAATTTGGCTCTCCAGTGGCAGAGCAAGGTGCTACACATAAAGACAGATTCTGTTTGCGTATACCATTGGGTCTCGGACACGCTGACTGGAAAGGCGCGAGTACGCACTAAAGCAGCAAGCGAGATGCTTATTAGGAGGCGATTAAGCACTCTTAAGGAGCTCGTGAAAGAGTACGGGCTGACAGTGGATGTGACGCTGGTTCCATCAGCACGAAACATTGCTGACCGACTGACACGAGTGCCACAGCGGTGGTTTGAGGCAATGAAAAAGAAAAACGGTCTTGACCCAGTGATAGGCGCGGTCCACACAGACGAGCTGGATGAGAGTCAAATCATGGCTATTCACAAAGATAGTGGACATCCGGGGGTGCGACGCACTACCTACTTTTTCAGGAGAAGATGTCCAACCACGACAAAAGCAACTGTCAGAACGGTCATACAGAAATGCAAGGAATGTCAGTCCATTGACCCAGCGCCAGTCAGGTGGGAAAAGGGAAAGCTTGAAGTTAACGAGAATTGGCAGAGAATTGGAATGGATATCACGCATTATGGCACCTTCCATTTTTTAACTTTAACAGACTGTGGTCCATCGCGTTTCTCCATTTGGAGGAAATTGGCAAGGCAGGACTCGGCAAGCGTGATTCATCAGTTGGAGGCAGTGTTCCTCGAGCGTGGCGCGCCGCATGAACTCCTTTTAGACAATGACACAGCTTTCTGCAGCAATATGTTCCAAGCATTTGCATGTAAATGGGGAGTTCACTTGCGATTCCGTTGTGCATACGCTCCAGCCGGGAATGGCATAGCGGAGCGATGTCACCGTACAGTGAAACGAATAGCGGCTAGAATGTGTTGTCCCATACAGGAGGCTGTCTACTGGTATAACATCACACCAAGAGATGACACATCTCCCTCCACTGCGCCTGCCAACAGGATTTTTCAATACGAAGTTCGAGTAAAGGAGACCAATCTCGCAACTGCGTCCCCAGGTCCCAAGAACAGCTTTTACCAGGTTGGAGATCGCGTATGGGTCAAAAGACCGCAAAATCGATGTACCACGAGGTTCGGCAAGGGTGAGGTGACCAAGGTGATCAGCCCTCAGTCGATTTTGGTGGACGGTGTGCCTCGTCACGTGAAGGATTTGCGCCCTCACCATTATGTTGTTACATCGGAGGAAGAGGGAGACTCAGACAGTATGATGTCTTCTGAAAAGACAGAGAGTATGATGCAGGACGACGGAGAGGATTTTGAGCCATATAATGTACATACTGAAGAAGCGGAGGAAGGACCACCCGTCTTGCCTTTACGAAGGAGTACCCGACAGAAACGAATACTGCCCCCCTGCCCTGATTGTGAAACACCGCCTATGGAGCAGACTGGTGGCAATAATGGCGATGAGGAGGATGGCAGGGAGGAAGTGCTGCCTCCGGTTCTTCGGAGAAGTACCAGACAGAGACGACTGCCCCCCTGCCCCATTTGTGATCATGAGATCAGGAGGGAGTGTAGCAGAAGTAGCAATAACTAAAATGAGGGGAAAAAGAGCTTACCTCGGGTACGTCTGTTGTGTCACCGGTTGGGGGGAAAAAGAGAATTCCAAGATGGCGTCCGGGGTTTTTTATTAGCGTTTACCCCATGCAACTCTCGGAAAATCACGTTTCTTTCTCATGTGATTATGCAAATGGATAATTCCCGGCCACTATAAAAGCAGGAGGCTAGAGACGAGTCGGCAGTGTCCTGCAAATTGTGTGTGTGGGTGTTTCTGGTGATTGGAGTGTGTCTTCTTTTACCACGGTTATCACGGACAGGAATTCCCTCTCTTCTGGAGGTGGGCGAATATTGACTATTTTGAAGTTGTACTGTTGCTGACAGAACATTTATTTTTTTTTTTGCCTACTACATTTTTGTTTCACTTAGTTATATATATTTAATATTTTATCGTGTATTAAATTGAAGTGAGTAGAGAAAAAGACAGAAATAACCTTAAAAACGGAAGGCTTTAATACACGATAAAATATATACAGGACTGTTTTCTTTAGAATATAGTTCTCTACTGAAGAGCGTAGACGTCAACACGATTAAAGTTATTGGTGAAGGGGGAATAACTCCGTATCGCCATATATTACATTTACCTTGCTCGCAAGAATGTGAAACTTTCGGCATAGTATAATTTTTATATAATATTGGCCAATAATTGAAAAAATAATTAATTTAAAAACAGGAACATCAAAAACTAATTAAATTAAAAAATAGTAAAATTTATACAAACGTTTACAATAGAAATGTACGGATGCACGTCTGGAGAAAAAAAAAGAAACCCAGCACCCCTCCTTCCTTTTAATTACATGACGTCATTCTCAGACAGCTTTTCCACTGTCTCAGATTTGGGGGCTCCGTATATTTCGTATTTCTAAAAGTATGGTTTGTTTCGAACGGCAAAAACACTCGGCCTTGGGCTTGGGGCTATTTTTGTGCAAACAAGGTGCTTTTTTTTTATTTAACTCAATATCTTAGGATTTTACTTTACTAACTATCTTTGAAATAGACACAGACAACTAATATTTATCTCTAAAAGGATTTTTACAATGAATTTATTTAACTTCAAAATTTAGCTGAATTGGTTAGCTCGCCGTGAGTTTTCACGGATTTTTCATAACTTGTTTTTTTCACGTGTACAAATATTTTTTCCTTTGGGAAATAAAGTTTAGTCCTTAATCTTTCAAATACAATCAAAAAGTATTTGGAAACCTACAAAAAAATTATGATAAATCGACTTTCCAAACTAGGTCCCTCTATCCTTATTCGTTTATTTTTGCCCATACCTAGTAATGTTTGGATCTTTTGGACTACTAATCACAACGTTTCAACCAATGTAATTTAAACCTTCTTCAAGTGCTTCTCGTTGAACTCGGGAATCTTTACGGTGAATATCATTAACGTTCCTAAAATGATCTGATAAAGCTAAACTGTCCTAAAAAAAAAAAAAAAAAACTTTAGTGCATTCTTTCTGATCAGAGCCTATTATTGAAAATACCGTAAGTGCGATGCAACGTTTTCAAACTTATTAAGAACCTTGATGCAAACAATGCAATTGGTCTTGACAACATTCCAGTCATTATGCTTTAAAATCTGCTAACTAAACTTTATCCCATTATAACAAAATTATTCATCGTTTTTAGCTGACATTTTCGTCTCACTAACCCTTATTCTCAAGTGAAGTGGTGACTCAGACGGAAGAGAAAAATAAACAAAAAACATCAGAAATCTTTACAAAATTTCGAATGGCATAGTCCATTTTCAATTCCCACTACCCATATAAATATGTGAAAATATTAAAGTATCAGGTATAATATATTGTATAAAGTTTTGTTAAAATCAATAGTGCATCATGTATAGCACTGTTGAACTGCATCACTCCCAAGTTATTTCTACTCAAAACTGCTTAATATTATTGATTAATTACTAAAAATAATAAATTCATCATTTTATTATTTCATTCTTTCTTTCCATGTATACATTTTAAAATCCAAAAGTTTAATGTTGATAGCCGTCCCCAACAGTTAACTTTGCTCCTGTACACATAAAAAGGCTGAGAGAGAACTGTTGTTTCTCACAGCACTGACGTCGTGTCTCCGATGCTGGTAAAATACAATGTTTCCTTTTGACTCTGTGTGTGTTGGGCTTATATATTGTGTGCCATATGCTTGAATATGATATAAGTGTAAATTTCAGACCCTTATTCGACTAAAACGAATTTTAAGAAAATCAAGACAAAAAACTGGGAACTTTGTATTGGATTTAATTTTTGCTTTAAGTAGTCGTGGAATAATATTAGCTGAGGAAATACTACTAAGTTTATCTGTATATTGAATAAAGACCATGTAAAAAGTATTTGCAAAAAGAAATAATACTTTTTTAAAACTTGAATTATTTTATATTTTTTTTTGTAAATAAAACTTTTTTGTAATGCGCACACTTTTAACTTTGCCATTTAACTTGTTAGCAGACACAATATGGAAAAATCTTTTAATTAAAAATAGTCTTTGCGTATAGGTCATCTGGCCGGAAGCAAGTAGGAGTTATCTCGTCTTAGGGAATATAAATATACAAGTAAGGGCGCCAGTTGGACGTCTGGTGTTAGACGCTCCTCCAACTCTAAATGGTGCTATGAACAGGATATGCTCAAGACCGATAAAATTTAGCAACAAAAGCAAAAAGGAAAATTTAATTTTGGATAATGAATTACATGGGATTATACCATGGAACAGGAATACCTTAAATTTATGAAACAGTTGGTAGAACTCCAACAAAAAAAACCATAGAACTCAGAAAAGAAATGCTTTGAGCCACCCTAACTCACCACAAGTTAAAAAACTGGAATGACCGTCGATAAGGCCGGACCCCACTGAAAGATAACGGACACTATTCCTGGATTCATGGACCCGTTATTAAGACACATGCCAACTAGATGACTCATTTACTCTACAGAATGAGTTACAAGTGATCATTACGAGGTTAATGTTTGACTTGATGGGACCAGCTACACTCCACTTCATGATGAAGGAGTACCTTGTGAGACAAATACGATTGGTAACAGTGTTAAGGATTCCACAAGAGAATACACAGGAACAAATTCCACGTGATAACATAAGAAATTGATAAGTCGATAACATACTTTCTGTCTTGTTTACATGGCCAAGTCAGATTTTGTGCATTTATGGTTAAATGTAATGATGAAGCATGTGGACGAGAAGTAGACTACTCAAAGGACATAGTTTCTGGACAATTCGTCACTGGGCTAATGAATTTGGAATACCAGATTAAGATATTGGCAGAAACACCTTCGCTCGTCATTCTGGAACAGAAATTTAACTGATTGGTTTGTTTGGAAGCGTCAGACAAATAAACATCACACCTCCATGGTGTTGTGTCATCTATTGTGTCGTCCCAAGGGCAAAAATCAAAATAGAAACGGCTAATACAGAAGACTGAGATCCAGTCGGCTTCACAACATGTCTACCGCTGCAGGGGATGTGAAAGGACTTCACACTCAGGGAGGTTGATAAACCGGAAGGACCATCTAATGGTCAGATTAAAATGTCAGTTCTGTGGAATGACCGGACGGGTTAGGAAGGTGTGCCAGAAAATTAAAACTAACTAAGATACTAACATAGTATTAAACTAACTAAGATATTAACAGAGTATTAAACTAATTAAGATACTAACAGAGCTGGTGGTGGCTAAAAGGCATATACAAAATGAATAGTTCTATAATCAGCACTGCTGTCTGCTCAGCAAACTTCAGGTTGAAGACTCGGTATTTATCCAGGACCAGGAGGGTAAATATTCTTGTCAGTGAATGAAAATGGGGGAGGATCATAGAAAAACGGGGAAACTGACAATACCAGGTACAAGTGAATGGTAGCGGCTAAGTAACACTATGCCACCATCGAATCCTTTGAAAAATTATGGATGGCATATCTCACGCCACACTAGGTACACCAGAGCCATCTCCAGATCCATTGTGGAATCAAACCCCCAACAAACAATGGACATCGGTTGGGAGGTGGATCCACAATACAATGACAAAATAAAAGTGGATGACATGGGGGGAAAGCAACACCGGAGGATATCAGCAAGCACAGCCAACCACTGGAAAGACAAGCATCTGGTGGTACAAGAAGTCTTTCCCCACAAATGCGTGGGAAGTAGCATGAATTCTTGGACTGGGAAGTTGACCACATTCATACATTCCATGGTCACAGGGGAGGGGGCATGTAGAGATGACAGTTATGCCTCTTGGACTGGCCAGAGGAAGGTAGGAGTTATCTTCCCTTAGGGCATATAAATATACAGGTATGAGGACCAGTTTGACATTCGGTGTTAAACGCTTTTCCAACTCTAAAGAAGTAAGAAAGAATGCATTTATTGAAGCAACTTATTGAGCTTTAGAAAGAAAAACATCGTGCTAAACAAATAGATGGTTTGCAGAGGTCCTAGCATGGAGCGAATGAAAAAACGAAATGGTCCTTAATAGGACTGGATACTAGTGATGGAGAATGGACATTGTTGTTAGACACACTGTACCCGATACAAAACTGTAGGTGGATTGGAAGATCCAGCTGCAATCCAAACAAAAAACAAACTTGCAGGTAAACTATTCAGACATGGTTGCTGGGCAGATGATAGCTGGACTAAGAAACATTGAACACCAAATGAGGATCCTGGCTTTGCTTACTACATTGAAGTAAAGTTTTCATGGTTGGTCTGCCTGGGGGCAACAGACAAGTCAACTCTCCCCCTTTTGCATTATCTGGTGTATAAAAGTCGAACCAAGAACAGGAGACCAAGCCTCTTTCTAATACATGATACAGTTGTAAGGATGGTCACTAGAGGCTGGATCCTGTTTTACAAATGACACAGAATCACGATATGCATCAGTGGAAGGAGAAGCATTAGCCCTGGTCTATGTTGCAATGAATATGGGAAGGCGTCACACCCTAGAAGGTCGATGAATCGAAAGGATTGCCCAGCAGCTAGACTCAAGTGCCACCTTTGCGGAGTGGTAGGGCACCTGAAAAAGTTATAAATTTGTAGAGTCCAGAATGGAAGCAAAGTATTGAGATGTGGGGAGTCATTTATGTTTACTGACAGATAATTGTTCTGCTTACAACAATGCACAGCTGGCAAATGTACCTCATCTTGAGTGGGAAAAGGAGAAATTTAAGGTGTGCACCCCAGAGCTACATCCTCAGCAAAGTAGAGGCGATTATGATACCTGAAACTCATGCAAGATTTTAACATGTACTGAATAAAACAGCGAGACAGCACAATTATCACATCCCTGCCTTTGCAGACACAGGCGTACAGATGTGTTTGAGTGGGCCCAAAATTCAGAAACTCCTGGGATACCTGAGGGGTACCTTGTGTCAACCACACATGCGATATGAGGCATAACAGATAACCTATAACACAAAAGAGATACATGTGGCTGTATGCAGCAGAAAGCAGCTATTGGTTTTATTTGTCACAAACAGCCTAGAAGCTGGATTTATTGCCTCTCAATTTCCTGGCCTCACTATCATGGAATACCTCTTTAAAGAACATAAAGGAATTAACCCCATATGGATGCCCATGCAGAACAGCTGTCCCCAAGAAACCAGAACCATCCCATTCAAGCCAACAGAATCAAACAGACAATGGGTAATGGAACATTTTAAATCCAGCGCATTGAATACATGTCCACATCAACTGCTGCAAATAATGGAGGATAAAACCTTAGAAATAAAATTCACTTGAAGTAAGATCCTGTTTTACAAATGACGCAGAATTATGATATGCACCAGTGGAAGCTTTAGCCCTGATCTACAGGCTGGAATCCTGCCGGAGTGAATTACCTGCCACTAATCAAGATATTTGAAAAAAAAAAAAATTAACCTCCTCCCTCCACTGATTAAATTTCCCGGAAAGGGCACTAATGTGCAAATTCCAGATAAAACTTAGTCCTGGAAAACTTCATTTAGCCCTTGATTGTGCATCCCAATACCCAGCAAGTACTCCATTAAAAAAAACTTTAGTAAATGATTTACACTGCACTAAAAAATGGCTTCAAATTGATGTACGAAAGTGATCCTATATAAATTGAAGGCTATTACATGGGAAAGGATCGTGTCTGTGGCAGCCTCAGATAAAGAATGCAGAACCTTAAAAGATCTGCTTCAAACTATTTTTTCAGCTTATTTTTGATAGAGATATAATTTGGAAAAAAGACTCCCCCTCTCTAGATTATATTTTTAAAATATCAAAACTTAATTTTTTGGAGGAGGGTCTTTTTAAAACTATATCTCCCTCAATATTTTTTTAATTTTCTATTTTTGAGCGAGTATTAAAACTCCCAAGGTGTGATCCTCAGATATCTTTTTTTTTTGTTCTCACATAACACTCGACGAAATGAAGATGTTCTATTAAAATTCTAACTATGAAGATCCAAATAAACTTTATGATGGATACAATTTTCTATTAAAATCTCCAAAAATCGTAAAAGAAATGTGTGAATGTAAACATATTTATCGAGGATATCGAGGATACGATCCTCTCATGTCGGACATTTTTTTTTTGTTCTCATATAACACTCGACACTACTTGTATTTTAATTGAACATACGATTTAAAATAAGTTAAAACATCAAAAACTTATCCAGCTAGGTAAAAACGAACACTTAAAAAATCGATTTCATCTGCTTTAAAATAACAGTAAATAAGTAAAAAAAATGTTTTTTTAAATATTATGGGAAGGTGTAATCTCTTTTAAAAACATAAAAACTTCATCTTTCATGAACTAAACAAAAACGAAAGACTATTATTCAGAACCAAGATTAAAATAAATACAGTTAATAAGCACCATAGACACTTTTAACTGTAAGTAATATGAGGGGAATTAATTATAGCCATAACTGGCCATGGGCCTCTGCATGAACTGCTTCTCATAAAACTAGTTTGAGAGCTAGAGGTGCTCCCATCTTAACAAACTAATTATATGAGTCACAAACAGTCTGTGTCTGATGCACATTCTACTCCCTACTGCTGCCTTCCTCCTGGAACTTCCCTTACAGCCTGCCACACCAGTTTCTGCAGCTTCCAGCGATTTTAATTTACTCCTACAGATTCCAGCAACTCCAACATACTCCTGTAGCGCCTCCATCTCACTCCTGCAGCTTCCAGCGACTCCAGCTTACTCCTGCAGCGATACCAGCATCTTCACTCACTCCTGTGGATTTGGGGCTTCTAGCAGTCTGCTTCTCATACCAATGCCCACTAATGTTCGGTTACTTGTACCATTGCCCATCGCCATCTGGTTACCTGCTCCAGCATCCACTGCCCTTAGCCTTACCTGCTCCAGTGCCCACTGACTTCTAGCTACATATACAAACATCCACTGACGTCTGGCTATCTGACGTCTAGCTACCTGTTCCAATGCCAAATGATGTCCAGCTATCCATACCAGTACCCACTGACATCCAGCTACCTGCTCCAGTGCCCACTGACGTCCAGCTAACCATACCAGTGTGTTCACTGACATCCAGTTACCTGTTCCAGTGTCCACTGACGTCTGGCTACCTGTTTCAGTGCCCACTGATGTTCAGCTACTAGTTCCTACCTCAAGGACCTAAAAAAAATCTTATAAGATGCTCATTCTCGCTCCAGTAATTTATTGCCGTACATTTTACCTTTCTTCTGGATAAAAATAAAACACAATATACATCATCTTTAATTGATCATCTGCGTTTGCCATACTTCTTTGCTATTGCCAGTACATTTTGCCTTATATCTATTTTATTAGTTACACATGACCGTGGCTGAGTCTGGTTGATGCAAGTATTAGACTGCTTTGTATCGCACAGACAGATGCGCACATACACACATGCTCACACATGGATGCACACATACACACACATGCTCACACACGGATGCACACATACATGCACACACACACACACACACACAAACACGCACACAAACATGCACATCTTAAGTAGAGAACAATGTCTTGAATCAGATGACCAGGCTTTTATGTGCTTTCGACTAGTCTTTCATCACTGCATTAGTTACTTATATTTTTTCTATTGTTCTCCCTCAAGTCAGCACTGTTCCCTAATCGATCATGTCTCTGATAGTATAGATGCAGCGCTCTCCTTAGATAGTAACACCCAAATATATGTGTTTGGTGACTTTAATGTCCACCATAAAAATTGGCTTGGTTTCTCAAGTTGCACAGATACAGATGGACATAGCTTCCCTCACACACAGTCATGTTCCTAACCCATCTTTCAGATTGTGAACACCAGCAGGTTTCATTTCTAGACCTATTCCTCACCACAGGATTGTGTGACTAATGCCCACAGTCCACTTGGCAATGCAGACCATCTAGTGGTATCAGTTGACATCACATTTAAATCCCAACCCCAAGGTGAGGAGCCATTGCTCAAAATAACAAGGTACTACAAAACGGTCGACTGGGTAGTCATCAGAGAACATATCAGAGATGCCCTATAGACCAATATTTTCTCTTTTCCTGCTAAACAGTGTGCCAATCAGACAACCGAATAGTGCAAAGCAGGCATTGAAGCACATGTTCCCACATGGAAGCATTATAGCAAGCTCCACTCACCCCCTTGGTTCACTATAGATTGTGCAGCTGCGATTGCACAAAGGCAGAATGCATTCCGCCAGTTCATATGTCATAAGTCAAATACAAATAGGCAAAAATTTATAGATGTTAGAAATCATTGTAAGAGAGAAATAGCCACAGCAAAAAAAAGGCATGCTGAAATAACCAGGGAACTCATAGAATCGCAGAAGAAAGGAAGTGATTTCTGGAAAATCTATAATAGTATAGTGAATGAATGGGAATCAGCAATTCCCCCACTATCCAACAACCAAAAGGTCGCATGCATGGCAATCGAGGAGGTAGAACAGCTTGGCCAGCGATTTGCCGCCAACTCCACTGTAGAGCCAACAAGCAAATATCACCCAAATTTCCTTACGCAGACTGAATACCCCCTTTTCATTATGATATCATAAAAAACTTAGACACCTCTAAGGCATGTGGGTTGATCTCATCTCTGCTATACTACTTCAGAAATACTCAGCTGAGCTAGCCCCTGTACTTTCCAAGCTCTTTATGCCACCAGTGTACAAGAATTCTGATGAAAGGATTGACCCTCCCAATTATTGTCCTATCAGTTTCCTCCTCCTCTTCGCTAAAATCTTTGTGACCTTAATTAACCAAGCATTAGTCAATCACCTCGCAAAAGCTAATCTTTTCTCTGATAAAGAGTGTGGATTTAGGCAATTTCGTTCTATTGCAGATGTTTTAACAATCATCCCATATACTGGATAAGGCTGGTGAAGCCAGGGCTGTAGTCTAGCACAAAGAAAATTAAACTGAAAATTAAATCGTATGGTAGAACTGAATTTATACTAAATATAATTAGATCCTTCTTAGACAATAGGACCATCCGAGTTGTCATTGATGGGCATACACCCAAACAGCATAGCATTAATACAGGAGCGCCTCAGGGGCTGATCCTTGGACCACTATTATTTCTGATATTCATTAACGACCTCCCTGATAATATTGTGTCCGAGATGGGTATACTGATGATACAACACTCTATAACATGATTGAAGGAAAAACGGATGTACACAAATCTAAAATAATGGCAAAATCGTTAGAAAATGACCTCCAAAGCATAGTGGAATGGAGCCATGAAAAGATGGTAACATTAATATAAGTAAGACTAAGCTGCTTTTTTTTTTATACAGGCTTCACCACATTATCAAGGCCAAGAGGCCACTCGAGGATAAGGGTTAAAGAGTGTACAGTAGAAACTGGACAATATAGTAATCATTAGTAATGGAAATTCGGTAAATTTGTTAACTTATATGGAACGGCTCATCAAGAACTTGTTTACGTTAGACTTGAAGACAACCATATTGTAGTCAGCCGGAAAGCAGGAAAACGGAAGACAGTTCGACGGGCGTGCAGTTCTAAGAAAGAAGCTTTGTTCATGGAATCTACATCTAGGTTTAGGCACAGATAAAGAGTGGGGGTGATTATTGATAGTGTTTTCTGCTAGACGAGTGTTCCTTGTGAAAGTTTAGCGAGAGGGGACCATAGATTGAAGCTCAGTCGAGCATCTGCCATGAAAATAACGATACATCAGAGACAAACTCGCAACATCTCTTCTGTGAGAAAGAGGTTGCAGGGAAGAGAAAAAGACATCTCCTATGAGGCTACGAAGTCTATTTTGAACTCTATAAAGGCAGAACAAGTCCTTTCTAGCAGCTCCTGCCCAGATCTGGCAACAGTATTCCATCCTTGGACGTACCTGGCTCTTATATAGATAGAGAATTGCATCAGCATTAAGATATCTACTGGATCGATAGAAAGATCCCACCATTTTTCCAGCGGCCTTGGCAACAGATTTGATGTACGTGTTCCATTTAAGATCAGGAGTAATGGTCAAGACCAGAAGCTTGTCAAAACATGAGGCTTCCTCAAGATGAGAGCCATTCATTTCAATTGATGCCAGATGGGGATCAGAATGCTGATGATGTAAAGAGAGAAGCTTGGTTTTAAATGCATTAGAAGTAACCAGCCACTCCTTTCCCCATTGTACCACATGCTCAAGATCAGAGGAGAAAGAATTGGAGAGAACTTGGTCGTTTACTGTCTTAGATGTGCTACCATAAATGGTAGTGTCATCAGCATAAATGTCTACAAATGATGTAAGGATGTGATTTGGAAGATTATTAATGTAGATCAGGAAAAGAGTTGGGCCCAGGATGGACCCCTGAGGGATTCCAGCATTAATACTGTGAGCTTCTGATTTTTGCCCATCAACTACTACTCTTATGAACCTATCAGAGAGAAATGATTTAATAATTGAGAAGACATTTCCAGCTATACCATAGCTAGAAATCTTGTGAAGTAAACCTTTATGCCATACCCTATCAAAGGCCTTAGATATATCAAGAGCAATTGCCCTAGAAAGGTTGCCTCCGTCAAGAGATTTGCTAATCCTATGAGATAACTGTAAGCACATCTGCTGTAGATCTAGCAGAACGGAAACCATATTGAGTGTCACTAAGAAGGTTATTTTTGTTGAGATGGTTGATTACTTCTGTATTCAACACAGATTCCAGCAACTTACTCATGACGCTCAGGAGACTTATTGGTTTATTGAGAGGAGGATGAGCGATCACCTGAATTCTTAAATACAGGGCATACTGATGAGATTTTCCAGGGTGATGGGAAGCAATTCTCCTTAAGACAACGTTTAAACAGTTTTGTAAGTATGGGCGCTAGTTCTGGTTGAAGTTTTTTGAGTACTATAATTGGAATACCATCAGGGCCGGTTGCTTTACTGGAATCAAGGTTTTTGATTAGCTTGGCAACATCACGTACAGATATATGCATATCGCATAGCGTGTTTTCTGATACAGGGGGAAATATTGGGGGTTGGCGGCCTTGGTCGCAAAGGGTAGAATTAGCTGCAAAGTTCTTGGCAAAGAGTTTGGCTTTGTCTGATGTTGACAAGATTACCTCAGGTCTATTGATGATAGTTGGGATAGAGCACACGCTTTTGTTCAGGATTCTGTTTGCTATTTGCCAAACTGGTGGGAACCAAGCCGCTGCTCAGCTACTTTGGACTTGACGGACTGAGCATACAACTCTCTTGCATTCTTTATTACTTTCTTACAATGGTTGCTGGCAGTCCTGAAAGCGGCTTTAGTTTCCATACATCTATTACATTGGAAGCAGTGAAAAAAGTGATTTCTGTGCACAATGGCAGCAGCACATTCTGGAGAGAACCATGGCTGGCTGTTAGGTTTTTGCTGGAACTTTTTCGAGGGTATGAAACGGTCAATACCTACAATTAACCATTCCGTCAGGTCTAATACTATAGAGGACACATCCTTTTTAAACATGGAATGCAGAGGTAGATCAGATATAAATGTACGGAAGCTATCCCAGTCAGCCTTAGTGTATCGATATACTGTACGATGGAGAGGTACGTCTGGGGACATATTACATTTCATTTTTATCTTAATTCATACACCAGAGTGGTCGGAAGATCCAAGAGGAGACAGAACATAAACTGAACATAGTTCAGGGCAAGTTGTGAGAAAAAGGTCTAGTAGACTCACATACTGGCCATCATTGTCGGGCACACGGGTCGGTTCGTGAACAATCTGAGTTAGGTCATAAGCAATGGAGAAATCGTGACGAACCTCCCCTCATCATCGGTCTTGTTTGAGTGGGTCAATCATTCCACATTGTGAACATTGAATTCTCCACATACGTGAATGTTAGCTGAAGGATAAGCAGATAGGACTTGGTCAATTTTCTTAGATATGCTTTTAAAGATAGTAACTCCGCTGTTGTGGGGGCGATAGCGAGTAAATATAAATGCAATAGTGTGAGCTAATGCACATATATGGTAAGTTAGGATCTTCTGTGAAGATGTCCCTACCACATGGAAAGCCATCTTTAATATAGGCACATATTCCATGCCCATGGCGATCTTGGGGGTCAGATTTAGAAGTTAAGTTAGAGTATCCTTTAATTGCGAACTCTTCTAGGGAAATAGCCTGTCCACTGTCAGTTTTGCTTAAAAATAAAAGGTCTGGTTTAGTCTCGTGTAATTGGGTTTCAACCTCTGGAAGGTTAGAACGTAGACCCCTGATGTTGGAGAAGGAGACATGGTAGTAGGGGCTTATGTTGGAAGTTGGAGAACTGGGTTTAATCGTGTATTTTTTCTTGAAACTTGTCATGATGGAATTTTGGAATTTGTGGACTAGGTCGTCAGATTTGCTTAGAGTAGGACAGAGAGGGGAAACTAAGAGAGAAAAAGAAACGAAGAATTAAAACAAATTTTTTTTTGTACCTAATGGTAAGGTAAAGCCGTAACAATTACCCACTAATATGGTATCAAGAGGCCCCAGCAGATGCTACTGCATGGTCCAGAATCCATTCACCAAATGGCAACAGCAGCTCCAGTACTTTGCACCTGCTGATAGGACAGCCTCCTTAGTGGTTAATCCAAGGTTTGGGTCCCTGACTATCAAGCGGATAATGTCAGCCCAGATAAAACATTTACCTCCAGCACCCTTACTAGTGAGATGGCTACAAGGATAGACATAGAAACAGAAAATTTCGACGATCTCTTCCAACTGTTCGTGCAAAATACTGCCAACCTAGAAAACAGCTTTTTCTTCTCCTTCTGTCAGAAAAATCACTCATTAAAAAATGAGGACTGAGTGACAAATAAGGAGAAGCGGGAGTAACGGGAGCTGCCAATAACGCATCCACAATGCGTTTTCTAAAAAAAAAAAAATTATTAAGTATTATACTTAATAAAAGTCCAACGGACGTGTTTAAAAGGAAAGTATGGTGATAGATTCCCCTCTTACGAACTAAAAATGAATACAATTACCTAATCTATTTTTGCAATCAACTTGGTAGATAAGTAAACATTTATGGACGAGAAAAACGCTAGCAGTTAATAATTCTAAGAATTCTTTTTTCAAACTCCCCTGTCTAACATTTACAGAACAAATACATTGAGAACATTGCAAAGGTCGCTGCAAAGAAGGTGGGTTCCCTCGATCGTGCTAAAAACCTACTCATTCTATACCCTACAATGCCACCATTCGCCCATGCATAGATTATTGTTGCCACATCTGGGCTGGCGCATCTACTACTAATCTCTCCCTCTTGGATAAGGTTAGGGTTAGGGTTAGGGATAGGGTTAGGGTTTAAAAAAGAGTTTTCAAAAAAAGGTCCCACTTTGTCTCCTAAGCTTCAACCATTGTCTCATCGCCACAATGTTGCATCTCTGCCCCTGTTTTACAAGTATTTTAATGAAATGTGCTCTGATAAACTTGTTGCACTAGTGCCCTTTCAACGTATATATCCCCGACAAACCCACTTAGCAACAAAATTACACCCCTTCACTGTTGAGGTCCACAAATGCCAGAAAGATTTCTACTCTAATAGTTTTTTCCCTTGAACAGCTAAACTTTAGAATTATCTTCCTGCTGCCTGCTTCCCTGACTGTACTGATATACAGAAGTTTAAATGTAATGTAAACCAACAACTTGTTAATCTTTCTTAGGCATTGTCCCAACATTCAAGTGGTGATGTGCTTTGTTGGGGGTGAACGTGAATAATAAAAAAAAGTACAGACTCACTTGTCCCTGGAGATTCATTTGCAAACCTTGCTCAACTATGACCATAGTGTACCACCAATCTCAACAATTCATTCCACAACACGAATGACACAATTGACAAGTCCAGAATCACTTGCACCTATCTCTTGGACTCTGCAGACACATTTGCTGACTAAGAACACCAACAATCGTGTACTAACTTGCACTCACTAATCACTTTCAAACAACCGTGCAGACACATTGCACTGATCAATTCGACAATCTTTGTAGATATATTCGCACACATCTACACAAAACTTTAATACGACTGTCCACCACATTTGTTTCTTTGACAATTGATAATTGATAATTATCAATTATCCAAGGAGAAGGCCTTGTCATGATTTGCCAACTCACCACTCTTATTTTATAAAGAAAACATGATGGTCAGCACAGACAAACATGAAACCTGACACTCCGTGAAAATATGCCACAGTCACATATGCTAAAAATAGCAACGATCGTTTTCAAATAACAAGAAGAACACACAAAAACTTCTTCTTTTACAAACTAAACAAAAACAAAGGACTATTATTTCGGGCCTAGATTAAAATAAAGACAGTTAATAAACACCAAAGACAGTTTTAATCATAAGTAATATGGGGTGAAATTAATTATACTCATTCCTTGTTTATTTACACCATCACTGGCCATGGAGCATGTATGACCAATGGGTCTACATAAAGCTAGCAGCTTTTACAACAAATTTTCAGTTCAGCTTAAAAGCTAAGAACACTCTTATCTTTGACGTGACTTGTCAAGTCAGTGTATTCAGTCGCCATGAGGACCAGGAGCAGCAACAGTACCCAAACAGCCCTTTGCGGGCTACTCAACAAACTAATTATGTGAGTCACAAATGTGCAATACACATTCTACTCCCTATTGCTAACTGCTTCCTAGAACTCACCTTACAGCCTGCCACACCAGTTACTGCAGCTTTTAGCAACTCCAGCTTACTCCTGCAGCGCCTCTAGTTTACTTCTGCAGCTATCAGCGACTTCAGTTCACTTATGCAGCACCCTCAGCTTACTCCTGCTCACTCCTGCAGCTTCCAGCGACTCCAGTTCATTCCTCACAGCGATTATAGCTTACTCCTGCAGCTTCCAATGACTCCAACTTACTTCTGCAGCACTTCCAGCAACTCCAACTTACTCCTGCAGCCGCTCCAGCTCACTCCAGAAGCAACTTCAGCGTGTCCAGCTCACTCTTGCATCTCTGGTGCTTTCCAGCCACCAGCTCCTGCGACCCAATTACATAGGTACCATTTGTTTTACTTGAAATTCAATGTTTTCGTTATTATAATACAGAAGCACCTACTTTGCTGTATAGCATATTACTTGTCAGAATTCTCCAGTCGAATTTTTTGGCTGAGTTTAGTGACTCTTTGGAGCTTGTTGTCTTCAATAAATATTAGGAAAAATTTGGCAGAATTATTGGAATAGCAATATTCCAAAGACGTGTTCTATTACGTTTAACTGTAATGGTACTGTCTATCTTTTCACCAAATCTTGACATTTCCTTTCCTATATCGTCAAGCCAAAAATGAAGTTCGCATACCTAAAGAAATAATTTAAAAGACAATTATACCATAGTGTTAAGAAAAGATAAACATCTACGATACAGGGTGGAGTAAATTTGGGAGGGGACATTATAATTACTATTTTTTCCTGTATTTTAACATGCTGATAAAACATTACATTTTCACACAATTAATGGCATTTATTTGATGTGTGCTTCTAGTATTTTCGATGTTATATACTTGTCCTATTTTAGTCACGTAAATTATTCAAACCCACATTGTGATAACATACAAATAAACAACAAAAATAATAAAATAAAAAAAATAACGAAAATGCTCGATATTTTTTATCTTATGGCGGTTACCATAGCTTTTTTGGGGCACCTCCGAAATTAGAGAGAGAACAAGAGTGCTGAAAAAGAACGGTTGTGGAAAAGAAAACATTGGGTCATAATTAAGTGCGACGAGACTTTAGGACTGATGATGTTTTATAAAAGTTTCCAAGATATAGGGGTACAAAGAGGATGGTACATTTCTTTGATAAAAGTCTTTATCCAGGGAAACTGGTCCGTCGCACGTGGATGCTTCTATTGTTCCTGCATGTCTGAGAAAGATTTCTTCTTTGTATCTCCCTCCAACACAGTCCTCTATTTCGATTGGCTGAAACCTCTGGTGACGTTGAGAGAAGAAAGGAAGGGAAAAGTAGAAGAGTAGGGAGAAAGAGAGAAATAAGGGAAGCATACCGTAGCAGCATTATAGTAGTAGTTCACTACAATCTATTATCTTCTATCTATATACTAGCAAGGAGTGTTTGGAGATGTGTGTGGAAACTCCGGGGGGGGGGGGTTAAAAAAAAAGTAAGCATGAGGATCGAACCCGAACCCTTGAGGCAAAGTTGTAAATTAAAGTGTGAAAAAAAACGTGCGACGTTAACCATTGCCCTACCGCGAGATGCTAACGGAAACACGTTTGAATTTATTTAATTACTTGGATTTAGCAGGTGCCCGTTTTAATGAGTTAATGAGGTCAAGTTTGACTGCGGGATTTCATTTACTGCTGAATGCTTCCCCCCCCCCCAAGATGTTATAGGAAAAAGACTAACCCACATGCGGCGAGCGACAAATGTTGAATATCTATCTTCCCGAAATCGAGCAAATTAAATAGACAGGCGAGCTTCGTTGTTAACTGTGAGATATTACGATTTATATGTGATATAAAAAGTTTTTAAAAGTTGTGAAGCGAGCGACCGCTTCTCTGAAAAAAGCCTTTTGTTGACATACAGAAAAAGCGAACACACACACATACATACATACATACATACATACATACATACATTTTCGCTTTTATATATATAGATATAAAAGCGAAAATGTATGTATGTGTGTATGTTTGTGTGTCTGCAAAAACTTTTGACTGACACAACGAAAATTCACAAACTTGGTATCATATCGAAGCTCCATCCTTCGCTCGAAAAATATCGAAAAATTGGCCAAAAACGTTAATTTTTTACCCCGAAATCGACAATTTTCGACAGGGGGTGTCAACAAAAACGGTCTTCTCGTGACGACGAGCGGTTCTACACATGCGCCAGATGACGTCAGGACCTGATTTACTTTAAATAGTTGAAAAACTGAACAAATTTCATGTACGTTGCGTTAGTTCAGTCGATTAGCGCGTTGGTTCATTATCTAAACGTTTTGGGTTCAGATCGTGGTGTGAGATGTCATTTTTTTTCGATTTTTTAAATTTAAATATTGAACCAGTGTTATTTAAGCCATTTTTCACGTAACGTTCGTTTTTTTGTCTTTTTTTTTTACTCTGCTTATCCACCCCCGACCATACACACAAAAACACCCGGGTACCCACCGATTTTGTAAATTTTAATATCGAAACAGGCTTATTTAAGCCATTTTTCACGTGTTCGTTTTTCTGTTTTCATCGTTCGTTTGCCTTACGTTAGTTTGTTTTTTGTGTTTTTTCCCCGCTTAAGTGTTAACGTTGTTTTCTTTTTTTTACTTCGCTTATAACAAACAAACCTGGTCATTGACGTCGTCGTCATAACGCTCGACGACTTCTAGGCGCGCACCTGTCAATTTGGTTCTTACTTAAATAAATTCAAATATCTTTCACTAACTCATTCTGGCTGGCCGATTTTATTTTCAAACTTTGCCTCAGAGCTTCGGTTCGATCCTACCCCCTTCCCCGGTTTCTTTTTTATTTAACACCACACACACCTACAAACACCCGGGCAACGCCGGGTACTCCCGCTAGTTAAAAGTAAAGACTGAAAATCATGTAAAAATTATGTTTTACAATTTAAAAACTAAAAAAAATGACACAAAATTTTTGTACATATACACTTAATGCTGAAATAATAACTTATTAATATAATTATATGCATAATGTAACAATTTATATAATAATAATTATATATTTAAGTATAATATAATAATTATATATATATATATATATATATATATATATATATATATATATATAATACTAGCAGGGCTACCCGGCGCTGCTTGCACTGTATAAACAATGAGAAAATTGAAGTTGATTTTGAACATATTTGTTATACTTAGGATAGAGGAATTTTTAATGTCTACGTATCATTTGCTATTTCGAGCAAAAGAATATTTTACCTATCCTAAGACGGGTATTACACATGTGTGAAATAATTGTATCTTCCCTAGGATAGATCATTTACAGCACGTATGAAATAATTTTACCTTTGCAAGAAGGGGTAATGTACAAGGGGCATGCAATAAGTTGTCTGATCTAGCTGAAATTTTGCATGTGCAATAATTTATATTACTACGGGTTAGGTGGAAAATTACAGCTCTGAACTAATTGTGGTTTCTGTTTTACAGGTGTTTGAACTGAGTCAGGGGCGAAATGGAGCCTGTTGAATGTCGAGCAGTGATCCGGTTTTTGTATTTGAAAGGACGCACACCACCGGAGACTTTTGATGAAATGAAAGAAACTTATGGTGATAATGCCCCATCATATGACCTTGTAAAATGCTGGCATTGTGAATTCAAACATGGCCGGAAGTCTGTGGAAAAAGCTCCCAAACCTGGTCGCCCCCCTTCTGCCATTGATGGGGTATCTGTCCATCAAGTTGAGGCTGCCATTTTGGAAGATTGGCGCATTACTATTCGCCAAATAGCCCAAGATATCAAGATTAGTACAGGGTCTGTGGAAACTATCATTCATGGTCATTTGCATTTGCATAAGGTGTCTGCCAGATGGATTCCCAGGTTGCTCACACCATTCCAGAAGTGAGAACACGTTGAGTGCTCGAGGATGAATTTGGAGATGTGCCAAGAAGATGAGTCAAAGTTTTTCAAAAGACTGATTACACAGGATGAAACCTGGGTCCATCACTATGATCCAGAGACCAAAGCCCAGTCAATGCAGTGGAAGCACTTGGACTAACAAGGGTGCAGCCCTCCGCTGGCAAGGTCATGCTCACAGTCTTCTGGGACCAGGACGGAGTATTGATGACAGATTTCCTGGCAAAGGGTACCACAATTACAAGAGCCTATTATGCTTCACTTTTGAGGGAATCAAGGGAAGCTATCAAAATCAAGAGGTGGGGCAAGATCAGCAAAGGTATCCTCCTCTTGTAGGACAACACTCCGGTCCACAACTTGCATGTCGCCAGATCAGAAGCACGAGCGTTTGGTTATGAAATTCTCCCCACCCTCCCTACTCTCCTGATCTTGCACCCTCTGACTTTCACCTCTTCCCGGCTATGAAGTTGTTTTTGAAAGGAAAGCGTTTCCCAGATGATGCAGCCTTGATTTCTGAAGTCATGTCGTGGTTGGAGGACCAACCTGGGGTGTTCTACAAAAACGGTCTCCAGAGCTGCATCAACCGATGGGAGAAATGCATAACTCTGGGTGGTCGTATGTAGAGAAAGACTAATAACTGTGCCAAGTTTCGTTGCTCTACTCCTATGGGAAGTGGGTCAGGGGCATTACTTATTGCACGCCCCTCGTACAACACATATTTAAAATAATTTTACCTACACTCGGACGGGTAATTTAAATACGTATATGAAACAATTTAACATACCCTCGACAGGTATTGTACAACATATAAAAAATAATTTCTCTTCCCATCAATGTTACCATAATTTTAAGAAACTGAAATAATTTCTAAAAATTATTTCCAAATTAATACATAAATAGATTGTCTTGGTTAATGATTAGGCAACCCTTGCTTCACCATAATTTTAACATTACTGGGTTTCTTTCCTTCCTCACTATCGGCACTATAATTGTAAGAAAAATTATGTCATTTTTGCAAGATGTCTCAGCAGGATTTTAAAATTAATGCATAAATACATTGACACAGTTAAGTAATTAGACAACCCTTGCTTCATTATCAAATTCTACATTACTGTGTTTCATTTTCTTTCGTTACTACCGACAACAAATTTTTGGGGCAAAAAATACACCATTGAAAATTCAGAAAAATATGAATGACCCCCAACAGAAACTTGCCCATTTCACCTTCACATTTCTAGTGGGTTAATGCCTTGTCTGGAGCGATTTCCACAAAAAATTTCTAGTGCGTTCATGCCTTGTCTGGAGTGATTTCCATAAGATATTTCAAGTGGCTTCATGCATTGTATGGAGCTATTTAAGACATTTCAAGTGGCTTCATGCCTTGTCTTGAGTGATGTCTTCATCATGCCATGCCAACCTGTCTCATCAGTCCCAGGTGACGCCGGGTCTTCCGCCAGTATATATTTCAACCTGTCTCATTCAGTCCCAGGCGATGCCGGGTCTTCCGCTAGTGTACATATCTCATTCAATCCCGAGCGACGCCAGGATCTTTTGCTAGTATCTATTTCCACCTGTCTCATTCAATTCCAGGTGACGCCTTGCCTTCTGCTAATATATATTTCCACCACCCCACTGTAAAAAATATACATGTAATAAATAATAAAGTAATGTTTAGCTCATAAACTTTTTCAGTCATTTGCAGGACTGACTTCATATTCCCGCACCCCACTGCTAAAAGTATATACGACATAAAGTAATGCTTAAATTGTAAAATGTTTCAGCCATTTCGGGACTGACTTCATTTTCCAACCCCATCTGTTAAAAATATACAAGTAATGTTAAAATCACAAACTATTTAAGCAATTTTCAGGACTGACTTCATATCCCTCATCCCAATATTAATAATATGTATGAAATAAAGTAATGTTTAAATCTTAAACTGTTTCAGCCATTTCCAGGACTGACTCCATACCCCCAAAAATATCTATGAAATAAATTAATGTTTAAATCGTAAACTGTTTTAACCATTTCCGGACTGACTCCATATCCCAGACACCACTTGTAAAATATGTAAAAACTGACTTCATATGCCCTGCCACACTGATAATGAGCAAGCTCAATATTGCTTAACTTTGGTGATCTGCATAAAGGATTTGGTATTCTCAAGTCGTCACCCATCTGATAATGACCAAGTTCGATATTGCTTAACTTTGATGATGTGTTCATTATCATACTTGCAAATACCAAATGATTTATGATCATTTGGTATTCGCAAGTATGATAATGAACAAGCTGAATGTTGCTTTACTTTGGTGATTTACATAATGTATTTAGCATTCCCAAGTAGTCACCCATCTGATATTGATCCAGCTCAATGTTGCTTAATCTACATAAAAGATTTGGAATTCCCAAGTAGTCACCCATCTGATAATGACCAAGCTCAATGTTGCATAACTTAGATTATCTACATAATTCATTTGATATTCCGAAGTGGTCACCTACCTGATAATGACCAAGCTCAATGTTGCTTAACCTTGGTCATCTGTATAAAGTATTTAGTATTCCCACATAGTAACCCATGTGATAATGACCAAGCCTAATCTTGCTTAACTTTGGTGAGCTACATAAAGGATTTAGTGTTCCCAAGTAGACACCCATCTAATGGTGACCAAGCTCAATGTTGCTTAACTCTGATGATCTACATAAAGGATTAGGTATTCCGAAGTAGTCACTCATCTGATAATGACCAGGCTAAATGTTGCTTAACTTTGGTGATCTACATAAAGGATTTGGTAATTCCAAGTAGTCACCTATCTGATGATGACCAAGTCCAATGTTGCTTAACTTTGGTGAGCTACTTAAACATTTTGTATTACCAAGTAGTCACCCATCTGATAATGATCAAGTTCAATGTTGCTTAACTTTGATGATCTACATAATACATTTGATATTCCTAAGTAGTGATCTGATAATGACCAAGTTTAACATTGTTTAACTTAGAGGATCTACATAAAGCATTTGGTATTCCCAAGTAGTCACCCTTATGATAATGACCAAGCTCAATATTGCTTAACTTAGAGGATCTACATAAAGGATTTGGTATTCCCAAGTAGTGACCCATCTGGTAATGACCAAGTTCAATGTTGCTTAACTTTGGTGATCTACATAAAAGATTAGGTATTCCAAAATAGTTACCTATCTGATGGTGACTCTGCTCAATGTTGCTTAACTTTGGTGATCTACATAAAGGATTAGGTATTCTGAAGTAATCACCCATCTGATAATGACCAAGCTCAACATTGCTTAACTTTGGTGATCTACATAAAGGATTTGGTATTCCTAAGTAGTCACCCATTTGATAATGATCAAGCTCAATGTTGCTTAACTTTGATGATTTATATAATGCATTTGATATTCTAAAGTAGTCACCCATCTGATAATGACCAAGCTCAATGTTGCTTAACTTAACGAGGAGATAATGCCTCATAGAAAACTATTTGGTTAATTTAGTTTTTCACGCACACACACACACACACACACACACACACACACACACACACACACACACACACACACACACACACACACAATATTTTTGGTTTTATGGTTTGTTTTGTTTTTTTAAAATATGCATGCACAAACATACAGATTCTTTACAAATTGTGAATATGGTTTTTTCTAATGCTGGGGATTTAGACTCCACAGAGTGAATGAGGTATTGTGGTAAATGTTGCCAGTCAAGAGTAAGTCTCCAAAGACTCCATTTTAACTTTAGTTACAAAAGACCCTGTACCTTTCCCCTTCCCAAATTCTTATAGGCCATTGTGCCTAAGTTTATTGTTGATTTTTTAAAAATCTTTTTTCAATTTTTAATTTTAATTTTAATTGTAAAATTTTCACGCAATAAGCTATATAAATAAGATCAAAGTGTAGAATCTGTGCTGATGCTGCGCTTCACTCTTGTTCTGAGTTAGTGGAGAAGTTCTTCATGACTGATAAAATTATTTTTGTTCCTATCACAAATTCCCCTTTTTGGGGAGCTGGGTTTCCTTCATATTAAAAACCGAATTTGTTTACAACACTGCACTCGTGGGGAGGAAAGTAAAGAAAAAAACAACAAAAGAAGTACAGAACAGTTAAAACATACCCTACCCTCCCCATATGGTTTTCTAAATAACGTTATTATTTCAGCACGGTCCGTAATTTGTATGTCAGTTTTTTTTTTTTTATTGTATTGTCAGGTGAAATTACAGAATAGTTCAAAACACCCTTCCTTTTGTTCACATTAAAATGGATTTCTAAATAATAACTTTATTATTTCAGCACAGTCCGTATTCTGTGTGTCAGTTTCTTATTCAACCAATTGTTAGTACAAAATAGTTTTAAAAACCTTCCCTTCCCATATTAAGATTAGCTTTCTAAATAACGTTAATATTTCAGCACGGTCCTTATTCCATATGTAATTTTTTTTTAATTGTTATGTGAAAGTACAGAATAGTTAAAAACATACGTTCCCCATATTAATAATGGCTCTCTGAATAATAACGCTTTATTTCAGCATGGTCCATAATCCGAATGTCAGTTTTTCCTCCACCCTTTTTAAAAATATATATGAAATAAAGTAAGTATTGAATTCATAAACTGCTTCAACCATTTCCAGGACTGATTCCATATCACCCCATCACTTAAAAATAGATACGAAATAAAGAAAATTTCAGATCGTAAACTGCTTCAGCCATTTCCGGGATTGACTCTATATCACATCTCTCTTAAAAATAAATATGGAATAAAGGAATATTGAGATCCTAAACAGCCTCAGCCATTTCTGGAGCTAACTTCATATCCTCCCTGTCTCTTTTAAATATATGTAAAATGAAGTAATTTGGAGATCATAAACTGCTTCAGCCGTTTCCATAACTCCATATCCCCCCTCCTATTCTAAAAATATATTCTGTGTCGATTATTTTGTATCTTTGCTTTGTTTTGTTTTTTTAAGGAGGAGATAATGCCTGATAGGAAACTATATTACACTTACTTGGCCTTTTTGCTAAGATCAAAGTGTAGTATCTATTCTGGTGCAGCATTTCAGCGACTGCATCTCTCCCCACCCCCATTTGTTTTTAAGAAGGAGCTAATTCCTGGTGAAAATAACTTTGTTACTTGGTCTTCATGACTGAGACAATTATTTTAAATTCTTAGGAGAAAGTAAAGAATAGTAAAAAACATACCCTACCCTACCTATATTAAGAATGGCTTTCTAAATAATAACGCTATTATTTCAGCACGGTCCGCATTCCGTATGTTAGTTTCTTATTTGTTAGGTGAAAGTACAGAATACTTTAAAAAATAACTTCCCCTCCTCATATTAAGAATGGCTTTCTAAATGTTATTATTTCAGCACAATTCGTATTCCATATGGTATTTTCCACACCCTCCATCTTAAAAATATATATGAAATGAAGTAAATATGAGATCGTAAGAAAAAAGATATATAAGTTTACAAATTCAACCGCGAGTAAAATTTACATATTATTTCATTCATTTTTATTAATTCAAATACAAAAACAAAAAAATGAATTGGTGGTATCAGCTAGAATTTAAATCAAAACATCTAGCGTTACAGCCTACTGTTGTGTTCTGTATTGTCTGCGCATGCGTATAACCACAAAAAATGTCTGCTCGGTGTTAATGTACATTTTACATATAAATTTGCTGATGTCTGTACACGTTATTCATGCCTATAAACAAAGATATTAATCGCTTTAAACCATCCTTGGTTAATGAATATTATTTCCTGAAAATTTCAGTGTTATGTGACCAGTATTTTATGAGTTTACCTGTTAGATATTTACACACACACATACATGTACTGTTTTACTTATATAGAGAAGAGAAGAAGATAATAATTTATATAATAATATTAATTAATTTATGCAGTTAAATAATAAAGCTGAAATAATAACGTTATTATTTAAAAGGCTATTCTTAACATATAGAGGGTGTTTTGTAACTATTCTATACTTTCACCTAAAAATTTAATCTACAAAACTTGAATTTAACTTGAAAATCCTATTAAAAAATAGCACAATAGCATAAGTGCATAAGCATTGAAATTTTCAAATTTCTCCGATGAAATGAAGCATTTCGGGTATGTTTTAGAATAAACAGAGATTCTAAAAAGTAGTAAAAATTACAATATATAACAAATAAATGTTATCAATGGCAAGATAAGATACTCTTCTACCTACATAAAAATATTTTTAGTGGTTTTACTCATTTTAAAACGTTTATTCGGTTTCAAAAATACATAGTGTCGAGCCTTAGGTGAGAAAAACAAAAATGGCCATCTAAATATTTAAAGATTTAGTAATGACTTCAAAAGGGAAAAATATACAAACTACTGTTAGAAATCAATCCAATAAATATTACTGTGACAAACATTGGGTAGGTTTCTGTAGCAAAATGTAGTAGGCAAAAATCAGGAACAAAGATAGAAAATAGTCAATTTCGCTCTGCACCGCCCACCTCTTGGCTGTAATAACCGTAGAGAAAGAAGAAGGAGACAAAAAAAAACAGAAGAAAACTCGCTTCTCGCAGATATGTGGTTCGTCACAAAGAATAATCCAACCGCCAGAACCACCTACACACAACCTGCAGGACACTGCCTGACAGCTTCCCAGCGACCTGCCTTTATAGCATATATAAGAATTATATATTTGCATAATCATGTGAGAGCAGACGCGATTCTGCAAGAATTGGATTGGGTCAACGCCAATAAAAACCCATGGACGCCATCTTGGAACTCTCTCTTCCGCTCAGCCTGCAACACAACAGACGTATCCGAGGTTTATTTCTCCCTATTTCAGTTACTGCTAATTCTGCTACAGTTTCTAACAGTATTTAGTTGGGTTTTTTTTTATTTCTAAGTCATTTTCAAGTATTTATGGTATCAATTCATGGCCATTTTTCTTGTTCTTGTGTAACACTTGTTATATAATAGATAAAGCGAATAGTGTCGAGAAAGAAATAGACAAAAGATAAGATGGAACTTTTGACTGATTGTTTTACAATTATTTATTAAACTTTAAAAGAAAGTTGTTGTTAGTGAGGAAAGATTGTAATAGAAATGGAGAGTGAAGCATAATGAAAAGAAGTTATCCGTATAAAAATTATCACATAAGAGAATATCAGAGTAAAAAAGATTGTCAAATAGAGAGTAATTGAAGAATTTGGCATAATTCCCAAGTGAAGATAATTGAAGTGAAGTTGACAGCATTAAAAATATTACTAGCATAGAAATTATCATGTAAGACGATATTAGAGTAAAGAAGATTGGCAGATAGAGGGTTATTGAAGAGCTAGGCATAATTCTTTTGTGAAGATAATTGGAGTGAAGTGTCTAGCATAGAAATTATTACGTAGCTCTGATATGGACTTATGTAATAATTTCTATGCTAGCAATTAACTCCAATTATATTCACAAGGCCTAACTCTTCGAAAACCGTCTATCTGACAATCTTCTTCACTCTGATATTATCTTAAGTGATAATTTCTATGCTAGCATAGAAATTATCACGTATGTCCATATCAGAGTAAACAAGTGCAGTTAAATGGGCTGGTATTTTGGGAGGAAAAAAAAAATTAAAAGCACAAAATTTCACGGATAGAATTCGCCACTGTATTTCCTCCTTCTCACAACTTTCTTTCAACTTGCAGCACGCGTCTGTCTCCCTCTCCTCTGCCAACAGGCGTTTTATTAAAAAAAAAACTGATTGCATTTCATTTGCATATGTATGTGGTGAGTGGAGTTATCTCATGCGATTCCACGATAAATCCTGATAAAGCCACGGCTGCCATCTTAAATCTCTCTCTCTCTCTCTTTCTCTCAGATCCCATCTGAACGAAAGTCATATAGCCACACAAGGCACAGACACATGGACCTTGCTTCTTTGATTATTACATTCGACTCTACACTCCCCTCTGATCTCAAGATCACACATGTGGCATTGTGGATATAGTTATTTATTGCGGGCACTCCTACAAAGGGGGATTTGCTGGACCACTTTATTTTCACTGGAGCTCTTAGAAGGGGCATCGGACTATCAGTATCCATGTTAGGCTTTGCAGTCATACCATCAGGCTGGACTTCTTCATCTTCATCGGAGCTCTCAGAAGGAGTACTGGAACTATTATCATCAGTGTTGGAGTTTGCAGTCATACCATCACGGGGAATATGTCGAATCCACAGGTCATCATTGGATGATTCACCATTACTGCTACTCGCCAATTGGTTTGTATTTAAGGCAGGCCAGACATTCCTCACATGGTGTGGGATACCGTCGACTAGCATGGCCTGCTCACTGATGATGCCAATGATTCATCCTCTTTGAAAGCTGGTGGTGCATTGGCTATTGGGAGGCTTCAACTAGACAGTGTCCCCTAACTCATACGGCCCTCGGGTTCCCTGCCGATCAGGCAGATATATATCAATGTCCTTGATGCACACTCAATAGCAATGGATCACATTGGCAGGTGTGCTTGCAATAGTCACGGCATCCTTTGGTGTCCCATTATATCTATAGACCACCTCTGCGATTGTGTATTGTTTTCTTGCCGCGATCCCTTCACACTTCGGTGGCAATGCTCTGCTATGCCGTTGCCACTCAGCACATACATATCAGTGTCTGAGCTTGATCCCTCACTCATCTACAAAACACCTGAACTACCCACAGCAGAAGGCTGTGTTGTTGTTCATGGGGATCTCTTCAGGTGGGCCCCTTTCGTAAAATATATTCACGGATGATACTCAAGGAATCCCGTCTTATTAATGGGCGCCAGATTGTGAACCTCGTTGGTCCATAATCAATCCAGGTGAGGAAATGCTGGCTGCCATAGTGGGTTATGTCCATACCCAGTCGGCTCCAAGTTGTTTCTATTCCCAGTCGACATTTCTGCCATCTAGCCGGGGCGGGGTCGATTGACTGACATGTTTGGCATTCCTTGACTACTGCTTTCACTGCACTTTTGGGCACCGACTGATTAGTCAACTGCACAAAATAACATGTCCATCTCCATTTGGAGTGCCCACTGTTGTGGTATATCTCACTGATTTTGTCTGCTGCCTCAACAGAGGCTCAGCTTCCTTCTTCATGGCGTCATACCATCTCTGTGGCACCCGAGTGAGCCTATTAGCAAGGTTGCAATTTGAAGTGACCAGTACTGCATCCAAAGACAGTTCCAGCTTTCTTACAGTCCCCAACCTCTGTTTGATCAGCATTTTAGTGGTTGCCTTGGTGCACACCCTGGTCTTGCCTGTCAGTGTGTCTGATATCCAGTGGTATACACATAGCAAATCAGTGCGTATACTTAATTTCCAAACTTTCCACTAGAGTGCCAGGTTAATGCCTTTTATCACCACATCGAGCTCTGCCAGGTTGATATGAGCAGCGTCATTCGCCAGTTGCAACCAGCAGACGTCCTTAATTACAGCCCCATTATTCTCCAACTGCATACCAATCACCAGAGAGCTTGCATCCACCCACACGTTCAGTTCATCTCCCTGCACACACCAGTCTCCTTTGGCAGAGTCATCCAGCTTTACCCTTGCGATGGTCTCCTTCATCATGCGAACCAACAGATCATCTGCTGTTTCATCATCCCAGCCTTTGTGCTAGCCCTCCTCTTTATGATACCTATTGCCAAATGAGTTCATCCACACACTGGTAGATGTCCTACAAATTTTCTACACAGGGAGAATACAGCTCGCCTTGTGAAGATATTGGGTACTTCAGGAACTGCAGTTTTGCACCACCACGTCAATGTCCCTTGCTCCTGTCAAATGTTCAGGCCCAAGACACAGGCGCCATCCTCCAAACGTTCTGGATCCTTGAAAATCAAACCAAGCTCGGCCAGTTTGGACCTTGCATGTATTCATGACACAATGTCTTCGTTCACATATATGTCAATATCAAGGTACGTCGATGTCCCCTCTTTTATTGTTTCTTCCTGTGACAACACAGCGTTAATGATGGTCTTTTTTTCTTTTTTTTTTTTACATAGGCATCACCACATTATAAAGGCCAATAGGCCACTCGAGGATAAGGGTTAAAGAGTGTACAGTAGACATTGGATAATATAGTAATCATTAGTAATGAAAATTTGGTAAATTTGATAACTTATATGGAACGGCTCATCAAGAACTTATTTACGTTAGACTTGAAGACAACCATATTGTAGTCAGCCGGAAAGCAGGAAAACGGAAGACAATTCCACAGGCGTGCAGTTCTAAGAAAGAAGCTTTGTTCATGGAATTTACGTTTAGGTTTAGGCACAGATAAAGAGTGGGGGAAATTATTGATAGTGTTTACAGCTAGACGAGTGTTTCTTGTGAAAGTTTGGCGAGGGGGGACCATAGATTGAAGCTCAGTCGAACACTTTCCATGAAAATAACGATACATCAGAGACAAACTCGCAACATCTCTTCTGTGAGATAGAGGTTGCAAGGAAGAGAAAAGGACATCTCCTACGAGGCTACAAAGTCTATTTTGAACTCTATCAAGGCAGGACAAGTCCTTTCTAGCAGCTCCTGCCCAGATGTGGCAACAGTATTCCATCCTTGGATGTACCTGGCTCTTATATAGATAGAGAATAGCATCAGCAGTGAGATATCTACCGGATCAATAGAAAGATCCGACCATTTTTCCAGCAGCCTTGGCAACAGATTTGATGTACGTGTTCCATTTAAGATCAGGAGTAATGGTCAAGCCAAGAAGCTTGTCAAAACTTGAGGCCTCCTGAAGACGAGAGCCATTCATTTCAATTGATGCCAGATGTGGATCAGAATGTTGATGATGTAAAGAGAGAAGCTTGGTTTTAGATGCATTAAAAGTAACCAGCCACTCCTTACCCCATTGTACTACGTGCTCAAGATCAGAGGAGAGAGAATTGGAGAGAACTTGGTCGTTTACTGTCTTAGATGTGCTACCATAAATGGTAGTGTCGTCAGCATAAATGTCTACAAATGATGTAAGGATGTGATTTGGAAGATCATTAATGTAGATCAGGAAAAGAGTTGGGCCCACGATGTACCCCTGAGGGACACCGGCATTAATACTGTGAGCTTCTGATTTTTGCCCATCAACTACTACTCTTATGAACCTATCAGAAAGAAATGATTTAATAATTGAGAAGACATTTCCAGCAATACCATAGCTAGAGATCTTATGAAGTAAACCTTTATGCCATACCCTATCAAAGGCCTTAGATATGTCAAGAGCAATTGCCCTAGAAAGGTTGTCTCCGTCGAGAGATTTGCTAATCCTATGAGATATAACTGTAAGCACATCTGCTGTAGATCTAGCAAAACGGAAACCATATTGAGTGTCACTAAGAAGGTTATTTTTGTTGAGATGGTTGATTACTTCTGTATTTAACACAGATTCCAGCAACTTACTCATGACGCACAGGAGACTTATTGGCCTGTACTGAGAGGGGGATGAGCGATCACCTGAATTCTTAAATACAGGGCATACTGGTCTTCATTATTTGGGGTGCCACGTTCAGCCCAAAGCCTAGTCTGGTAAGGCAATACCTTCTGTTGGCAAACACCACCATCTGAAATGGTCACATCGTCTTGCTGATCCAGACCTGCAGGTACACTTTTCTTAAATCCATCAGGGACACATTGAAACCCTGCTAGCGCCACTTTTGTAGCTTGCTAGCATCTGCTGTGAATGCATCAACATGCATGTTTAGTTCACAGTAGTCCATCACTGGCCTTACCTTTGCTTTGTTGTACTGAGCAATTACCATCAGTGGGATCAGGCCTTTGGGAGGTCCAAGTTTCTCATAGCGATAGGGAATTAACCAGCCATCCTTGATCAATTTGCAGAGTTCCTCTTTGTATGCTGGCCTCATTTCGTCGGGCACATGGTCCTCAGCTACCTCATTCTGTACTTTGGCTGCTTCCTGGTTTTCCAACCACTTCCATGAGGCAGTCCAAGTTTACAGCTCCAGGTCAAATTCCACAATAAAGTCTTGCTGGTCAATCTTTAGCGCAGCACACACTGGAGCCTTCTCCTGAAACAGTACCCCCCCCCGTCTGCATTATGTGAACACCACCTAGGGCTCTGACAGCATCATAGCCTAGAAGCAGGTCAAAACTCAGCCATTTTTTGAGCACTACCAGCGCCTCAATGTTAGAAGCAGGTCAAAACTCAGCCATTTTTTGAGCACTACCAGCGCCTCAATGTTAGCTGAATTTTCAGTTCTTGCGTGAATGTTCACAACACCCACTGCAACATATCCATGTCATTTCACTGATGGTCATCATCTTGACATTCTTCTTCTTTACAATTCGGCAAAGGTCTGCACACACTATGGTAATAGAACACCTGGAATTGAGGAATGCTGAGCACAATGTCGTGTTGATATAGATCTGAATGACCGGAAACACCTTGTCTAATTTCTGCTTGGGGAGGAGGTTTATGCTGGCACCTTGTCCCAGACCCCATTTTCCACACAATCCTGGGCCATATGACCAATCTCATTACACTGGTAGCAAGCGAACAGCTGTGAGTCGTTGCCAGCAGTTTCTGATAATATAGCTCTGGCCATTGCACCTATAACACATGACTTCACCACGTGGGCTGGGCCCGTGAGACTGTCTATCATCACTTGGTGTGGACTGTGCAGCAATGACTACCGGTTCTCTCATTTCATAGGTATTCATCATGGTCCTGGCCCGGTCTACCAGGTCATTAAGGTACAATGGAGCTATGCTTGAGCTAGCTCATAGGTTGCGAGCCCTGACATAAATAATTTGCATGCCAAGGCCTGCTCAGGCAGCCCACTGAACAACACTGTAAACTTCGTCAGTTCTGTGGGAGCCTTTTCTAGTCTCACACAAAAACACGCATTCACATCTCAAGCTATATTGCTTATCATATACATACACGTACACAAACATACGTACGCACGTCCACACACGTATATATATATTCACATTTGCGTATATACACTCACATTCACATGTATACACACACACGCTAACATACACACATGTACTCACACACGCTCACACATACGCACACAAGGATAACGTCACTTCCCCTTTCAAAGGAAATCCACACATGCGCAAAAGACTACCGGACACAAGTATAAAAGCAAGAGCAATAAGCAGCATCTCCCTTTTTCGGACCAGCTCTCGAGCTGAGAGGTTCGGCTAACCAGCCGCCTCCCTTTCGGGAGGCGCATGCTCGCACGCATCACGTCCCCTGCGACTATGTATGGGGCACGAGCTAACAGACAGTATGTACACTTTATATGTTTTCTCTCTCCATGCCTGGATTGACTTTTTCTCATTTTCTCTCTATACTACAATAGACTTTCCTTCTCACCAGCTAACAGCGAGAGACGCACACCAAACTGGATTGACTTTCTCTCTTTCTCTCTCTATGACAAAAGACTTTCCTTCTCACCAGTAAACAGTGAGAGACGCATGCCAAACTAAACACGCGTAGTACCCTTTTCTTTCACTTGTTTCTTCACGAAATAAATTCAAGTTTGTTTAATTCAAGCAAACGCGTTGTTCGTTCCTTCCTCAAAACAATTCATTTTTCCTTTCCCAATTCAAATCATTTCTCATATTTTGTACGACTAGGGGATATATATAATATATCCACCAGTCCACTACAGTTCGGCCAGATACATGTCGACAGTTTCACCTGGACATAGGTTCTTGCCTAAAATTGCTTCCAAGCAGTGGCAGGGTTGATAGCAAACGCCTCGTATACTGCTGCTTTGTTCCTCTCATAATCCTGCCTTTTCTCAGGATTAAGCTGTTCATACACCGCGAAAGCCCCACCAGACAGGCGTAGAGGAATCACATGTTCAATGCTCTTCACGCTAGACAACAGGCAATGCAATTCCACCTTCTCCAGCCAATCTAGTACCGGAGTCGAACCATCGAATTCTGGTATTAATTTAAGGCTGAACTTGTTCCCCTATTACGCTGAAATAGCTTGCAGTTAAATGGGCTGGTATTTTGGGATGAAAAAAAGAAACAAAAGAAAAAACACAAAAGTTCACGGAGAGAATTCGTCACTGTATTTCCTCCTCCTCATAACTTTTTCAACTTCCAGTACGTATCTGTCTCCTACACCTCTGCCAACAGGCGTTTTATTAAAAAAAAAAAATGATTGCATTTCATGTGTGGTGGACGGTGTGATCTCGTGTGATTCCATGAGACGATACCTTATAAAGCTACAGCCACAATCTTTAATCTCTTTCTCTCTCTCTCTCTCTCTCTCTCTCTCTCTCTCTCTCTCTCTCTCAGATCACACCTGAACGAAAGTCATATAGCCACACAAGGCACACGCACGTGGGCGTTTGCTTCTTTGATTATTGCATTCAACTCTACAAGAAGATTCTCAGATATAGGGTTATTGAAGTGTTAGGTGTAATTCTCTTGTGAAGATAATTGTAATGAAGTTGCTAGCATAGAAATTATTATGTAAGTCGATATCAGAGTGAAGAAGATGGTCAAACAGAGGATTATTGAAGAGCTAAGCATAATTCTCTGATGAAAATTATTTAAATAAAATTGCCAGCATAAAAATGATTGCGTAAGTCGATATCAGAGTGAAGAAGGGTTCTTGAAGAGCTAGTTTTGTGAAGACATCATTGTGTGAGATTATATTAGGGCAGTGTTGCTTGTGTGAAGGCTATCATTGTGATAATAGTTGGAGTATGCACCAGCGCTACTGGTGGTTTTTATTGGACAAATTCTTATGTAAAAAAGTTACATACATAAAAAATTCCTATTTTTTTTTTTTTTTTTGTTTAGTCTTTTTTTTTTGGGGACGAAATCTCTCTCGGGTCTTGTGCAAGAGTTTTCCTTTTTACTTCCTTTCTTGATAGTTTCCCCTCGCGTCCTCCTCTTTGACTTCTCTTCCTTCAAAATGATGGATGTGTGTATACGTGTGTGTGTGTGTGTGTGTGTGTGTGTGTGTGTGTGTGTGTGTGTGTGTGTGTGTGTGAAGAAAAGTACATTGCACAAAGCAAATGACTTCACCTTCTGTATAGCCTTCTTGCTATTTAATTGAAGGTCCCCTTTCGAAGGATAGTTTTCAGACCACCTTTGGGTAAGGCCTTTAGAGGCCTTTAAAGGGGAATGATATGTTGAAATTTCAACGGAGCATCCAACGTCACGTCAGGTCAGTGAGGTTGTCGTTCTAGGTACTGAAGAAATTGTAGTAACTGGAATTGGAGGAAGGGAACGAACAATGGGAGGATGCAAAGGTCCCTCGAGTACATTATCATCAAAACACCCACTTTTCCTTCACAAGAAAATATATAAGATCCGGATAGCTAATCTTGACAGTGGTAACATGTTGACCTCACCCCACCTCCTCAGCTTCATAGTAAAAGAGTTAAAAAGGAATAAAATTCCTCAAAATCTCCTGAGAAGAGAAAAAAAATCTTTAGATAAGGAAAAAAGGTGTTTCCAAAAAATCTAGTATCAGCATCATTTTAATACCATAGGTAATCATCATTTTTATCACTGATGTTCGTACGAGTTCTATGGGGTCTGGAGTTAGATGTCGAGATCATGTCTTCAACAATTGGATCGCTCAGAACCATCAGAGAATTCCTTGAATTAGAGCTTTCTTCAGAAGGTTCCGAGGTCAGAAGGTTCCGAGGTTTGAATGAGTGATGGTCAACTCTAATGGAAAGAGATGCTTCAATGAATGCACCTGAGTGGTACCATCAGTTTTCCTAATCAAGGCAGATCTTATATGCGAGTCATCTGCAGGGGTAACTTCAATCACCCTGCCCATAGACCAATACGGACGAGATTTGGCTGGGTTCTTAATAAGTACCACATCATCAACTGCCACAACAAGTCCCAAGTCAGTTCAAACTGAGGAGATATTCCTCATGCCACAAGCTGTTAAATCTTTGCAAAAGAAGATCTCTGTGATCTAAATTCTCCAAAAGGTCACTCCTAGAAGGAGGGAAGCCTACAAAAAAGCACTCATTAGATTTTTTAAAAATAGAGCTGTTATAGTGAGGGTGGATGAATGCATTAGGAGATATGATATCTAAGCTTGAATCTCCAGAACACCTATAAGTGAGAGGACGAGAGTTAACTGCATTCTGTACATCAGACAGAACTGAGAGAAGCTCAAAATAATCCAGCCTTTGTCATCCCACTAATTTGAAAAGACAGTATTTCACAGTTTTTATAAGGCGCTTCCAAACACTCCCAAACCAATCAGAATATAAGGGTATAGTCAAGTGTTTGATATTAAAGGTGCTGAATCTCTCCTCAAACTCATCTGCCACAAACACTTGTTTGATCAAATTACATCCAGCAACAGATGACCTAGCATTATCACAATATATATGTGAAGGCACCCCATAAATATTGAAAAACTTAATTAATGCAAGCACTACCGAATGGGTAGACATATCATTCACTAATTCCAAATGAAGAGCTCTTACATTAAAGCATGTAAAGAGCAAGATGTACATCTTCTTTGCCTCTTTACATTTCCCAACCCACAGATGACAAATTAAATGAATCCCTGTGTGAAGGAAAGGCCTTACAAAGTTAACCCTGTGCTTGGGCATGTTCGTAACGTTGGGGTATTTGAAAGATACTGCATTATACTTCTTGCACAAGGAACAAGAAGAAATGACAGTCTTCACTGCCTGCCTGGACTTGTGTATCCAGAAGCCAGACAAACGAAGCTTGCTGAGAGTTGCTGCGATACCTAAATGTTTGCACTTAAAGTGGCAGTTCATAATAATTAAATCAGTGACGTGACTATGCCGTGGTAACAAAATAGGGTGCAAAACTTGTTGAGGGTAGAAACTGGACTTACCAATCCTTCCCTTAGATCTGATCAAACCTCTATCATCTAGATATAAGTCAAACTTTGCAACCAGAGTAGGGATCTCATGGTTGGAAGGATGTAACAGGAAGGACTTCTCTCCAGAAATAGACACTGACTGCACTACCCTAAGCAAATAAACTCTGGCTGCCAGCCCAGGTTCATCCTTTGACTTCCTCAGTGTCAACACAAATTTAAATATGTATAACAAAACCCTCATAAGTTTTGCTAAAATTCATCACGGGAATAACATCTCGAATAACCGGTGAGTTAGTAATAGTATTGATCAGTACCATCATCTGACTATCATAACTCAGACAATTCAAATCACTTGAGGGTCAAGAAATGCTTTGGCCAACCAATCACTTGGGTCCAGTCACCCAAAATTGGAACTGGGACTTAAACTTCTCTACAGTAATTCCTCTTGTGATCAGATCAGCTGGATTATCCATAGTACTCACATATTTGAATGCCACATTGAACCCCTGATCAGTTATCATCCCAATTCTTTCTCAAATATCCTTTAAAGGATTTCGAGTGAATATGCATTTTGTCTTAATATTTTCTGACAAAAGCCATGACAACACTACATTCACAGCCACTATAATGTCCTTCACCACATCCCATGGGAAAACTTTCAAAATGATCGCAATGCATTTTACTGCCAAAAAGACAGGCAACAGTTCCAGGGAAGGCAAAGTCCTCTTTACTAAGGGGAAACTTTAGCTTTAGAAAATATCAGCTTAACTGATCCATCCTGAAAGACATAAGCTACAAACCCAAAGGCTTGATGAGAAGCATTGCAAAATCTTAACAACGAAGCAGGAGCAGAGGAATCTACAGCAAATCTCGAAAATCTCAAACTGTGTAAAAGCCCCAGAATTTTTATACAACTTATTCCAAACATGTTGCAAATCTAAGGGTACCTTTTGATCCCAGGCCAATTGGGTCTTCTAAATTTCACTAATGAGTATTCTACCCTTAATAGTTACAGGCAAACAAAGCTGCAACAGGTCAATAGAAGAATTTTGAGACAATTTGGTTTATAGCACTTTGAACATCTGAAATTACAGTAAGGAGATCAAAATATTTAATTCGGGAACGCCCAATTGTTTTATACAAACATGATTTAATAGTCCTGATCATGCGTTCCCATGCATCATATAGAGGTATTCTGATGTGCTTAATGTTATACACTTGGAAATTTTCATTGAATTAAGAGGAGGCAAAAACTTCCTCTATAAGATTGCAACCAGCTATAAAGGATCTGTAAATATGAGATGGGATTCCATGTATATTAGTAAATCTAATTAAAGCTACAATAAATGAGTGAGTGCTCATGTCTTTAAACTCTATGTGAACAGCTCTGATATTGAGGCAAGTAAATATAAGCATGTACATTTTACTAACACCTTCGTCAGCCATTACTCAAACATGTCCAGTATAGTCAATCCCAGTGTGTAAAAAAGGTTTAATGAGATTCACTCGGTGTTTTGGAAGATTGGTGACTTTAGGATATTTGAATGCAAGGCTATTAAATTTTTGACACAAACACACTTAGATATTACTTTTTTGACGGCTTGTTTGGCTCTGGGTATCCAAAACCCTGAAAGGCGAATTTTATTTAATGTTGACTGAATTCCCAGATGTTTACATCTTTTATGATATTCTATGATAATAAGTTCAGTTAAATTGTGATCCTAAGCTAATAAAACAGGATTGATAACTTCATAATCATAAGTAGCGATTTTACCTATTCTACCTTTAGCCCTGATTATCCCCCTTTCATCTATGAATAAATTTAATTTTTTTACTAATTCAGTTAATCTTTACCCTGAGGAGTTCTGCAGGAAAGCTTTGTTGCTGCATTACGTTGAGCAAATAAATTTTAGCACAACTACTAGGATCTAGATCTACATTTTTTATTTTATTTCAGACCTTAAATATGTTAATAGTAACATTGATCAATTTATTGAAATTTGATTATTTGTTAAAGCGTATCACTGGTTGAGGTTCAACGTTAGCTACGGTGTAATTTAGTGATGTAGATTGTACAATAGATTTAGTTTTTGAACTTAGGCAATGAAGTTCACTTGATGGCCATTCTATGGGATTTTTGTTGAGCCATTCAGGTCCTGAGTTCCATCGGTTTAGATTCTGTTGAAACTTTCAAAAGTGAGCAAATCGGCTGGGTTCTGACCAGTAGGAACATATCTGAATTTTACAAATATAGAATTTCTTCCTTTCAGTTCCTCTATCATTTTTTGGATGTCCTTTAATCACAAATTGGTTTTTAGCTTTGTCAAACAAATGACATAACACAACTTGTGCATCCACTGATATTATTACATCTCCGATCTTGATTTGTGAGTAAGCTTTCAGCAAGGGCCGTAAGCACTTAATAGCCAAAAACACAGCCAACAATTCAAGTGTGGGTAAGCTTTTAGGCTTCATAGGAGCAAACTTAGCTTTTGAAAATAACAGATGGGACTTGTTATTCTGTAAGCTATACACTGCAAACCCATAAGCCGCTTTAGAGGCATCACAAAATATATAAAGATCAGTAGGGCTATCTTCGCTGATTACAAATCTAGGAAATTGTAAAGAATCTAGTTTGGCAAGACCATGCAACAAGGTAGACCATAAAATTCTTTGACACAAATGTCAAATGAAATTCTTCTGACACAGCATCATCCCAGACTAATTTTTGAGACCACAATTCTCTCAAAAGAGTTTTGCCCCTGATAGTAACAGGTAAACACAAGGACAGTGGATCGAAAAGACTTGCGGTTTGGGCTAATATGCCTCTTTTAGTGGTAACAGACTGGTCAATAGATGACACTGAAACCTGAAGTGTGTCTTTTAATGTGGAATATTTATACCCTAAAACCCTCTCTAGTTCTAGCCATGTTCTACGAATTTTTTATCTTTCATCATTAGGGTTTTAAGTTTTTCAGAATTTGTATTCCATGATCTGAGGTTAAAATTGCCCTTTTCCATGCGATAATTAGCCGTTGTGTATGTTGGGTCTGATAGCATGTCAACAGAGTTACTCATTTTAATTAAGTTGTTCACATAAACATTTTTTTTTCTTAACATGTCAGTGCAATTATCAGCAGGAAAAATACGCACATGGCGTTTTATTATATAATTCAAAATGAAGGGGCTGGTATTAAATCCAAAAATAAGCGTTGTATATCTAAAACAAACCAGCCTATTCCCTTCCATTATAAAACAAAAACAAAACCTGTTACGGTCCCCGAGAGATCCGATTTTGGTCATCAGAAAAGCCTTGCAAAAGTCCGCTAACATCACATATTTATTAGACCTAAAAAGCAACAGAAATTCTAACATATCTCCCATTAGATTTATGCCAGTGTAAGCTGCTCCATTTATGTTATAGCGAGATGAGCAATTCACTGCCGGAACTTTTTATCGAAAGAACGTTATCACCGGTCACCGGTTGTGAGAGATTTCCCTGGGCGGGAACACTTAAAAATGTAACATGCTGTCTCTGTAAATATTTTCAATAAACTTCTCTATTTCTTTATCACTTCAGAACCTCTTTATCCATTTATTTTCCTTGTGGAATACCTTTCTTGAATATCCTTTTATTATGGCCACCCACCGCAGGATATATCAACTGGCGACGAAGATGAGATACGAACTGTAAATTCATCTAAAAAACAAAAAAAACACGTGGTAACCGAGAACATTCTGAAAATTGTTGTTCACAAAGTTCACTTTTAATTGAAGAAAAAGCTTCTGAGAAAGCGAAAGACTGGTGTCTGCCACAAATTTACGCAAGTAAAAAATAATTTTTATATTATTGACGAGTTAAACTCCGTTTTTCTCTTTTTAAACTCCCAAAGAGTTGACGTTATATAACGTGTGTGTGTATGTGTGTGTGTGTGTAAATTGTGACTTTCTTCATGAGAGATATTTTTATGTGTTTTTGTATTTGGTTAATACGATAAAAAAACAACAAATGAACAATACTGAGGAATCTGTGTTTATTTAATAAAGAAAATTTTAAAAAGAAGTTTACGTGGGTCTGCTGAAGTAGACGAAAAAAGAGTCTCTTGAAATTTTGTCAAGTGTTATTTTAACAGTGATTTTTTTTTCTTCGGAACTTTCCTATGTGTTGACAATTTTCTGTGAAAATAAGCATCTTGTTTTTGAACAATATTTTTTTTTTTTTGGTCTCTGTGGTATACGTTAACTTGCTATTGATACATTTAAAAAGAAAATGACATCGGAACAAATAGCGACGTTGACGAAAACGTTAACTGAGAGTTTAATCGCTCAACAAAAAGCCCAAATGGATTTTCAAAAACAAATGCTAATTCAACAAGAACGTTTCGAAACTCTTGTAATACAACAAACGACGGATAATCGCTTATTTTGTGAAACGATTTTGTCAGAAAAATCTAAGGAGGGTGCATCCAGATTTTTTTCGGCTGAGGGTATAGCGAACTCGCACAAATGGGCACAGAAGAAAATACTAAATTCACGAACTTGATATTGCCTAAAAAACCGGAAGAGAACTCTTTTTCTGAAACGGTGAAAATTTTGTGTGTTATATTCGGTGAAAGAGATAGTCTTTTTCATACACGGTATAGGTGTTTAAATATGTCAAAAGACGAAACTGATGACATTGTCATATATGCGGGCAAAGTCAACGCCCAGTGTGAACTGTTTAAATTAAAGGATTTATCAGTGGACATGTTTAAGTGCTACATACTTGTCCAGGGACTGACAGCACCGAAGGACAAGGATTTAAGGTCAAGGATATTATCAATCATGGAACAAGACCCGGAAATGAACTTGCAAAAAGTGACAGAAGAATGTCAAAAATTGATAAATGTAAAAAGGGGCACTACGAGGATAGAGGGAAAAGTCACATCCCAAGTCCAGGTAGTAAAACAGAAGACATTTCCAAAAGACAAAGGGAAAAGTTTTGAATGTTGGAGTTGTGCGGGTCCGCACTTAAGAAAAAACTGCCCTTATAAAGACCAACGTTGTACCAAATGTCACCTAGTGGGACACCGGGCATCCCACTGCCAAACTAAGCAAGACAAAAGACGGAAATGGAAGCCAAAAGTAAATGTGGTCTTGTCCAAAGAAGAAATAAAACAAGGAGGGAAACAGAAATTCGTTCATACACAAATAAATGGTCACTCAGTGAAGCTACTTTTAGACACAGGTAGCGACATATCAATTATCGACGAAGTGACCTGGAAGAGAATTGGGGGTCCAAAACTGAGAAAAACACAAAAAATTGCAAAAGGTGTTTCCGGAGAGCGATTTTTTAATCGCTCTCCTCTTCATGGGAGAATTTAATTGCAGTGTTTCTCGTGGATCGAAAACTTTTTCCTAAAACCTTTCAGTTGTTCCAGGAATAAATTCTTGCATTTTTGGAATTGATTGGATTGTTTTGTGTGATTTATGGGAGCTACCCATAAATTCATTTTGCAATAATGTAAGAGCGTTGGAAAAAAAAAATTCCAAACAAAATGACCATTTTCTGGCAGTGTTAAAAAGTGAATTCCCCAAAGTTTTTTCAGAGGGATTAGGAGTGTGCACCAAAACTGAAGTAAATTTGGAATTAAAACAGAATGTGAAACCTGTTTTTAGATCAAAAAGAAATGTGCCTTTTTCTTCAAAAGAAGATATTGAAATTGAATTAAAAAGACTACAGAAGAATGGTGTAGTCGAAAAAGTTGACTATTCTGAGTGGGCGAGCCCCACTGTGTATGTTAAAAAGAAAAATAAGAAGATTCGGGTATGTGCCGATTTTTCTACAGGCCTTAATGACTGTCTGATGGATCATAGTTATCCACTTCCATCTCCTGAAGACATTTTTACAAAGCTGAATGGAGGTAGAATTTTCTCCAAAATCGACTTATCAGAAGCTTACCTTCAGGTAAAAGTCAGTGAAGAATGTTCTAAGTATTTGTGTATCAATACCCATCTAGGACTTTTCCGACTAAAAAGACTTCCTTTTGGATTAAAAGTGGCCCCAGCACTATTTCAGCAAATAATGGATACGATGCTTGCTGATTTAGATGTTGCAATCGCATATTTGGATGACATCCTTGTCAAAAGTAAAAATGTACAGGAACATAAGGAACACATCAGAGCAGTTTTCCGAAGAATTAAGGAATTTGGTTTCAAGTTAAGTGCCGAAAAATGTGAATTTTTTTTAAAACAGATAAAATATCTTGGTCAAATTATCGACAGCCAAGGCAGAAGACCGGATCCTCAGAGAACAGAAGCAATCTAGAGGATGTCAGCACCTAATAATGTTGCCCAGTTACAATCTTTTTGGGGTTTGGCTCAATATTATGCTATTTACATTCCAAACATGCATAAGTTGAGAGCATTTGAAGATATTAAGAAATGCCTGCTATCAGATTTAGCTCTAGCACATTTTGATCCACAGAAAGAATTGATTTGTTGCATCAGATGCAAGTGACTACAGAGTAGGAGCAGTTCTTCTCCATAAACTTGAAGATGGATCAACAAAGCCAATAGCTCATGCATCCAGATCACTTTTGCCGGCTGAAAGAAACTATACTCAAATTGAAAAAGAAAGCTTGGCGATTATTTATGCCATTAAAAAATTCCATAGATTTATTCATGGAAGGATGTTTACTTTGCAAACCGACCACAAACCCTTATTGACCATTTTTGGCTCTAAAAAAGGCATACCTACGCACACTGCGAACAGACTCCAACGATGGAGCATAATTCTACTAAAGTATAACTTTAAAATGGAGTACATTTCATCCAAAAATATCGGACATGCAGATGGACTGTCCAGGCTCATCCAAAAGTGTGCTGAACCTTTGGAAGACACAGTAATAGCTGCATTGACAGAGGAAAAAGAACTCTCCAGATTACTGTGCAATACAATCAGAGAGTTTCCAGTGACTCTAGACGAAATAAATAAGGCAGCAGAAAAGGATGATTATATTGTGAAAATGAAAAAGTTGGTGCAACTAAATGGAAAATCAAAGAAAGACCCTAAAATTTTACCATTTTCTATTTGTGCTCAAACCTTGATGTACGCAGACAGAGTCGTTATACCGACTACGCTTCATAGAAGAATTTTAAAAGAATTTCATAGTGGTCATCCAGGCATGTCGAGAATGAAAGCTTTAATGCGTGGATATACGTATTGGCCTAGGATGGACCAGGACATTGAAAAACTCGTAAGAGAGTGTCAAGGGTGTCAGCTAGCAGCAAAGGCACCACCTGTGCAGATACAACCGTAGCCAAAGACTGATACACCGTGGACTCGGTTACATATCGATTATGTAAGTCCTTTGAATGGACATTATTTCTTAGTGGTCGTCGACGGTTTCACAAAATGGCCAAAAGTGTTTAAATACAAACACTCTACTTTGATGAGTACAATAGATGCACTAAGAGTTCTCTTCAGTCGTTTTGGAGTGCCTAAAACTATTGTCAGCGACAACAGCACCCAATTTACCAGCAAAGAATTTGAAGAATTCTGCAAGGCTCTAGCCATTGAACATTTAACAACGGCAATCTACTACCCAAGGTCAAATGGCCTAGCAGAGAGGTTCGTCGATACATTCAAAAGAGCCTTGAAGAAAAACCAAGGCATGGACACTGACGAGAAGAGTCTTGAACAATTTTTATTGGTGTACAGGATAACTCCGAACCCAAACACTGATACCGGTTCATCATCAGCCGAACTGATGTTTGCACAGAAAATCAGATCTGTATTTGACAGAATTTTACCAAGTGCAACCAGAGTAACAACAACAAAAGAAAATTTTCCAACAAGGTTTTATAAACCTGGTGAAAGAATATTCTTCCTGAATTACAGGAGTGGAAAAATTTTTTGGGAGGAGGGGATTATCATGAAAAGAATCGGACACATGCTATATTCTGTAAGAAGTAATAAATTCGACTGTCGCAGGCATATAAATCAGCTAAGACCTCGACACACTGATGACTACAAACAGGCAGAAGAAAATGACCTGCCCCTAGAGGTTTTGTATGATTCTTTTAATATTCCCAAACCCTTAACAGAACTTACTCCAGATTTGAGAGTTCCAGCTTCTCCACCAACTCCACCCACTCAAACGATATTGAGGAGAAAAAGTACAAGGGTGACAAGAAAAGTTAACCGGCTGAGCCCCAAGCCAAAAAGCAAACGATATTAAGCCAAATTCTCTTGGTAGAAATTGTCTTAGGGGGAGATATTATGGCGAGATGAGCAATTCACCACTGGAACTTTTTATCGAAAGAACGTTATCACCAGTCACCAGTTGTGAGAGCCTACCCTGGGCGGGAACACTTAAAACGTAACATGCTGTCTCTGTAAATATTCTCACTAAACTTCTCTATTTCTTTATTAACTTCAAAGCCTCTTTATCCATTTATTTTCCTTGTGGAATACCTTTCTTGAATATCCTTTTATTACGGCCACCCACCGCAGGATGTATCAATTAAGATTATATAATCAGAAAGGAATTTATATGTAAAGGAAGATAATGATAAAGGATTTTATATAGAAAGGAAGATAAAAATAAAGGATTTGATATAGAACCGAAGATAATAATAAAGGATTTTATATTGAAAGGAAAAAAATCAGAGAGGATTTTATATAGAAACGAAGATAATAAGAAAGGATTTTATATAGAAAGGAAGATAATAAGAAAGGATTTTATATTGCAAGGAAGATAATAATAAAGGATTTTATATTGAAAGGAAGATAATAAGAAAGGATTTTATATTGCAAGGAAGATAATAATAAAGGATTTTATATTGAAAGGAAGATAATAAGAAAGGATTTTATATTGCAAGGAAGATAATAAGAAAGGATTTTATATTGAAAGGAAGATAATAATAAAGGATTTTATATTGCAAGGAAGATAATAAGAAAGGATTTTATATTGAAAGGAAGATAAAAATAAAGGATTTTATATTGAAAGGAAGATAATAAGAAAGGATTTTATCTTGAAAGGAAGATAAAAATAAAGGATTTTATATTGAAAGGAAGATAATAAGAAAGGATTTTATATTGAAAATTGATAATAAGAAAGGATTTTATATTGAAACGAAGATAAAAATGAAGAATTTTATATTGAAAGGAAGATAATAATAAAGGATTTTATATTGCAAGGAAGATAATAAGAAAGGATTTTATATTGAAAGGAAGATAATAAGAAAGGATTTTATATTGCAAGGAAGATAATAATAAAGGATTTTATATTGAAAGGAAGATAATAAGAAAGGATTTTATCTTGAAAGGAAGATAAAAATAAAGGATTTTATATTGAAAGGAAGATAATAAGAAAGGATTTTATATTGAAAATTGATAATAAGAAAGGATTTTATATTGAAACGAAGATAAAAATGAAGGATTTTATATAGAAAGGAAGATAATAAGAAAGGATTTTATATTGCAAGGAAGATACTAAGAGAGGATTTTATATTTAAAGGAAGATAATAAGAAAGGATTTTATAAAGAAACGGAGATAATAAGAAAGGATTTTATATTGAAACGAAGATAACAAGAAAGGATTTTGTATAGAAAGGAAGATAATAAGAAAGGTTTTTATATAGAAACGAAGATAATAATAAAGGATTTTATATAGAAAGGAAGATAATCGGACAGGATTTTATATAAAAAGGAAGATAATAAGAAAGGATTTTATATAGAAATGCAGATAATAATAAAGGATTTAGTATAAAAAGGAAAATTATAATAAAGGATTTTATATAGACAGGAATATAATCTATATAATAAGATATAATAAGAAATGTTTTTTTGTAGAATGGAAGATATTAAGGAGGATTTTTTTCATAGAAAAGAAAGATAATCAGAAAGGGATTTGCATAGAAAGGAAGATAATATGAAAGTTTTCATATAGAAAGGAATGTAATTAGAAAGGATTTTCTATAGAATGAAGATAATAAGAAAGAATTGTATATAGAAAGGAAGATAATAAGAAAGAGTGTTATATAGAAATAAAGATAATAATAAAGGATTTTATATAGAAAGGAAGATAATAAAAAAGTATTTCATATAGAAAGGAAGATAATAAAAAAAGGTTTAGTATAAAAAGGAAGATAATAATAAAGCATTTTTATAGAAAGGAAGATAATCAGACAGGATTTTATATAAAAAGGAAGATAATAAGAAAGGATTTTATATAGTGATATAATGGACTGATCCAACACCCCTCAAATGAATGGACTGTTACGTCTATAAAAAGACAAGCAAACTCTCCTCACGTGGGAGACAGAATTTAGTACTAATCTGTCAATGGACGCTTAGAAATGTGTGTACCTTTTACCTGAATATACCCTTTCTGTACAACCCCAGTAATGACTTGTTATTCATATAATCTACGATATAACAACTGGCGACGAAGAATTCGAACGAAACTCACTAAAAAACAAAGCGAAGGAAAAAGCACACAAGAAGATTAACGAGCAGAAAACAAAAGAAATCCAAAGAAGGAAGTAGAAAAAAAAAACTTCGACAGAGCCAACATTTAAAAAGTAAGTATTTCAGTCAGTTACGGTCCTAAAAAAAATTGACATTTTGAAGCGAACATTTTTTTTGAAAAGAACATTTAAAAAAAAAAAAGAAGTGTCCATTTCAAGTTTTATTCGGCTGGAAGTGTTTTTTTTTCTCTTCGGAAGGAAATTGTGCTTTTAATTCATTGAATTTATAGGACATTTGAGTGAATCTTTTGTTTAATTGTGTGGTTTTGTAAAAAAAAAAAATTTTTTTTTTTAACATGGAGCAATTAGCGGAATTCACTAGAACTATGCAATCGGCATTGTTTGCACAACAAAAGCAAATGGAATTACTTCAGCAACAACAATTGGAGCAAAGCGAAATACTACAGAGTATTTTAACGCAGCAGAAAGACTGTCGTTTCACTCCTGAAGGAATAGCAAATTCTGTATCCGAATTTGTATACGAGCCGACAAATGGGTTAACTTTTCCGGCATATTTTCGGAGATACGAAAATATTTTTGCTAAGAGATGTCAGTCTTGGACAGACGAAGAGAAGATTATCCTTCTTCTTCAAAAACTTGGATCTCAGGAAAATACAAAGTATACGAATTTTATCCTGCCAAAGAAACCTGAAGAGATTTCTTTTAGTGAAACAATAAAGATATTGTCAAACATTTTCAGTGAACGAGATAGTCTATTCTATACACTTTATAAATGTTTAAATATCACGAAGCAGGAGGACGAAGATTTTATTACTTATGCAGGGAAAGTGAATGCTCATTGTGAATCCTTTAAATTAAAAGACTTCAAAGAAGATATGTTTAAAAGTCTAATCTTTGTGCAAGGTTTAACAGCCTCTAAAGATAAGGATATTCGTTCAAGGATATTATCCATTATGAACCAAGACACAGAAATAACGTTACAAAAAGTTACGGAAGAGTGTCAGAAACTGTTAAATTTAAAACAGGACAATACAAGCATCGAAGGAAAAAATTTTGAAGAAAAAAATATGGAAAAAAAATGGAAAGGGTGATGAAATGTGCACACGAAAAATCCTGTAAGACATGTGGGAGAAAAAACCACTTCACTAAAGATTGTTACTTTAAATACAAAATATGTAACAAATGTAATAAAAAAGGCCCTAAATCAACGGTATGCAGGAAAGGAAAATACCGAAAAGCAGAAATAAAGACCATTGGTTCTAAAAATGAGTCTAGGTGTGATAAAAGAAAATATATTGAAATTAAAATTAATGGCTGTAATGTGAACTGTCTTCTAGATACGGGAAGCGACATAAGTATAATTGACGAAGTAACTTGGAAGAAAATTGGGTTTCCAAAGTTACAAAATACAAAAAAAATTGCCAGAAGTGTGTCTGGAAATAAACTAAAATTTAAGGGTGAATTTTTTACCAATGTGTCTCTAAAGGAGAATGCTGTGAAAACCAAGTTATATGTCGTACCGGGGAAAAATTCTAATTTGTTCAGTATAGACTTAATGATTCTTTTTAATTTATGGGGAAACCCCATAAGCTCATTTTGCAATAAAGTAAGTCTGGCGGGTTTAGAAAATTCTAAACTACCAGGAAAGTTTATTGACGAATTAAAAAAAGACTTTAAAGAGGTATTCTCTGAAGGTTTGGGTTGCTGCACGAAAACGAAATTTGAACTAAAGGACGAAGCTAAACCAGTTTTCAAACCCAAAAGAAAGGTTCCATATTCAGCATTAGAAACTATAGAGAAAGAATTAAAGAGACTTCAAGATATTGGAGTAATAGAAAAAGTGGACTACTCTGAATGGGCTTCACCCACGGTTTACGTTAAGAAGAAAAATAATAAAATCAGGGTATGCGCGGACTTTTCGACAGGTCTAAATGATTGTCTCAAGGAGCATAACTACCTGCTTCCTACCACAGAGGAAATTTTTTCAAAATTAAGCAGAGGAAAATTTTTTACAAAAATTGATTTGTCTAAAGCGTATTGGCAAGTAAAAGTCCAGGAAGATTGTGCTAAGTACCTGACATTAAATACCCATAAGGGACTATTTTCGCTAAAACGTTTGCCTTTTGGTTTAAAAGTAGCCCCAAATTTGTTCCAGCAAATTATGGATACAATGCTAGCAGGTTTGGATTTTGCTATGGCTTATCTAGATGACATCCTTATAAGAAGTAAAAATGTGGAAGAGCATAAGATCCACATTGGCAAAGTATTCGAGAGAATATCAAACTATGGATTGAAAGTGGCTCTCGAAAAATGTAATTTTGGGATGGACAAAATTGAATATTTGGGACAAGTGATTGATCGAAATGGTAGAAAACCTAATCCTAATAGGACTGAAGCAATCAAAAACATGCCTAGACCGGAAAATATAGTGCAGCTACAGTCATTTTTGGGACTAGCAAATTATTATAATTCTTATATCCCAAATATGCATGAACTAAGAGCACCTTTAAACGAATTATTGAAAAAGAATAAAAAATGGCTCTGGACAAAAGAATGTGATGAAGCATTCCTAAAGATTAAAAAATGTCTGTTATCGGATTTAGCACTAGCTCACTACGATCCGAAAAAAGAATTAATTGTAGCAGCAGATGCGAGCGAATACGGTTTAGGTGTTGTGCTACTACACAGACTCAAAGATGGATCGACTAAACCAATTATTCATGCCTCAAGGGTTTTGCTACCCGCAGAAAAAATTATAGTCAGATAGAAAAAGAAGGTCTGGCAATTGTATACGCCATGAGGAAATTTCATAGGTTCATCCATGGAAGATTTTTTATCTTGGAAACGGACCACAAACCTTTGTTATCGATTTTTTGTTCCAAAAAAGGAGTTCCTACTCATACGGCTAATAGGTTACAAAGATGGAGCATGATTCTGTTAAACTACAATTTTAAAATGAAACACCTAGCATCCAGCAAAATTGCACACGCAGATGGTTTGTCCAGGTTGATCCCAAATAAAACTGAATTACTTGAAGAAACTGTTATAGCTGCACTAAAAGAAGAAAATGAACTAACAGATATATTAATAAATACTGTTAGGGAGCTTCCGGTAACACTTGAGGAAATAAAGAAAGCAGCAGGAACAGATGAATACATTAACAAAATAAAAAAACAAGTGGGACAAAAAGAAAAGAAGAGGAAAGGATTAACAGTTTTTCCATTTTCAAAGTGCGATGAAACTCTAATGTACGCAGATAGAGTGGTAATACCTCAAGTATTACAGAAGAGAATTTTAAAAGAATTCCACATGGGACATCCTGGAATCTCCAGAATGAAAGCACTAATGAGAGCATATACGTACTGGCCTGGAATGGATCAGGACATAGAAAAAATGATAAAATTATGTACGGGTTGCCAACTAGCAGCAAAAGCGCCGCCCACTAAGACGCAACCTTGGCCTAAAACGGATATACCATGGACGCGGATCCATATAGATTACGCAGGACCTCTAAAAGTATATTATTACCTGGTAATAGTAGATAGCATGTCGAAATAGCCAGAAATTTTTAAATTCAAACATCCTACAGCGGCAAACACAATAAAGGCGTTGGACGAGGTATTTGGGCGTTTTGGTGTACCAAAAGCAATTGTTAGTAATAATGGCACCATGTTCAAAGGTCAAGAATTTAAGATCTACTGTGAGTCACTGGCCATAGAGCATATCACAACACCAACTTTTAGCCCTCGATCTAACGGACAAGCTGAAAGATTTGTCGATACTTTTAAACGAGCCTTAAAAAAGAACGATAACATCGACACTGAAGAAAAAAGTCTTCAGAAATTTTTAGCAGTGTTGTACAAGATAACGCCTAATCCGAATACAAATGCAAATTTATCCCCAGCGGAAATAATGTTTGCCAGAAAAGTGCGCTGTGTGTTCGACCGGTTAATTCCGAGTAAAAAAGTAAAAAAAAAGTGTAAAAGATAATGTACGATACAAGATATATAAGGACGGGGATAAAGTTTTTTTCAACAATTATCGGGCAGGGAAGAGTTCTTGGGAAGAAGGCATAATCTCAAAAATAATTGGAAGAATGGTCTACATTATAAAAGGTCAGACATTTTCCCACAAAAAACATATAAACCAACTCAGACCCCGATATATTGAAATAGTTAAAAATAATGAAGTACTGATGGAAGTACTGTACGACATTTTTCACATAGAGCCTCCAAAAAAGGAAGCACCAGTAACGGAAAATACAAGTCACTCTCCAAAATCAAAAAATTCGCAAACGCAAATTTTAAGGAGAAGTGAAAGAAAAAGAAAAAGAACTGAATTTTTTGGACAAAGTCAAAAAAGAAAAAAATGGTGAAGCGAAATTCTAGGGAAGAATTTAGCTTGGGAGGAAGGTGATATAATGGACTGATCCAACACCCCTCAAATGAATGGACTGTTACGTCTATAAAAAGACAAGCAAACTCTCCTCACGTGGGAGACAGAATTTAGTACTAATCTGTCAATGGACGCTTAGAAATGTGTGTACCTTTTACCTGAATAAACCCTTTCTGTACAACCCCAGTAATGACTTGTTATTCATATAATCTACGATATAACATATAGAAAGGAAGATAATAAGACAGGAATTTATATAGAAAGGAAAATTATAATAAAGGATTTTATATAGAAAGGAATATAATCAGAAAGGATTTTATATAGAAACGAAGATAATAACAAAGGATTTTATATAGAAACGAAGATAATAAGAAAGGATTTTATATAGATACTAAGATAATAAAAAAGGATTTTATATAGAAACGAAGATAATAAGAAAGCGTTTCATATAGAAAGGAAGATAATAAGAAAGGATTTTATATACAAAAGGAAATAATGAGAAAGGGAGATTAGTGCTCCAGCTGTATTCCCTTTCATTTGAATTATCAGCCGATAAATGAGAAAGACACGTGCAAAAGTAATAGAAATGTGTCGCCATGTTGAAATGAACATTTTGCATTTCAACTTGCCGACATATTTCTGTATGCGTTATTCCTCCGTACAAATAAAATTTTACTTGTTATAAATCATCTTTGGTGTATGATTATTACTTCCTGCTAATTTTAATGGTATGTGACTAATAGTTTAAGAGTTGATCAGTTAACTTCTTACACACACATCTATGTTATATTTAAATAGATTATAAAGAAACTAAATATAAAACGATTTTTTTTAATTTGAAAAATGAATGTATTTTTTCGTTAGTGGACTTTTACCATGTATGCATTATTTTAGTAAGCTTTTCTCCGGTCACCGCTAAATCACCGCCCTGCCAAAAAAATTTAAAAAATTTTATGAACATCTTTTTTTTTTAGAGTGGGGGATTCAAATTCAAAATAAAATAAAAAGTATTTTTCCTTCTTGTTAATTATTATCATATCTAGTCTCCCTTTTTTTTTTTTTTTAACCCTCTCGGGGATAAGGGTTAATGTATGCACAGTATTCAATGGGATAATATCGTAGTAATTGTTAGTAATAGAGATTTGATAAAGTGTATTACTTAAGTGGGGGGTATTAGGAATTTGTTTATGTTGGACTTGAAAACATCCAGGTTGTAGTCAGGTGGGAAACAGGCAAACGGAAGAGAGTTCCACAGGCGTACATTTCTAAGAAGGAAGCTTTGTTCTTGGAATCTACGTTTTTATTTAGGCACAAAGGGGTAAAATTATTGACAGTTGTTTCAGCTACACAGGTTTTTTTCGTGAAAGATCGGAGGAGGGGGGCAGAGATTTGAGCTCAGACGAGCACTTGCCATGGAAATAACGATAAAACAAAGACAGGCTCGCAACGTCTCTTCTGTGGGAAAGAGGTTGCAGGGAAGAGAAAAGGGCGTCCCCCACTAGGCCACAAAGTCTATTTTGAAAATAAATAAATAATTATTATAATTCTTTTTCTATCCTTTGCAAATAATTCAAATTTTAGTATGTTATTATGGATGATAACGACTACTAGTTGTCAAAATTTTCACAATTGTTATTTCTAACAAATATTAGGTTTTTAAATTGTGTCCCTTAGTTTTGAACGCTACTGTAGCTCATTCTAATCACGTTATTTTGTGTGGCTGTTTTTAGGGATTCAATTTCTGTTAAGGCGTCCTTTTCATAACTATGTCCATGTGTTTTCGTTAGTCATCTTTTGTCATCTTTATGCATCGACCGCTGTTTTCCATTTTCTTTTCTCATCTTTTCTTTCGCCTCTCTGTTCTTAGTCTTGTTTATTGTAACGTGCATCCAGGAGATAAGCGCCCGCGTGTTTGCGTGTTGTGTGGGTACGTGGGAGAGACGGATGAGGGGAAAAAGACTTACCTCGAGACCAGCTCAGCGTTACCGACCAAAAATAGAAAAGAAAGACCAAGATGGCGACCGCCGTCTTTTGTAAAGTATGATGTCTCGCAAAGTCACACGAATTCTCGGAATATGCAAATTTAGCCGGCCTAGAACGACGATAAAAGCGGGTGAGGGGAAAGACGGGGCGAGTGACGATTGAGTTGGCTGGGGAATCGTGTGGCTGTTGCTTCTTGTGCCGTGTTGAGGATATCTTACCGTGTTAAAGAGAGAGTCGGGCGCCATCTTGAATTTTTTCCTTACAAGCTATTCCGGCCATTTGGCCTCTAGGACTATGACCGAGTCGAAATTTGACTTAAAGCTCATACCCGAGTTTGACGGGTCCACGTCCATCGTCGACTGGGTTGAAAGGGTCGAGCTGACGTGCGACCTTTGTGAGGTGAAAAGGGTACACACTGTGATTCCCCTGAGATTGGCTGGGGGTGCCTTGAGTGTATATCAGCAACTCAGTGCTGCCGAAAAGGGAGATGTCACCGCAATTAAAGCTGCGCTGTACAAGGCATTTGCCATGGATCCTTGTACGGCCTATGAAAAATTTGCTTCCCGAAAACTTCTACTGGAGGAAAGCGTGGACGTTTTCTTCGCTGAGTTAAAGAAACTCGCAGTTCTGTTCGGTGGAGGGGTGTCGGAGCGGACGCTCGCGTACGCGTTTGTGGCGGGCCTTCCCACTCGGGTGAAGCAGCTACTGAGAGCCTCAACCAGCGTTTCAACAACGACCATGGAACACTTGATGGAACGTGCTCGAGCCATCATCAAAAATGAGGAGGACCTAGGGGAACCAGTTGTGATGGCGACACAGACAGGCCAGATTGGCGCTCGGGAGATTCCGAATCAGAACCCTGCAAGCAATGGGAAATGTTTTCGCTGCGGCCGACGCGGACATTTTGCAAGGAATTGCACCAACAGGGGGCGTGTGCGCTGTTTTAAGTGTGGCGGTTTGGGGCATCTAGCCCAAAACTGTGCGGGAAACGTATCAGGGGAGAGGACGTCAGCGCCGCCCTGCTCCCCGAGCAAAATTTGAACAAGGCGCAACCAGTAATGACCGTCTACGTAAATAGGATACCCTGCTCAGCACTTCTCGACTCAGGCTGTTCGCATACTATAGTGAGCACCAGGCTGTGTCCAAGTTGGACTAAGAGGAAGATCAAAGTCACCACGATAGGAGGCGAGACCCAGACATGCTGTGGAGCTGGAACTGTCAAGATCTACACGGACACCGGTGCAGCCACTAGGATCAATGTGCTCGTGACCCAAGGAAATCTCCTGGGGTTTGACCTGTTGCTCGGATACGATGCCATCAAGGCGCTGGGGGGGAGTCGCAATTCATCGGGATGGAAAGGTGCGATTCTTAGAGGCCCCAGTGTGTGCAGCGCTCCATATCGATCGGCCGGATTTTACAGTGGACTACGACTCGCGCAAGAGGGCCTGGATTGCATCTTGGAAGTGAACCGAGGGAATGGCACCGACTAAACTCAAGAATGGGGTTGCAGAGTACCCTATACCCAGTGAGGCCAGAGCAGAATACGAAAGGGAACTAAAGGCGTGGATCCAAGATGGCTGGTTAATCCCCTACCCTGAGGACAAGCTTGGGCCTCCGAAGGGTCTAGTACCCTTGATGGCAGTAGTCCAGCATAACAAGTCGAAAGTACGGCCCGTGCTGGACTATAGGGAGCTTTACAAGCATATTGAAGCCTACACTGCCGATGCTGACGTATGCGTCAGTAAGTTGAGGGAATGGCGTCAGAAAGGCACTAATGTCTCAATATTGGATTTGCGAAAAGCCTATTTACAGGTGCGAGTTGATGAGACGTTGTGGCCGTTCCAGACAGTTTGGTTCCAGGGGCAGAGGTACTGCCTTACACGCTTTGGCTTTGGCCTAAATGTGGCACCACAGATCATGAAGACTATTGTCAACACAGTATTGTCCCAAGAAAAGCCCATGAGGGACTCAACGTCAGCTTACATTGATGATGTATACGTCAATGAAGATGTACAGTCTGCGTCGTGTGTCAAAGAAAAGTTGGCTCAGTTTGGTCTGGAATGCAAGAATCCCGAACGTTTAAGGGAAGGAGCACGTGTATTGGGATTGGATGTTTATGAAGAAGATGGCACCCTACAATGGAGGCGTGGCAGTGAAATTCCAAGCATCCCCAACCTCGTTACAAGGCGGACCGTTTTTTCTTGGTGTGGAAAACTTGTTGGTCACTTACCGGTCTGTGGCTGGCTCCGTGCAGCTGTTGGTGTGATTAAACGCAGAGCAAATTTAACAACCACGGGTTGGGATGACATATCCGATGATGTCCTACTAACTCTGATGATTAAAGAGACACTGGAGAGAGTGAACAAGAAGGACCCTGCCTGTGGGCGGTGGTGTGTTAACGGAGACAACGTAGGTGTGTGGGTTGATGCCAGTTCTTTGGCGTTGGGAGTATCGTTGGAGCAAGGAGGAAACGTGTTCGAGGATGCGTGTTGGCTGCGGCCCGTAACAGATTCTCAGCATATCAACCTGGCAGAGCTGGACGCTGTTGTAAAGGGGGTAAATCTGGCCCTGCAGTGGCAGTCTAAGAAGTTGACCTTGTACACAGATTCTCTCTGTGTCTACCACTGGGTGTCTGACACACTTTCAGGACGGACACGAATCCGTACCAAGGCAGCAAGCGAAATGTTAATACGGAGAAGGCTAGACACGCTAAAAAACCTGGTATCTGAGTATGGGCTATCACTGAGCGTCACTCTGGTGCCATCACATTGTAATCGTGCTGACCAACACAAATGGTATGAAGCCGTGAAGATGGGAATGGAGATTACTGCTCGATCTTGTGCAGTTGCAATCGACCCATGTCAAATACAAAAAATTCATGCACAGAGCGGACATCCGGGTATCAAGAGGACCCTTTATTTTGTGAGGCGTGCATACCCAGCAGTGACCAAGATGGATGTCAGACAGATCGTCAGAAATTGTGAGGCTTGCCAGTCTATTGATCCTGCACCAGAGCAATGGCAGAAGGGTCACTTGGAAGTTGAGAGTGTGTGGCAGCGGCTAGCCATGGATATTACCCATTACAGTGGCAAGCCCTTTCTAACTCTCATTGATTGCGGGCCTACGAGATTTGCGGTGTGGCGGCAGATGACCAGACAGGATTCAGCAAATGTTGTTCGCCACCTATCATCCATTTTTTTTGAGCGAGGTGCGCCGGAAGAGCTCCTGACTGACAATGATGCAGCGTTTTGTAGCCAGCAAGTCCGGCAGTTGTTAGATGAGTGGGGCGTCCGACTACGGTTGCGATGTGCGCATGTGCCGTCAGGAAATGGCATTGCTGAAAGAAGCCATCGCAGCATCAAGAGAATTGCTGCCAGGAAGCGATGTACTATTGCGGAAGCAACATATTGGTACAACATTACGCCAAAGGACGGGACGTCCCCTTCAACCGCACCTGCGAATGCTATTTACACGTACCGAGTCGGAGTGAAGGGAATCAACACTACGCAGCCAACCGACAAGGGAACATATAACAGATATGAAGTGGGAGATCCAGTGTGGGTGCGGCCTCCAGGAAATCGGTGCACCGACAAGTTTAAGCGAGGACACATATCTGGAGTGATTAGCCAGCAGTCTGTTTTGGTCGATGGAACCCCACGACATGTGCGAGATCTTCGCCCAGCTACCGAGGTGCGTCATACAACTACAGAAGAAAGCAGTGAAGCATCTAGCGATGAGCTGCCGATGCACGGATTCAGTGAGTCCCTTCCAGAGACTGATAGCGATACTTCATCTGATGAGGCGGAACCAGATCCAGAGCCCGAATCTGAAAGAGTGAATGTACCTCTTCGCAGAAGCACACGCACTAAAAGGCCACCCCCCCAGTGCTCTCTATGTGATCATCAGATCAGGGGGGAGTGTAACGTGCATCCAGGAGATAAGCGCCCGCGTGTTTGCGTGTTGTGTGGGTACGTGGGAGAGACGGATGAGGGGAAAAAGACTTACCTCGAGACCAGCTCAGCGTTACCGACCAAAAATAGAAAAGAAAGACCAAGATGGCGACCGCCGTCTTTTGTAAAGTATGATGTCTCGCAAAGTCACACGAATTCTCGGAATATGCAAATTTAGCCGGCCTAGAACGACGATAAAAGCGGGTGAGGGGAAAGACAGGGCGAGTGACGATTGAGTTGGCTGGGGAATCGTGTGGCTGTTGCTTCTTGTGCCGTGTTGAGGATATCTTACCGTGTTAAAGAGAGAGTCGGGCGCCATCTTGAATTTTTTCCTTACATTTATTGTACAGTGTCTCTTGCTGTGATTGTTAGCCTTTCCATGTTCTGCATTATGTACAGATAAATTTGTTGCCCTAAAGAAAACAACACTACAGCTTTATTTTAAAACTTTTATTGAAAAACCAATTTAGGTAACTTGATTATGGAGTAGAGCTGACATCTATTAAGTGTAGCCGTCTTCAGCCTCAATCACTGCCTCGATATGGGTCCGAAATTGGGAGCATGCCTTTTCCACAAGCATCGACTGGAGCTCGGCGCTCTGAGGATGGTTGGCTTTGGTATTGTGGACAATCATGTTGGTGATGTTCTCAAGATATGACCAAACGATGGAGTCCAGCGGGTTCAGGTCGGGGAAGGAGAGGGGACAGTGAGAGAAGGGTAAACACCTTCTAAAGCCAAGCCAGGGTCTCTTTGGACTTGTGGGATAGTGTCGAGTCCTGCTGCCATACCCAGAGTTTGCCAGCGGCCACCTGATTGCTACAGGGAATCACCACACACTTCAGCACATCCAGATACACTGTAGTGTTGACTTTCAAGCTGAGTTTGAAGATGTGAGGTGGCATGATGTGGTCCTCACTTGAAACCACACCAAAGACCATAACCGTGGATGAAAACTTTTTCATAACCCCGGGCACGTTCTGTTGTCATAACTTGGATCGGTTGAGAGCATGAGTTGTACAGCGGTGCATTTCAGTCTCACTAGTTGAACATTGTGTCAGTTTCAGACATTATAAAAAGCTCTTATTGCTCTTTGGCCAACTGGCCAACTGGCCAACTAGTAGATGGTCTGCAACAAAAAAAGAAAGCTGGTTTTCATCAAACGGAAATGGAATCATGTCATCTCTTCTAGGGTAACAATTTCATCATTCTACCCTGTATTTTGCTAGTTATTTTTGTGTCATTCACACAGTTTTCTGTACTAACCAGTTCTTCCTCTGTCTTTCCTTTGCCGGTCAGCATTATCCTTTGTGTGTAGGGCATATTTATTATTATTATTATTATTATTATTATTAATATTATTATTATTATTATTATTATTATTATTATTATTATTATTATCTATATATTAATACGATAGTGTGTGTGTTCTTTTGTGTGTCATGCTTTCCGGAAAATTTCATTGGTTGAGATTTAAGAACACACACTATCGTATTAATATATAGATTATACTAAATGTGAGTTAATGGATTTGGTAAGTGTTTAACGAGATCCCATGCATAAATTTTTTCCTTCTTTTCGAGTAGGGGAGGGATAGTAGTCTGACGGTGATGACATGATTATCTTCTGTTAAAAAAGATACATATAATATATTTATGATGTACTATATTAACATAAGATGTCATATTTCAAAAATTACATGTTTTCATGTGTATTTTTAACAGTAGGTTGGGGGATATAAAGTCAGTCCCGGAAATGGCTGAAACAGTTTACGATTTAAACATTACTTTATTTCATGTATATTTTTAACAGTGGGGTGGCAGGCATGAAGTCAGTCCGGAGATTAGATGAGATAAGTGCAAATATATACTAGCAGAATACCCAGTGTCACCCAGGATTAAATGAGATAGGTGTAAAACATAGTAGCAGAATACTCAGTGTTGCTTAGGATCGAATTAGATAGATGAAAGATATATACTAGCAGAATATGCGGCGTCACCTGAGATTGGATAAGATAGGTGAAGCATAGATACTATGAGAATACCCGGAATTGATTGATGTGTTTGTAATAAAATAATCAGTTCAAGCAATATATCAAAGTTATTATTTTAGTAAGGATGGGGATAAGAATGTGGGCTAAAATTATAAAAAAAATGTCGAAATTAGTAACATATCCAAGAATTATTAAAAATGATGAAATGCGAGTTACTTGATTGGTGTGTTTGTAATGAAATAATCAGCCCTAGCAATATATCAAAATTATTATTTTAGTAAATGGGAAGGCGATAATGTGCATTTAAATTATAAAAATGATTGTCAAAATTAGTAACCTATCCAAGAATTATAAAAAATGATGAAATGTGTGTTAATTGATTGGTGTGTTTGTAATTAAATAATCAGCCTAAGGCAATATATCAAAGTTATCATTTTAGTAAGGGGGGGTTAAGAATATGGGTTAAAATTATGAAAAATTATTGTCGAAATTAGTACCATATCCAAGAATTATGAAAAATTATGAAATGTGAGTTCATTGATTGGTCTGTTTGTAATGAAATTATCAGCCCAGGCAATATATAAAAGTTATTATTTAAGTAAATGGGGGAGACAATGTGGGTTAAAATTATGAAAGATGATTGTCGAAATTAGTAAGATATCCGAGAATTATGAACAATGATGAAATGTGAGTTAATTGATTGATGTGTTGATGTAATAAAATAATCAGCTCAGACAATATATTACAGTTATTATTTTAGTAAGTGTGGTGATAATGTGGGTTAACATTATCAAAAATTACTGTCGAAATTTATAACATATCCAAGAATATGAAAAATAATGAAATGTGAGTTCATAGATTAATGTGCTTGTAATGAAATAATCAGCCCAGACAATATATTAAAGTAATTATTTTAGTTAGGGGGGATAATGTGGGTAAAAATATAAAAAATGAATGTCGAAATTAGTAACATATCCCAGAATTGTGTAAAATGATGAAATGCGAGTTGATTGATTGGTATGTTTGTGATGGAATAACCAGCCCAGATAACATATCACAGTTATTATTTTTGTAAAGAAGGGTGGCGAATATGTGGGACAAAATTATAAAATATAATTGACAAAATTAGTACCATATCCAAGAATTATGAAAAATAATGAAATCTTAGTTAATTGATTGGTATGTTAGCAATAAAATAATCAGCCCAGACAATATTTGAAAGTTATTATTTAAGTAAGATAATGTGGGTTAACATTATGAAAAATGACTGTCGAAATTTATAACATCCTAGAATTATGGCAAATGATGAACTGTGAGTTCATAGATAGATGTGTTTGTAATGAAATAATGAGTCTATGAGGGGCGTGCAATAAGTAATGCCCCTGACCCACTTCCCATAGTAGTAGAGCAATGAGACTTGGCACAATTGTTAGTCTTTCTCTACATAGGAACCACCTAGAGTTATGCATTTCTCCCATTGTTTGATGCAGCTCTGGAGACCATTTTTGTAGAAAACCTTAGATTGGTCCTCCAATCACGACATGACTTCAGAAATCAAGGCTGCATCATCTGGAAAACGCTTTCCTTTCAAAAACAACTTCATGGCTGGGAAGAGGTGAAAGTCAGAGGGTTCAATGTCAAGAGAGTAGGGAGGATGGGGATGATTTCATAACCACACGCCCGTGCTTCTGATCTGGCGACATGCGAGTTGTGGACCGGAGCGTTGTCCTGCAGGAGGAGAGTACCTTTGCTGATCTTGCCCCACCTCTTGATTTGAATAGCTTCCCTTAATTTCCTCAAAAGTGAAGCATAATAGGCTCGTGTAATTGTGGTACCCTTTGCCAGGAAATCTTTCATCACTACTCCGTCCTGGTCCCAGAAGACTGTGAGCATGACCTTGCCAGCGGAGGGCTACACCCTTGTCTTCTTTGGGGGTGGTGAGTCCAAGTGCTTCCACTGCATTGACTGGGCTTTGGTCTCTAGATCATAGTGATGGATCCAAATTCATCCTCGAGCACTCAACACGTTCTCCCTTCTGGAATGTTGTGAGCAAACTGGGAATCCATCTGGCAGATACCTTATGCATATGCAAATGGTCATGAATGATAGTTTCCACTGACCCTGTACTAATCTTGACATCTTGGGCTATTTGGCGAATAGTAATGCACTGATCTTCCAAAATGGCAGCCTCAACAATGGCAGAAGGAAGGCGACCAGGTCTGGGAGCTGTTTCCATAGACTTCCGGCCATGTTTGAATTCACAATGCCAGCGTTTTACAAGGTCATATGATGAGGCATTATCACCATAAGTTTCTTTCATTTCATCAAAAGTCTCCTGTGGTGTGCGTCCTATCAAACACAAAAGCTGAATCACTGCTCGACATTAAACAGGCTCCATTTCACACTTGACTCAGTTCAAACACCTGTAAAACAGAAACCACAATTAGTTCAGAGCTGTAATTTGTCACATAACCCGTAGAGATATAAATCATTGCACATGCAAAATTTTAGCTCGATCAGACAACTGGAAGTGGGTCACTGGCATTACTTATTGCACGCCCCTCGTAGATAATATATCAAAGTTATTATTTTAGTTAGGGAGATAATGTGGGTTAAAAATATAAAAAATGATTGTCGAAATTATTAACATATCCAAGAATTATGAAAAATGATGAAATGCGAGTTGATTGATTGGTATGTTTGTCATGAAATAATCAGCCCAGACTATGTATCACAGTTATTATTTTCGAACAGTTATTATTTTTGTATATGTGGGACAAAATTATAAAAAATAACTGTCGAAATTAGTAACATATCCAAGCTTTGTGAAAAATGATGAAATTTAAGTTAATGGATTAATGTGTTTGTAATGAAATAATAAACCCACATAATGCATGAAAGTAATTATTTTAGTAAGGAGGGAGACGATGTGAGTTTAAATTATAAAAAGTGATTATCGAAATTAGTAACATATTCAAGAATTATGAAAAATGATGAAACGTAAGTTAATTGATTGGTGTGTTTGTAATGAAATAATCAGACCAATCAATATATCAAATGTATTATTTTAGTAAGTGGGGGGGGGGCGATAATGCAGGTTAACATTATGAAAAATGATTGTCGCAATTAATAACATATCCAAGAATTACGAAAAATAATGAAATGTGAGTGTAAAATGTTTTTGACTCCTAATGGGGGGGGGGTATGGCACTAATAACATTGACAATCGTGTTTATAACCACCGGCTGTGCTAACCAACCAATGAAAATCTTCCAAAGTTACTATAAAAATTGTCGAATTTTAGATTCAATCAGTTCGCCGTTAACTACGTCACGGACCGCATTTGATTCTTGGCCACCATCTTCGTTACTAGCAATTACTGACGCCATCTTTCTTACTGGAAAACACTTCACTCTCAGTATCGAGACTGCACTCTGTTCAACATGTCTCAACACTTAACAGGTTATGGGCCCAGCACAATTCCACTGCACATTCAAATAAGCATCTTAATCGATCACAATGAAAATATTAATAACGACGACAATTACAGTAGAACTACTGATGAAAATATTAACCAGACACGTCGATACCCAATAAGGGAGCAAAAAAGGCCAGACTTCTTACAAATTGAAGATACATTTTGCAGCATTTTCACCAACGACAAATTTAACGACAATTAGAATTTTATTACAACTTGCCGCTCAATACAATTTAAAAATACATTAAATGGATGTAAAAAATGCTTATTTAAATGCTCCGATTGACTGTGAAATCTTTATTTACCCTCTAGTTGGATTTAAAATGAAAAATAAAAATTGGGTGTGGAAATTGATTGAATCGTTATATGGACTAAAACAAAGTGCACCAATTGGAATTTAACACTCCATAATTATTTAATAGAACAGGAATTCAACCAATGTCCCGTAGACGCGTGCATGTATACCAAAAATGTAGGTAATAAATTGTTGATTTTGTTTTTTTTGGGTTGACGATATATTACTCGCCTCAAACTGCGACAACACTTTAAAAGATGTTAAAAACAAATTAAATAAAAAATTTAAAATGGCCGATTTTGGACGACTGTCATGGTTCCTCGGTATAAAATTTACCTGTGAAAATGAAATTATAACTATGAACCAATTACGATACATTGAAAAAATTCTGCTCAAGTTCGGAATGCAAGATTGCAAACCGCATAAAACTTCCGTCGAAATGGACATAAATAAAAATGTAGAGACCGAAACAAAATCCATAGATAATCGATTATATAGAGAAATGGTTGGAAGCCTCATATATTTGATGACCGCAACTAAGCCTGACATATGTTACACTATAACAAAGCTATCTCAAAACTTATCGAGACTAACAATTAAGGACCTTAATCATGCTAAACAAATCCTTCGATATCTTAAATAGCACCAAGGAAAAAATCTTTAAAATTTAAAAAGTCTACATATCCTCTAAATTTAGAAGGATTTTCAGATTTAGATTGGGGTAACTCTGAGGATAGAAAAAAGTATAACTGGGTATTGTTTTAGACTGTCAAAGACCGGACCTATGATCTCTTGGAAAACTAAAAAGCAACAAATTGTTGCCCGTTCTACTTGTGAAGCAGAATTTGTGGCCCTTACCCATTCCACGCAGGAGGCAATTTTTCTGAACACCCTTCTAAAACCTGATCTAAGTAAAAAAAACTTATAGTAATTCATTGTGATAATCAGAGCAGTATCTTATTAGCAAATAATTCTATGATTCATCAAAGGTCGAAGCATATTGATATCAGATATCATTTTATAAGGGATCAAATAAGTAAAAAATCTATTACTCTTATTTATGTGACGTCTGAGAATAATATAGCCGACATTTTCACTAAACTTATAAAAAGAATAAAATTAAAACCTTTTATAACCGAACTTTTTGGAATTTAATTATGAATAAATCTCTTTTTAGAAACCCAAAAAGAGAAGCATGAACAGTCGAAATCACAAAAAAAAAAAAAAAAAAAAAATTGTAAATTGTCCCGGGCACGACGTTAAACTGCGACCATTTCTATCTTACTAACTAAATTAACCAACTAATACCTAACATAATGTTTCCAGTTTTTGTTTAAAAAAAAAATGTATATTTGAATTTTTGTGCATATATGTTTATATGTATTTGAATAGGATTCTATTTGTGTGTTTGTACATATATATTTGAAAAGTGTCTATTTTTATGTGCATCAAAAAAAAAAACTCCATATAATTTACAAAAATGGCTTCTTTTGCACACATTATACTAATATATTAATTCTTTTTGACCAACGAGAATAAAGACAAATTCACCCAAAACAAAAAAATAAACAATTATTTTATTGGTTTATTTTTATTTGTTCATTTATTTGTTTATTTTTATTTATTTATTTATTTTTATTTCCTTTTCTGAAGTCCAACCAAAATTGAATCCGAAAGAATTTTTCCATTATATAAAAAAGGGGGGGGGTAAAATGTTTTTGACTCCTAATGGGGGTAGAGATTTATTTGCTGTCCACCACAGCAAAATGTGGCACAAGGTGCAGGACAGGCGAGCTCCCCCAAAAAATAAAAAAATATACGAAATATTGTTAAACACCCACCGAATATATGTCAGCCTATGTCACGATAACATGTATTGAGCGAGTTTTTAACCGTATTTTGTCTAGTTTTTTATTTATAACTCTTTTTCCCAAACTTACCGTGTCAAAGAGAGAGTCGGCCGCCATTTTAAATTTTCCAATACATCGGTAAACATTGTATGTTTTTCGAGCTGATTAAACATGTTCATTGAATAAAAACACTAAAAACGTATCCAGTTAGGTAGAAAAGTAACTTATCTTGCCTTTGATAACATTTATTTGTTATATATTTGTTTTTGACAACTTTTTCGAATCTATGTGTACAGTAATACAAACCCCAATAATTGACATATTGAAGTGAACGGTAAGTCATTGCGAGATGACATTTTGGTGGTTGTTTGTCGATCGCCATACAATCATTTCCGTTGGGCCAATGATAAGGTGTGCTATTAACTTCCATCTATTCACCATAACTAAATGGTAAATAAATTGGATGTTTGTGAGCTGAATCAGGTGACTTTTCTGCCTAACCTATCTCGTAGGTCAACCTATAATTAAGAAATATCCGGTTTAATAGACAATTTAAACTAGAAACTACACGTGAATAGTGTACAATGTCTATCACTGCTTTTTATAAAACTTAACATGAATGAATAAAACGTATACTGTACAACTCACGCAATGTGTTTTATTTTATTTTTCATAAAGTATATTACTGTAATGCCATTCAAGCAATGAAATTGCAATTTTGTTAATTTTTCGCCGAATAATCGATTGATTACAAAATCAGAATGAGAATAATTTACAACAGCCGCGGCGAGTGACTTGTTTACAAAATCTGCAATAAATGGTTTATAACCACCGTCAAGTTTGTAATAGACATATAAAATGAATCTGTAGCGGTCTAGGGTACAGAAGGAAATGCGTGTTCATTTCACGTTCGGGTGTCACCAATTTGTGGTGGACTGGTGTAGGGTATAGAAGGAAATGCGTGTTCATTTCACGTTCGGGTGTCACCAATTTGTAGTGGACTCGTGGATATATTATACATATCCCCCAGTCGTACAAAATAGGAAAAATTAATTGCATTGAGAAAGGAAAAATGAATTGAGAAAGTGACGAAGTACGTGTTAAATTGAATTAAACGAACAGGAATTTATTTCGTGAAGAAACACATGAAAGAAAAGGGTACAGCACGCGTTTAGTTTGGCTCGCGTCTCTCGTTGAGAGGGAAAGTCTATTGTTGTAGAGAGAGAGAGAGAGAGAGAGAGAGAGAGAGAGAGAGAGAGAGAGAGAGAGAGGGGAGGGAGAGGGAGAATGAGAAAAAGTCAATCCAGGCCATGAAGATAGAAAACGTGTAAGGTGTATGTACTGTCTGTTAGCTCTTGCCCCCACACATACAGTAGCAGAGGACGTAACGTGCACGGGCGCATGCCTGCCAAAAGGGAGGCGGCTGGTTCGTCGAACCATTCAGCTCGGAAGTCGAATTGAAAAGGGTAGGAAACAGCTTGTCTCTTGCTTTTATAGTTGTTTCCGGTGGTCTTTTGCGCATGTGTGGATTTCCTTTGAAAGGGGAAGTGACGTTGTCCATGTGTGCATACGTGTGCGCGTATGTGAGTACATGCGTGTACGTTAGCGTGTGTGTGTATACACGTGAATGTGAGTGTATATACGCGAACGGGAATATATTTATGTGTGTGGACGTGCACGCGTATGTTTGTGTGCGCGTATGTATATGACAAGTAATATAGCTTGAAATGTGAACGCATGTTTTTGTGTGAGACTAGAAAAGGCTCCCACAAATCGTTTATAATGTGAGAAAATTTCTTTCTTACATACTCAAATTCCTTCCCGCAGAAGCAAATGAATTCCACGAACAAAAGCCATAACTTTAAACTCAAAATTTATTCACAATGTAACAGTAATGACAGTTCTTTGGTTTTGATAAGTCCTTTTGCAAAACGGTGGCCCAATTTGCCCACATAGGCATGGAGCCTTTAGTATGAATTCCTATTGTTGAAATGTTAGTTCCTTGTTCCTTTGGAAGGATCCATGAAAATCATGGAGAACACGATGGGAATGATGGCGCCTATAATCAGGCATAATGTGAACCCCATGGGTCTCAAGAAAAAATAAGATAAGTTCCAATAATCGGAACAATAACATGCCGAACAGTAGTAGAATGTCCTCCTTGATTTAAATACGTTCAGCAAAATAAGATGTCTCTGCTTGTAGAGATGAGTCCTTCATTCACCGACTGTTTGGTATCCATGAAGGAACTGTCTTAGCTCCCTAGTGAGAGTATCGCTGGTTTGAGTCTGAATCGTTCTGTGTTCTTTCTCAGACTGAAAAAAAATAACGCATGAATACAAAAAGGCGCCAAGTTAAATCACTTCACACATTCAAATTTAAACCAATCACAGACGGTACAGACCACCTACGAAACCGTGTAGGAAGCCTAAAAGCAAGATGGTGGTTGAATGTGGAAATTTCTCACAATAAAAGCCGTTCAGGATGATACGTTTTAATAGAAGAAAAGTCGTTTAGAATCAATTGTTTAAAACAAAATGTCTAAAATAAATCGTTTAAAACTTGTAGTGGAAAAGAAGTTTAAGTGAAATTAAATCTCTTTGCCCCAAACAAAATAATAATAATAATAATAATAATAATAATAATAATAATAATAATAATAATAATAATAATAATAAAGGAATAAAACAAAATGACACCGCCTTCTGATTTAAAATGCACTGCATTTATTTCTCAACAAAAAAAAAACAAGATGAATAAACAAAGATCCGATCGGTGAAAGTTCTTGAGAAGTCATTATGATTAGAATATTAGATGAAAGTCCTTCGTGGAATTAATGAGAATAGAATGTAAAAGTCTTGTGTGAAAATAATGTACTTATTTGAAGGTTTGTGTTTTTAATGGCGAAGTTCGCTTTATTCAAAACTCCCATGAGGAAAGTAATTCGTTGTTATTAATTAGAAAATGTGTGGAATGGGTGCATGTGTGCAGAAGTGTGATTTTTGAGTGCCCGCGTGCCGTGTGTAATCATGGTGTTGACGGCTTTAACAGCGACGATGTTATGAAAACGAGAGGCATGTTCTCGTGTGACGTTGAAGCGAGAAGAAGGGAAAAAGAAGGAAAAGAAGGAATGTTTGATGCGTTTTTATACTTTTTGGACTGGCTCCAAAACAAGATTGTTGTGAGTGGGCGTATTTGAAATTATGCCGTTGCTAGAAGAACTTATGTGCAAAATGAGGAAATTGAAAAGAATAAACGTTCGTTTATTTGCGCACGTGTGTGTGTGTGTGTGTGTGTGTGTGTGTGTGTGTGTGTGTGTGTGTGTGTGTGTGTGTGTGTGTGTGTGTGTGTGTGTGTGTGTGTGACTGCACAACCTGCCGTTCTGAGGGATTATTTATAATAGCCGGCTAGAATATGCACTTTTAAAAATCTTTTACAATTAATTGATGAGGATTATTGTTTATAAAAGTCTGTATAAAAGTGTATTGCTAAAAAATTCTCAAGAAATTTGAAGAAATAAATGTTAAGATAAATGGAAAGTTGTCTGAGAGATGCAATTGAATTAAACCTTAATTCGAAAGTTTTTGAATCCCACGATAATGTTTCTTCTCACAATAAAAGCCATTCTAAATCTTGAATTTGAATGCTTACTGAAGAGAACTTGAGTGTCTAAGGTTTCTCTGTACAACCTGGCATGAGGACACTTTTTCTACAACTAAATCCTGGCTAAATATTCAAAATTCACATTGTATTTTCAGAACAAATAAGATCTCGATATGGCCAACCCACACTGGCTTTTACAAGAAATGGTACACCTTCTCTAAGTGATGTTACCTCAAGTAACAGCATGAAGCTGGATACTCTACCGGACTAGATGAATTCTTGTCCTGAAATCCAGTAGACTAAGAGATCAAAAAGAAAGATATACAAGGTGAAATGATAAAATTGTCGCCCTGGAAAGAACGACATGATTCCATTTCCGTTTGTTGCAGACCATCTACTAGATGGCCAGTTGGGTACAAATCCAAGAGCATGTCTGCAAGTGACACAATATTCAACGAGCAAAGTCAGAAATGCGCCACTGTACAACTCATGCTCTCTCTACCGATCCAATTTATGACAACAGAACCATTGCCAGCACCCTCAAAATACATCGCTTGAATGCCTGGAATAACAGAGACATGCCCAGAATGATGAAAACAAAGTTTCCGGTCACGATTATTGTCTTTGGTGTAGTTTCAAGTGAGGGCCACATCATGCCACCTCACATTTTCGAAGTCAGCTTAAAAGTCAACAACAAAGTGTACCTGGATGTGTTGAAGAGTGTGATGATCCCCTGGTGCAATCAGGTGGCCGTTTGCAAAACCTGGGTGTGGCAGCAAGACTCTGTGCTGGCCCACAAGTTGAAAGAGAGCCAGGTTTTCTTTCAGAAGGAGTGCTACAACTTTGTACCCTTCTCTCACTGGCCCCCCTCCTCCTTCCCTGACATGAACCCGCTGGACTACTTTGTTTGGTCAACCATGAGACCCACAACATAAAAGCCAGCCTGATCACCGCCAGCCACCAAGTATTTGCCAAGTTCCCGCCAGCGCTTGCTCCCAGTTCTGGACCCGTATCAAAGCGGTAATTGAGGCTGAACTACATAATCAAGTTACCTGAATTAATTTTTTCAAAAGAAGATTTAAAATAAAGCTATAGTGTTATTTTCTTTAAGGCGACAACTTTATCATTCCACACTGTACTATAACATTTTAAAATGGTCAATTGGGGAGAGAAAAATTATTTTCCAAACTTTTTACTAACTCAGTGTTTGAGATATAAAGTAGAACTTTGATGGAATATTCGAATCTATATGTGTCTCATATAGAGATTAAGTGCTATGGGCGAAGCTTGATTTCTGGTACGTTTCAACATGTACATGAGTGAAAACAACATGTGCGTCTCTTATGTATATATGTTAAATAAATCATTTTATCACATAACGATGCCTTTGTTACAATTTACAACACCTCAGCAAAATAACATCATTACATTGTGGCAGTTTGGGATGTAAGAAAAAAAAACTTCCATTGGCATGCAAAAAACATTTCGACTTGAAGCAAAATAAACAAACAGCAGAAAGAAAGAAAATTTTCCTTTTGTAATAACAGGCAAGAAGCTTTTCGACAGGAAGTTGAATAAAAACAGAACAAAATACGTCAAAGGTGTGAGTTCCATTATAGAAACATTGATTTAATTTGAATAAAATAAAATATGCATCAAGTGCGCTTGAAAGCCAACGCAATATTAGGAAAATAAACAAATATTTTACTTGTTTGAAATTTATAATATAAATATATTTCAGAACTAAACTCCATCCTCAGTATGTTGTTTTCTTTCTTTTTTTTCTCTTCTTCTTTCTTGTCATGTTGCAAAGTTGGAGAAGGAAAAGTCTCTTTGTAAAGATCCGCACTCTCAGCGGCTGTATTTTGAAATGCTATATTTAAGTTATGAATTTGTAATATTTTTCTTTTCTAGATGCAAGTGCTAATATTATATTTATTTCAGTTTTTAATCTTTATCTTTATTTCATTGTTTTATTAATTGTGTAAATGGTTTTCTCGTGCAAAAATGTGCCGATTCTATCTGGCAAGTTCATTTGGAATATATATTGCTTTATTTTTTTATAATAGATTTTTCTTGTCCATAAATGTTGTTTATATTTTCCAAGTTGATAGCATAAACAGATTAGGCAATTGTATTTATTTTCAGTTAGTGAGAGGGGAATGTTTTACCATACCTTCTCTTAAACATGCCAAATGGACTTTTAAGTACAATACTTCATTTTTTTTTTTTTTTTAAATGGAGAGTAGACAATGTATTGTGGATGCGTTATCGACAGATCCTGTTACTCTCGCTTCTCTTTATTTGTCCCTCAGTCCTCATTTTTTTAACGAGTGATTTTTCTGACAAAGGGAGAAGAAAAAGCTGTATTCTAGTTTGCCAGTATTTTGCGTGAACAGCTGCCAGAGACGTCGGAAATTTTCTGTTTCTATGTCTATCCTTGTAGCCATGTCACTAGTAAGGATGCTGGAGGTAAACGCTGACGTTATCTGCTTGATAGTCAGGGACCCGAACCTTGGATTAACCACTAAGGAGGCTGTCCTATCAGCAGGTGCAAAGTACTGGGGCTGCTGTATTGCCATTTGGTGAATGGATTCTGGACCTTACAGTAGCTTCTGGTGGGGCCTCACAATGCCATATTAGTGGGTAATTGTTACGGCTTTACCTTTTCATGTTCTACAAAAAAATATTTTTTTCATTTCTATTTCTCTCTTAGTTTCCCTCTCTGCCCTGCTCCAAGCAAGTCTGTCGACCTAGTCTACAAATCTCAAAACTCCATCATGAAAAGTTTCAATAAAAACTACACGATTAAACCCAAATTTCCAACTTCTAACGTAGACCCCAACTATCATGTCTCCTTCTCGAACATCAGGGGTCTACGTTCTAACCTTCCAGAGGTTGAAACTGAAGTGTTCATAGTTTAGAACAACAAAATTAAAGATTTAAAAAAAAAGAATTTGTCTTTGCAAGCCAACAACCGCCGTGTTTGAGATCACCACTGACACTAACCTTCATCTGTCTGCCTCTCACCGACCTAACCTATCAACTCCTTTTATACATGTCTTCCACGTGATTTCACATGATTTTGTGTGACTTCCATGAGAGCAAACCTTTTAAAACTATGGGCGCCATCTTGATTTCTCTCTCTCTTTTGCCCCAGCTCACCCGACACATGCGGTAAGACTTCTGTTTGTTTGATCTGTTTTCCCCTTTCTTTTTCTCCTTTCCTTCTGCTAACTTTAAACAACATGCCTCTCTGATCTCTGGATCACATTTCATCATCCCTCGTCCACTGTGGTGGTTGTCTTTCCCTACTTGGTCTCTGAAGTGTCTCGCCATCCTCCCGCTGCACATTGCTTTCCACCGTTTCATTTTCTACTGGACTGATATCAAGAATAGGTCTCGATACTCCATCTACCACAACATTGTTGCCAGTTATGCATCTTCTGCTCCACTGTGTGGTACATCGCACCCCTGAGGCTTCATCTATACTTCGTCACCGAGTTTGATGGTCCCTGTTGTCTCCGTCTTCTAGCTCAACCCTAGGATGCCTCCAGGAGTATTTGAATATTGACAGGTGTAGAATTGTCCCTTGCTGTTGCCCCGATCTAGGTGACATGTTGTACCAATATACCGCTTACTCAGGCGAGGTGTTCCCTCTCTCTGCCACTGCCTTTATTGTCCGGTGTTTTTTTTTTCCACAATCCCGTTTCCACTGGGTCTATATGCAGCTCTAAAGAATTGATGGATATTCCATTTCTTTAGCACATCCGCAACTGCTGCTGATCTAAAAGCAGCACCATTGTCGGTTAGTAGCTCTTCCACAGGACTGCGCTCCAGAAACACCACATCAAGGGCTGCTGCTATTTCACTGCCCGTTTCACCTCGCAGCCTTTTGCATAGGGCAAAGCGCCCGGGGCCACAGTCGACCATTGTCATGTAAACCCCACCCCTATAATGGGTGACATCAACTGCGAGTCTTTCCCAGGTCCCAGTCACACCTAGTTCTCCAGCTTCATGCACCCTTGAAGTAGGGTCAATTGACTGACACTTGTCACAAGTCCTGACTATTTGCTTCATTTGTTCCTTTGATCAACTTTTCTCACCAGGTAAAATGTCCTCTCTACCCCCATATGGTGCAGATTGTGCAACTCTTTCACCCCAGAATGATCCAGATGAGTCACTGCAGCAATATTCTCTTTTGTTGGCACAAGCCAGCTTTTTCTCACTCTTACGAAAGCATCCACTTTGTTCTTCTCAGAGGCAACCATCATTACGCACAGCTTCAAAGAAAACTCCAGCATCAGCTCAGCCACCATACCGAGCCTGCGCTTCACTAGGATCTCTACTGCCCCTTTCGTTCTTATCCTTTTGTCATGTGAAATCATCGATTTCAGCCAAGAAAACACAGTGGCAGAGTCTATTTTCACACAGATGTTGCGTAGTCCCCATTTTAAGGCCAGATTAACTCCTTTAGTAACTGCATCCAATTCTGCTACATTAATGTGGTTAGCATCATCCTTCTTCCATAGCCAGGCTGCATCCTCTGCAACCACTCCACCCACCTCTAAGACAACTCCTGTTGTAATACTGCTTGCATCACACCACACAACTCCATCCAGTGTGTATGGACGTTCCACTTTCCCTGAACTGGGTCTTGCTTTTCCACTTCTTTCAGGACCTCTTCAATCAAGGCGGTCGTTTTCCTCCCACTCTATCATCCCATCTTCTACCTTCGGCATGCCTCTTGATGTAGCTGTATGCTGGACTAAGCTAGCCGGCAATGGGGTAATGCCCAATCAGCCTTTCCGCATATCAAAAAAAGCTCCCGCTTGTTGAGCTCTTCTTTCATTTGTGGGATCTCATTTCACCTTTGAAATTCCCGGCCACCCAACGCATTTCATTTCAACTTTAGTCCCAAAGCTGCTCCCGCATCCAATTCTTCCGGCACCTTGGCGACCAACCCGAACTTCTTTAAGTGAACCATAACCTCCCCTACAGTCACAAGAGTTTCATTCACGAGGATGTCGTCGATATATGAGCACATGCCGTCATCTCCCTTCCCTATTTTTTTTAGAATCTTCCTTAGAATGGTTGGCATGATCTTGGGTGCTGAGTTCATCCCAAACCCCACCCTCATAAGGCAGTAGGTTCTGACCAACTGGTACTTTCAGAGTTTCTTGGCAACGCGGAGTTGCTAATAGGCAGATTTTAGATCAATCAACTTAGAGGCACCATTCATTTGCCTCCATTCTCTTATGGTCTCACTGCATATATCTATGACATCACCCCCAGTATGGCACTCGACATGTCGGTTCAATTCTCGGAAATCTAGTACTGGTTTGACCTTTCCTTTTGTTGGTTGCAGAATGGCCATTAATGGCAAGATGCCCGATTCGACATCATTTGTCCACGGCAACAGTATTCCCTCCTCGATTCATCTGTCCACTTCTCGTTCAAAATCCTTTCTTGCTCCTCCTTTGAGGGCGTTATTGTAACATGCCACCCTGTTTGTTAACGTCGGTGTTTCATTCTTTCATGCCCATTCCACTGTCCACTGATTCTCATCGAATTCCACTCTAAAATCCGGATCACTGATTGATATCCATTTCTTTTCTCCAACCTGTGTGATTCCTTCGTTGACCTGCTCTGTTACTGCACATCCAGCTGGTCCGAATCTCACGCCATTGTTGCCGACTGTGACACCTCCAAGTGGCATATCACGTCCATTCCGACAATCACTTGGTGATCAGTGACAACCGCATGGACTCTCATCCGGTAATCCTTGATTTCAATTGTGACGGTCCTCCTCCCTCGACATTTCACTCATGACCCATCAAATGCCACTACTTCGCCCTTCCCTTTCCATCCTCTGACAAGGCTAGTGTGCACCATGGTAGTGGTACAGCCAGTGTCGATCAGGGCCACAGCTCCTTGTCCTTCCACCACAATTTCATGCTTGGGCACCTGCTGCAAGTGCGCCATTATTCCCAAGTCGGGGCAGTCGCTGGCGCTTCGGCTTCCCCTTGACAGTTTCCCGGACTCTTGCAGTTAACTGCCATGTGACCACTCTGATTACACCTGGAGCACACAGTCCTTTCCAAGAACTTTCTGCAGTCTCTCCGCAGGTGCGGGCCTCCACATTCAAAACATGCGCCTCACGGTCTCGGGCGGCTTTTGCTCTCATTCTTCCATGCTGTTGCCACCACTCCTACGGCCCCAGAGGATTGGGTGCTTACTAATATTCTTGCAGTTGGAAGCAGATCACTCACCTCCAAAATCTCGATACCTGGGACCTGCTGCAGCCTCTTTGAAATCTCCTCCGGGAACCCGGTAACGAATGCCATCTTTGCTATGTGATTCATGACCTGTCTCCAAATTCCTGTCAGTTCCACCAATCTTTTGACTTCATTTGCATACACATCGATGGATTCTCCTATCCACATCTTCTGTTTTAATTTGTTGTATGCCTGAAACGGCCCTTCTGCAAATGCCTAGATCAATCTGGCTATAATCGTCTCAGCGTTCTCTTGTTCACGGGAGCTCAGCTCTAAATATAGGGCCAGCACGTCACCCTCCAGGAACAACGGTATCACTGTGGCAACGTCGCCTATCTTTTGGAGCTTTGCCATTAGGCCGACTTTCTTTAACCAAGCCACCACATCGCCTTCGCCACTAAACGGCTTTATCACGTTGTTCAGGCCAGTAGCCATCGCCGAAATAGCTTGAAGTGTTCCTAGCTTAAGACAACAAAATTAAAGAAATAAAAAAAAAAAAGAATTCATCTTTGCAAGCCAATAACCGCCGGGTTTGAGATCACCACTGACACCAACCTACGTCTGTCTGCCTCTCACCAACCTAACCTTTCAACTCCTTTTATACATGTCTCCCACATGATTTCACATGATTTTGTGTGACTTCCACCAGAGCACACCTTTTAAAACTATGGGCGCCATCTTGATTTCTCTCTCTCTCTTTTGCCCCGGCTCACCCGACACATACGCGGTAAGACTTCTGTTCATTTGATCTGTTTTTCCCTTTCTTTTTCTCCTTTCCTTCCACTGAATTTAAACAACAGGAGACTAAACCAGACATATTATTTCTAAGTAAAACTGTCATTGGACAGACTATTTCTCTAGATGAGTTTGTAATTTAAGGATACTCTAATTTAATTTCCAAATCTGACCCCCAAGATCGCCATGGGCATAGAATATGTGCCTATATAAAAGATGGCTTTCCATGTAGTAGGGACATCTCCAGAGAAGATCATAACTTACCCTATATGTGCTTCTGGGTTGCACTTGCTCAAACTACTGCGTTTATATTTGCTCTCTATTGCCCCACAACAGCGGAGTTACTATCTTTAAAAGCATATCTGAGAAAATTGACCAAGTCCTATCTGCTTATCCTTCAGCTAATATACATGTCTGTGGAGACTCAATGTTGTCAATGTGGAATGGTTAGCTCACTCAAACAAGACCGATGATGAGGGGAGATTCTGTCATGATTTCTCTATTGCGTATTACCTCACTCAGATTGTTCACAAACCCACCCGTGTGCCTGATACTGATGGCCAGTATGCAAGTCCCCTAGACCTTTTTCTCACAACTTGCCCTGAACTGTGTTCAGCTTCCATTCTGTCTCCACTTGGATCTTCCGACCACTCTGTTGTATCAGTTAAGATAAAAATGAAATGTAATAAGACCTCAGATGTACCTCTCCATCGTACAGTATATTGATACTCTATGGCTGACTGGGATAACTTCCGTACATTTATATCAGATCTACCTCTGTGTTCCATGTTTAAAAAGGATGTGTCCTCTATAGTATCAGACCTGACGGAATAGTCAATTGTAGGTATAGACCGTTTCATACCCTTGAAAAAATTCCAGCAAAAACCTAACAGTCAGCCGTGATTTTCTTCAGAATGTGCTGCTGCCATTGCGCACAGAAATCACTTTTTCCATTGCTTCCAACGTAATAGATGTACTGAGATTAAATCCGCTTTCAAGACTGCCAGCAACCACTATAAAAAAGTACTAAAGAATGCAAGGTTGATTGCTTTCTTTAGTACGTTTTACAGTGGTTGCTGGCAGTCTGTCAAGTCCAAAGTAGCTGATCAGTGGCTTGGTACCTACCAGTTTTGGCAAATAGCAAACAGAATCCTGAACAGAGGCATGCGTTCTATACCAACTATCATAAATAGACCTGAGGTAATCTCGTCAGCATCAGACAAAGCCAAACTCTTTGTGAAGAACTTTGCAGCTAATTCTACTCTTTGCGACCAAGGCCGCAAACCCCCAATATTTCCTCCTGTATCAGAAAACACGCTATGTGGAATACAAATATCTGTATGTGATATTGCCAAGCTAATCAAAAACCTTGATTCCAGTAAAGCAACCAGCCCTGACAGTATTTCAATTATAGTACTCAAAAACTTCAACCAGAACTAGTGCCCATTCTTACAAAACTGTTTAAACATTGTAAGGAGAATTGCTTCCCATCACCCTGGAAAATCTCATCAGTATGCCCTGTATTTAAGAATTCAGATGATCGCTCATCCCCCTCTCAGTACAGGCCAATAAGTCTCCTGTACATCATGAGTAAGCTACTGGAATCTGTGTTAAATAGAGAAGTAATCAACCATCTCAGCAAAAATAGCCTTCTTAGCAATATGGTTTCCATTCTGCCAGATCTACAGCAGATGTGCTTATAGTTATATCTCATAGGATTAGCGAATCTCTTGATGGAGGCTACCTTTCTAGGCCTTTGATAGGGTATGACATAAAGGTTTACTTCACAAGATCTCCATCTACAGTATAGCTGGAAATGTCTTCTCAATTATTAAATCATTTTTCTCTGATAAGTTCATAAGCGTAGTAGTTGATGGGCAAAAATCAGAAGCTCACAGTATTAATGCTGGAGTCCCTCAGGGGTCCATCCTGGGCCCAACTCTCTTCCTGTTCTACATTAATGATCTTCCAAATCACATCCTTACATTATTCATAGATATTTATGCTGATGACACTGCTATCTATGGTTGGTAGCACATCTAAGACTGTAAACAACCAAGTTCTCTCTGATTCTCTCTCCTCTGATCTTGAGCAAGTGGTACAACGGGGAAAGAGGTGGCTTGATACTTTTAATGCATCTAAAACCAAGCTTTTGTCTTTACATCATCAATGCTCTGATCCCCATCTGGATCAATTGAAATGAATGGCTCTCATCTTGGGGAGGCGTCATGTTTTGACAAGCTTCTGGTCTTGACCTCTACTCCTGATCTTAAATGGAACACATACATAAAATCTGTAGCTGGAAAAATGGTGGGATCCTTCTATCGATCCAGTAGATATCTCACTGCTGATGCAATTCTCTATCTATATAGGAGCCAGGTATATCCAAGGATGGAGTACTGTTGCCACATCTGGGCAGGAGCTGCTAGAAAGGACTTATCCTGCCTTGCTAGAGTTCAAAATAGTCTTTGTAACCTCATAGGGGATGTCCTTTTCTCTTCCCTGCAACATCTTTCTCACAGAAGAGATGTTGCGAGTTTGTCTCTACTTTATCGTTATTTTCATGGCAGGTGCTCGACTGAGCTCCAATCTATGGCCCCTCTCGCTAAACTTTCACAAGGAACACTCGTCTAGCAGAAAACACTATCAATAATCACCCCCATTCTTTATCTGTGCCTAAACCTAGATGTAGATTCCATGAACAAAGCTTCTTTCTTAGAACTGAACACCTATGGAATTGTCTTCCGTTTTCCTGCTTTCGAGGTGACTACAATATGGTTGTCTTCAAGTCTAACGTAAACAAGTTTTTGATGAGTCGTTCCATATAAGTTAACAAATTTACCAAATTTCCATTACTAACAATTATTATATTGTCCATTTTCTACTGTACACTCTTTAACCGTTATCCTCGAGTGGCTCTAGCCGTGATAAGTGGTAATGCCTATGTCAAAAAAAACAAAAAAAACTGTGTGTTGGCAATGCGAGAATAATGTCCATCATAGAAATGTTGATTTAATTTGAATAAAATAAAATATGCATCAAGTCCACTTGCAAGCACAGTTCCAACATTTCAAAATACAACCGCTGAGAGACAACGCACGGATCTGTACAAAGAGACTTTTCTTTCTCCAACTTTACAACATGGCAAGAAAGAAGAAGAGAAAAAAAAGAAAGAAAACAACATACTGAGGATGGAGTTTGGCTCCAGCTTGCCAAATTTCTTTTACTTTGTGAGTAAAGCTCTTAATGGCTTTAAAAATAGCCATATTCATAAGTGGAGGCAAGATGTATTTAGGCTGTGACATCATTGTAAATGCTTGCAGCAACTATTTCTATATATAAATAGACAAAAAAAAAATCAAAGGTAAGAAAATTGAAAAAAGAAGATTGTCATGAAAACACGAGGAATAAAACAAAATGGGAAAATATGTTAAAAGACAAAAATAAAAATAAAATGTAGCGAAATATACTTTTAAGGTACCTAAAATAGATAAAGATAGGTGTGTGTGTGTGTGTGTGTGTGTGTGTGTGTGTGTGTGTGTGTGTGTGTGTGTGTGTGTGTGTGTGTGTTTGTTTTAAATTGGAGTGAATGAATACTTACGGGTTTTCGTTTGGCCAAAGAGAAAAAATATTGCAAAAAAGATATTTTTTTCTTTTATGAAAAGAGCTGGTTTTAGGCAATTGGCATGGAAATTTATCGACCACAAGGAGAGAAATATTAATAATATGACTGATATGATAGGTATAGGAATCGAGAGTTTATGAAGAGAATGAGAAAAGAACAAAAAAAACTTGCTCGGCAGGGGGGAAGGTAATAAACGAATCTGGGAATACATATAATAGTATAACATAGCTGTTATGAAGACTGTCAATAAGCAATAAACTGAGTTTAAAATAAAAATATCCTGTTTCAGTTTGAGGAATTTACAGATGCAGTACATTAAAGACTATTTTTATAGCACTTGGATTTAGTCTTGTCTCAATTTACCCGGCTTTGTAACATATTATTAACATTTAAAACTTTAATTTTGGACAAAAAAGCTGAAACATTTTAGCACTTATTCAGTGGAATTTTTTGAAAATACAACAACAAAAACAAAAAAACTACATTCTTGCTTTTGAAACAGTTACCTGAGTTTTTCTCTTTTCAACATTATTTTCTTTTTTTTCTTTTTTTTTTACACGGTGGTCACCACTTATCAAGGCCTGGAAGCCACTCAGGGATAAGGATTATTGCAAGTACAGTACGTTAGTGTGGAGATTTGATAGTGTTTACTTAAGGGGGTGGTTCATTAGGAATTTGTTAACGTTGGACTTGAAGACATCCAAATTGTAGTCAGGTGGGAAGCAGTCAGCTGGAACAGAGTTCCACAGGCGTGCAGTTCTAAGAAAGAAGCTTTGTTCATGGAATCCACGTTTTGATTTAGGCACAGATAAAGATTGGGGGAAATTTTTGACAGTGGATTCAGCTAGACGGGTGTTTTTTGTGAAAGATTGGCGAGGGGGGACCAGAGATTGGAGTTCAGACGAGCACTTGCCATGGAAATAACGATAAAACAAGGATAGGCTCGCAACGTCTCTTCTGTGGGAGAGAGGTTGCAGGGTAGAGAAAAGAGCATCTCCCACTAAGCCACGAAGTCGATTTTGTACTCTGTCAAGGCAGGATAGGCTGTTTTTAGCAGCTCTTGCCCAGATATGGCAGCAGTATTCCATCCTTGGATGTACTTGGCTTTTATATAGATAGAGAATTGCATCAATAGTGAGATATCTTCTGGAGCAGTAGAAGGATCCCACCATCTTTCCAGCGACCTTGGCAACAGACTTGATGTACGGGTTCCATTTCAGATCAGGAGTAAAGGTCAAATCCAGAAGATTGTCAAAACACGGGGCCTCTCCCAGACGAGAGCCATCCATCCCAATTGATGCCAGATGGGGATCAGAGCGTTGATGATGTAAGGATAGGAGTTTGGTTTTAGATGCATTAAAGTCACGTCTTCCCCCACTGAACCACGCGCTCAAGATCAGAGGAGAGAGAATCAGAGAGAACTTTGTCATTTACAGCCTTTGATGTGTTGCTGTAGATGGTCGTATCATCAGCATAGATATCAACGAATGATTTAAGTGTTTAGGGAGGTCGTTGATGTAGATCAGGAAGAGAGTTGGGCCCAGGATTGGCCCTTGAGGGACTCCAGCATTAATACTGCAGGCCTCTGATTTTTGTCCATCGACCACTACTCTTATGAGCCTATCGGAGAGAAATGACTTAATGATTGAGAAAACATTTCCAGTTAGCTGGAAATCTTGAGAAGTAGACCCTTATGCCATACCTTGTTAAAGGCCTTTGATATGTCAAGAGCAATTGCCCTAGAAAGGAAGCCTTTGTCAAGAGATTCACTAATCCTGTGGGATATAACCGTTAGCACATCTGCTGTAGATCTAGCAGAACGGAAACCATATTGTGTGTCACTAAGAAGGTTGTTTCTGCTGAGGTGGTTGACTATTTCTCTATTTAATATGGATTCCAGCAACTTACTAATAACACACAGGAGACTTATTGGTCTGTACTGAGAGGGAGATGACTTATCACCTGAATTCTTAAATACAGGGCAAACTGATGAGGTTTCCAGGGAGTCGGAAAGCTCCTTAAGGCAGCGCTTAAACAGTTTCGTAAGTATGGGAGCAAGTTCTGGTTGAAGCTTTTTTAACACTATAATTGGGATGCCATCAGGGCCAGTTGCTTTACTGGAATCAAGGTTCTTGATTAGTTTGGCGACCTCATGCACGGATATTTGTATGTTACCTAGCGTGTTCTGTGTTATAGGAGGAAATATGGGGAGTTGATGGCCTTCGTCGCATAGGGTAGAATTAGCTGCAAAGTTCTTGGCAAATAGTTTGGCCTTGTCTGATGCTGACGAGATGACCTCTGGTCCATTGATAATGGTTGGGATAGAACGCACACTTCTGTTCAGGATCCTATTTGTTATTTGCCAAAACTGGTGGGAACCAAGCTGCTGATCAGCTACCTTGGATTTAACAGACTGGGTATATAGCTCTCTTGCATTTTTTATTACTCTTTTACAGTGGTTGCTGGCAGTCCTGAAAGCAGCTTTAGTCTCAGTGCATCTATTACGTTGGTAGTTATGGAAAAAGTGATTTCTGTGCGCGATAGCAGCAGCACATTCTGGGGAGAACCATGGCTGGCTGTTAGGTTTTTGTTGGAATTTTTTAGAATTGGTCTATGCCTACAATTAACCATTCCGTCAGATCTGATACTATAGAGGACACTTCCTTTTTAAACATGGAATGCAGAGGTAAATCAGATATGAATGTATGGAAGCTATCCAGTCAGCCATAGAGTATCGATATGCAGTACGGTGGAAGGGTATGTCTGGGGACTTATTACATTTCGTTTTTATCTTAACTGATACGATGGAGTGGTTGGAGGATCCTAGAGGAGAATGAACAGAACATGAACATTGCTCAGGGGAAGTTGAGAGAAAAAGGTCTAGGAGGCTTGCATACTGACCGGGTGTATCAGGCACACGGGTGGGTTCGCGAACAATCTGAGTGAGGTCATAAGCAATGGCAAAATCATGACAAAAACTCCCTTCATCGTCTGTCTTATTTGAATGGGTCAGCCATTCCACGTTATGGACGCTGAAGTCACCACAGATGTGGATGTTAGCCGAGGGATGTGCAGACAGGATATGATCTATTTTTTCAGATATGCTCTTAAAGATAGTAACTCCGCTGTTGTGGGGCCGATAGAGGGCAAATATAAATGCAGTGGTGTTAGCAAGTGCAACCCGGTAGCACATATAGGGTAAATTAGGATCTTCTCTAGAGATATCCCTGCCACACAGGAAGCCATCTTTAATGTAGGCACATATTCGATCCCATGGCGATCTTGGGGGTCAGATGTAGCTGTTAAGTTAGAGTATCCGTTAATTATGAACTCATCTAGGGAAGTGGTCGGCCCTATTCCAGTTTCGCTTAGAAATAATATGTTCGGTTTCGTTTCCTGTAATTGGGTTTCAACCTCTGGAAGGTTGGAACGTAGACCCCTGATGTTGGAGAAGGAGACCTGGTAGTAGGGGTCTACGTTGGAAGATGGGGTTTAAGGTTTATTCAAGTTTTTTTTCTGGAGATATTTCATGTTGAGGTTTTGGGATTTGTGGACTAGGTCGGCATACTTGGTTAGAGCAGTACAGAGAGGGAAAGTAAGAGAGAAAAAGACAGGAAATTTTTTTTTTTTTTTGTAGCACATGAAAAGGTAAAGCCGTAACAATTACCCACTAATATGGCATCAAGAGGCCCCACCAGAGACTACTACATGGTCCAGATCCATTCACCAAATGGCAATACAGCAGTCCCAGTACTTTGCACCTGCTGATAGGACAGCCTCCTTAGTTGTTAATCCAAGGTTCGGGTCCCTGACTATCAAGCAGATAACGTCAGCCTAGACAAAACCTCCAGCACCCTTACTAGTGACATGGCCATAAGGATAGACATAGAGACAGAAAAATTTCTGACATCTCAAATTACTGTTCACCAAGTACTACCGACCTTTAAGCAGCTTTTTCTTCACCTTTTGTCAGAAAAATCACTCATTTGAATGAGGACTGAGGGATAAAAAAGAAGAAGCGAGAGTTACTGGAGCTGCCGATAACACACCCACTGTATTATCTACTCTCCATTTAAAAAAAAAAAAGAAAAGAGAAACGGGGAGGAGGGGAATGGGTACAAGTGACTTATTTATATCTAAGTAGTAAGTCCGGTGCTAACTTATCAATTCAGGACACTTTTGATGATAATCTCCCCTCCCATATTAATGGGAAGTTTGTCATTATCTATCTCGAGTTTGAATCATTGGAGCTTTACCTTATAATTAAAATCCAATAATTGACTTTTATCAATTTGTAAAGTCGGCTTAATATTAATTTACATTCGAGTTTAGATAATTATTCAAGGTTTTAATTTAGGAGGTTCGTTTTCATAGGTGACTTTTTCTTTGCTAATGTCACTGTACTATATTTCGAATATAATTGAAAATAAGACTAACTATATTAGATAGTTTGATTGGCTAGCCAGGAAGCAAGCATTTTCAATATAGGCAAGCTTGCAGTAATAGTATATATTAAGTATATTACTTAAATAAAGTCCTGTGCCGAGGTAATTAACATTATTTTTAAATATTTAGAGAAATACGTTAGAATTCTTTTTTTTTTTTTTTGCAAATGAAAAAAAAAACAGAAAAAGAATAAAGAAAGGAATTTCTAACAGAGGGGGAAAAGAAGAAAAGTAAAATAAAACGGTTGGATAAACTGTGCACTAAGACATTTAATTTGGATTTATTTATTCATATTTTTGTTTGAACTTTTGAGTTTCTTTTCTTGATTTCTTTAATTACCTCAGCACAGGTTTTAATTTTTTTAGCATATGAATTTCTGTTTACTTGTGACAGAGTCTGCATGTTAAGGACAACTTTAAAGTTCTATTGCTAGGAGATTCCCCCATCCCCGTCACCTGGGCCAACAACTTCTAAATGCTTTTCTGCTTCAGCCTTATTTAGAGCAAGATGTTGTAAGGAAAGCACCTAATGTTAGATTTAGATTTAGAGTGAACTCAGGGCCTACTCCCAGTTACTGCCCCCACTATGCCCCTTTGAATATTCTCAAGTAACTTAAAAATTAAGAATTAAGAATGCCTTAACCAGTGAAACGTGAGACAGGTTATGTAATCTACATTGTCTCTTCTAACTAACAACTGATCCAAGTATGCACTCCATGTCTACATCTCCTGGCCAAGATAAGCAACACGAAATCTGTCGACCAGATTGCATGAAGCCATCAGGTCAGACAGGCTGCTTTTATACCCTCCCAAACTTTTAGGGCTCCTCACTTTACCTATCATAAGAATCAAGGATGGCATTCCAGTCCGCTAGTAAAATTAGCTGCTCCAAACCCCCAAGAAATACCTCCAATTGCCGAAAAAGGAATGCTGAGCAATATTGAGTGCATAAACTATGATGATCTGAAACACTTTATTGTTTATTGAAATATCAGCTACAATCAGTCTGCCATTAGCGTCAGCGTGAGCAATGTTTACCATCGCAGGCAGGTACATCTTACTAACAAGGAAACTCTGTCTAGCACAGTGACCACTAAATGCTGAAAAACATCAAAATACGACAACAGCACTTAATGATTGTTGATGGAATCATAATGAATTTCCTATAATGCAGATACATGTTTATGGCCATGACGTCCCTCAGCACATGTCCCTAGCATTTAAACTTTTAGATTCAAGTATTAATCTTTTGGTTAAGACTGTTGAATTATTTCTGATTATCTATAGATGAGGGAAAGTCTGTTTGGAGTGATTTCCTCTTTGCTGTTGTTAATTTCTGACAGTTATCTCCTCTTATAAATTATGATAAGGAAGTGTGTTTGGAGTGACCTGCTCTTGATTGTAGTGAAAGTAAGTTTAGAGGAAGGAGTACATAACATGTACGTAACATAATGTTTCTATTGCTACTAGTCAGTAGTCTTGACGTTTTGGGTTGTCAGGATGCTGCAGGATTGGCAAAGATTGTTTGTAAGCAATTCAGATGTAAACCATCTGTCTTGACTGATCCCTCCGACATAGAAGGGAAATGTGAGTTTGAGGATTCTATAAAATAAAAGCTGGATGTACATTGGGACCCTTTCATTGCAATGGGCCACCAACTGTTTGAGTGAGTGATTCCCCTCCTCTACAACATCAGACCCGGTATTGCCTCTTTTCCAGTCCTTTAATGCTGCGGCATAAACGTTGTCATCCACATTGCTAAGGTTGAGCTACCTCATGTGGACAATTTACCCTATAATTCGCATTTGTGATGACATTTCACTTTTTGAATTGACATTCTATTTTATTGTAGTTTGATATGCATTGATTTGCATATCAATGAGACTTTGCCTCCCAAAAGATGTTATAAAACAACTAAAATTGAGAGGGCAGAAGGAGTCTGCTTCTTGGAACCGAACTAAACAGGTCAGAATGTAGAAAATTGTACAAACGCTGACAATAATCCCCCTTTTTTATTACGTTTATTGCTTTTTTTCTTTTCCTTTGACTTACTTACAACATAATGGCCTTCTTTGCCATTATAAACAGTCTGCCTCTTATTTATGTGGAGGAAGTTTTCTACTTCTCCCAAGTTGGTATCTGCAATGAGCCATCTTAGGCCCATATTTTCATGCTCAAGCTGTCCATATGACTTCATGCTACAAGCCGGTCCATATGATGGATCAAAAAAATTTCTGAAATAAACTAAGTGGGAGGTGTATTTTGAAAACTTTTTGTGAATCACCCTCAAAATAGTAAAATAGTTTACCACTATTTCTTCTATTGCTCTAAACTTTTAATCTTATATGCTTGTGTAACCAAGTTATGGGGTTGATATGCCGTTGAAGAGAAAGAGCCAAAAGAACGAAAAAATAGGACGATCAAATGACTCTGTGGTTAGAACAGACAAAGGAAAAAGTATGTCAAGAGATACTTATTGTTGTAACGGTCAGAGTTTGGAGTGAGCTGGCTGTTTATTTTGAAACACAGAATTCGAGATGAAATGACAGGCGGTTGTTTATTTTAGAAAACAAGGTTTGAAAGCTGATGACAGGCAAGTTTTCTTGTTGTAAACAAATACAAACTCGTGATGTTTAAAGGGCACTGATGGATATGTATATATTCCTCGAACACAGAGAAGGAGAAGAGAGAAAAAGAGAGAATTCGATTTTGGCGAATTCAGATGGTGTTAAAGTCGGGCAGAGAGGGCTTTTGACTTAAAACACGTATCTCCAATGGCCGAAAAACTTATCTGAACTCGAGTCACAAGCTACCGTTTTAAAATAGCTACAGCCAACTTCCTTCAAACTCTGAAATATTATTAGACCATTATTATTGTGAATAAACCCAGATTAATTGTTTATTCGTGTGTGGAATCGTTTTTATTTCCTTTTTCACCACACTAAAATCCACGGCTCTCTTATCGGCGATGTTCGCCGGTAAGCGAGTACACAACGACAGGTCCGGAGTATAAAATTTAGACGATCAACTGATAATTCTGTCACTACCCAATACCAGCAACATTAAAACGGCTAAGAATTATCACCGGCAGTGGTCACTAGAAGGACGAAAATAGTGAGCTGCAAACCGCCAGAGTCGGGTCGTTTTCAGGCTGCCGTAATTGGAGTGGAAGAGTTCTGAGGTCGACGATCGTCTCAACCGACCGGCTGAAGGGGGTGACATTTGGTGGCCGTTGACCAAGGATTATCGAAATCAGGAAGAAGGTATGTTAGCTAACCAGGCAGACGGATTCAAAACCAAACAAAAAAAAAACAGGAGGTTTACTGTTTACAACAGGTGGGACCTCCCAACAAGCGAGTCAACAAAAGCAGCGCAGAACCAACAACATCTCTGCGATCAGGTAGGAAACCACCTTATTTTCATTCTTATCACTTTCTTTTGCTTGTCGGTATTCGTTTTTGGACTTCTTGTGGGCTTTTTCAAAGAGCGCTTATATTTTTTTTTGTTTTGTCTATTGTTATTTAATACGTAATCCGCTAGGACTACTACCATGACCAATGAAAACGGTAGGTCTGTAGAGGAGTTAGGGCGTAGGATTGAAGAAGGGAGACGGCTAACCCCAAAACTTAACGTAACGGGATCCAGAGTCCCACTGTTTACAGGTTTGGCTGTGGAGTTGGGACCCTGGCTCAAAGCAATAGAGAAGAAAGGGCGCATCTATAACCTGTCGGATGCCGATATATTTCACTGGCATACGACTATACCGAGGATGCTGCTTCAGAATGGATTGGAGAGTATTTGGATAAATACAAATCCCAAACCAACTGGAAGATGTTTGAAAATGACATCCAGCGGCACTTCGGCAGTCACTCGAGCCGAACGGAGGCAGCTCGAGCGCTGGTAGGTGTGAGGCAGAGGGGTGGCGAATCCATCGCTCACCTAGAGGGACGCATGAGCGTTCTCGCTAAGGTAGCTTACCCAGATCAAGATCGGAGAAATGGTCCGGCTACCCAGGCCCAGCTGGCAGAGTTCTTCACGGACGCTTTGAGCAATTCCCTGTTGCGTGAGGACGTGGCAAGGGCACAGCCTAACACGTTGGAGGAGGCCTTTGCACAGGCTCGAAAAGCTGAAGCCCTTCTCCTGAGATTAGGAAAATTAGAGGAGAACCAGACAGCCTGGTTGAAGGTCTGCTATGGATGTGGTCGACGAGGACACATCCGAGCAAAGTGCCCTGAGCTTCACCAAAGTGGGGAAGAAGAAGCCTCGAATCCAGAACACTGGGACTTAAGGGGAGGGGGGAGACACATACCCCATCCCAACTTTAAGAGGGGTCTAGTGTGCTTTGTTTGCCAGAAAGAAGGGCACAGGGCACATGAATGTAGGAATAGGGATAGAAAGAATCCACCCGGACCCAAATTAAAACTCATGTCCCCTAAGAAGATTCCAACAAGGAAATCTTTAAACTAGTTAGGGTTGCCCCAATAGCGAAAGGGCGGGTGACCCCTAGGAGAGATAAGAATGTCCGGAAAAGCATAGATGGGGCTTTAAAATTAAAATGCTACAATTGCGGAAAAGAGGGGCACTATAGTTACCAGTGCAGAGACGGGGTGCACTGTTTCAACTGTGGCCGCCCGGGACATCCAAAGAGGGCCTGCATGCTGAGGCCTAAGTGTTTTAAGTGCGGCAGTGAAGGACACTTAATTCAAAGTTGCAAGACGAAAGAGTTCGTACGGTGTGACGAGTGTAAGGAAAGAGGGCACACAGCAACTAGCTGTCCACTAAGGAAGAAGGAGACATGCCAGGGGTTTGGGAAGAGCGGGCATTTGTGGGACAGTTGTAGAAAGAGGAAAAGTAAGGTTAAGAATCCTTCGAATAAGGATAGAGATGGGATTAGGTTATTTCAAATATGGTCCGAAGATGACGAACTCACCTGCAACATTGAAATAGAGGGCAGAACGTTCAGAGCGTTGATAGACACCGGATCGGAAGTCTCAGTCATTAGTTCTTTAGAGTTGCAAAGACTAAGACTCCCCGCCGACCGATTTATGTTGACTAAAGTGAACGCGTTTCAGGCAGATGGGGGCAGATTTAGATTAGATTGGATGCTGGAAGTAAAGATAAAGGTGGGCGAGACTGAGACATCCCACACATTGTATGTAGCACCAAAAATGACCCACGACGTGATACTGGGAGGAGACTGGCTGAGAGAGAGGAAAGCTGTATTAAAATTCGACCCTCCAAAGTTAATCCTTGGGGAGGAAGAGATTATGTTAGGTAGCACGAGGCTCACTCAAGTGGATCTTGTGTCTGGTGAAGATTTAAAGATTCCACCTAGAACAGCGGTGACGAGCTGGGGTGAGATAGAAGGGGCTATAAAGGATAGCGAAGCCATTTATCAGGTTTTACCCCTTCCCTACATAGAAGAGGACGAGGACGTGACCGTGTTACCAGCATTAGTGCAGGAAGGTCAGGCGAAGAATTTTCCGGTAGTGGTAGCCAATACGAGTCTGAAGACGGTTAACATTAAATCAGGAACTAAGTTGGGCAGAGCTTCAGTGTTAACATCAAAAACTAGAGTGAGGCACGAAGGAATGGCTGTAGAGAGTGAAGCAGTTAGTGACAAGGTAAAATTAGACTGCCCTGAGCAATACCGAGAGAGATTAGAAAGACTATTTAAAGCTAATAAGTGAGTGTTAGTTAATTCAGATAAGGAATTAGGTAAGACGCATACAGTAAAAATGTCGATTGACACAGGAGACCACCAACCAATAAAGATGAGGCCGTACAGAATGCCTATTTGGAAGAGAGAGTTGGTTGAGAAAGCAGTGAAGGAGATGGGAGAGGCTGGAATTATTGAGCCATCTCAATCACCTTGGGGTTTCCCAGTAGTAATAGTAGAGAAAAAGGACGGGGGAAATAGATTTTGCATAGATTTTAGAGAACTTAATAAGATAACAAAATCTACTGCTTATCCTCTGCCCTTGATAGACGATATTTTAGCGATGCTAGGGAAGGCTACATGTTTTTTCTCCTTAGATTTAAGATCAGATTACTGGCAAGTGGCAGTAAACGAGAAGGACAAACCTAAGACGGCTTTCTGTTGTCATATGGGGTTGTTCCAGTTCCGTGTTATGCCGTTTGGGCTAGCAGGAGCTCCTGGTGTTTTTCAGTCATTAATGGCAATAGTGTTGAGAGGATTTGAACATTTTACCATGGCATATTTGGATGATATCTTAATATTTTCAAAAACCCCGGAAGAGCACTTTAAACATCTACAGGCTGTGTTAGATCATCTAAAATATCATGGCTTGAAATTAAAGATGGAAAAGTGTCAATTTATGAGGAAAGAGACTAAATATTTAGGATTCATCATAGACCAATCTGGAGTAAGGCCAGATACTGATAAAGTAAAAATTATAAGGGCGATGCCAGAACCTCAAACAGTTAGACAAGTTAGAGCATTTATAGAAACTGTAGGTTATTACAGAAGGTTCATAGCAGGATTCTCTAGAATAGCTATACCACTAATTAATCTAACGAAGAAATATGCAAGGTTTGATTGGACCGAGGCGTGTCAGAAAGCATTCGATACGTTAAAGGCCGAACTGACATCCATCCCTTTATTGATTTATCCCGATCTGAACAAGCCTATGGTCTTATATATGGATGCTAGTGATACGTGTGTGGGAGCGTGCTTGACTCAGCCATGTGAAGAAGCAGAAGCTGTAATCCCGGGAATAAAGGACGAAATGCCTATCTACTTTCTCTCTCACAAATTGACAAAGACCCAATAGAAGTGGCCCGTGATTGAAAAAGAGGCCTATGCCATCGTGTACGCTTTGCAAAAGCTGCATTTCTATTTAGCGGGTGCGACGTTCGTAATAAAGACAGATCACCGTCCATTACAGTACTTGTTTGATGCTGAATGGAAGAATCGAAAGGTGCAACTGTGGGCTATGCAACTGAGTGGCTACGACTGTAAAATAGAGTACCTGTCCGTGAAAGAAAACACGTGTGCAGACTTATTATCTAGAATTCCCGAAGCAGTAGAGGAAGAAGCTGACGCTAGTGATCAGAATCTATAGAATTTGCGTACTTAACTCCCAGCAATTGCAGAATAAGCCCCCAGAGATAGAAGATGAAATAGAGTCGGAAGAAGATGACTCTGAAGAAAACGATTCCGATAAGTGGGAATCGATAGACCTGAAACTACTTAAGTTAGAGGCGAGAAAAGACGAAGAATATAGTATACTTAAGAAATCGCTCGTAGAAGGAAAATAACTGCCCTCAAAATCGAGGAAATACCTGTTAGAGGATGATCAGGCATATTATGTAAATGGGGAAGAGAAGAATCCAACGCTACACTTGTGTGTCCCAGATGGTCGTGTGAGGACTAGTTTAGTGCAGGTAGCGCATAACGAATTAGGTCATGTAAGTATTGATAAAACTTACTCGATTTTAGCGAAGAAATATTATTGGCCTGGTATGCATAAACATATCCACTCCTATGTGACAGAGTGTGTTACTTGTCAGAAGCGGGCAGTAAAAGGAGCTAAGACACCCCTAATAGAGACTGATATTCCCTCATATCCATTTGAGAAGTGGAGTATGGATGTCTCAGGGCCATATGATATTAGCAATAAGGGAAATAAGTATATAGTCAGCATGGTCGATTGGTTAACGAGTTGGGTAGAGGCATTCCCAGTGCAAAGGAAGGATGCACAGACCATGGCGGAGATACTAATGAATGAGATTTTCCCTAGGTATGGTGTCCCACGTGTGTTAGTGACAGACAACGGCGGAGAATTCGTAAATGCCGTTGTAAAAGAGGTGACGGGATATTTGGGAATAAAGCATGTTACCACCTCTCCATACCATCCACAGAGCAATGCAAAAGTAGAGAGATTCCATAGGTCTTTGGGAGATACGCTGTCAAAGCTATCAGAGGATGAAGTCGAGAATTGGGACTTGTTCTTGAATCAGGCCTTGGCAGCGGCCAGATTTTCACATAACGATACGACTAAATTCTCTCCATATTACCTGGTACACAGTAGAGATGTAGTGCTACCATTGGACAATCTCCTACTACCAAAAAAAAAGGTATACTGGGGAAGAAAATCATAAAAAAATGATTGAGCAACAGCATTCTCTGTTTAGTCAAGTGCGTCGAGGGATTAGGGCAGCACAGAAAAAACGTAACAAAAGAGTCAATGATGGAAGGGTCAAGAAAACATATGACGTTGGCGACCCAGTATATTACAGAGCACAGGTTAGAAAAGGAAAATTAGATCCTAGATGGAAACCGTACTATAGGATAGTAAAACAAACGGGACCAGTGACATATAAAATATGGGATCAATTGACGAATAGAACGAAGAGGGTTCACGCGTCAGACATCTGTGAAGCCAATATTAGGGAGTGGAAAATGCCTAATATACAGACAGATAGACCTGTAAGGAAAGCCACCCTGATAGATCCGGAAGGAGATTGGGAAGATACGGATAGGTGGGCTGATGAGGTAGCGGATGAACAGGAGTTAGAGTTAGAATTTGAGGTAGAGAATACTGACTCGCTACCAGAGATAACAACTACGCCTCCAGATTCGGAAGGTTGGGAATCTGAAGATGATATTCCACTATCGGTACTGAGAGATAGAGAGGCTGGTAATGAGAATAGGGCTGAAGAATCAGAGAGCAATGCGATTCCGTCGACACAGCCCCCAGAGGTAATAGGCGATGTTAGGGGACCTAGACTTTTGCAAAGCAGTGTAAGACGACCTATCAATGTTATCTCTAAAACAGGGAAAGTTACAAATAGCGATGAAGAGGATAAGGAAGACGAAGAGGATGAAACTGATTCTTTCGTTAAGTTATTTATGGAACTGGAATTGAGTGACTAAAAATAAAATAGAACAAATAATAAAGGAACGTTACTATGTGTATTTGTAGGATGCGGCGCCTAATAATGATGATGGCGGTGATGGTTGGATTGACAGTAGCGTTACGCCACACACACAGTACGGTATTTAAGAAGACCAGCGAGGTAACGATTACTCATTCTAAGTGGATCCTGACGTTCGTCATTGATCTGAGAGCGTATCGGAAGGTTCAAATGGAACTAGAAGACGAAGTTAACTTAGCAGCGCACTTAAAGCTGCAGATGCAAAAAAATCAATCAAAACTTGGGATAAATTCTAATATAGCGTTATTTGTATCACTAGGAGGACGGTTAGATAAGATGGAACAAAGACTCCGATACATTGGAGGATATTTTAGGGATATTGGATTGCTAGCAGCAGATGGGACCCAAAAACGAGTTAGAAAGAGATCTATACTTCTTTTCGTAGGTAAAGCGCTACACGTATTATTCGGGACCATATCGGAGAGTAACACAGAAGTATTAGAAAGGCATATAAGCAGTTTAGAGGAAAATCAACAGAAGATAAAGCACGTCATAGAGGAAAGCTTATCAATAGTGAACGTTACTAGATACGAACTGACAGAACATAGACAAATAATAAACTGGCTATCCCATACAGTCGTCAGCCTAAACGAAAGTTTAACTTTTATGGCTAGAAGAATAAGTATGGTAGAGGCTGTAACTAAGCAAATACTGGAACTGATGACGATGACAAACCAACTTGACTCATCAATTCAGTTATTGACAGTGGCAATGGAACATGTTAGGACACAATTAGATTTACTTCCATTAGCGCACATGTCACCAAGCATCATACCCCCCAAAGACTTAAAAACAATACTTGGGATGCTTCAGGCAGACTTGCCACATACTTTACGCTTACCAGTAGATCCAAAGAAGAGTCTATGGGAATATTATAAAACCTTGAGTTGTGCTAAGATGTTACAAAATGATAAGATTTACGTAATGGTTGAGTTACCTTTATTGGATAGAAATAGCGATTTCGAAGTATTTAACGTAATTAATTTACCGATACTGTTTCCTACTAATGTCACTGAGAGGAGAGCAGTAGCAAGGTACAAAGTTGAAACCGAAGGAATAGCTTTTAACTCAGCCCGAACCAAATTCATAGTGTTGTCACCTAGCGAAGCACTAGCGTGTAGCATGAATGCACTAAGAGTTTGTGCAGTGGAAAGTCCCATCTATGCAACTAACGGACACAAGTTATGCGTAGTTCAATTATTCCAAGGTAATGAGGAGGGGATCGATAAATATTGTGGAGCAGAGGTGTCGATTGATATACTAACCCCCTAAGCTATACATCTATCTGATGGTGTTTGGGCAGTTGCCTCAACTAGTGAACGGAAGTTGTCGAAAGTCTGTAAGGGACGGCAACAAGGAGAAATACTTATTCATCCACCTATGACCATTATAGATCTACCTATGAGTTGCGCAGCGTTTGGCCCAACTCTAGAGATCTTGCCGTCCTACAGATTTAAAGAGAAGTTTGAACTCAGAAATGACTTTCTGTCATTAACTAGAATACCGCGTGTAAATTGGTCAAAGGTATGGACACCTATCACTAAGGAATTTCCGAAGATAAAAGCTCGCGAAATTCCACCTCTTTTGAAACTGGACGGAAAGATTGATATGAGCGAGTTATTAGATGAGTTACGAGCAGTGAGGGATGGTAATGAACCAGAAAAATGGCGATGGGAAATAAGTAAATGGTTAAATCCTACAATAATCATCTTGGTCGTGATAATGATAATAGCTTTTCTAGTGTATGGGAAAAGGAGAGTTAGCTACATCAATAGCCTCCTAAGGGCTGGAAAAGATGCTAATAAAATAGATAAGGACGAGAGTAACCCTCAATTAGAGCGCTTAAAATGAAAAGTCCATTCGTTGTTTGAAATGAATAGGGATGAGCATGAAGTGAGGGACGCTACCGTGGTTTCTGATAAAAACACCAGACCTGATCAATCTGGTACAGAATGAAGACTACCAGTGAACCCCGCATCTAATACCCTACCAACGTTGGAGATACATATGTGAAGAAGCCGGATAACCAAGAAAGAGCCATGGAATGAAATCCGAGGAAAAATGGACTATTGACTAAAGAACGAAAAAATAGGACGATCAAATGACTCTGTGGTTAGAACAGACAAAGGAAAAAGTATGTCAAGAGATACTTATTGTTGTAACGGTCAGAGTTTGGAATGAGCTGGCTGTTTATTTTGAAACACAGAATTCGAGATGAAATGACAGGCGGTTGTTTTAGAAAACAAGGTTTGAAAGCTGATGACAGGCAAGTTTTCTTGTTGTAAACAAATACAAACTCGTGATGTTTAAAGGGCATTGATGGATATGTATATATTCCTCGAACACAGAGAAGGAGAAGAGAGAAAAAGAGAGAATTCGATTTTGGCGAATTCAGATGGTGTTAAAGTCGGGCAGAGAGGGCTTTTGACTTAAAACACGTATCTCCAATGGCCGAAAAACTTATCTGAACTCGAGTCACAAGCTACCGTTTTAAAATAGCTACAGCCAACTTCCTTCAAACTCTGAAATATTATTAGACCATTATTATTGTGAATAAACCCAGATTAATTGTTTATTCGTGTGTGGAATCGTTTTTATTTCCTTTTTCACCACACTAAAATCCACGGCTCTCTTATCGGCGATGTTCGCCGGTAAGCGAGTACACAACGACAGGTCCGGAGTATAAAATTTAGACGATCAACTGATAATTCTGTCACTACCCAATACCAGCAACATTAAAACGGCTAAGAATTATCACCGGCAGTGGTCACTGGAAGGACGAAAATAGTGAGCTGCAAACCGCCAGAGTCGGGTCGTTTTCAGGCTGCCGTAATTGGAGTGGAAGAGTTCTGAGGTCGACGATCGTCTCAACCGACCGGCTGAAGTGGGTGACACTTGGCCATCAAGTTTATAACTTCAAATTACTTTCATAATGTTTTTTTTCCCTAAATTAATTATACTGCTTTTTTTCTTTATCCATGAATATATATGCCTAACAGCCTTATTTTCTTACTACCAGTTTAGCCCATCTTTGCTAGGATCCTATGTACTGTTCATAACTTTCGGCAGCTGTGTGAAAAGCATATCTTATTTTTCTTTTATTAATATTATTGGAATTTTTCCCCTTTTCCTTGTACATAGTTGTGAATTATTCCATGGATTTCGGCCTTTTGGATTATTTTGGACCATCTTCCAATTACGTGATTTCCTTGGAATTTACTTGTGCAAATGGAAATTCAATTAACTTTCTTGGAGCTATATTTTTGGATTTTGCTGTCATTGGATTATTTACCTTTCACCAGACTATCCATTCACGTGTAATCACCTTTTTCTTCACCATATTCCCTCTGCTTCACTTTTGTTATCAAGTAGGATCTTTGACTTACTTGCAGTTTCTTCAAATACTTTTGTATGCAAAATCCGATCCTGCATTTTGCTAATTCCTACCCTCTGATGAGAAGGAAAGTATTTCTTCGAAACTCCGTGGATTAATGACTATCCACTTATCAAGTGTTTCCTTTTCAGATTAAATATGTTTTTAACTCTTTTTCAAAGTGTTTTAACATGTTTTATTAACTGTTTGCTCTTATATATATATATTAAAAAGTTTAACTCATGTCCAAGTAACCGACATCTAAAATTTCAAGTGTTTAGACCCAAAATTGGCGGAGGGGTTTGGTAGAGTCTGCAAAGGTCAACTTTTTCAACTTTGACCTCTTGGTAGCCAAATTTTCGCTCAAAAACTGATTAAAAAGCTTGCTGCATTTGTGATTACTCTTTGTGTAAAATTTCAAATGTTTCGATCACCAAACAGTGCAATGGAAAAACAAGCAACATCACAGACTAAAAACATATCAGCAATCAACACAATCAAAATTATCAATGAAATACACATGATGTAAGAAAAAATTAGCAAGTACCAGAACAATTCCTTTTCTCATCTGGCCAAGGAGATATAGGTTCCTCTACGCAAAATCAATGCAACTTGCAGCTCCTAGTGTATGATTAGCGGGAGAACTATCTAGCGTCACTTCTGTGTTTAGGGCCCACCGAGTAAATAGATTTTTATTGAACATATAAATACAGTAACTTAGTGTATTTTAATGTTCAATAAAAATCCACTTAACTTCGTTGGCCATAATTTACAACAATGCAATTGCAACATAACTATCCTCAACGAGTTTTAGTTGTATGATAAAAGTTTAGTGGTACGTAGTAGGAAATATTGACAAAGGTAGTTAGTGTGAACAATTTCAGAAGTGGAGTTTTAAAAAAGATGAAAAAGTTTCAATCGTAGTCTGAACAAGTGGAATGCAACATGGAATGTGGACGTGCGCAGGGTGGCGACGTGGGTGTAGAACAGGTCTGTCTGTCTCTCTCTCGTTCTTTGACCAATCACAGATGTCGTTGCATGTCAACAACCACTTCCGGGTGAGAGATGGCAGTCGATCATGAAGTAAGATGGCGGAAAGATTTAGGAAACAACTCGGAGGATTACTCATTATATTATACCTTCTCGTGATCACAACGAAAGCTCGTAAGTAACCAGTTTCTTACTGAAATAAATATAGTTAAAGTGGATCATTTTACGTGGATACTGTTATTGTTTTTCCAACTAAATCTGACAAATGTGTAATGTAAAATGACTAATTTCTAATGTTGATTCTCTTAGAGAATGGTCGCCCGTCTTTAAAAAATCTATTGGTCATCTCTCGTTTTCCTTTTATTAGCTTTTCGGTTTTAATGAGCTGCGTGTGTGCAAGATAAATGTTTATGTGCAAAATCTTAACACGAAAGAAAGTTTGTATATTTGTAATCAAAACGAAAAGTTAATTTAAATATTGCTTATAGAAAATGATGCAAGTCATAATCACCAAATTTCTCTTTTACCGAAGTAGAAGAAAACAAAACAAAACAAAACTTTTCCCCTGCAAAAAAGTCATTTAATTAAATAAGGTGTGTGTGAGTGTCGAAATGAAATTTAAGTAAAAAAAAAGAAAAAAGATATTTTTTAAAATTTTATGCTGAACTTCCACAATTTTAATTATCAATTTTATCGAAGGAAAATAGACATACTTAAAATCAATTAAAATACGCTTAAAAAAAAAAAATGAAAAGTCGTAATGTGGTCACTGTTCGATCTCATTTTTTTTATTTTAAAATGCCAATGAAAAAAACTGATGAATTTATCGTTTTTTATTTCTTTAAAAACTGTTGAGAGGTAAGTTTTATTTGTGAATTTATTTTAATAAAACAAGATAACAGTTTACTGGCTAATAAATAAAAACATTGCAAATCAATGAAGAATTTTTGCTTCATTGATTTGTGATAAATTCGACTAATTTTTATATTTTTGTTAGAAGTTTTTGTTAGAAGTGATTTGCATATTTAACACACTTTTTTTTTTTTTTTTACAACTTTGCGAATTATTTTTCTTGTAACCTTTAAAATCTTTTTGTATTTATTGATTATCCGGAGAATTTGTGATTTAGTTGCTATTACTCCATTTAAGTAATTATATAAATAAAACAGTGCTAATGCACTTACTGATCCGCGCTATTTTTTAAAAATCGTATTTCCAAGTTTAATTAAAGTTTTATATGTTTTTTTTTATTCAATTGTAAGGTTAAAGTACAGAATAGGCACAAAACACTCTCCTCATGTTAAGAATGGCTTTTAAAATAATAACGTTATTATTTCAGCACGGATCAACAAGTGCAATAAAACATACGTTTAACAACAATTCAGATCTTTGTATTAATCACACAAAATCTCGTGTGGCTCTATTTATCGTCTTTGATTTATGCAGGATTTTTAAGTTAAATTCAATTTTTACGATATCTTTTTATTCAATTGTTAGGTGAAAGTGCCGAATAGTTACAAAACTCCATCCCTCCCCATATTAAGAATAGGTTTTTAAATAGTATTTTTTTAGTAAATACGTTATTTAGGAACCCATCTTATTACGTTTCTGAATTTTTGATATGAGGATTGGTTATTCGTATTTGGAATCTTTGGACTGCTGTTCTCGTCTTGAGTGTCATTTTCACAACGTGTTCAGGTGTATTTTGTCAAACTCGGGAATGTTTCTGTCGAACTCGCAAAGACCCGTAGGGAGGGCAGTGGTTAGAATACTTGGAAAACTCAATTGTTAAAATGATATTCTCAGTGTGGGCGACCGAAAAGACTTACTGATCCGCGCGATCTTTTTAATCGTATTTCCAAGTTTAATTAAAGTTTAATATGTTTTTAAAAAATTTAATTGTAAGGATAAAGTACAGAATAGGTACAAAACACCCTCCCCATGTTAAGAATGGCTTTTTAAATACTATTATTTCAGCGCGGATCGGTAAGTGCAGGAGTACCACTGAAAAATACAATTGCGAATTACTTAGGACCTCTATCCATTCATAGCTGACGGAATGAGAGCATTAAATAAAGGGTTCCGTTCGAAATTCCGTCCAAAACCTCGAGTTCGACAAGATACACTCGAAGAAAGACTGAAGTCTTCTTCGACCGAAACGTTGTGAAAATGACACTCAAGATGAGAACAGTAGTCCGAATATTTCAAATACGAATAACCGTTATTATTTCAGCATGGTCTGTAGTTTACATAAGTGCCGTAACTTTAATAAATACACATTGAATTAAATTTAAAAATTTAATTAGAAATATTTACTAAGATAAATCGAATATTTATTCAAATAAAAAATAAAGAAAAACTAAAGTTGAAAAAATAAAAGCCAATACCGTAAACAATGCAGAGTGATCCGCGCTATTTTTTAAATCGTATTTCTACGTTTAATTAAAGTTTTATGTTTTTTATTCAATTGTAAGGTTAAAGTACAGAATAGGTACAAAACAGCCTCCCCTCCCCAGGTTAAGAATGGCTTTTTAAATAGCGTTATTATTTCAGCACGGATCACTCTCTGCATGAGTCCCAAACAACTATTTTTACTTTTATTTATTTTTGTATTTAAAATACTTGTGGTAAAGAGTTAGTTTTGATATCACCTTAAACAATAAACATAAACCAAGTGATTACAAAATGAGGGACCAGTTTTAGAAGCAGGTCGTCACTTTCCGTTTTAGTGACTACACACAGATTACGGTTACATTATCATTTCTTCTCACATTGTTCGAATACTCATGTCTTTTCCTATTAAGATATATACTATTTATTCATTTACATTATACGATACAGTCAAATATATTTGCTACATAAAAATAAAATACTTATTTTCGTTGTTCCTTATCTATTATATTAAAGCGGAGTTTGTTTCATGAAAGTTTTTCTCATAGCGTAAAATATACACTAACACATTTTTCTCTGGGATGGAATTATGTTTGGAAAAAAACAAACCTTTTAATTCTAATAATTAGCCGTAAGCAATCCGATTTTGACGACATTAGTTTTGGTTTGTAGAAAGGTGTCAACTTCTACCATCATGCAGCGCCTGAACCCCCCAAATGGTCACCTATTTGGTACTGACCAGGTTCGACGTCATTTCGGTGATTTAGCTGTCAGATAATTTTTAAGTAATGAAACCAAGTTAGGTGATGGAAAAAAATAGCCCCGTTCAGTCTCGAGAGACAATGAATAAGGGTACCTGTGTAGCAGGAATCAGGATTGCGCACTCGAACAGCATCTCTTAAATTATTAAAGTCCAGTGCCAAGAAATAGTACAGGACGCCTCTAAATAGGCACGGCCAAAACAAAAGGAGGGATCAAGTATTTTTTTTTATGGAGTCTTTAAAAATCTACCAAAAATAAAGTAATTATCTAATCAATACGAAATTTTCACCGATTATTAAGTGAAAAATGAACTTTATAATGATGTACTTTTTTTTTCAATATATATATATATATATATTTTTTTTTTTGCCTACAACCTCCCTTCTTTATTTGTGGGTACAAATCTGCTTCAAATAATTAGCCGAAACTGAGCAAAATATATTGTATTGTGTGGAAGGTGAGGATTGTAGATTAAACAAACAAACAAACAAACAAACAAAAAACAACTGCGCACATATCGGATTTTAAGGTTGAAAATCCGAATTTTGAATGTGTTTTCATCTTTTATGATTTGAAGCGTAAAATTCGTTGAATATGTTAATAATAATTATCTTTCAGGTTAGCAAAAAAAAAAAAAAAAAGTTGTACTTTCATTATTTTTGCGAAAAACACTTTTTAAATCTTTGAAAAATAAATTATTAATTTTCTTTTAGTGAACCCAATATTGCTAATATGCCATTAAATAGGAAATGCTTTCAAGAATCGATACTAAAAAAAAAAAAAATGATAAATAACTGCGCATTTTACTAAAAAATATTTCTTGCGGCAATTTCTTATTTATTCACCTGTGGTAGCCCAACTCTGATACTAGATGCAAGAGTTGTTTTCAACATATACGACGCTTAAAATTCACAAAATGGTCACCCACCTGGTACTAGCCAGCTTCATCGTTGAAAAAAGAATTAAACCCTTCCCTTCACTTAATCATCAAATGAATAGTTAAAAATACATGGCTAAAGAGAGTTTATTTAGTCCCCTCCAGGCCTCCATACTTAATTTTAAACTATCATTAATTTTTTTTTTAAATTTCGCTACACATATAATATATGCGATATAAAAAGTTAGAGTACTTATATTGTAATATTTTTATGACCGTGGAAAATTTCAAATTCTATTAAAGAGTAGAAAAAGTTTTATTCTGCTTTTCATATGATAAAATTCAGGCTTTTATTTTTCATGTGAAAAAAAGTTGATCAAGGATAATAGATTTTAATTTGTTTAAAAAGAAACAACATTTTTTGGCCGTGTCTAACTGTAAACAATGCCGTGCCGAGATAAGCAAAGAAAAACAGTCTTATTTTGGAGTTTTCCTTCTGCTCGACTAGTTGCACAACCAAGGCTTGGGAGTTTATCTTTACCCTACTGCTTAATAGTTGGAAGTATGTATACTATGATACTAAAATATTTAATAATGATAATCATAATAAAGTGTGACTGAATTAAACATCAAATCATAACCAACTTTTTCCTATAAATACTATTAATGTGTGTTCAATAATTGTTTAATCTATTTCCTGCTTCCTTCGCTTCTACTCGTTTGACTTATCGGTCCATCAATTCACTGTTTTAATACCTCATTGTAATACAGCTTCTTATTTCAGTAGCTTCTTTCCATGAACTGCAAGCTTTTGGAACTCCCTCTCTCTGCTAACTGTTTTCCTCCTACCTTAGTCGTTGAAGACAAAGATCAATAGACATCTCCTGTCTTTCGTTTCTATCTTACCTCAAGTTGCTTCACGCCTTTTCTGGATTGAGTTCTATTAAAAAAACAACAGCACCCCCCCCAAAAAAAAACCCTTAGTTACACCTTAAAAAATAAAAAAGACAAATAAATAAATAATAATAAAAAAATTGTCATAGCTAAAGCTCTCCTTTGTACTTGTAAGGAATCGGCACTCGGGGCATTTCCGTTGAGTCAAATCCGAGTATAGACGGAGGATTCCGAATCAATCTGAGAAATGACTGAAGCAGTTTTTTTATTTCTTTTTTTTTTATGACGTGACCCAGCGTCGTTGCCCCCACCCCACCACCCAAAGAATGAAAAATCTACTTTTTTGCCTAATGCGTTTAAACGGCCCTTAAAAATATGAAAAAGAAATTTTGAAGAAAAAAAAAAAAATTTAACATTTTAGTGGGGATCACTTTCCTATGTAAATTTAATGTAAAATGAGCACCCATTTCTTGGCCACCTAGCATTCAATGAGACATGACTTTTTTCAAGTTTGATGACAAGGGGTGTGTGCAAAACATGACAAATTCAAATTTAATTGGCAGGGGAGGAGAAGAGAATTACATTAGAAATAACGATAAACTTAATTTAAATTCTTTTGAAATTTTGGTAAATGTGGCTTGGTAGACCATTATTTCGGTGCTAGTGCACTTATTGATCCGCGCTATTTAAAAAAAAAATTTTTTTATTAAAGGTTTATGATATCTGTTTTTATTAAATTGCAATACAGAATAGGTACAACCCCCCTCCCCATGTTAAGAGTGGCTTTCTAAATAATCACGTTATTATTTCAGCACTTTTTGTTATACGTGGTGGCCATTGTTATACGCGCAAGCGTGCATATTTTTGTGGAAAACTTTAAATGCGATATTTGATTTCAGCACACCCGAAAAGCCCTAGAAAACAGTTTTTTAAAAATTATTTTTAAGTAGGTTTTGTGTTAGTCTACCAGGCCACAATTACATTTTTAAAAAATTATTTTTTCTTTCCTTCCAGAAAAAAATGTTTTATTTTATTTATTCATTTTTTTTTTTTTTGGTTATTTTTAATAAAAAAGATTAACTCTTCATTATCTTTACGTCGTCTCTCCCCGTTTTTGCACGTGACATAAACAGATATGTCACGTTATATTACTACATGAAGCATGCGGAAAAGTATGTTTGCAATATCGTGAAAACTACTTGCCAGCCCAATTTGAAATGCGATATTCGTTTTAAGCACACCCGAAACCCCAAAAAACAAGTTTTTTTAAAGGTAGGTGGTGTGTTGGTTGGTCTACCACGCCACATTTACCACAGATTAATTCAATTTATCATTATTTTATGTTTCAAATTTAATCCCCCCAACATAAAAAAAAAAAAAAAAAAATTGAATTTGTCATATTTTGCCAACCCCCACTAGGTGTATCAGAATTTTTTGGGAATTTTTGACACCTCTAACAGAAAATTGCGAATGAAACATAAAAAACTCGTAATTTCTCTTTTTAAAGTGGGTTGTTTATTTTCTGTATGGAATATACTTCCAAAATAAACTACTAAAGTTGTTTAAAAAAATTTTTTTTATTTTTTAAAAAACAGTGTTTATAAAGTGCCAGTGCGCGTTCAATCAGCCATTTAAAATTTTTTTTTTTTTTTTACGTATGAAACCAATTGAATTTTACGAGTGAAATTAAAAAAAAATTTTAAACTTTAAAAATCAATCAAAATTTTTCTATTGGTTCAATTTTTACGATATTTTCAGGGCCAATGTGAAATTTTATGCTCTTTCGATTAAACCGAATATATTTTAGACAAACGTTTTTTTTTTTAAATCCCCTCCCCCCATTTTGAAATGTCTATTAAAATTTAAATAATTAATTTACTCACCAAAGTTTTATATATCACAAATTGAAAATAAAACATCAATAAATAAAATATTCTAATTTAAAACAAAAAAGAAGTGTAAAACCCTTTTTTTAAACCACGTTTTTTTGTTTTTTTTATTTATTTATTTTTTTTTTATTTTAATGAAAGCTCATGTTATGTTATCGTCAAGTAAATACCGGACGCTGACGACAATTTTTTTCTATTTTATTTAATGTTTTATTTTATTTATTTATTTTTTCTTTTTAGATATTAAAAAAAAAAAAAAAAAAATCACCCGATAAAGTAGAAATAAAATATAATCAAAAACTCGCGTATTTCATTGAGAGAATAAAAAAAAAAAAAAATCGGTCGACTGGGTTTTTTGTTTAACGGCAAAATTTATAAGTGAATGTGTGCTTTTTTTTTTTTTTTTAAATCTTGGTTAACAGCACGCAATAATTATGGCGTTTATAAGTCACCGTAAGATAATCGCGAAAAAAATCAGATTTGCCTCCCTTTATTTAAACAGTCAAAAAAATCTGAGTTCGCGTTTTTTTTTTGTTAATCCTTGCTTAAAAAAGTATTTTATTTAAAAAGGTCATGGAATATAAGTATAAATATGGATAAATTCTTAACAATGAACAATGGAAGTACACATTGAATAGAATTTTTTGTACTCATGCAAAGAGTGATCCGTGCTGAAATAATAACGTTATTATTTAAAAAGCCATTCTTAACATGGGGAGGGGAGGGTGTTTTGTACCTATTCTGTACTTTAACCTTACAATTGAATAAAAACACATATCATAAAACTTTAATTAAACGTGGAAATACGATTTAAAAAATAGTGCGGATCACTCTGCATTACCACCGAATTTTTTTATAGGTGAGTGATTTTTTGGAATTTATATATATTTTTGATAATCGAAGTAAGTAGAATTTCGTTGATTTTTCTTTAAATCTTTTTTAAAGAAAACCGATTAAAAAAACAAATATTGCATAATTTGCTATTAAAGTTATTATTATTTTTTTTAATTTGGTCTTTGCTCCTTTAATTAAAAAAAAAAATTAGGGTTTGAATTACATTTTTCAAGTAGTTATAAGTTTCGAAAGATAGTAAGTTGATTTATTCAAGTTCATATATGGCATTTTTAATGGCCGCTTCTTCTGATACACCTAAATCTCCACAGTCACCAAACTTGAAAAAATGCTATTGGTGACATGACTCGTTGAATGCTAGTTGGCTAAAGAAGTAGATGCTCATTTTACGTTAAATTTATATGCGAAAGTGTCATTTAAAAGAAAATTGTGGAAGTGGACTTAATCTAAAAAATACCATAATTTCTTCCTTCATATTATTTTCAAAGACCATTTAAACGTGTTAGGCAAAAAAAAAAAAAAAAAAAAAAAAATTGTTCGGGGTTAAACGCTGAGTCGCGTCATAAAAAAAAATACCGCAGTTTATTTTGAAAGCTACAATTTCTTTCTTTCTTTTTTTTTAGTTTTTAGTTTTTGAATATTTTCGATAACCTAACTCTTCTCGTGTTTTGTGTCGTCCGTCAAAAAAGCCGCCAAAAAAAAAAAAAAAAAAATGTAAAACACTTTTTTTTTTTTTTTTTTTTTGGCGGCTTTCAAATCGTAAACGGTTTTGGTCATTTCTAGCACTGGATTCTTCGTCAATAGTCGAAACTGACTCAATAAGAACGGAAATAGAAAAAAAAAAGTTTCTTAACCTTTGTGTCAGGATCAAAGTAAACGACTTTTTATAAAATGTTATGCTTATAAATTTATTTTATTGCTTATATATATATATATATATATATATATATATATATATATAAAAACACATGATTTGGGAATCTTAAGTAGGACGATTCCCGGTGTGCTTAAGGTATTGTGGTGAATGAGAACTATAGCTAGGATCAAGCATAGAATAGCAAAGGGTCAGTGATGAGGATAACCATAGACACCCCCTCCCCAATTTTTGAGTGGCCTTGTGCCTAATTTTTAATTTATTTATGTTTTTCAGAGTTAATAAAAATATATAACTCAAAGTGTAGTATCTGTTTTGATGCTGCACTTCATTTTTTTCATTTCACTTTTTTGGTCTCGATAAGTTGAGGAGAAATCCTTCATGACTGATATATATTTTTTTATTTTTGTTACTAATCAGTGCCCCTTTTTGGGGAGCTGGTTTCATTATAAACCGACCTTCAGTCTAACAGACAAAAGAACTGAAATCCCCTATGTGGCCATTCCTTACAATTTATTATTAGAAAAAAATCTATCAGAAGTTCCCAAACTAAAAACATTTGTAAAACATTCATTTTACTGCACTCAACTGTAAAAACGAAATAAACTTAATTTTTCTCATCGTGATTCTGCTAACAATGGGCAAAAAGACACGTGCGTTGAGAGAAAACCTTTTAACAAAAACAAAATGAATATAATATTATAATGTTACTTCAACGTAGAACGCGGACAAGTCCGATAACATTATCTTTTTATTTAATGGTATCGTTATTTTAAGAAAATAAAAATAAATGATCTTAAAATAAATTAGTTTTGTCTGCCTCTACTTTATTAGAATCTCGCACATCACGTCATGCCATGCGGATCTGGTTTCTTATAATTTTGATCGCCCTTTATTTTTTAGTGCAAGTATCGATAATTGCTTATAGCGATAGTTTCGTTTTTATTGGGAATTAAATTTCTTAATAATTGAAGTTATTGCAATTTCGCAAAAGCTTTATTTAAAATAAAACTATTTATGGATTTACCTCTATTTACACATAAATTTTTACATTTTTAAAAAAAGTTTGTTCGAACCAAACACCCGTTTTAAAATGAACTTATAAAAATGCTTGATTAAAATTAGTATCTTTTTCATTTTGCTTCCTAGGATTTGCTAAAATATTCTAACACCAATTTCTCTGCTACAAATTTTATGATAATGCTTTACCAGCAGCAAATAAATGGAATAATCGATTTATTGATCGATTTATTGATTATTCCTCACTGATCGATCATTGGTTGGTTATTTTATGTGCACACAATCTAATAAATTATAATAATATGCTGATCAAACGCATCTTTATTTCTTTTCGTATTTATTTTTTTAATTGTGAAATAGTTTTGAAAAAAAAATCGTAAAATTGTTTATAATTTGATACTTTTTTTTTTTTTTTTTTACAAAAGTATCTGTATTAATATAACTTAAATCAGATCTCAGGTGTCTGTGTTTTTAGTCTATACATAACTTAAATATTGAATTATTGGAACGGAAGCTGTGGAAGTAAAATGGATACATGGTGTTCGTTATACTATGACCCACGTTAGCAAGTTATAGGTATGGGCAAAAATAGGGGGAGCTAGTTTTGAAAGCTGATTTATCATAATTTTTTTGTAGGTTTCCGACTACTTTTTGATTGCATTTGAAAAATTAGAAACTAAAGTTAATTTCCTAAAGGAAAAAAATATTTGTACACGTGAAAAAAAGTTATGAAAAATGTTTTCATAGCGAGCTAACTAATTCAGCTAAATTTTGAAGTTAAATAAATTCATTGTAAAAATCCCTTAAAAGATAAATATTAGTTTTCTGGGTCTATTTCAAAGATAAGTAGTAAAGTCCTAAGATATTGAATTAAAAAAAAACAAAACACATTGTTTGTGCAAAAATAACTTAATTAGCCCTCAAAAAGCAAGTAATTTACCGTTCGCCAAAAACGCAACAAACTAAAATTTTCTAAACACGATTATAAGGAGGCCCAAAATTTCAGCCAATCGAAACGCTGTTTCAAAATGAAGTCATGATAGTAAAAGGAGGTAGGGATGTCAGATCTCCCCCCCCCCCAGACATGCATCCATGCATTCCTATTCTGAACGTTTGTATCAATTTTAATCATTTTTAATTTAATTATTTTTTATGTTCCTGTTTTTAAATTAATTTTTTTTTTAAATTATTGTTTGAGATTATATAAAAATTATGTTATGCCGAAAGTTTCACATTCTTGCGAGCAAGGAAATTATTAAGATCTTGCATATAAAAATTATGCGAAATCTGTAATTAAAAAAAAAGGTAGAAATATTTTTGCTGTTATAATTCTTTTCATGTGAAAATATTAAATAAACAATGCTTAATTCAATGGTAATATTGGTAGTTTGAGAAATTCATTTTCCTTCGAGTTATATCGAATTCATTAATACGAACTTTAGGGGCTTTTTTCGTAATGTTCCTGTAAAAATTATTTTATTTATTTTTTATTGTTACAAATCACGATGCTTTATTTATATAAAAAAAGCAAAAATAAATTATTGCGTTTTTTATTTACTACTGAAAACCATAACTTTAGTAAAGGTATTTTTTGTTTAAACAAAATAATACATTTCCACTCAGATTTAAATAAAAAAAATTAGTTCATTATATTCTGCGATCATTATTTGCTAAATACTGAAAATTTTATTAAAATTGGTTAATTTCCTGATTTTTGGTGGATTTTTAAGTAAAGGGAAAGGTCAAAATGTTTATACATTTTGAGCATTGGCATTCATTTTGCTCGTACCTAGCAAGTAAATATTCTTTGGTATTTTCGCTAGGAGTAAAGTGTAGTATCTGATATTAGACTTCAGATTTTCTGTTCTCGGTCAGTGAAAGAAAATCCTTTCAGACCGAGGCAATTTAAATTTTTTTTTTTTTTTTTTTTTTTTTTTTTGAAATAGGATTTTCCCCATATTAAAAATCAACCTTGTTTCTAACTCTTCCCACGTAAGGACTCTGGTTAGTAAAAACAAAAGAAAATAATTTGTGTGTAAAACAGCAGCAAAAAGTGTTTTCTTTTGAGAATACAAAGTTTAGGATTTAATAGGCAGGATATAAGTAAATGTTTAATGATGTAGTTGTGGAAAGGTAACAGTTGAAATTGCTTACTATGTAGTTTGTTATGGAGATTGTACCTTGATAAGGACAGTTTATCGCAAATAGTGTAAAAAAATAAAAATAACTTGTTCCAAAAAGGACAATTTATTGTATAGAGTTGATTGGTTCCCTGACACAGGCATACATTCCATAATATGTGTGTAGTTATATAGAGGATCAGGTTTGACATTCCAAACATAATTATCCAGCCTCTCCCATTAGTTATCATATCTGGCCAAATGAGACTCACTAATGAGTTTAAGCATAGCTTTTTTACTAGGGTAAGATAGTCCATGTAGGTGTTAGCAGCTAATCGAAATACAGCGAATAAACTTGCTCATCTAAGCAGAATGGAATATTTCAGCATTTGTATAACTTAGCTTCTTTCTTAGTTTATTTAGTTTGTCAGACAGCTGACTGACTACTAAATCACTATTGTTCTGCGAACAGGATCAATGGATCCTAAAGGTTGGGACAAGACAGACACAACTATTTCCAGTACAACTCTTGCTTTATTGCTGCCTTTATAACTGAACAATATGCATGTCTTGTTGTTGGCACAAGGAGATGCACGATATGTAAACTTTTTCAACTCACCTCTCTAGTGCACGATAGTGGTTTGGCTTAGTAAACCAAGTTGCCTGGGCATATGCTGTGAACCCTGTGATACAACCATTCCATGAATTGATCAAACCACACCAAAAGTTTTACTGGGACTCGCACCTTTCCTCCTTTTTTGTAGCTTGGAAGAAAATCCTCATTGATTTAGTAAAAGATGGCGTTTGATCATTTGACCTTGACAGGAAGACATGCATCCAGCCTGATTGGTGCAGAGAGGGAATTGGGTATTTGCTGCTTCAAAAATACTACTTCTGTTCCACTAATTCCTCAGTTTGTTACAAAGACGGTTAGAAAATCATTTTTGCCACATCCAGGTTTATAACAAATGCAGAAAAGAATGATGCACCACCAAAGAGTGAGTCGTTAGCCATTGTTTTTGCTTTTTTCTTTTGGTTGCCCAGATTTGTTCATTGTAATTAATCATTGGCGTTTTCAACAACCGTGAGCTTGGTAGTATCACAAATCCCAGGACATACAAATTCAAGTGAACCAGGAGTCTGGATGCTCTGTCACATTATTCAGCGAATATTTCTTCCATTCTCGCATTTCAGTGTGACTTTCCTGAAATGCTTGGATATTCAGAACATGATATTGCCTTCCAAACTAGCAGTGTTTGTACTCTTAATCAGTTGGGTTATGTATCTTCAGGCCACGTTGCTGAAGCTGCATAATCCATTCCCCAATATCAAGCCTTGTTGAAAGCTGTGCTACTTATATTTCCAGAGAAGTGTAATGATACTGAACCACTACTTTGCGATTTCTGGGAGATGCATAAGAGACTCTCTGTATTTGAGGGTATTATTTTGCTCAATAAACGTGTTGTGATCCCTCCTCTATTACAGATTAGTTATAGAAAGTCTTCATCCGGCGCATCAAGGGGTCACTAGTATGCAATTTAGAGCAAACCAGTCTATTTACTGGCCAGGATTTGATTTCAATATCCATAATTACAGATCTTCTTGTCATGATTGCACTGAAAATGCCCCTTTGCAACATTCTGAGCTACTAATTTTCACTCCAGCCTCACTGTACCCATTTCAACAAGTGTGTGCTGACTATTTTATTATACCACTATGAAGTTATTGTTGACCGTTTCAGTTGCTGGATTTGTGTTTATGCCTTTTATTTAAAGGAACTAACCAGTATACACCTGAAGGACACATTTTGTGATCTTTTCATTGCATACGGATTCGCTAAGGTAATCAGTAGCAACAGGGGATCTCAGTTTGTTGCTAAAGAATTTCAAGATTTTCTAACTCAGTGGGGTGTGAGACACAGGTTGTCGAACGGCCACGCGGAGGTGGCAGTAAAGATCGTTAAGAGGATTGTTCATGATAACCTGGTTCTCGATGGAAGTCTTAACAATGACAAAATAGCACAATCTTTTTTTGCAGAAACACACCATTGCCCATTATTCAACTTAGTCCAGCCCAGATTCTCCTCCACCGTCAATTGAGAGATAGCATACCTACACACCCGGAGCATTACCAGTTGCACACAGATTGGATTATCAGTGCTGATTAGCATGAAAAAGCATTCAATAGCCAGCATCATTGAGTGGTGTGGAATGACAGCAATAAGAAGGAGCTTTGTGGACAAAGTTGGTACAAATGTCATTCAGGGTGCTGACGTGAGGTGGACCAGGTCTGTTATTGTTGAGGTTCTCCCGTACAGACAACATCAAGTTAAGTTGTTCTCGTTGGGGAGAGTTACACTTTGGAACAGGTGTCACATTAGACCATGCACATTGTTGCCAACCGAATCCGCCCATGTACCATGGAACATGGAATCAAATGCTCATGAAAATCCTGTCACTTTACAGCAACAAACTTCTTCCGTGGACACTTCATATGATTCGAGTGATCTGAACCATCAGGTTGACAGTTCAGCCACCACCAGTGGAAATGACATTAACATTAAATGCAATTCAATAAAACTTCAACGAGCGCTAAAAGAGTCTCACTTTCAATCACCCGGGACTGAAAGAATAGCTCGCTAAAGGAAGGAGATGAACACTATACATGTCTTGTTGTCGACAGGAGGAGGTGAACGATATGCAAACATTTCCTTTGTCATTTGTTCAATTTGTATGTTTCGGTTCTCACTTGCGAGCAGCTTTTTATGTTCTGCTGATTAAAATCATTCCCATCAATCTGGTTGTTAGTCCTCACTTCCTCAGTAACTTCATACTATCCCAGCCCATTCTGTGTAAACCTCATACAAAATGGAAAGCTGCAACTTGGACTCACAAGCCTGTCTTAATTGAATTATAGAGTAATACAGTCACACTGAGCCTACTCTGAGAAGGAAACAGTCTTAATAAAATACTCAAACAATTTTCAGTGGGACATAAATTGGCTGAGTTGTCAAAACTCTCTTTAACCATTAATATTAGCACAGGATTAGTGGGTCAGGCAGATTTTTAAGAGAGCTTGAAACACTTGCAATTCTAATTGTCATTCTCTGTGATTTGTCTGGATCCCTGAAACTAACACCTTGGAATTTCTATACACATGGTAGGAACCGGGAGAGGAGGTCGGTCGAGGAATTGGTTAATTAATGGAAGACCACCCAACGATACCTGTAATATAAATAATAGGGTATGAACAAAGTGTCTGCATCTCCCCTGCCAATGGAAGTAAACAGTCCATCTATAATTCAGTTATAGTTCACTGAGGCCGGGGTTGTTGTGTGGTCTCAACCTCTTTATGACCCTGGGTGTGTTATGCTTCACTGTGGCCTCTGCAGTCGTGGGAGCTGGACTGGTTGAGATGTTCTCTGGTAAGACTGGAGGATTGAAAGACGGTAGTGTCGGACTCATTCAGGAGGTTCTGCAGGTATGACCGGGACATAGTACAGTAGTCCTGGATGAGCAGAAGTGTGGATGCTAGGGCGGAGGAATTTGCAGTTCTTGAGAGTTATACAACCTGAACCATTGATTTTAACCCAATATGGTCTGTATGGAAGGCATTCAATGATTCAACCTGTTTTGTTCCATCTACGTCGACGCTGCTTGTCCTGTATTACCACATTTGTTCCAACATTGAGATGTTCAAGTTTTTTTTATTGCCAATGTTGTATCTCCTCTCTTGAGTTTTGATGTTAACTGTTCACATTTTTGAGCAGTAAGGATCAATTCGAGGTGTAGTTGATAGGAGATTGGATTGGTTGGAATTCCATTCCTCAACTGTCTATGGAGTAAAATCTGTGCTGGACTCAGACCGACACCACGTATTGGGGTGTTTCGAAATTGCAGGAGAGCAAAGGCAACTTTGTCGGAGTTCCATTTGGGCCGATGTTGTCGTGAAGGATGCGTTTCACTGACTTGACTGCCACCGGCACGTCCATTTGATTGAGGGTACCCGGCAGAGGACAGTCTGTGCCTTATATCCGAAGCTGACAAAAATGACTGAAATCTCTCAGAGATAAATTGGGGACCACCATCAGAACTGATCTCTTGGGGAAGCTCCATGTGTGCAACAAATTTTTCTTGTCACATCAACCAGAACCTGACCTGTGGATGAATTTTCCATGTGGTGGATTATGGGCCACCCACTGAATCTATTGACAGTCACTAAATAGTGGTTGCCTTTGATTCCAAAATAATCCATACAGATCTTCTCAAATGGATATTCGGCTGGATCATTAACAATCAATGGTTCAGATAATTGAGATGGTATGTGTTCAAGGCAGTCCGCACAGCTGGCATGGTACTGGGTTATGGAACGGTGAATTCTTGGGCAGTAAACGGATTGGTGTGCCTGTAACTTCATTGAGGAAGTGCCTTGATGGCCAATGTGTAGGTGTTCCAAAATTGCTTTTCGAAGTTTGATGGGAATTACAATTCGCCTGTCAAGGAAAACAATGTCATCTGCAGAACTTAGGTTGTCACGCATTGGCCAATATGGACATATTTCCTCCTGGAGTTAATTTTGGGATGTTGGGAAGCCTATGTGTACTTGTTGAATAAAGTTTTGGTACACTGGGTCCTTCAGTCCGAATTCATGCACAGTGTCCAACGAGATGGTGTTTTTCGTGATTTCAGCCAGACCGTATACTGTTAGGCAAACAGATTCGTCCAGCCTAGAATTGTCTGCGGAAGCACTTTCATGGAGTCCCGAAACTTCTGATATTGTAGGGTAACGTGATAGTGCATTGGGACCAATATGCCATTTGCCAGGACTGTGGAAGATTTTTGAATGACCAACCAAGGTTGCTTTCTTTCAACCGGAATAAATGTGGGTTGTCTATTGAGTCAAGCTCACAGTTGTTGAACACACCAACTAACGGTTTATGATCCGTTGCAACAATCAATTTAGAGCAACCCTGTTTGAACAAAATGAGTGTTGGATATTCCATGAGATTGCCAGTGCCTGACCTTCAGTTGGGGAATATCCCTGTTCTGCACTGTTTGTGAATCTTGATCCTGTCAAAATAACCTTCCAACCATTTTTGCAGCACATTGGGGCCTTGCTATCGTCACAGGAACAATGCTGCTGCAGGAGGAGGTATCCGATGCTAGTGCGGCTCCAGTCAGTTTGCAAGAATGTGTTTTTGTTGGCATCAAACAAAGAAACACCTGATCTCATGCAATCAACAATAACTTTCTTGGATTGGTAGAAAAGTCTGTCAAGATTGTCGTCCCAGAAAAACTTTTTGTTCGGTTTTATCAAGTCCCTGAATGGTTCCATGATAGAGCTGATGGCATATGCCCAGGAGATTTGGTTTACTAAGCCAAACCATGATCGTGCATCAGTGATGTTAGTTGGTGTCGGAAAGTTCTCAATAGCTGATATTATCTTTGGGGATGGCTGTACACCTGTTGGTGTGATCACAAGGCAACCAAACTCAACGGTCTTCTTGCCAAATTGAAATTTATCGATATTAGCCACGATACCATTGGCAAGAATGGTGCGGAAGTCCCACACATGATAGAAATGTGTCTCGATAGTCATCATACAACAGCGTGTCATCTACAACTTTCACTTTTCGCTCAACGCAATCGATCACCTTGTCAAATCGATGCGTGTATGCATCACCAGATGCCTTGAATCCCTGTGGCAGTCACAGATAACGATACTGGCCCCATTCTGTAATGAAGGTCGTGAGATGCCGAGAGTCTTCATGTAGCGGGATGCCATGATAGCCATCAGTAGCATCGATGACAGATTTGTATGTGTTCGGTGGGATTTGAGCAGAGAGCTGGAACGGTGGTTGAACATGATGAGTTTCCCTGATAATAAAATGAATTCAAACGTTGTAGGTCGACAGTTCGGCGTGGGCTACCATTCTTTTTGGTTGTAACGACCATAGGAGCACACCATGTGACCGGTGTGCCAATGGGAACAGGTGTGACAATACCTCTTGATACATCCCTGTCCAAGTTCTGCTTTACTGCAGCCTTCCAATGGTGTGGCACTGGGATTGGCGGGTGTTGCATGTATGGTTTCACATCTGCTGTGAGATGGATCTTTGCAGGCGTGGTATTCATCTTTGGGAAAAAGCCTGAGTTGTTGAAAGTGCTCAAGTGGAATGCATCTCTGATGAACGATGCCAACTTCGGAATATTTTCTGGAACGGGGTTGAAGGGCATTTTGCAAGGCTTTGGAGGAGGATCATCTCTGGGTAGATTGACGGTGGAGATGGATTCTGACTGTGTGGTTGTCATTGTGAATGGGAATGTGTGTGGTAAAATTTTGGTATCAATACAACCTGTTCGACTGAAATACAACCTGTCCACTTTGTCACAAATGTATACTGGCTGTGTCGTAGAATGGCCACTGATGTTAAAGGAAATAGGAATCTATCTGATGCATGAGAGGGTGGATCCACCAACAGTAATGATCTTTTTGTTACATGGATGCAACAGGGATCCCTCTATGCTGAGAAGCTCCAGAAGTTTCCTGTTACTAATGCATATGGAGCCCCCGCTGTTGGAAAAATGTTAATCACAGTGTGGTGGTGGGCCGCCAATGGATGACACAGTGGCTGGAATCTCCTGGATATTATGGTTCGCTGACTGGAAACAGTCCTGATCTCTGTCATATTGAACATGGGCGACAAGATTGACACCGGAAATTCTAGCACTTGCTCGGCAGACAGGTAAAATGGTTTGGGCGCCTACACCCACTGCAGGTTTGTCTCCATGTAGGGCACAGTGTCGATCTTTGATACAATGTATGTTGTAAGCTGCCACAACCATTGCATGGACTGTTTGGTTGTCGAGAGGAGCGAGAGCTTGCAGCTGTCAGCATGTAGGTTGAATTGGTCGACCGACGGATAGATCTCTGCTGATTTTTGTACCCTGATATATGGGCGGCATGAATTTCACTGGAATTGTGAAGTTTGGCCTGGTCATGAACTGCCGATTCAAAGACCTTGGCATGGTTGATGACGGAGTCAAGGCTCGATAGTTGGGTGGTCTTAGCTAGGATATCAGTCTGAAGTGATTCATTGAACAGTCCATTGATGAATTGTTCCTTGATATTGTCATGATTGCAGTGTGAGCAACTGTATGCACATTCCACGACAGCAGTGCGTAAGCATATCTCATATTCCTGAATGGACTCGTGTTTGTATTGCTGGAGGGAACAAAACGCAAGTTGATTGGCAAACGGGTTGGAACTCTTTGTGACAAGTGACTCAATTATGTCCAGGAGTTCATCTTCCAGTTACTCGAGAAACTGTGGAATAGTGTTTACGATGCTATTCTGGACAGTTACTGCAGCAGTTGTATAGATGAGGGATAATGTTCATCTTGGAAAGTCCCGTAATCTTTTTGTAAATTGTTGAATTGTGTAGTGGACTTTCGGTCAGCGTTCAAGTTGTGGATAACTTGACAAAGACTAAAGTTAATATTTATTTTATTTGATAAAATAAAATTACACAAATAAAAATGTGGCACAAGGCCGAAAAAGGGGGGTGGGGGTTAATGTTGACCTAACTAACATAACGTTAACTTAACTAGACTCTTTCACCAAAATACCAGAATCACTCTGTGGACATCCTACTTAAAACCCGAAAGTTACAAATATATATACATGATGTGGGGGGGGGGGTTGGGGATAAAAATCTTATTTACAAAATTGGATGAAAAATATACAATGCTAAAAGGTGGTTAGTAAAAAGAACCCCCTCACTACTAATTGTGGCGGATAAAAAGTTTTGCCAGTCGAAAAGATGTAGGTCCCACGAAAACTGACTTTATACAAACACAACAAAAATGGCCCACATCTCTGGCAAAACAGTTTATCCGTCACCTAAGGGGCCGGGATTGGGGGTTATCGAACCAAAAGTGGGAGGAAAAAAAAAAAAAAAAAAAAAAAAAGGGACGCTGGGACAGGGAAAACCAAAAAAAAGGGGATTGGGGCGATGATAGCATGCATACTCTAGCTAAGTTAAAAATCGAACAAAAATGCCTAACTAGCCTACTCTAGGAGGTCCAATGCATGTCTGTTTGATCAAGTCACCCAAAATCCTTAAAAAAACCTAAGCCACTCAAAAAAGAAATTCAAGATTAGCTCCATTCACTTTACACAATCGCGAAACTTTCACCCACCTGTCGTTGAAATTCACAGGAGTGAGTTTCACCTTCTCCAGCTTAATTCGCATTTTCAATCGATATTTGAAAATGAGGACAAGCTGGGGAGCAGTGAAGGTCTCACCTCCGTAAACCTCCTTCTGTCGCGTCGTCCAAATCACGCCTCTCATAACTGCTAGTAAACACAGAAAAACATAGCGTTCTTCTTTCTTCATGGTCGGTGCCCAGTTGCAGCACGGGGAAACCGACTCCAGCACAAAAAACCGCTCGCTCAGCATGCGAACCGTGAAGCCTTCAACTAACTCACACAACGGTCGAACAATGGCGCAGTGGAAGAAAGCATGATCAAGGTCTTCCTCCCATTCTCCGCATCGGACACAATTGGGTGTCTCCGTAAAACCCGCTGCGTAAAGTCTTTTGCCGACCCAGAGGGCATTTCGTATTACCAGCCAGGTGAGTGATGCCTCGTAATTATCGAAGCAGCTCGACCCAGGCGCCCAAGGCCATATTAAGCGGCGCTCCTCCTTCGTAAAACCGAACTCCTCAATCTTTTCGTCTCGAACGGATCCCCTCACTAAGGCCCGATATAGCGCCTTGCGAGACAACAGCTGGGTGTCAGAGAGGCTTTCTTGGACCCGTAGAAGAAATCTCAAGGCCTGCCGACACTCGCGATAGAAAGGGCACTCGTTTCGGAACAACTTGTGTGCCTCCCCTCCAGCCGAATGCACACTCTCCAAAGCCTGAAAGGCTTTCTTAGTGTCTTCTATCCAGAAGACACCGTTTCCCTCACTTGGTGTACACATTCGATCCAGGTATATCAGCCTAAGAGTGTGTCTACGTATTTGCACACTAGGCATACCCAGACCGCCTTCAGACGGATGCAGGTAACAGACCTCCCGAGTAACCATGGCTTGCTTTCCGCGCCATAAGAATGCAAAAAGAGCACGCACCAGATCAACTAGTGTGGTCTCCGGGAGTGGAAGTACTGATAGACGGTAAAGGATCAGGGGGTAGGTATGAGAATTGCATACCTCCGCCCGACCCTTCAAAGACAGATTTCTCAAGGCCCACAAATGAGATGCGACCTTGACCGCTTCCAATACCTCCGACCAATTTTTCTCCAGCTGGAGACCGGGGCCAAACCAGACGCCGAGTAGCTTGCATGGCCCATCAGTCCAACCAAAGGGTCCCTGAAGGGGCATACCCCTCCAGGCATCGATACGTAAGCCAATAGACTTAACGTAGTTAATTATGGCCCCTGTGACCTTGGCATACCGACTTGTTTCTATGTCAACGACTCTAATCTCGGCACTGCTCGTTACAAGCACAGTCACGTCGTCAGCATAGGCGGTATACTTTACCGGGGTAGAGCCACCTGGCAAAGTAATCCCGCGAAGGACCGGATTCACCCGAAGCTGGCGCAAATATGGCTCAAGCGCCAGCACATATAACATTGGGGATAACGGACAACCTTGACGGATCGATCTTGTTAACATGAAGGGTTTCGACCTCACCCCATTCACTTCTACCATAGCACCAGGGTTGGCATACAAGAGGCAAATCCAAGAGCGAAACTGGGGACCAAACCCAGCCGAGCGAAGAACAGCCTCTAGGTAACGATGGTCTACTCTGTCGAATGCTTTGGACTGATCTAAGTTGATCAGCGCGGCTTCAGTGTCGACTTTTTCTACGATCAAGCGTATCGTGTGCAAATTGTCTTGAATCGTCCGGCCCTTAACAGAACAAGTCTGTTCGGGACTTATTAGACGGTGTAAGACAATCTGCAGACGATTTGCTAAGATCTTGGCCAAAATCTTTAACTCTGTGTTTAACATCGTTAAGGGCCGGAAATTACCTATCCCATCCCCTCCATTTTTATCTTTGCGTAACAATTTAATGATCCCCCTGGTAAAGTACTGAGGTATGCACCCGTTCCTAAACCAGGAGTTAAAAAGTACGGTCAGCAAAGGGATAAAAATGGGCGACAGCCTCAAATACACCTCGTAGGGCAGACCATCTATCCCAGGGGTCCTGTCTAGCCCGACCTGTTTCAAGGCCTCAATGACTTCTTCCTCTTTTATGCTACCTTCACACCTAGCTGCTTCGGTCGCCTCCAGGCGAGAAAAGTCGGCTAAATAGGTGTCAAACTGTTCAATAGTCAGACCGGGCTCCTTGGTAAAAAGTTCCTGAAAATGAGTCCGAAAACCCTCCAAGATTCCGTCGTTTGAAGTTACGGTTCGTCCGTCCGGCAATGTGACACTGGCGATGTGTCGATCTGCAGAACGTCGAAACTCCTCCGCACGCAATGACGCGGCCATGTTTGTTGCCTCGTTTGGCGCTCTTTTTAATCTAGCCCTAACTAATACTCCCTGGTCCTCCCTGTTATCCAAGGAGTCCAGTTCAGCCTTAACTACAGTATAGCTAGCACTATCCCCCTCCTCCACCGCCCTTTCTAATCTATCTTCTAGCGCCGCTTTCGCTGCTCTAGAACTACGTTTGAGCCGGCGACTAAAATCAGCAGCGAAGGACCTAATGACTTTTTTAAGGTTGCCCCACCACTTATTCCCGATGATAGCCCCCGTCAATTCCCTCTGTATTGTTAGTAGAAGCTGTTCCCGGAAGTCCTTCACATCGAACAACGACGTGTTGAACTTCCAGTAACTAGCCATCCTAGGTTTAACACTATCTAAGTTTACTCGAACCCGGACAAGCCTGTGGTCCGAATAAACTATACTATGAAAACTTGGACAGTCTAAAAGCCCTAAGTCGACTCTCCTAACTAAGAACCGATCGACTCGAAAGTTGCACCGAATCGGAGCCGCGTCTACCTGTCCAAGTCCATGCTAAATCCCCGGGTTTTTCGTTCCGAAATTTATCGACAAGATCAAACTTGTCGACAAAGTCTCGAAACGCTTTAGCATCCCGGTTCTGATTAGTATCCCTTCTGGTATTAACCCCGCGATCTAACTCGGGATCCAGGACCGCGTTCCAGTCTCCCGCTAAAACTAACCGTCGAGACGAATTCATGAAAGGCTCGATTCGCCGAAAAAAGGAAACTAGCTCAGCATGGTTATTGGGCGCATAAACCCCAATAAAACGAAATGCCACATCCTTTACGGCAACATCTAGAACGAGCAATCTTCCCTCTGGATCTGCATAAATAGGGTCACACGACGCATCAAGAGTGCGCTTAACTAGCCAGGTAACCCCCCTTGCATGGGTATCATAATGTGCTGAATAGAGCTGAAAGTCTCTAAGGAGCACACCCTGATAATCACTAGGAATGAAGTGAGTTTCCTGTATACAACAAATATCCACACCAAGGCGTTGAAGGTCGCGTGCAACTCGAAGTTTACGAGAGGCGTCCCTCAACCCTCGGACATTTAAACTAGCTAATCTTAAGGAAGCCATCTTGAGTTACTTAGGGTTGAGAAACCTAATCAAACATAGACGGTGTCAAGACACCGACAGCTGTCCCCAATGATCCAGTGGTCATCTCAGTGGTGATAGACCCGTCAGGGGACAGACCGCCGATGTCTAGGGGGAAGGTTAGTTTAACTGCCCTATAAAGTGAAGGATGGAGTTTGATGGGGACCCGTCCAACACATCGTTTTCTAATTTCGATTAAATCGTTGTCGTTGAAATAGGCTGCTGGAGGATAAAGGTTGAAAGCAGAGTTTGCTTCCTCCAGCATAGTCCATAGTCCTTTGGCCTCCTCGCGTTTCCTGACAACTGTTAGTATATGGTTTGTTTTAAAATTTTCAGGGTTAGTAATGTCTTTTTTTTGGTATGATTTGAAAGCGAGGAGGTTTCTGTATTCTTTCCTGCTATGGGACTTCATTATGTTCTCTACTTCCGCCGTGATCTTGCACACGTCCTTCCCATTAAAGAAGGGTTGTTTTTTTTTCCTTGATTCAGTCTCTACAGAGGGGCTTCTATGTCTTTTCTTATCTGAGGGGGGGAGGAGGGGGCATGTCTGTTTTCATTGGAGAAGGGGGAGGGGTGTTCTTGGGCGTGTTGTTTGGCGAGCAGAATGGTGACGGTTTGGGGGTCTTTTTGGAGGGAGAACCTAGAGATGTCATTTTGGTGTCTCTATGGGGCAGAGAAGCTTTAGTAAGGGGGGGGGGCTTTGCGAGGGATTTGCTTTTCTTTTGAGGTCGGTTTTTCAGGGAAAAGGGATTCAGGGAACTCTTTATCCTCAGATTTTCTCCTTTTCTCATCAAGAGTCTCTTTTAGTTTAAGTAGGGTTTTGAATTTATTGCCCCCTGGGTCCTTACTTGTTCTAATTTCAATTTTCTCTTCTTTAGAGAGGGACTTAGCATAAGTCTTGGGTGGGGATTTTTTTGAAAGAGGGATGAGTGTCCAGTTGTCCTTTTTGGGGGATTGTTGCTCTGAATTAAAAGTTTTTTCAAACTCCTCAGGTGTGATTTCTTTTTTCTCTTCTGCTGGTGTCTGGGAATTGTCCTTAGGTTCTACATAACCTATTTTCCGGTCATTTGTAAGGATAATTTTTACAGCTGGCTTCCTTTTGGGGCATGTGTAAGTGAGATGGCCGACTTCCCCACATATCGAACATGCTGGTCTTCTGCCTGCGACCACGATTGGCAGCTTCTCTACACCAGCCTCCAGGTAGTATGGTATACGTAAAAATGCTTCCGCGTTAAGCAGAATGTCAAAGGTCCATACTCCATTATAATGGTCCTCCTCTATTCCGGTTATGTCCCCAAACTTAAGTAAGAAAGCGGCTAGGTATTCCCCGGGGACAGCACCTGGAACTTCAAAAATGGACACTGTAGTTCTTCGCCTTCCTAAATATTCCATCCTCAGAACGTACTCATTGGTAATGATTTCTTTTTTTGTCATAGCTATGCATTCGTCTTCCGTCTTAAAAAGAGCTGCCCATGTGTTGTATCCTTTACATTTTGTAATTCGCTCAGCTCTTAAACCTGCTGATGCAATTAATTTGGTGACAACGTCTTTCGTTGATCTTATTAATTTTTTTGTTTTGCGGTCTATTACAAATAGAGAAATAGTCCTCTTAGCAAACTCCTGTAACCGCGGTTGTTCCAACTTAATACCAGTTTCTGTTGTAAATTCAACACATTTCTTTGCGTCTTCGACAAATTTTACCACGTCAATTTTTACTTTTGGTGGTTTTGTCCATCCACCTGATGCCTCATCTTCCTTCACCTCAACCGTCTGCACACAGCTGGCAGATGCCATGGCCGGCGTATAACAAGAGGAGAGAAAGATAACAGTCCAGAAAAAAAAAAAAAAAAAAAAAAAGAGTCCGGTAATTGAAAAAGTGGTGCCGGGGGAAGAAGAAGATAAGCAATAACAAATTTAACAAGGTGATAACAAAATATTAACAATATAACGCGCAGAACAACAATATACGAACCAACAAATTTTTAACCATGCAACTCGAACGATGAAGACGTAGTCAGACGAAGAGTAAAGTTAATATTTATTTTATTGTATAAAATAAAATTACACAAATAAAAATGTGGCACAAGGCCGAAAAAGGGGATGGGGGTTAATGTTGACCTAACTAACATAACGTTAACTTAACTAGACTCTTTCACCAAAATACCAGAATCACTCTGTGGACATCCTACTTAAACCCCGAAAGTTACAAATATATATACATGATGTGGGGGGGTTGGGGATAAAAATCTTATTTACAAAATTGGATGAAAAATATACAATGCTAAAAGGTGGTTAGTAAAAAGAACCCCCTCACTACTGATTGTGGCGGATAAAAAGTTTTGCCAGTCGAAAGGATGTGGGTCCCACGAAAACTGACTTTATTCAAACACAACAAAAATGGCCCACATCTCTGGCAAAACAGTTTATCCATCACCTAAGGGGCCGGGATTGGGGGTTATCGAACCAAAACTGGGGGAAAAAAAAAAAAAAAAAAAAAAAAAAAGGGGGGACGCTGGGACAGGGAAAACCAAAAAAGGGGATTGGGGCGATGATAGCATGCATACTCTAGCTAAGTTAAAAATCGAACAAAAATGCCTAACTTGCCTACTCTAGGAGGTCCGATGCATGTCTATGTTTGATCAAGTCACCCAAAATCCTTAAAAAAACCTAAGCCACTCAAAAAGGAAATTCAAGATTAGCTCCATTCACTTTACACAGTCGCGAAACTTTCACCCACCTGTCGTTGAAATTCACAGAAGTGAGTTTCACCTTCTCCAGCTTAATTCGCATTTTCAATCGATATTTGAAAATGAGGACAAGCTGGGGAGCAGTGAAGGTCTCACCTCCGTAAACCTCCTTCTGTCGCGTCGTCCAAATCACGCCTCTCATAACTGCTAGTAAACACAGAAAAACATAGCGTTCTTCTTTCTTCATGGTCGGTGTCCAGTTGCAGCACGGGGAAACCGACTCCAGCACAAAAAACCGCTCGCTCAGCATGCGAACCGTGAAGCCTTCAACTAACTCACACAACGGTCGAACAATGGCGCAGTGGAAGAAAGCATGATCAAGGTCTTCCTCCCATTCTCCGCATCGGACACAATTGGGTGTCTCCGTAAAACCCGCTGCATAAAGTCTTTTGCCGACCCAGAGGGCATTTCGTATTACCAGCCAGGTGAGTGATGCCTCGTAATTATCGAAGCAGCTCGACCCAGGCGCCCAAGGCCATATTAAGCGGCGCTCCTCCTTCGTAAAACCGAACTCCTCAATCTTTTCGTCTCGAACGGATCCCCTCACTAAGGCCCGATATAGCGCCTTGCGAGACAACAGCTGGGTGTCAGAGAGGCTTTCTTGGACCCGTAGAAGAAATCTCAAGGCCTGCCGACACTCGCGATAGAAAGGGCACTCGTTTCGGAACAACTTGTGTGCCTCTCCTCTAGCCGAATGCACACTCTCCAAAGCCGGAAAGGCTTTCTTAGTGTCTTCTATCCAGAAGACACCGTTTCCCTCACTTGGTGTACACATTCGATCCAGGTATATCAGCCTAAGAGTGTGTCTACGTATTTGCACACTAGGCATACCCAGACCGCCTTCAGACGGATGCAGGTAACAGACCTCCCGAGTAACCATGGCTTGCTTTCCGCGCCATAAGAATGCAAAAAGAGCACGCACCAGATCAACTAGTGTGGTCTCCGGGAGTGGAAGTACTGATAGACGGTAAAGGATCAGGGGGTAGATATGAGAATTGCATACCTACGCCCGACCCTTCAAAGACAGATTTCTCAAGGCCCACAAATGAGATGCGACCTTGACCGCTTCCAATACCTCCGACCAATTTTTCTCCAGCTGGAGACCGGGGCCAAACCAGACGCCGAGTAGCTTGCATGGCCCATCAGTCCAACCAAAGGGTCCCTGAAGGGGCATACCCCTCCAGGCACCGATACGTAAGCCAATAGACTTAACGTAGTTAATTATGGCCCCTGTGACCTTGGCATACCGACTTGTTTCTATGTCAACGACTCTAATCTCGGCACTGCTCGTTACAAGCACAGTCACGTCGTCAGCATAGGCGGTATACTTTACCGGGGTAGAGCCACCTGGCAAAGTAATCCCGCGAAGGACCGGATTCACCCGAAGCTGGCGCAAATATGGCTCAAGCGCCAGCACATATAACATTGGGGATAACGGACAACCTTGACGGATCGATCTTGTTAACATGAAGGGTTTCGACCTCACCCCATTCACTTCTACCATAGCACCAGGGTTGGCATACAAGAGGCAAATCCAAGAGCGAAACTGGGGACCAAACCCAGCCGAGCGAAGAACAGCCTCTAGGTAACGATGGTCTACTCTGTCGAATGCTTTGGACTGATCTAAGTGTATCAGCGCGGCTTCTGTGTCGACTTTTTCTACGATCAAGCGTATCGTGTGCAAATTGTCTTGAATCGTCCGGCCCTTAACAGAACAAGTCTGTTCGGGACTTATTAGACGGTGTAAGACAATCTGCAGACGATTTGCTAAGATCTTGGCCAAAATCTTTAACACTGTGTTTAACATCGTTAAGGGCCGGAAATTACCTATCCCATCCCCTCCATTTTTATCTTTGCGTAACAATTTAATGATCCCCCTTGTAAAGTACTGAGGTATGCACCCGTTCCTAAACCAGGAGTTAAAAAGTACGGTCAGCAAAGGGATAAAAATGGGCGACAGCCTCAAATACACCTCGTAGGGCAGACCATCTATCCCAGGGGTCCTGTCTAGCCCGACCTGTTTCAAGGCCTCAATGACTTCTTCCTCTTTTATGCTACCTTCACACCTAGCTGCTTCGGTCGCCTCCAGGCGAGAAAAGTCGGCTAAATAGGTGTCAAACTGTTCAATAGTCAGACCGGGCTCCTTGGTAAAAAGTTCCTGAAAATGAGTCCGAAAACCCTCCAAGATTCCGTCGTTTGAAGTTACGGTTCGTCCGTCCGGCAATGTGACACTGGCGATGTGTCGATCTGCAGAACGTCGAAACTCCTCCGCACGCAATGACGCGGCCATGTTTGTTGCCTCGTTTGGCGCTCTTTTTAATCTAGCCCTAACTAATACTCCCTGGTCCTCCCTGTTATCCAAGGAGTCCAGTTCAGCCTTAACTACAGTATAGCTAGCACTATCCCCCTCCTCCACCGCCCTTTCTAATCTATCTTCTAGCGCCGCTTTCGCTGCTCTAGAACTACGTTTGAGCCGGCGACTAAAATCAGCAGCGAAGGACCTAATGACTTTTTTAAGGTTGCCCCACCACTTATTCCCGATGATAGCCCCCGTCAATTCCCTCTGTATTGTTAGTAGAAGCTGTTCCCGGAAGTCCTTCACATCGAACAACGACGTGTTGAACTTCCAGTAACTAGCCATCCTAGGTTTAACACTATCTAAGTTTACTCGAACCCGGACAAGCCTGTGGTCCGAATAAACTATACTATGAAAACTTGGACAGTCTAAAAGCCCTAAGTCGACTCTCCTAACTAAGAACCGATCGATGTAACTCGAAAGTTGCACCGAATCGGAGCCGCGTCTACCTGTCCAAGTCCATGCTAAATCCCCGGGTTTTCGTTCCGAAATTTATCGACAAGATCAAACTTGTCGACAAAGTCTCAAAATGCTTTAGCATCCCGGTTCTGATTAGTATCCCTTCTGGTATTAACCCCGCGATCTAACTCGGGATCCAGGACCGCGTTCCAGTCTCCCGCTAAAACTAACCGTCGAGACGAATTCATGAAAGGCTCGATTCGCCGAAAAAAGGAAACTAGCTCAGCATGGTTATTGGGCGCATAAACCCCAATAAAACGAAATGCCACATCCTTTACGGCAACATCTAGAACGAGCAATCTTCCCTCTGGATCTGTATAAATAGGGTCACACGACGCATCAAGAGTGCGCTTAACTAGCCAGGTAACCCCCCTTGCATGGGTATCATAATGTGCTGAATAGAGCTGAAAGTCTCTAAGGAGCACACCCTGATAATCACTAGGAATGAAGTGAGTTTCCTGTATACAACAAATATCCACACCAAGGCGTTGAAGGTCACGTGCAACTCGAAGTTTACGAGAGGCGTCCCTCAACCCTCGGACATTTAAACTAGCTAATCTTAAGGAAGCCATCTTGAGTTACTTAGGGTTGAGAAACCTAATCAAACATAGACGGTGTCAAGACACCGACAGCTGTCCCCAATGATCCCGTGGTCATCTCAGTGGTGATAGACCCGTCAGGGGACAGACCGCCGATGTCTAGGGGGAAGGTTAGTTTAACTGCCCTATAAAGTGAAGGATGGAGTTTGATGGGGACCCGTCCAACACATCGTTTTCTAATTTCGATTAAATCGTTGTCGTTAAAATAGGCTGCTGGAGGATAAAGGTTGAAACAGAGTTTGCTTCCTCCAGCATAGTCCATAGTCCTTTGGCCTCCTCGCGTTTCCTGACAACTGTTAGTATATGGTTTGTTTTAAAATTTTCAGGGTTAGTAATGTCTTTTTTTTGGTATGATTTGAAAGCGAGGAGGTTTCTGTATTCTTTCCTGTTATGGGACTTCATTATGTTCTCTACTTCCGCCGTGATCTTGCACACATCCTTCCCATTAAAGAAGGGTTGTTTTTTTTTCCTTGATTCAGTCTCTACAGAGGGGCTTCTATGTCTTTTCTTATCTGAGGGGGGAGGAGGGGGCATGTCTGTTTTCATTGGAGAAGGGGGAGGGGTGTTCTTGGGCGTGTTGTTTGGCGAGCAGAATGGTGACGGTTTGGGGGTCTTTTTGGAGGGAGAACCTAGAGATGTCATTTTGGTGTCTCTATGGGGCAGAGAAGCTTTAGTAAGGGGGGGGGGCTTTGCGAGGGATTTGCTTTTCTTTTGAGGTCGGTTTTTCAGGGAAAAGGGATTCAGGGAACTCTTTCTCCTCAGATTTTCTCCTTTTCTCATCAAGAGTCTCTTTTAGTTTAAGTAGGGTTTTGAATTTATTGCCCCCTGGGTCCTTACTTGTTCTAATTTCAATTTTCTCTTCTTTAGAGAGGGACTTAGCATAAGTCTTGGGTGGGGATTTTTTTGAAAGAGGGATGAGTGTCCAGTTGTCCTTCTTTTTGGGGGATTGTTGCTCTGAATTAAAAGTCTTTTCAAACTCCTCAGGTGTGATTTCGTTTTTCTCTTCTGCTGGTGTCTGGGAATTGTCCTTAGGTTCTACATAACCTATTTTCCGTTCATTTGTAGGGATAACTTTTACGGCTGGCTTCCTTTTGGGGCATGTGTAAGTGAGATGGCCGACTTCCCCACATATCCAACATGCTGGTCTTCTGCCTGCGACCACGATTGGCAGCTTCTCTACTCCAGCCTCCAGGTAGTAAGGTATACGTAAAAATGCTTCTGCATTAAGCAGAATGTCAAAAGTCCATACTCCATTATAATGGTCTTCTTCTATTCCGGTTATGTCCCCAAACTTAAGTAAGAAAGCGGCTAGGTATTCCCCGGGGACAGCACCAGGAACTTCAAAAATGGACACTGTAGTTCTTCGCCTTCCTAAGTATTCCATCCTCAGAACGTACTCGTTGGTAATAATTTCTTTTTTTGTCATAGCTATGCATTCGTCTTCCGTCTTAAAAAGAGCTGCCCATGTGTTATATCCTTTACATTTTGTAATCCGCTCAGCTCTTAAACCTGCTGATGAAATTAATTTGGTGACAACATCTTTCGTTGATCTAATTAATTTTTTGGTTTTGCGGTCTATTACAAATAGAGAAATAGTCCTCTTAGCAAACTCCTGTAACCGCGGTTGTTCCAACTTAATACCCGTTTCTGTTGTAAATTCAACACATTTCTTTGCGTCTTCGACAAATTTAACTACATCAATTTTTACTTTTGGTGGTTTTGTCCATCCACCTAATGCCTCATCTTCCTTCACCTCAACCGTCGGCACACAGCTGGCAGCTGCCATGGCCGGCGTATAACAAGAGGAGAGAAAGATAACAGTCCAAAAAACAAAGAAAAAAAAAAGAAAAAAAAAAAAGAATCCGGTAATTGAAAAAGTGGTGCCGGGGGAAGAAGAAGATAAGCAATAACAAATTTAACAAGGTGATAACAAAATAGTAACAATATAACGTGCAGAATAACAATATACGAACCAACAAATTTTGAGCGATAAAGACGTAGTCAGACGAAGGGTAAAGTTAATATTTATTTTATTGTATAAAATAAAATTACACAAATAAAAATGTGGCACAAGGCCGAAAAAGGGGATGGGGGTTAATGTTGACCTAACTAACATAACGTTTACTTAACTAGACTCTTTCACCAAAATACCAGAATCACTCTGTGGACATCCTACTTAAAACCCGAAAGTTACAAATATATATACATGATGTGGGGGGGGTTGGGGATAAAAATCTTATTTACAAAATTGGATGAAAAATATACAATGCTAAAAGGTGGTTAGTAAAAAGAACCCCCTCACTACTGATTGTGGCGGATAAAAAGTTTTGCCAGTCGAAAAGATGTGGGTCCCACAGAAAACTGACTTTATTCAAACACAACAAAAATGGCCCACATCTCTGGCAAAACAGTTTATCCATCACCTAAGGGGCCGGGATTGGGGGTTATCGAACCAAAAGTGGGGAAAAAAAAAAAAAAAAAAAAAAGGGGGGACGCTGGGACAGGGAAAACCAAAAAAGGGGATTGGGGCGATGATAGCATGCATACTCTAGCTAAGTTAAAAATCGAACAAAAATGCCTAACTAGCCTACTCTAGGAGGTCCGATGCATGTCTATGTTTGATCAAGTCACCCAAAATCCTTAAAAAAAACCTAAGCCACTCAAAAAAGAAATTCAAGATTAGCTCCATTCATTTTACACAATCGCGAAACTTTCACCCACCTGTCGTTGAAATTCACAGAAGTGAGTTTCACCTTCTCCAGCTTAATTCGCATTTTCAATCGATATTTGAAAATGAGGACAAGCTGGGGAGCAGTGAAGGTCTCACCTCCGTAAACCTCCTTCTGTCGCGTCGTCCAAATCACGCCTCTCATAACTGCTAGTAAACACAGAAAAACATAGCGTTCTTCTTTCTTCATGGTCGGTGCCCAGTTGCAGCACGGGGAAACCGACTCCAGCACAAAAAACCGCTCGCTCAGCATGCGAACCGTGAAGCCTTCAACTAACTCACACAACGGTCGAACAATGGCGCAGTGGAAGAAAGCATGATCAAGGTCTTCCTCCCATTCTCCGCATCGGACACAATTGGGTGTCTCCGTAAAACCCGCTGCGTAAAGTCTTTTGCCGACCCAGAGGGCATTTCGTATTACCAGCCAGGTGAGTGATGCCTCGTAATTATCGAAGCAGCTCGACCCAGGCGCCCAAGGCCATATTAAGCGGCGCTCCTCCTTCGTAAAACCGAACTCCTCAATCTTTTCGTCTCGAACGGATCCCCTCACTAAGGCCCGATATAGCGCCTTGCGAGACAACAGCTGGGTGTCAGAGAGGCTTTCTTGGACCCGTAGAAGAAATCTCAAGGCCTGCCGACACTCGCGATAGAAAGGGCACTCGTTTCGGAACAACTTGTGTGCCTCTCCTCTGGCCGAATGCACACTCTCCAAAGCCGGAAAGGCTTTCTTAGTGTCTTCTATCCAGAAGACACCGTTTCCCTCACTTGGTGTACACATTCGATCCAGGTATATCAGCCTAAGAGTGTGTCTACGTATTAGCACACTAGGCATACCCAGACCGCCTTCAGACGGATGCAGGTAACAGACCTCCCGAGTAACCATGGCTTGCTTTCCGCGCCATAAGAATGCAAAAAGAGCACGCACCAGATCAACTAGTGTGGTTTCCGGGAGTGGAAGTACTGATAGACGGTAAAGGATCAGGGGGTAGATATGAGAATTGCATACCTCCGCCCGACCCTTCAAAGACAGATTTCTCAAGGCCCACAAATGAGATGCGACCTTGACCGCTTCCAATACCTCCGACCAATTTTTCTCCAGCTGGAGACCGGGGCCAAACCAGACGCCGAGTAGCTTGCATGGCCCATCAGTCCAACCAAAGGGTCCCTGAAGGGGCATACCCCTCCAGGCACCGATACGTAAGCCAATAGACTTAACGTAGTTAATTATGGCCCCTGTGACCTTGGCATACCGACTTGTTTCTATGTCAACGACTCTAATCTCGGCACTGCTCGTTACAAGCACAGTCACGTCGTCAGCATAGGCGGTATACTTTACCGGGGTAGAGCCACCTGGCAAAGTAATCCCGCGAAGGACCGGATTCACCCGAAGCTGGCGCAAATATGGCTCAAGCGCCAGCACATATAACATTGGGGATAACGGACAACCTTGACGGATCGATCTTGTTAACATGAAGGGTTTCGACCTCACCCCATTCACTTCTACCATAGCACCAGGGTTGGCATACAAGAGGCAAATCCAAGAGCGAAACTGGGGACCAAACCCAGCCGAGCGAAGAACAGCCTCTAGGTAACGATGGTCTACTCTGTCGAATGCTTTGGACTGATCTAAGTGTATCAGCGCGGCTTCTGTGTCGACTTTTTCTACGATCAAGCGTATCGTGTGCAAATTGTCTTGAATCGTCCGACCCTTAACAGAACAAGTCTGTTCGGGACTTATTAGACGGTGTAAGACAATCTGCAGACGATTTGCTAAGATCTTGGCCAAAATCTTTAACTCTGTGTTTAACATCGTTAAGGGCCGGAAATTACCTATCCCATCCCCTCCATTTTTATCTTTGCGTAACAATTTAATGATCCCCCTGGTAAAGTACTGAGGTATGCACCCGTTCCTAAACCAGGAGTTAAAAAGTACGGTCAGCAAAGGGATAAAAATGGGCGACAGCCTCAAATACACCTCGTAGGGCAGACCATCTATCCCAGGGGTCCTGTCTAGCCCGACCTGTTTCAAGGCCTCAATGACTTCTTCCTCTTTTATGCTACCTTCACACCTAGCTGCTTCGGTCGCCTCCAGGCGAGAAAAGTCGGCTAAATAGGTGTCAAACTGTTCAATAGTCAGACCGGGCTCCTTGGTAAAAAGTTCCTGAAAATGAGTCCGAAAACCCTCCAAGATTCCGTCGTTTGAAGTTACGGTTCGTCCGTCCGGCAATGTGACACTGGCGATGTGTCGATCTGCAGAACGTCGAAACTCCTCCGCACGCAATGACGCGGCCATGTTTGTTGCCTCGTTTGGCGCTCTTTTTAATCTAGCCCTAACTAATACTCCCTGGTCCTCCCTGTTATCCAAGGAGTCCAGTTCAGCCTTAACTACAGTATAGCTAGCACTATCCCCCTCCTCCACCGCCCTTTCTAATCTATCTTCTAGCGCCGCTTTCGCTGCTCTAGAACTACGTTTGAGCCGGCGACTAAAATCAGCAGCGAAGGACCTAATGACTTTTTTAAGGTTGCCCCACCACTTATTCCCGATGATAGCCCCCGTCAATTCCCTCTGTATTGTTAGTAGAAGCTGTTCCCGGAAGTCCTTCACATCGAACAACGACGTGTTGAACTTCCAGTAACTAGCCATCCTAGGTTTAACACTATCTAAGTTTACTCGAACCCGGACAAGCCTGTGGTCCGAATAAACTATACTATGAAAACTTGGACAGTCTAAAAGCCCTAAGTCGACTCTCCTAACTAAGAACCGATCGATGTAACTCGAAAGTTGCACCGAATCGGAGCCGCGTCTACCTGTCCAAGTCCATGCTAAATCCCCGGGTTTTTCGTTCCGAAATTTATCAACAAGATCAAACTTGTCGACAAAGTCTCGAAACGCTTTAGCATCCCGGTTCTGATTAGTATCCCTTCTGGTATTAACCCCGCGATCTAATTCGGGATCCAGGACCGCGTTCCAGTCTCCCGCTAAAACTAACCGTCGAGACGAATTCATGAAAGGCTCGATTCGCCGAAAAAAGGAAACTAGCTCAGCATGGTTATTGGGCGCATAAACCCCAATAAAACGAAATGCCACATCCTTTACGGTAACATCTAGAACGAGTAATCTTCCCTCTGGATCTGCATAAATAGGGTCACACGACGCATCAAGAGTGTGCTTAACTAGCCAAGTAACCCCCCTTGCATGGGTATCATAATGTGCTGAATAGAGCTGGAAGTCTCTAAGGAGCACACCCTGATAATCACTAGGAATGAAGTGAGTTTCCTGTATACAACAAATATCCACACCAAGGCGTTGAAGGTCGCGTGCAACTCGAAGTTTACGAGAGGCGTCCCTCAACCCTCGGACATTTAAACTAGCTAATCTTAAGGAAGCCATCTTGAGTTACTTAGGGTTGAGAAACCTAATCAAACATAGACGGTGTCAAGACACCGACAGCTGTCCCCAATGATCCAGTGGTCATCTCAGTGGTGATAGACCCGTCAGGGGACAGACCGCCGATGTCTAGGGGGAAGGTTAGTTTAACTGCCCTATAAAGTGAAGGATGGAGTTTGATGGGGACCCGTCCAACACATCGTTTTCTAATTTCAATTAATTCGGTGTCGTTGAAATAGGCTGCTGGAGGATAAAGGTTGAAAGCAGAGTTTGCTTCCTCCAGCATAGTCCATAGTCCTTTGGCCTCCTCGCGTTTCCTGACAACTGTTAGTATGTGGTTTGTTTTAAAATTTTCAGGGTTAGTAATGTCTTTTTTTTGGTATGATTTGAAAGCGAGGAGGTTTCTGTAATCTTTCCTGCTATGGGACTTCATTATGGTCTCTACTTCTGCCGTTATTTTGCACACATCTTTCCCATTAAAGAAGGGTTGTTGTTTTTTTTTTCTTGATTCAGTCTCTACAGAGGGGCTTCTATGTCTTTTCTTATCTGAGGGGGGAGGAGGGGGCATGTCTGTTTTCATTGGAGAAGGGGGAGGGGTGTTCTTGGGCGTGTTGTTTGGCGAGCAGAATGGTGACGGTTTGGGGGTCTTTTTGGAGGGAGAACCTAGAGATGTCATTTTGGTGTCTCTATGGGGCAGAGGAGCTTTAGTAAGAGGGGGGGCTTTGCGAGGGATTTGCTTTTCTTTTGAGGTCGGTTTTTCAGGGAAAAGGGATTCAGGGAACTCTTTCTCCTCCGATTTTCTCCTTTTCTCATCAAGAGTTTCTTTTAGTTTCAGTAGGGTTTTGAATTTATTGCCCCCTGGGTCTTTACTTGTTCTAATTTCAATTTTCTCTTCTTTAGAGAGGGACTTAGCATAAGTCTTGGGTGGGGATTTTTTTGAAAGAGGGATGAGTGTCCAGTTGTCCTTCTTTTTGGGGGATTGTTGCTCTGAATTAAAAGTTTTTTCAAACTCCTCAGGTGTGATTTCTTTTTTCTCTTCTGCTGGTGTCTGGGAATTGTCCTTAGGTTCTACATAACCTATTTTCCGGTCATTTGTAGGGATAATTTTTACAGCTGGCTTCCTTTTGGGGCATGTGTAAGTGAGATGGCCGACTTCCCCACATATCCAACATGCTGGTCTTCTGCCTGCGACCACGATTGGCAGCTTCTCTACTCCAGCCTCCAGGTAGTAAGGTATACGTAAAAATGCTTCTGCATTAAGCAGAATGTCGAAAGTCCATACACCATTATAATGGTCTTCTTCTATTCCGGTTATGTCCCCAAACTTAAGTAAGAAAGCGGCTAGGTATTCCCCGGGGACAGCACCAGGAACTTCAAAAATGGACACTGTGGTTCTTCGCCTTCCTAAGTATTCCATTCTCAGAACGTACTCGTTGGTAATGATTTCTTTTTTTGTCATTGCTATGCATTCTTCTTCCGTCTTAAAAAGAGCTGCCCATGTGTTATATCCTTTGCATTTTGTAATCCGCTCAGCTCTTAAACCTGCTGATGAAATTAATTTGGTGACAACATCTTTCGTTGATCTAATTAGTTTTTTTGTTTTACGGTCTATTACAAATAGAGAAATAGTCCTCTTAGCAAATTCTTGTAACCGCGGTTGTTCCAACTTTATACCAGTTTCTGTCGTAAATTCCACACATTTCTTTGCGTCTTCGACGAATTTAACGACGTCGATTTTTACTTTTGGTGGTTTTGTCCATCCACCTAATGCCTCATCTTCCTTCACCTCAACCGTCGGCACACAGCTGGCAGTTGCCATGGCCGGCGTATAACAAGAGGAGAGAAAGATAACAGTCCAAAAAAAAAAAAAAAAAATAAAAAAATATAAAAAAAAAAGAATCCGGTAATTGAAAAAGTGGTGCCGGGGGAAGAAGAAGATAAGCAATAACAAATTTAACAAGGTGATAACAAAATAGTAACAATATAACGTGCAGAATAACAATATACGAACCAACAAATTTTGAGCGATAAAGACGTAGTCAGACGAAGAGTAAAGTTAATATTTATTTTATTGTATAAAATAAAATTACACAAATAAAAATGTGGCACAAGGCCGAAAAAGGGGATGGGGGTTAATGTTGACCTAACTAACATAACGTTAACTTAACTAGACTCTTTCACCAAAATACCAGAATCACTCTGTGGACATCCTACTTAAAACCCGAAAGTTACAAATATAAATACATGATGTGGGAGGGTTGGGGATAAAAATCTTATTTACAAAATTGGATGAAAAATATACAATGCTAAAAGGTGGTTAGTAAAAAGAACCCCCTCACTACTAATTGTGGCGGATAAAAAGTTTTGCCAGTCGAAAAGATGTGGGTCCCACGAAAGCTGACTTTATTCAAACACAACAAAAATGGCCCACATCTCTGGCAAAACAGTTTATCCATCACCTAAGGGGCCGGGATTGGGGGTTATCGAACCAAAAGTGGGAAGAAAAAAAAAAAAAAAAAAAAAAAAAAAAAAAAAAAAAGGGGGGGGGACGCTGGGACAGGGAAAACCAAAAAAAGGGGATTGGGGCGATGATAGCATGCATACTCTAGCTAAGTTAAAAATCGAACAAAAATGCATAACTAGCCTACTCTAGGAGGTCCGATGCATGTCTATGTTTGATCAAGTTACCCAAAATCCTTAAAAAACCTAAGCCACTCAAAAAAGAAATTCAAGATTAGCTCCATTCACTTTACACAGTCGCGAAACTTTCACCCACCTGTCGTTGAAATTCACAGAAGTGAGTTTCACCTTCTCCAGCTTAATTCGCATTTTCAATCGATATTTGAAAATGAGGACAAGCTGGGGAGCAGTGAAGGTCTCACCTCCGTAAACCTCCTTCTGTCGCGTCGTCCAAATCACGCCTCTCATAACTGCTAATAAACACAGAAAAACATAGCGTTCTTCTTTCTTCATGGTCGGTGCCCAGTTGCAGCACGGGGAAACCGACTCCAGCACAAAAAACCGCTCGCTCAGCATGCGAACCGTGAAGCCTTCAACTAACTCACACAACGGTCGAACAATGGCGCAGTGGAAGAAAGCATGATCAAGGTCTTCCTCCCATTCTCCGCATCGGACACAATTGGGTGTCTCCGTAAAACCCGCTGCGTAAAGTCTTTTGCCGACCCAGAGGGCATTTCGTATTACCAGCCAGGTGAGTGATGCCTCGTAATTATCGAAGCAGCTCGACCCAGGCGCCCAAGGCCATATTAAGCGGCGCTCCTCCTTCGTAAAACCGAACTCCTCAATCTTTTCGTCTCGAACGGATCCCCTCACTAAGGCCCGATATAGCGCCTTGCGAGACAACAGCTGGGTGTCAGAGAGGCTTTCTTGGACCCGTAGAAGAAATCTCAAGGCCTGCCGACACTCGCGATAGAAAGGGCACTCGTTTCGGAACAACTTGTGTGCCTCTCCTCTAGCCGAATGCACACTCTCCAAAGCCGGAAAGGCTTTCTTAGTGTCTTCTATCCAGAAGACACCGTTTCCCTCACTTGGTGTACACATTCGATCCAGGTATATCAGCCTAAGAGTGTGTCTACGTATTAGCACACTAGGCATACCCAGACCGCCTTCAGACGGATGCAGGTAACAGACCTCCCGAGCAACCATGGCTTGCTTTCCGCGCCATAAGAATGCAAAAAGAGCACGCACCAGATCAACTAGTGTGGTTTCCGGGAGTGGAAGTACTGATAGACGGTAAAGGATCAGGGGGTAGATATGAGAATTGCATACCTCCGCCCGACCCTTCAAAGACAGATTTCTCAAGGCCCACAAATGAGATGCGACCTTGACCGCTTCCAATACCTCCGACCAATTTTTCTCCAGCTGGAGACCGGGGCCAAACCAGACGCCGAGTAGCTTGCATGGCCCATCAGTCCAACCAAAGGGTCCCTGAAGGGGCATACCCCTCCAGGCACCGATACGTAAGCCAATAGACTTAACGTAGTTAATTATGGCCCCTGTGACCTTGGCATACCGACTTGTTTCTATGTCAACGACTCTAATCTCGGCACTGCTCGTTACAAGCACAGTCACGTCGTCAGCATAGGCGGTATACTTTACCGGGGTAGAGCCACCTGGCAAAGTAATCCCGCGAAGGACCGGATTCACCCGAAGCTGGCGCAAATATGGCTCAAGCGCCAGCACATATAACATTGGGGATAACGGACAACCTTGACGGATCGATCTTGTTAACATGAAGGGTTTCGACCTCACCCCATTCACTTCTACCATAGCACCAGGGTTGGCATACAAGAGGCAAATCCAAGAGCGAAACTGGGGACCAAACCCAGCCGAGCGAAGAACAGCCTCTAGGTAACGATGGTCTACTCTGTCGAATGCTTTGGACTGATCTAAGTTGATCAGCGCGGCTTCTGTGTCGACTTTTTCTACGATCAAGCGTATCGTGTGCAAATTGTCTTGAATCGTCCGACCCTTAACAGAACAAGTCTGTTCGGGACTTATTAGACGGTGTAAGACAATCTGCAGACGATTTGCTAAGATCTTGGCCAAAATCTTTAACTCTGTGTTTAACATCGTTAAGGGCCGGAAATTACCTATCCCATCCCCTCCATTTTTATCTTTGCGTAACAATTTAATGATCCCCCTGGTAAAGTACTGAGGTATGCACCCGTTCCTAAACCAGGAGTTAAAAAGTACGGTCAGCAAAGGGATAAAAATGGGCGACAGCCTCAAATACACCTCGTAGGGCAGACCATCTATCCCAGGGGTCCTGTCTAGCCCGACCTGTTTCAAGGCCTCAATGACTTCTTCCTCTTTTATGCTACCTTCACACCTAGCTGCTTCGGTCGCCTCCAGGCGAGAAAAGTCGGCTAAATAGGTGTCAAACTGTTCAATAGTCAGACCGGGCTCCTTGGTAAAAAGTTCCTGAAAATGAGTCCGAAAACCCTCCAAGATTCCGTCGTTTGAAGTTACGGTTCGTCCGTCCGGCAATGTGACACTGGCGATGTGTCGATCTGCAGAACGTCGAAACTCCTCCGCACGCAATGACGCGGCCATGTTTGTTGCCTCGTTTGGCGCTCTTTTTAATCTAGCCCTAACTAATACTCCCTGGTCCTCCCTGTTATCCAAGGAGTCCAGTTCAGCCTTAACTACAGTATAGCTAGCACTATCCCCCTCCTCCACCGCCCTTTCTAATCTATCTTCTAGCGCCGCTTTCGCTGCTCTAGAACTACGTTTGAGCCGGCGACTAAAATCAGCAGCGAAGGACCTAATGACTTTTTTAAGGTTGCCCCACCACTTATTCCCGATGATAGCCCCCGTCAATTCCCTCTGTATTGTTAGTAGAAGCTGTTCCCGGAAGTCCTTCACATCGAACAACGACGTGTTGAACTTCCAGTAACTAGCCATCCTAGGTTTAACACTATCTAAGTTTACTCGAACCCGGACAAGCCTGTGGTCCGAATAAACTATACTATGAAAACTTGGACAGTCTAAAAGCCCTAAGTCGACTCTCCTAACTAAGAACCGATCGATGTAACTCGAAAGTTGCACCGAATCGGAGCCGCGTCTACCTGTCCAAGTCCATGCTAAATCCCCGGGTTTTTCGTTCCGAAATTTATCGACAAGATCAAACTTGTCGACAAAGTCTCGAAACGCTTTAGCATCCCGGTTCTGATTAGTATCCCTTCTGGTATTAACCCCGCGATCTAATTCGGGATCCAGGACCGCGTTCCAGTCTCCCGCTAAAACTAACCGTCGAGACGAATTCATGAAAGGCTCGATTCGCCGAAAAAAGGAAACTAGCTCAGCATGGTTATTGGGCGCATAAACCCCAATAAAACGAAATGCCACATCCTTTACGGTAACATCTAGAACGAGTAATCTTCCCTCTGGATCTGCATAAATAGGGTCACACGACGCATCAAGAGTGCGCTTAACTAGCCAAGTAACCCCCCTTGCATGGGTATCATAATGTGCTGAATAGAGCTGAAAGTCTCTAAGGAGCACACCCTGATAATCACTAGGAATGAAGTGAGTTTCCTGTATACAACAAATATCCACACCAAGGCGTTGAAGGTCGCGTGCAACTCGAAGTTTACGAGAGGCGTCCCTCAACCCTCGGACATTTAAACTAGCTAATCTTAAGGAAGCCATCTTGAGCTACTTAGGGTTGAGAAACCTAATCAAACATAGACGGTGTCAAGACACCGACAGCTGTCCCCAATGATCCAGTGGTCATCTCAGTGGTGATAGACCCGTCAGGGGACAGACCGCCGATGTCTAGGGGGAAGGTTAGTTTAACTGCCCTATAAAGTGAAGGATGGAGTTTGATGGGGACCCGTCCAACACATCGTTTTCTAATTTCAATTAATTCGGTGTCGTTGAAATAGGCTGCTGGAGGATAAAGGTTGAAAGCAGAGTTTGCTTCCTCCAGCATAGTCCATAGTCCTTTGGCCTCCTCGCGTTTCCTGACAACTGTTAGTATGTGGTTTGTTTTAAAATTTTCAGGGTTAGTAATGTCTTTTTTTTGGTATGATTTGAAAGCGAGGAGGTTTCTGTAATCTTTCCTGCTATGGGATTTCATTATGGTCTCTACTTCAGCCGTTATTTTGCACACATCTTTCCCATTAAAGAAGGGTTGTTGTTTTTTTTTCCTTGATTCAGCCTCTACAGAGGGGCTTCTATGTCTTTTCTTATCTGAGGGGGGAGGAGGGGGCATGTCTGTTTTCATTGGAGAAGGGGGAGGGGTGTTCTTGGGCGTGTTGTTTGGCGAGCAGAATGGTGACGGTTTGGGGGTCTTTTTGGAGGGAGAACCTAGAGATGTCATTTTGGTGTCTCTATGGGGCAGAGGAGCTTTAGTAAGAGGGGGGGCTTTGCGAGGGATTTGCTTTTCTTTTGAGGTCGGTTTTTCAGGGAAAAGGGATTCAGGGAACTCTTTCTCCTCAGATTTTCTCCTTTTCTCATCAAGAGTTTCTTTTAGTTTCAGTAGGGTTTTGTATTTATTGCCCCCTGGGTCTTTACTTGTCCTAATTTCAATTTTCTCTTCTTTGGAGAGGGACTTAGCATAAGTCTTGGGTGGGGATTTTTTTGAAAGAGGGATGAGTGTCCAATTGTCCTTCTTTTTGGGGGATTGTTTTTCTGAATTGAAAGTCTTTTCAAATTCCTCAGGTGTTATTTCATTTTTCTCATCTGCTGGTGTCTGGGAATTGTCCTTAGGTTCTACATAACCTATTTTCCGTTCATTTGTAGGGATAACTTTTACGGCTGGCTTCCTTTTGGGGCATGTGTAAGTGAGATGGCTGACTTCCCCACATATCCAACATGCTGGTCTTCTACCTGCGACCACGATTGGCAGCTTCTCTACTCCAGCCTCCAGGTAGTAAGGTATACGTAGAAATGCTTCTGCATTAAGCAGAATGTCGAAAGTCCAAACTCCATTATAGTGGTCCTCTTCTATTCCGGTTATGTCCCCAAACTTAAGTAAAAAAGCGGCTAGGTATTCCCCGGGGACAGCACCAGGAACTTCAAAAATGGACACTGTCGTTCTTCGCCTTCCTAGGTATTCCATTCTCAGAACGTACTCGTTGGTAATGATTTCTTTTTTGGTCATTGCTATGCATTCTTCTTCAGTCTTAAAAAGAGCTGCCCATGTGTTATATCCTTTGCATTTTGTAATCCGCTCAGCTCTTAAACCTGCTGATGAAATTAATTTGGTGACAACATCTTTCGTTGATCTAATTAGTTTTTTGGTTTTGCGGTCTATTACAAATAGAGAAATAGTCCTCTTAGCAAACTCCTGTAACCTCGGTTGTTCCAACTTTATCCCAGTTTCAGTCGTAAATTCCACACATTTCTTTGCGTCTTCGACAAATTTAACGACGTCGATTTTTACTTTTGGTGGTTTTGTCCATCCACCTAATGCCTCATCTTCCTTCACCTCAACCGTCGGCACACAGCTGGCAGTTGCCATGGCCGGCGTATAACAAGAGGAGAGAAAGATAACAGTCCAAAAAAAAAAAAAAAAAATAAAAAAATATAAAAAAAAAAGAATCCGGTAATTGAAAAAGTGGTGCCGGGGGAAGAAGAAGATAAGCAATAACAAATTTAACAAGGTGATAACAAAATAGTAACAATATAACGTGCAGAATAACAATATACGAACCAACAAATTTTGAGCGATAAAGACGTAGTCAGACGAAGAGTAAAGTTAATATTTATTTTATTGTATAAAATAAAATTACACAAATAAAAATGTGGCACAAGGCCGAAAAAGGGGATGGGGGTTAATGTTGACCTAACTAACATAACGTTAACTTAACTAGACTCTTTCACCAAAATACCAGAATCACTCTGTGGACATCCTACTTAAAACCCGAAAGTTACAAATATAAATACATGATGTGGGAGGGTTGGGGATAAAAATCTTATTTACAAAATTGGATGAAAAATATACAATGCTAAAAGGTGGTTAGTAAAAAGAACCCCCTCACTACTAATTGTGGCGGATAAAAAGTTTTGCCAGTCGAAAAGATGTGGGTCCCACGAAAGCTGACTTTATTCAAACACAACAAAAATGGCCCACATCTCTGGCAAAACAGTTTATCCATCACCTAAGGGGCCGGGATTGGGGGTTATCGAACCAAAAGTGGGAAGAAAAAAAAAAAAAAAAAAAAAAAAAAAGGGGGGGGACGCTGGGACAGGGAAAACCAAAAAAAGGGGATTGGGGCGATGATAGCATGCATACTCTAGCTAAGTTAAAAATCGAACAAAAATGCATAACTAGCCTACTCTAGGAGGTCCGATGCATGTCTATGTTTGATCAAGTTACCCAAAATCCTTAAAAAACCTAAGCCACTCAAAAAAGAAATTCAAGATTAGCTCCATTCACTTTACACAGTCGCGAAACTTTCACCCACCTGTCGTTGAAATTCACAGAAGTGAGTTTCACCTTCTCCAGCTTAATTCGCATTTTCAATCGATATTTGAAAATGAGGACAAGCTGGGGAGCAGTGAAGGTCTCACCTCCGTAAACCTCCTTCTGTCGCGTCGTCCAAATCACGCCTCTCATAACTGCTAATAAACACAGAAAAACATAGCGTTCTTCTTTCTTCATGGTCGGTGCCCAGTTGCAGCACGGGGAAACCGACTCCAGCACAAAAAACCGCTCGCTCAGCATGCGAACCGTGAAGCCTTCAACTAACTCACACAACGGTCGAACAATGGCGCAGTGGAAGAAAGCATGATCAAGGTCTTCCTCCCATTCTCCGCATCGGACACAATTGGGTGTCTCCGTAAAACCCGCTGCGTAAAGTCTTTTGCCGACCCAGAGGGCATTTCGTATTACCAGCCAGGTGAGTGATGCCTCGTAATTATCGAAGCAGCTCGACCCAGGCGCCCAAGGCCATATTAAGCGGCGCTCCTCCTTCGTAAAACCGAACTCCTCAATCTTTTCGTCTCGAACGGATCCCCTCACTAAGGCCCGATATAGCGCCTTGCGAGACAACAGCTGGGTGTCAGAGAGGCTTTCTTGGACCCGTAGAAGAAATCTCAAGGCCTGCCGACACTCGCGATAGAAAGGGCACTCGTTTCGGAACAACTTGTGTGCCTCTCCTCTAGCCGAATGCACACTCTCCAAAGCCGGAAAGGCTTTCTTAGTGTCTTCTATCCAGAAGACACCGTTTCCCTCACTTGGTGTACACATTCGATCCAGGTATATCAGCCTAAGAGTGTGTCTACGTATTAGCACACTAGGCATACCCAGACCGCCTTCAGACGGATGCAGGTAACAGACCTCCCGAGCAACCATGGCTTGCTTTCCGCGCCATAAGAATGCAAAAAGAGCACGCACCAGATCAACTAGTGTGGTTTCCGGGAGTGGAAGTACTGATAGACGGTAAAGGATCAGGGGGTAGATATGAGAATTGCATACCTCCGCCCGACCCTTCAAAGACAGATTTCTCAAGGCCCACAAATGAGATGCGACCTTGACCGCTTCCAATACCTCCGACCAATTTTTCTCCAGCTGGAGACCGGGGCCAAACCAGACGCCGAGTAGCTTGCATGGCCCATCAGTCCAACCAAAGGGTCCCTGAAGGGGCATACCCCTCCAGGCACCGATACGTAAGCCAATAGACTTAACGTAGTTAATTATGGCCCCTGTGACCTTGGCATACCGACTTGTTTCTATGTCAACGACTCTAATCTCGGCACTGCTCGTTACAAGCACAGTCACGTCGTCAGCATAGGCGGTATACTTTACCGGGGTAGAGCCACCTGGCAAAGTAATCCCGCGAAGGACCGGATTCACCCGAAGCTGGCGCAAATATGGCTCAAGCGCCAGCACATATAACATTGGGGATAACGGACAACCTTGACGGATCGATCTTGTTAACATGAAGGGTTTCGACCTCACCCCATTCACTTCTACCATAGCACCAGGGTTGGCATACAAGAGGCAAATCCAAGAGCGAAACTGGGGACCAAACCCAGCCGAGCGAAGAACAGCCTCTAGGTAACGATGGTCTACTCTGTCGAATGCTTTGGACTGATCTAAGTTGATCAGCGCGGCTTCTGTGTCGACTTTTTCTACGATCAAGCGTATCGTGTGCAAATTGTCTTGAATCGTCCGACCCTTAACAGAACAAGTCTGTTCGGGACTTATTAGACGGTGTAAGACAATCTGCAGACGATTTGCTAAGATCTTGGCCAAAATCTTTAACTCTGTGTTTAACATCGTTAAGGGCCGGAAATTACCTATCCCATCCCCTCCATTTTTATCTTTGCGTAACAATTTAATGATCCCCCTGGTAAAGTACTGAGGTATGCACCCGTTCCTAAACCAGGAGTTAAAAAGTACGGTCAGCAAAGGGATAAAAATGGGCGACAGCCTCAAATACACCTCGTAGGGCAGACCATCTATCCCAGGGGTCCTGTCTAGCCCGACCTGTTTCAAGGCCTCAATGACTTCTTCCTCTTTTATGCTACCTTCACACCTAGCTGCTTCGGTCGCCTCCAGGCGAGAAAAGTCGGCTAAATAGGTGTCAAACTGTTCAATAGTCAGACCGGGCTCCTTGGTAAAAAGTTCCTGAAAATGAGTCCGAAAACCCTCCAAGATTCCGTCGTTTGAAGTTACGGTTCGTCCGTCCGGCAATGTGACACTGGCGATGTGTCGATCTGCAGAACGTCGAAACTCCTCCGCACGCAATGACGCGGCCATGTTTGTTGCCTCGTTTGGCGCTCTTTTTAATCTAGCCCTAACTAATACTCCCTGGTCCTCCCTGTTATCCAAGGAGTCCAGTTCAGCCTTAACTACAGTATAGCTAGCACTATCCCCCTCCTCCACCGCCCTTTCTAATCTATCTTCTAGCGCCGCTTTCGCTGCTCTAGAACTACGTTTGAGCCGGCGACTAAAATCAGCAGCGAAGGACCTAATGACTTTTTTAAGGTTGCCCCACCACTTATTCCCGATGATAGCCCCCGTCAATTCCCTCTGTATTGTTAGTAGAAGCTGTTCCCGGAAGTCCTTCACATCGAACAACGACGTGTTGAACTTCCAGTAACTAGCCATCCTAGGTTTAACACTATCTAAGTTTACTCGAACCCGGACAAGCCTGTGGTCCGAATAAACTATACTATGAAAACTTGGACAGTCTAAAAGCCCTAAGTCGACTCTCCTAACTAAGAACCGATCGATGTAACTCGAAAGTTGCACCGAATCGGAGCCGCGTCTACCTGTCCAAGTCCATGCTAAATCCCCGGGTTTTTCGTTCCGAAATTTATCGACAAGATCAAACTTGTCGACAAAGTCTCGAAACGCTTTAGCATCCCGGTTCTGATTAGTATCCCTTCTGGTATTAACCCCGCGATCTAATTCGGGATCCAGGACCGCGTTCCAGTCTCCCGCTAAAACTAACCGTCGAGACGAATTCATGAAAGGCTCGATTCGCCGAAAAAAGGAAACTAGCTCAGCATGGTTATTGGGCGCATAAACCCCAATAAAACGAAATGCCACATCCTTTACGGTAACATCTAGAACGAGTAATCTTCCCTCTGGATCTGCATAAATAGGGTCACACGACGCATCAAGAGTGCGCTTAACTAGCCAAGTAACCCCCCTTGCATGGGTATCATAATGTGCTGAATAGAGCTGAAAGTCTCTAAGGAGCACACCCTGATAATCACTAGGAATGAAGTGAGTTTCCTGTATACAACAAATATCCACACCAAGGCGTTGAAGGTCGCGTGCAACTCGAAGTTTACGAGAGGCGTCCCTCAACCCTCGGACATTTAAACTAGCTAATCTTAAGGAAGCCATCTTGAGCTACTTAGGGTTGAGAAACCTAATCAAACATAGACGGTGTCAAGACACCGACAGCTGTCCCCAATGATCCAGTGGTCATCTCAGTGGTGATAGACCCGTCAGGGGACAGACCGCCGATGTCTAGGGAGAAGGTTAGTTTAACTGCCCTATAAAGTGAAGGATGGAGTTTGATGGGGACCCGTCCAACACATCGTTTTCTAATTTCAATTAATTCGGTGTCGTTGAAATAGGCTGCTGGAGGATAAAGGTTGAAAGCAGAGTTTGCTTCCTCCAGCATAGTCCATAGTCCTTTGGCCTCCTCGCGTTTCCTGACAACTGTTAGTATGTGGTTTGTTTTAAAATTTTCAGGGTTAGTAATGTCTTTTTTTTGGTATGATTTGAAAGCGAGGAGGTTTCTGTAATCTTTCCTGCTATGGGACTTCATTATGGTCTCTACTTCTGCCGTTATTTTGCACACATCTTTCCCATTAAAGAAGGGTTGTTGTTTTTTTTTTCTTGATTCAGTCTCTACAGAGGGGCTTCTATGTCTTTTCTTATCTGAGGGGGGAGGAGGGGGCATGTCTGTTTTCATTGGAGAAGGGGGAGGGGTGTTCTTGGGCGTGTTGTTTGGCGAGCAGAATGGTGACGGTTTGGGGGTCTTTTTGGAGGGAGAACCTAGAGATGTCATTTTGGTGTCTCTATGGGGCAGAGGAGCTTTAGTAAGAGGGGGGGCTTTGCGAGGGATTTGCTTTTCTTTTGAGGTCGGTTTTTCAGGGAAAAGGGATTCAGGGAACTCTTTCTCCTCCGATTTTCTCCTTTTCTCATCAAGAGTTTCTTTTAGTTTCAGTAGGGTTTTGAATTTATTGCCCCCTGGGTCTTTACTTGTTCTAATTTCAATTTTCTCTTCTTTAGAGAGGGACTTAGCATAAGTCTTGGGTGGGGATTTTTTTGAAAGAGGGATGAGTGTCCAGTTGTCCTTCTTTTTGGGGGATTGTTGCTCTGAATTAAAAGTTTTTTCAAACTCCTCAGGTGTGATTTCTTTTTTCTCTTCTGCTGGTGTCTGGGAATTGTCCTTAGGTTCTACATAACCTATTTTCCGGTCATTTGTAGGGATAATTTTTACAGCTGGCTTCCTTTTGGGGCATGTGTAAGTGAGATGGCCGACTTCCCCACATATCCAACATGCTGGTCTTCTGCCTGCGACCACGATTGGCAGCTTCTCTACTCCAGCCTCCAGGTAGTAAGGTATACGTAAAAATGCTTCTGCATTAAGCAGAATGTCGAAAGTCCATACACCATTATAATGGTCTTCTTCTATTCCGGTTATGTCCCCAAACTTAAGTAAAAAAGCGGCTAGGTATTCCCCGGGGACAGCACCAGGAACTTCAAAAATGGACACTGTGGTTCTTCGCCTTCCTAAGTATTCCATTCTCAGAACGTACTCGTTGGTAATGATTTCTTTTTTTGTCATTGCTATGCATTCTTCTTCCGTCTTAAAAAGAGCTGCCCATGTGTTATATCCTTTGCATTTTGTAATCCGCTCAGCTCTTAAACCTGCTGATGAAATTAATTTGGTGACAACATCTTTCGTTGATCTAATTAGTTTTTTTGTTTTACGGTCTATTACAAATAGAGAAATAGTCCTCTTAGCAAATTCTTGTAACCGCGGTTGTTCCAACTTTATACCAGTTTCTGTCGTAAATTCCACACATTTCTTTGCGTCTTCGACAAATTTAACGACGTCGATTTTTACTTTTGGTGGTTTTGTCCATCCACCTAATGCCTCATCTTCCTTCACCTCAACCGTCGGCACACAGCTGGCAGTTGCCATGGCCGGCGTATAACAAGAGGAGAGAAAGATAACAGTCCAAAAAAAAAAAAAAAAAATAAAAAAATATAAAAAAAAAAGAATCCGGTAATTGAAAAAGTGGTGCCGGGGGAAGAAGAAGATAAGCAATAACAAATTTAACAAGGTGATAACAAAATAGTAACAATATAACGTGCAGAATAACAATATACGAACCAACAAATTTTGAGCGATAAAGACGTAGTCAGACGAAGAGTAAAGTTACTTCTCATGAAAGAGGAGAACTATTTATGGCACAATGGGAGATTCCATTGTGCACACATGGGCCAGTCTATTCCTTGGATTGTGATTGGCTGAATCACCTGATTGGATATGCTTGTACATAAATACAAGCCCTCAGTCCAGCTCAATCTGATGTCTGTCTTGTGCATGAGCTGAACCCTTGGTAAGTGTTGCTGCTATTATTGTTGTTGTTGTTGTGTGTTATTGACTAACACAGTTCTTTTGATTATTCTACATCTCCCCTCTCCCCCCCCCACGAGTAGGCTGGGTTGTGTGAGAGGTGTATCTCTCTTTTAGGCCTAGTTTGTTGTGTGGTAGTAACCTAGAAAGAGCTCGGGGAATCCTTGATCGAAAGCGTGGGGATATATGTGTGGTTTGTTGTTGGGGTTTGGTTGCTGTGTATGTGCTATTACAGGGAGATAGTGGGATATGCCAGAATGTAGTATCGCTTGAGGGAATTGTTGGTCCTAGTGCTGCACTTGGTATTGGGGTTGGTGTAGGCTTAAGTTCGCATTTTCTGAGGAAACGGCGGTTCCTAAGTGTGATCCTTCCGGATCCGTTAACCCTGATTCGGTATTGTCGATCTGGTAGGGAACTGATGATTTTGGATGGCTACAGTGTCACCAGCTTGTAATGGTGGAAGGTTGTGGGTATATTTATTGTATCTTTCTACTATTTTTGCATTGCGGTGGTGGAGCATTTCCTCGCGATGTTGTGCCGCTGACACCCATTCAGGATGAGGCGTGTAGAGGATTGGCTGTGATGGGATGGAGTCACGTAGTCGACGGTGAAGTAATAATTGGGCCGGTGATAGGCCAATGCTTTGGATTGGGGTATTCCAATACTGCAAGATGGCCCGGGCAACACTGTCATTGTCCAAGGAACCGTGGGGGCCTGTGTTTCCTTTCACAATCCTCTTTGCAGTTTTTACTGCGAGCTCTGCCCTGCCATTGGATTGGGGATACGCAACAGAAGATAATCTGTGCCTAACACACCATGTTTTCAGGAATTCTTGGAACGTGCTGGAAGTGAAAGGTGGGCCGCCATCGGTGCTGAGTTCTTCTGGGGCACCATATGTTTGGAACAGTTGTCGGCATATGGACATCAATTTGGTTGTAGTAGTGTGACCTGATTCTAGGCGGTATAAAATTAGCCAACCAGTTAGTCTATCTGCGCAGGCAAGGTATGTGTGATCTCCAATATAAAAAATATCCATGACGATTTGTTGGAATGGCCACTCTGGGGATCGTGTTAGAATGATAGGTTCCCTTGGTTGACTAGGTGCGATGGTTGAGCATACCATGCAATTCGCTCTAATACTGCGGATGGATGCATCCATCCCTGGCCAGTACACCGATTCGTTGGCACGTGCTTTCATGCCGACTACTCCTTGGTGTGCAGAATGCAGGCAGTGTAGGACCTTTTTTCGTTGTTTTGGGGATGACGATCCTTCCATCCAACAGTACTAGACCATTGTCAGTGCTAAGGCGGTGCCTCACCTCCCAATACTCACGGATTTCGGGCGCAGTGAGATTACGTGTTTTTGGGAAGCCTTGCTGTATTGTGTCTATTAATTTGTTATATTGTTGATTGCCACGACCTGCTGAACGAATTAGGTCTGGTGATATCATGGCTATATTACTGCTGTCTGCAAATGTTGCTATTAAGGCTGTTGACTCTGTTATGTTGCTTATGTTGTTCGACTCCAGTATATCCATTTGAGAGGGTTTTGTTGGAAATACATCGAGGAGGGCTTGCACCATCGCCACTGGGTGGCGGGAAACTGCATCAGGGCCTCTGTGCCACTTCCCGGGGCAATGCTGTATGGTAAATCTGTATCTCAGGGTCTTTTCCTTTAGTCTAAAGAGCCGGGGGTTTTGGATCTTGCTTAGATCACGATCGCTAAATATCCCCTTCAGCGGTTCATGGTCTGTGACCACTATGATGTTTGGAGAACCCATGACGAACATAGGGCATTTCTCCAATGCCCATGCTATTGCTGCTGCCTCACCCTCTATTGGTGCGTATCTGCGCTCAGCATCCGTGCAAAATCTGCTGCCGGCATATATCAGATGCCAACCTTCGGAACAGCAGATTGGGGCTTTTTCCATGGTACATTGGCAATGTTTTTGTAGGAGTAGGAAGCCCATTCCTTCTTTGCTCCAATCTGGAGCAAGGCAAGTTGCTCTGTCTTTGTCAAATGTTGCTACCCCCTTCTGGACTAGGTGAATTATAACTCGCTTGGAATCTTTGAATGCGTCTTCAAGGTTTTGATTCCAAGCAAATTTGGAGTTTTGTTTGATGAGGTCCCGAAAAGGCACCATAACTGGACCCAGTGAATATGCCCAGGCTACTTGGTTGACAAGCCCAAACCATGATCTGGCATCAGTAATTGTCCTTGGGACTGGAAAATCCTGTATCGCTTGTATCATGGACTCAGAAGGGGTCACTCCTGAAGAAGTTATCTGGAGGCCTCCAAATTGTACGACATCCTGACAGAATTGGAATTTGTCGGTGTTGAGCACAATTCCATTCTTAGCACATTGGAGCAGAAAATCGAAGGTATGATAAAAGGCTCCCTCAATGCTAGAGTCATATAGCAGGGTATCGTCTACTATCTTCACCTTGCGTGGGATATCTTTTATTATTTCATCGTATCTGCGAGTGTAAGCATCCCCAGATGCGACATATCCTTGAGGCATCCTAAGATACATGTATCTTCCCCACTCAGTTATGAAGGTGGTTAATGGTTGAGATTCTTTGTCTAAGAGAATCGAGTGGTATCCATCAACAGCGTCTAGGACTGTTTTCTTTGTTCTAGGTGGCACTTGCAGTGCCAACTGGAATGGCGACCCAGTATGGTGGGTTTCTCGCTTGCATTGAGAGTTAAGGTGTTGGTAATCTATTGTTCTCCTTGGATTACCATTCTTTTTGGCAGTTATTACCATAGTACTGCACCAATCAGTAGGTATACCCACGGGTACTGGAGCTATGATACCTTTTTCTACATCCTTCCAAAGGGCTTGTCTTACTGGTTCCTTGAAGTGGAAGGGTACAGGAATTGGGTTATGCCTGGCTTTAGGGATTGCTCCCTCTTTGAGGTGAATGTGGGCAGCTGGAAATATCCCATCTTTGTTGAATGTCGTTTTGGCAAACTTTTCTAGGAGCCAGCTCTTAAGTTTGCCTATGTTATCTTCTGTTGCGGGAAAAGGGAGGTTTTTGGGGCAATTTGGCAATTGATCTACACACTTTTTAGACTCGGTGTCTACCTCTTCATGTACGTCTGCTAAAGGGTTTGGAAAATGTTTGTGCAATATTCCCACATCGATGCAGGCTGCTCTGCTGAGATAAAGCCGTTGTATGCCCTTGCATATGTAGAGGGCTTGTTTAGTTGTTTTCCCTCTGACCACAAACTCAACTGGTAGCCAACCCTGACACATGAGTGTGAAACCTCCAACTGTTCGTATTATCTTTCTTGATTGGATAAGACTAATCTCTGTGAGGCCCATTTTGATTAAATGCTTTGGTCCCCCAAGACAAATGGCGGCACCACTGTCGGGAAAAACCTTTAGCGTTGTACTACAACTCCTAGGGATATTGACAGCTCGTCTGGGATCTGGTTTTGGTGAGAATGGGATTACTGATGCATTTATTTCAGTTAACAGATCACCTTCTGTAGTCATAATGGTGCCCCTCATTTGATCGAATGTGATATGGGCCATGAGTGTATTCATGGGAGCTTCTTGGTCTTCAAAACTCTTTATCACTGCCGGGCGATATTTCTTTGTCCGGCACACTGCTGAGAAATGGTTAAGTTTCCCGCAAGTGTTGCACATTTGATTCCATGGCGGGCACTTGTCCTTGGAGTACCGTGTTGGTGACTACCGCAGCCTATGCAGGTTTGACGGGGTTCTTTATCAGCAATGTTATCGTTGTGAGTAGCAGTAGAGCTAGTGCGAATATTGCCTCTGCTAGTCCGTACAGCACTGTGTTTTTTTTTTTTGCGATACATTGACATCCGGACTGTAGCTATGTCTGAGGTATCAGTCATTGCGGTTTGGTCCCGTAGTGCAGACTCAAATGCCTCAGCATGACAAATATTTTGGTTGAGAGTTTTTAGCAACCCGGCTTTTGCCAGTAGATCGGTCTGAAGCGTATCATTCGATATCCCTTTGATAAATTGGTCCTTGATGTAAATGTCGGACAGGTCGTGATGGCAGTTGGGGCATGAAAAATTACAGTCTATGGCCGTGGACCTAAGACGAACAAAGTATTGTTGGATGGGTTCATCTTCATGCTGTGATATAGCTGCAAATGTCATCCGATGGACCATGGGATTTGATTTTTGAGTCACCAATGCTTCTGTCATCTCTAGCAGCTTGTCTGGGTTGGTGGTGAAGAACTTAGGGTACGTATTTACGATTGCGTTTTGAATGGATTCATCAGCGCAACTGTATAACTGGGTATTGGCCTGAGAAGTTGGCATGTCCGTTATTCTGGTGAATACTTCCCAGTCAATCCGAAATTTTCTGAATTGTTGAGGGGTCATTTCGAGATGAAGTTGGGGAGGCCTGGCAGCTGGTGCCTTAGCATAGGTGGTCTGGGTAGCGGACTCCTTGGCTTGTCGAAGGATAGACAGAGCTTCTCCCATTGTTGTGATTCCCAATTCTCTTAGCATGGCTCGATCCATTACTTGAAGGTTTTCTTTCCTCAGTTTTTCCTTCACAAAAGTTGCAGCGTAGCTCTTGGCGGAATCGGCAGCAATGCCTGCTTTGAGGAAATAGTCTTCCCAATCTTCTGTCTCGAATCCTGTTCGTAGCGCCATGTTGAATTGTGTAGTGGACTTTCGGTCAGCGTTCAAGTTGTGGATAACTTGACAAAGACTAAAGTTACTTCTCATGAAAGAGGAGAACTATTTATGGCACAATGGGAGATTCCATTGTGCACACATGGGCCAGTCTATTCAACAAGCAGGATCCGTGTACCGGCGTTGCACAATAGAACTATGCCCCCACCCCACATGTATATAAAAAAAAAAAACTATGGTTGTTAGTGGCAGCCATAACCAGCCCAGTATAAAAGCGGGCACTGGCGCCCATCGCCAAAATGAATGTACCGTGGCGAAGTACCAACACATTTCATATATATTTATATATTGAAGAGTTTAGATTCCATTGTGCACACATGGGCCAGTCTATTCCTTGGATTGTGATTGGCTGAATCACCTGATTGGATATGCTTGTACATAAATACAAGCCCTCAGTCCAATCCACTCAGAACTTGCGGAATTGTGGCTTGGTCATTTCAGTGGCGACAGTTGGAGGTTTGACCTTAGCTGATGTATTCTTCATTGAGGAAATGCTAGGTGATGACAAGTCAGCAGGTGACGATGAGAGCGATTGGGCTAGCTTAAGAATAGTCAGCTTGTCACCGAGGATGTGCACACCTAATTCAGTGAGTGCATCCTTATCAAATTCGGACAATACCGCAGTTGTGATGCGGTTCTGCTGGAAAGAATGGATGTACTTAGCAGCGACATCTTGTGGGATACCGGTATCTGAGAAAAATTTGGTCCATGTGTCCTCACTTTGTAATGCCATGTAGGAACTGGGAGAGGAGGTCGATCGAGGAATTGGTTAAAACCACCCAACAATACCTGTAATGTAAATAATAAGGTATGAACAAAGTGTCTGCAAAATACTGCAAACCAGAAAAAGAATCATGACATTGCACAGGGACTCCAAATCATCCAGTATTATTGAACCAATACCCAGGCATTACCCAGATAATTCCCTCATAATCAACCAGACCAGAAAGAACTCATTTTTCTTGAAAGACCAGTACACGCACATTCTTTGATAGTAGGGAAATGTAGAGTCAAATTAACACTTCCTGACATAAGAGCTCTATAATAAGTTATTCGCTGATGGATAACAGTCAATCAGAACCCAGAGAGTGAATTCGTCCATCTTAGCATAATGGAATGTTCCAGCTTTTTTATAAACCAGCTTTCTTTGCTTAATGGCATAGACAGAGCTTGATGTGTGACACAAACAGCTTGCTAAACCCAAACGTTGTGTGCCCTGGATTTGTTCTCTATTTTCTTTGTTTATGGTTGTATCATTGTAGTCTCTCACACTGGCAGTCATTAAGGGGATACACGAGTTCACAAGCGTAAAATCAAAATAAAACACAAACTCTCACACTTTACATATATATTGGTTGAACTCTGGGTGTGTGCTACATTGCTGACCCTCTGCACGTTCAAATCTTATCTATTGTTGAGGTTGTTTCCCCCAGTTATTTGATCAGTTTATTTCCCCATTTACTATGAGCCAGGGTCTATATATAACTGTGTTCAGCTCTCAACTGTCGTTAAGTCCAACTCGCATCTGTCAATTGCCAACAGCAGCTCCTAACCCAATCGTCAACTATGGTCAACCATCATCAACCCACAAACCTCAAAGTCCATTGTTTCATGCTTTTATTATTGTTATTCTGACTAACAAACTCATATCAAGTTTTGTCTACATTCCTATTTATTATCTTCTTGTTACTCCCTAAACCTCCTCCTTTTTCTTTTCTCTCTTACTTACTAAGAACTTGGGGCAGAGTGGTGTCAACTATAGTATCACACACCTCCCATGACCGACTTGCCATTTATTCCATAAATTACAAAAACAAAATTTATCTATAATATAAATGTCACCTGTCTGTTTAAATGTATATATGTATGTTTGTCATGAAAATCCATTGCCTCTGTTGAAAGTTTTAACTTTGTTATCGGTATCGTTTTGAAGCTCAATCCTTCGAACGACAAATATCGAAAAATTGGCTAAAACATTAATTCCTTCACCCTTAACTTGGCACTTTTCTACAGGGAGGGGTCGCTTTTTTCGCTGATATTTTCGAAAATCATCCCCTCTTTTTGATTGACTAGCTCTAATTTAAATCTTCACCACTTCCATTTTGGTGATGGATGCTACAGCAAAGACGTCACATTTTTTTTTTCATGTTCTTTCCTCCTTCATGGTACAGGTTTGAGCCTGCCTGCCTACAACCACTTTTTTTTTTTCTCTCAACACACACCTCCAAACACCCGGGCAACGCCGGCCACCCAGTCTAGTATTAACATAAATTATAATTCATGCCTTCATATTATGAAACAGCAGAGATGTGACAGTCAATCCATAAACAAGAGCAATAAATCAAAACCCAACTGAATGATTTCCAAACAGGAATCACAGGTGTGCTTCTAATTCTGTCACCATGCAAAGAGTAATTGAGTACCCTAAAAAAGCATCAGCAAAACAGTTCTTTTTCAGACAGGTTCCTATCCATTGGTACATGCTTCTCATTCCAATCAACCTTGCTCCTCCATCGGGATAGAAGAAAAAAAAAACTGGAGAAATTTTAACCACCTTCTACAGAAAGACTTTCAACCATCTTGTAGCATTACAAGTTGTTTTTTTTTTTTTCTTTTTAGATAACTAGCATTTCAGCCCGGTGTTGCCCGGGTGTTTGGAGGTGTATGTTGAGCAAAAAAAAAAAAAAGTGCAGTAGGAAGACAGGCTCAAACCCATACCGTGAAGGAGGAAAAAAATGGGGAAAAAACGTGACGTCTTTGTTGTTATGACCACCGCCAAACCAGAAGTGACATAGGTTTAAATTAAGGCTAGACAATCAAAAAGAGGGGATGACTTTCGACAACATCGGCGAAAAAAGCGACCACTCCCTATAGAAAAGTGCCCAGTTGAAAGTGAAGAAATTAATGTTTTTAGCCAATTTTTTGATATTTGTCGTCTGGAAGGTTGAGCTTAAAAATGATACTGATCTTGTGAAAATCCGTTGCTTCTGTCGAAAGTTTTAGGCAGACATGCAAACATACATACATTTATATATTGGTAGCTCAAATTTTCGACCCAAACCGATTAAAAAGCTTGCCTTATCTCTGAATACTCTTTATGTCAAATTTCAAATGTTTAGACCAGAAATTGCCTGAGTAATTTGGTAGAGACCGCAGCGGTCAATTTTTTTTTTTTTTTAACTTTGACCCCTATTATGACCCCTTAACATTTATTGTTTTGGGCTCGAATAAAGTTAAGTCAGATTCATGTCCAAGGAACCTATATCTAAAATTTCAAGTGTTTGGACCCAAAATTGTCGGAGGAGTTTGGTAGAGTTCTCTCAAATTTCGAATCTGTAGACTAAAAATTGACAGATATTGTGTAGGGAAATGTATACAAACAGACACTTTCACTTTTATAAATATATAGATTATTATCTTATCAACTTGCATGAAAAACTTGCATGTAAAAGATGTTTAAAACCGTTTGAATTATGCAAATACCATCAGTAGTTCAAAAGTTATGAGAATTTTAAGTGCCAAAATTTAGGCTTTTCTATGGACATTTTTCTTTAGAAAAAGTGGGCTAAATTACTGACCTCAACATTTCAAGAAATTTGGTAATTCCGCCACCATTTATTTATTTTTCAATCTATTCTCATAAAACTTGGCACTCTTATGTAAAATTGTGTGCTCTTTCTAATTATGCAGTCAAATCTGATGTATCTCTTTACCATAAGCTATGAATTATAAATTCAAATGTACAAATTTCAATTTTTTAAAAACTAGTGCATGGTATCATACAGTGAGTGTCTATTCATGAACAAAACTAAGTATTATAGTAGTATTTAAATGTAGCTTTATTAAGAGCAGGCATTTTCCTGCCTCCTCACCAAAGGAGAGCTTAATCTGGGTGTAACCATTGAATACCTATAGAGCATTCATGTCCAGTATTTACTACTTCCCTCAAAGAAAAAAAAATTGGGTAGATATGAATTAATCTCAGAAATAAATTGAAGAAAATTTTTCATATAGATTTTGGATTTCTGTAAAAGATGGAAATTCCCATAGTCGACCAGAACTTATGCAATTTGGGACCAGTCCAATTTTCAATTTTGTATATCCTCTCTATCTGGCCCAAAATATACCCCTATTTTCTGAGATGCAACCATAAATCGTAATCTACATGAATTCTTGATGTAGCTTTCACAGTACCAGGATACCAGGAATCCTGATAAGCAACAACTGTATATTCACCAGTTGATGGTAATTTTTGTCATTTTTATTCTGTTATTTTACTGAAAATTCAATTATGTAAACAAAGAAATAAAGCTGTAATTTTTTACCTTGTTTCCACCTTAACATTTAAAATAATTACTTTTATAGGTTTTAGGGCATGCTGAAAACGAATATCGCATTTAAATTTCTGAAAATAAGTAGTATTCCGGATATTAAGCAATGTCATTTATCATGTTATCGCTGGTGGCCATCTTGGTATCTGCGAGCGTGTAAACGTAACCCTGAGAAACTATGCGCAAACGCACGTACCAAGATGGCCACCAGCAATAACATAAGAAATAACATTGCTTAATATCCGGAATAAGTATATTTGCAGAAAATTTAAATGCGATATTCGTTTTTAGCATACCCGAAAACCTTTAAAGGTAGTCATTTTAAAGAAAAATGTTCAGGTGGAAACAAGTAAAAATTTACAAAATACATCACAATGAAATTCTTTATGAAACCACCTAATTATTATTATTTAGATAGCCTCAGTTAAAAAAAAAAACGGGTTTGTTTTACAGATTCGAAAATGGTCTTGACAATGAATTAAAAATAAAGTCAAGTTTCATGATATATTTTATTTAATTAAGGTGAAAGTACAGAATAGTTAACAAAACACCCTTCCTTCCCAAAGGGCAAAATAAACAAGTAAGAATTAAAAAAAATTTTTTTTCATCATACGAAAATAATGAAATTGCGAGACGAAAACCGTGTTTACATAATTGATGCTTTAAAATAACGTTCCCATGTAGTAGACATTACGAACGTGAAAACATACCTGTGTTTAATAAATCTAGCAAAAATCAACTAATCGTCAGGTTTTTGTGAAATTTTCGATACTTATTCATTTTAGAATGAAATCACATATAAAATGCAGTTTCCATAAAGTATATGAGGGGGAATATTTTTTTTTAGTGCGTGTTCCCCCCCATTTATTTTTTCGAAATTCGAAGAAAAAATATTTAAATCTATCAAAATTTCTATTTATTATGAAACATAAGAGTTCAAATAAGTAAAACATTTATTTTTTTTTTAATTTAAATACACATATTGAATAAAAACTTACCTTGAAGTTGCAATTAAAAAATTGATATAAATTTAATGTTTTTTTCTTTTAAATAGCGTTTTTTCTAATTAATATATACTATAATCAGTTGAATTGCCAAGTAAAAGTAACTTCTTAAAAATTAACTGATTTTTAAAACGATTAAAATTCCATTATTTTAAAATGTCCGCTACAACATAGATTTTTAATTGTGTGAAAATTTTTTTTTTTAAATATAAAGTTATAAAATTTACATGGCTCTTGTCAGCTATTTTTTGGGCCAGATTAAAACCGATTCAATATTAATATTGCGTTAAAATCCAGTTTTTGTACATGGACACTGTGATATTCTTGTATGTCTCGTTTTATGAAATAAAATACGGAAGCTGGGACTGATCTAAATAAACTAGTTGAAAACATTCACTTCTGCAGTTGCGTTTGCCATTCTAAAACTTCACAGCTTAACTCGATTAAAAAATAACCAAATTATCTATTAAAAGTAAGTTGTTAAATTATTTTTCTTGTGTTTTACGTTTAATTTTAAAGTTTATTAAACATTTTTTTTCCAATTTTAGATACTTTAAAGACTCAACTTTTTTCGTTAACATTGGTTTTTAATTTTAGTAGTAATGAAGTGGTCAGGTTTTTTATTGAAAAGAAAAGCAAAAATGAATTCCTGTTTATTGTATCCAATAATGTAATTCATGCTTATTTGTATTTAATAATTTAATTGGGTTTATTTTACTATACACATAGACACGAAAAAGTTGTCAAAAAAACAAAACAAATATATAACAAATAAATGTTATCAAAATTTACATTTCTATCTAACTGTATAAGGTTTTTGTTTTTATTTTGTTAAGAAAAAAATTCGCCAACGAGCAAATAAAAACATAAATATTTGAAAATAGTAAATTTATATATTTTTTAATCATTATAATATTTTTTAATCATTATAATATTTTTTAATCATTACAATATTTTTTAATCATTGTTTTTTTTATCATTATGTTTTTTTAATCATTATATTTTTTAATCATTATGTTTTTTAATCATTACAATATTTTTGTATCAAAATATTAACCAAGAAAAAAAGATATTTACTTGCCTCCCCACGAGGGCAAACTTAGACACAAGTTCGGTTTCTAATATAGGGAATATCCAGTTCCCTAAAAATGGGGCGCTCTGGATTGGAAGAAAACATTTAAATTGTCTCAGTCTAGAAGGATTACTACTTCATTGATGCTGTACCTCTCATTATTTATTTAGGTTAAAAAAAAAAAAGGCAAAAACGGCTTTAAAATATCTGTGGAAGTAAAAAATATATGGGTTTACAGATTCGAAAAAGTTGTCAAAAAAACAAATATATAAAAACTGTTATCAAAGGCAAGATAAGTTACTTTTCTACCTAACTGGATATTTTTATAGTGTTTTTATTTAATGTAAAATGTTTAATCGGTTCTAAAACAGTAATGTTGAAGGTTGTAGGCGAACAAGAAAAGATGGCCTCAATATCTTTGTTTTATTTCTTATTTTGAAGTGAATATTGAGTCTTTTTCGAACCGAATAAACATTTTACATTAAAAAAACTTACCCAGTTAGGTAGAAAAATTACTTATCTTGCCTTTGATAACATTTATTTGTTATATATTTGTTATTTGACAACATTTTCGAATCAATGTGTATAATAAAACAAACCTATGTGTGTGTGTGTATTTATATACATATATATTTGGAGGCACCAAACTGGTAAAAGGGAAAATTATTCCCAAGTAGCATAGCATTCAGGGGAGAATAATGCTCTTCCTTTTAAATAATTTAAATCATTCCAAAGTATCGAAAACTTAAATAAACAAATGTGTAGTGAACTAACAAACTCTTTTATTGTCACTTCTGCTCTTCCATAGATGTCAAAAAAGTCGCGTAACATTTTATTTTTGTGTTATGTTTTCTCCCCTCACTGAAAAACCCCCAGATTTTACTTAATTATTTCTAATGATATAATGAATCTTTTTTTACATTTCGATAATTTAATCTTTAAGTAAACTATTTGAATGTAAAATAAATTCCTATTAAATTACAGTAGTAAATAATAGTTAAAAAAAAAAAAAAAAATTGCTTGCTGTGGCTCGCATCAAGCAAATCAATTGATGACATCACCAGATCATGGGGACATTTTGGAAAAGTTCATGGAAAAATGTTAGTGCCTATAGTACATTTTGTTGTTTTTAACGCTTTTAATACAACATACTAAAAGCGTTAAAAACAACAAAATAGTATTGTTTGGAAATCAAATTTGAAAAACTTGAAAATAATTTTTTTAAATTGACAGACTCAGAATAAAAAATGAAACTTTTTTCTGCTTTCGTTTCATTTTTAAGAGACTATAAACGAAACTTATTAATGCGCTGACTTTAGTCAGCTGAGCGCTGGTCAGCGCATTAGCGCATAGCAAGCTGTTTTCCCTGTTAAGCGGATTTGAATTTCTATAAAAGATAACATTGTAAAGAAATTTCCGCACAATTAATAATTATCAAATATTTACATATTATATATGAAAATTCTAGGAGTGTAAGCCATTTTGAGTTTCAGATGGTTCGCTGTTACACACAAGTCCTGGGAGGTGACTTGTTTGTAGTAGACAGTTCCACAGAACAAAATATTCTTACCGTGTCGAAACCCGGGAAAGAACATGTGAAATTGCTCCAGAAAAGGTTTAATATTTATGAAGCAATTCTGGTTTCTGATTGGTTGGTAGCAGAACGTGAATTAATTTGATTCATCAGTTCTTAGCAGCATCGTTTATAAATAGAATCTTCCGACTGTGTGGGATCATACCCCATTAATCTCAAAATATTGCAACATCCTCCCTATTTTTTATAATGGGGAAGTCCCTTGTGTTTGTTCTGCTCAAAAATAAATATATATTTTTATATTCACTTAGACATAACAAAAATTAGAAATCATTTCGATCTTAGAATTTTAGCATTTAAAAAGACGCCATTTTTAATTGTGTTCAAGCGTCAAAAAGGAAAATTACAAAGATTTTTTTTTTTTTTTTTTTTTTTTGATATATAGAAATCTATATACTCTGAGCATTACCCCTAGGGTTTTCCGCTGATATTCATGCAAAAAAGTAAGAGCCTTCTCATAAGTGGAACTTCGCTGGTCTGTATTTTTAATATATAGAAATCTATATACATACAGGGCAGTGAAAGAAATAAAAAAAATTATTCAGTCGAATTCATCAACAAGTTTTGAGAAAAAACGTTGTAGCTTTATCCGTGTTGCCGGTTTCGTAAATACATCAGCGATATTTTGTTCTGATGATATGTAATTCAAAATAATGGATTCCTTTTTTATCTCGTTTTTTATGAAATGGTATTTTATATCTATATGCTTAGATCTTTGGTTGATTATTGTGTTCTGTGCTAAGACTATACTGGCTTAATTATCACAATTAATTACTACGGGGCTTGTAATCAATTCTGGCTCTAAAATAGTCTTCAGGATATTTTTAAGGTAGAGTGCTTCCTGGGTCGTGTGTGTGATCGCGATAAATTCTGCTTCACACGTAGAGAGAGATATAATCTGTTGCTTTTTAGATTTCCATGAAATAATAGGCCCATTTTCTGAGAGTCTGAAACAATATCCAGATACACTCTTGCGATCTTCGTCGTTTGCCCAGTCTGCATCTGAAAAACCTTCTAATTTTAGGGGATTTCTTGATTTTCTAAATACTAACTTCTGTTCTTTAGTTCCTTTTAAATAACGTAGGACTTGTTTAGCTCTGTTTAAATCCTTCATTGTCGGTCATGATAATTTTGTGACAGTTTTGTTACTGTATAGCATATGTCGGGCCTGGTTGCAGTCATATAAGACTACCTATAATTTCGCGATATTGTGTTATTTATTATTTCAGATTCTGTGTGTATATTTTTATTAATATCATTTTCGACCGGTGTAGAGCGTTTCTTGCACTCTCCCATTCCAAATTTTAATAGTATTTTGTCGATGTATCTCGATTGAGTCATCGTAACAAGTCCTTTACTTTGAGTAAATTCTATCCCCAGAAACCAGGATATTTTGCCAAGATCAGTCATTTTGAATCTTTTACTTAATTTGTTCTTAACATCAGTTAACATTATGTCGCAATTTGATGCGATTAAAATATCATCGACCCACAAAACCAAAATCAGTAGTTTATCGTCTTTGTGTTGGGTATATAAACAGGGGTCTACAGCGCATTGTCTAAATTGTTGTTCAATAATATAATCATGGAATACTGTGTTCCAACACTGAGCACTCTGCTTTAGACCATATAATGACTTGTTAAGTCGCCACATGCTATTTTTATTTTTCATTATAAATCCCTCTGGAGGGGTAATATAAATTTCACAGTCTATTGGGGCATTCAAATAAGCATTTTTTACGTCCATTTGATTGATGTTTAGGTTATATTGTGATGCGACTTGCATTAAAATTCTGATTGTCGTTAGGTTTGTGATCGGTGAAAACGTAGAAAAGTATTCTTTACCGTAAATCTGAGAGCACCCCTTAGCAACAAATCTTGCTTTGTACTGTTCTACGCCTGATGCTGTACTCTTTTTTGTAAAGACCCATCTGGTAGTAATAACATGTTTATCTCTTGGGAGAGGCACTACCGTATAGGTATCATTTTCGGTTAAGGCATCTATTTCTTTTTTCATGGCAATTTTCCATTCATCACAATGTTTTGAATTAATTGCTTCGTTGAAGCTTTTTGGCGCATTTTCCATTGAATAGCAATAGTCGATTTGATAATCCTTTATATTGTCGACCACAAAAAAATCGGGTCGTCTTCTATTTCTTTTGGGATATCTTTCGACTTTCTCATCATCATCATCATCATCATCATCATGGACACTCTTGTCTCCGTCATTTTTATTGTTTTCATTTGTTCTAATTATGTAAGGTAATATAATTTCATCCTCTTCATATGACGGGTTTTCATCTTTACAATTAAACGTGTCTGCATTTTACACACCGGATTCTTTTTATTTTATTTTTTTCGGGAAAAAATATTAAATTGGCTGAACTGTTTTTATCGTATCCAAGAAATATACCTCTGTCGGCTTTAATATTCAATTTACTCTTTTTCTCTATATATGCGAAGCAAGTTGAACCAAATACATGCATTCTGCTTAAATTTGGTTTTTTATTGCAGAAAGATTCATATGGAGTTTTAGATAGTGTTTTGTTAAAGCACCTGTTGCGTATATAGGCTGCCGCCATAAGTGCATACGTCCAGAGGTTTTTAGGGAGTTTTGATTCAATGAGTAGGCATCTTGCCATTTCAAAAAGTGTCCTCCACGCACGTTCAGCAGTCCCGTTTTGGTGTGGCGATCTAGGAGCTGATGTTTCATGCCTGATATGATGGTTAATTAGTAAAAGTTCAAAATCTTTATTGGTAAATTCCGTACCGTTGTCAGAGCAAATACACTTGATTTCACCGTAGGGGGCCATGTCGGCCAGATATTTCTTAGTTGCTAGCAGGGTATCAGATTTGTTCTTTAAAAAGTAAACCATTATTAAACCTGAATGGTCATCTACGAAATTCAACACATATCCATAAGGTTCTCTGGCCATCGGTTCTACGGGACCGTTTAAGTCACAATGCACCATTGATAGGATTTTTTTGGCCTTTTTGTCTGGTATCTTGTTTTGATAGTTTGTCATTTTCCCTTGCGTACAGACGTCGCAGTTGAAGGTTTTTGATGTTCGTATTTGCATTCCATCAACTACAGTCGGCAACTTTTTGATATCAGGAATATTGCAGTGTCCAAGAATTTTATGCCATGTCTGTAGATCATGGCAGGCGGTTTTTGATGGGACTACGCTATTTAAATAATATAGTCTTCCATTTTCTTTAATGTCGAATACAGTTCCATTCGGGTATACCAGTTTTGATTTATTGGGGCTAAAGTTTATATTTGCACTTTGTTTTGTGGCAGCTTGTACAGAAAATATATTTTGTTTAAATTTTGGGATTAGAAGAGCGTTTTCTAGAATACAGAAACATATTTCACCTTTATTGTTCTTTAGCGAGATTTTTGCATTGCCTCTTTTCAAAACGATATCATTGACTCGACTCCCGTCAGCTAGTTCTACAAAATGATTTTGTGGCTTAAAGTTGGGATCAAAATTGATAAAATCAGATTCCTTTGTAATCACATGTGCAGTGGGCCCCACAATCGACAAGAAAATTATTATTGCTTGTTGACGCATCAAATGTACACAAAAATAAAAATGTATGTTCGCTAACAGAGTTCTCTACATTTTTAATGTAGTCGCCATTTTGAGTCCTGTATCTACATTGGAAACTCTTGTGATTAGGTCGTCCACAATTATAGCAAATAATTTTTGTACTTTTCTTAGGAAAAAACCTGCTTTTGGCAAAGTTGCGTTTTTTATTCCTGGCATGGGTATAATTCAATTTTGGTGTTTTTATGTGTGTATTTTTAAATTTCATGATATTTGTGGATTCGTTTTTTTCTGTGATCATTTTTTCAGTTTCTTCGTAACTTCTGAGTGCTACCTTGAATTGGCTAAAAGTCATGGGTTTTTCTTTCTGGGTTATCACGGTGGTAAATGGCTTGAAATCATTCGGCAATCCCTTAAGGACCATGGAAATTAACAGACTGTCACTTATAACTTCACCAGACATTTTTAAAGAATTTGCAGTTGTCTCGGCTCTTATAATATAATCAGTAATAGTTTCGGCTTCCATTTGTTTTAGAGAGGTCAGTTCAGTGTAGAAAGAAATAATTTTGGGTTTTCCTTTCGATAAATAATGCTCTCTCAATATGTTTAATGCCTTGCAGCCGTCGTCCAAGGCTTCTCTCATTACCAGTGATAGACTTTGGTCATCTAAACACTGTATTAATTCCGCAAAGACAGTTGCGTTCTTTTCAATGAAGTCGGGGTTGTTTCTGCTTTCAGGTTGTGTTTCTAGTACTTTGTGTAGCTTTTGGATTCGTAGATATCCCAGAAATTTAACTTGCCACAATTCGAATTTTGATTCGGATCCATCGAAATAAAGATGCACGCTGGGCCCATAACCTCTAGGAGTGTAAGCCATTTTGAATTTCAGATGGTTTGCTGTTACACACAAGTCTTGGGAGGTGACTTGTTTGTAGTAGACAGTTCCACAGAACAAAATATTCTTACCGTGTCAAAACCCGGGAAAGAACATGTGAAATTGCTCCAGAAAAGGTTTAATATTTATGAAGCAATTCTGGTTTCTGATAGGTTGGTAGCAGAACGTGAATTAATTTGATTCATCAGTTCTTAGCAGCATCGTTTATAAATAGAATCTTCCGACTGTGTGGGATCATACCCCATTAATCTCAAAATATTGCAACAAAAATAATTCTGAAACTATTATCTATATGAAAATCGATGATATATGCCAATTTATCTTATCAATTTTGAAATATTCTTCATCAACTTTGCTCTAGCGTAAGTTTGCTTCCTGTGGTCATAAAAATGTAAATCGAAGTCCAGTAGAAATGAACTTCTATGTTTATATAGCCTGTAAAATTTCAGCCATATCCAATCAGATTTAACCCTGCACATGTGTATCCAAACACAGCATATGAAATGTAAACATTGAAAAAACAGTTTCCCTTTTTGTTGTCATTTTTTACCAACAAAGGAGGGATTTAACTTAGTAATTCACTCCTGTTTTTCCGTTTGTTTGTTTGCACTTCTCTCAATAACCACACCTTGGATTTTTAAAAAATTTTGCCCAAACATTAGTCATGGTAAAAGTAAATCTTTTACTGGTTGTAAAGTTTGCGTTAAGCAAGCTGGTTTTCCAATCCGACAGCGTGTCGCCGTGAATGAGTGTAAACAACTAATGGCGATTCGGCTGTCCTTTTATAAGGGGGCTAACTCAACTTATGCAAAGTCTGAGCGAAAGGGAGATAACTCCTTTCTGGCCTCTACATGCCCCTCCCCCTCGTGACCACAAAAGCAAGTTGTTGTGGTCATCTTTTATGTGGAGAAATACTCGTGCGATTTCCCCCGCATTTGCGGCGACAAACCCCTTGGGGCTCTCGTCCTCCGACTTGACGGTTCCCTTAATGGAGGAGGACTGTATTTTTGGGTATCTCCTCCCGTGGTATCTTCCACTTCCATTTCTTCCTCATGCTCGCTTGGGGATTCCGTGTCGGCATGTTGTTCCACCTCCATTGCCTCCTCCGGAGGTTGTGCCTGTGGGGTCTCCACATTTATAGGTGGGTTCGGGATTTCTTGTCTGATGTTACGAGGGCCATCCACTACCGGGTGTATTCTGCGGAGAAACCAATGCACAATGTCACTCGATTGCTTCCATCGACCCGGACTCGGTACTGTCGGTACCCCTGGGTCTCCACGATTCTCCCCGTCTTTGTCCATCGACGTGGGTGGTTCCCATCCTGGTTCTGGATCTGGACGTAATCTCCTACCTGGAGTTCCCGGAGTGGGCGACAATGTTGGTTGTAATACTGCTCGTTCCTCATGTGTCTTTTGGCCATTGCCACTTCCCTTAGTTTGCCTATTTCTGTCCACTGTTTTCGAACCTGGTATTTGTCCCGCAGGACAGGAAGGTGGTCTTTAATGACTCGACCATACAGCATCATGGCCGGGGACATGTCCAGATCTTGGACAGGCGTGTTCCTATGGGTCAGTAGTGCTCGGGCCGCCCGATCATGGCACAGGCGTCCATAACTGTCCGTATTGTCCGCCAGTATACGTCTCGCGGTTTTGACGGCTAACTCTGCGCGGCCGTTGCCTTGGGCATAATGCGCTGATGAGGTACGTTTTCGTATGCCCCAATTCCTCAAAAAGGAGTCTTATTCCTGGGATTCAAATCGTGGTCCACCATCCGACGAAATTTCTTCCGGTACGCCGTAGGTACAGAACCAAGTCCTCAAGGTATCGCACACCGTCTTGGCTCTTCCCGACGTCATTAGGGCCACTTCAACCCATCCCGTATACCTGTCTGCGTATACCATAAAGTGTCTACCCTGCATCTGGACGAATTCAACCACTACTTGTTGGAATGGAAATTCCGGGTCTGCTGGGGACATCAAGGGTTCCCTGGGCTGAGATGGTGCGATTTCATTGCACGTGCGGCACTGGGCTCTTGTTTGCCTGATGTTAGCATCCAACCCTGGCCAGAATAGTCGTTGTCTTGCATTCGCCAGCATTCCGTTCACACCCTGATGAGCGGAATGAAGAGATTCCAATACCTCTGCGCGGAGTTGTCGAGGTATTAGGATTTTGTTCCCCTTGATGATCACTCCTTCCAGGACATATAACTCCTCACGCATAGGCCAGAAGACTCGAACTACGGTTGGGATATTGTTACGTGACTGGGGGAAGCCATTTTGAATCAGCTCTTTCAAAGTTCTGCATTCTTCGTCTGTGGCTGCCGCAGCCACAATCCTTCCCCATGTGATGGCTCTCAACTTAGTATCATTCTCGTACATCGATGTTAGGGCGGCTTTGACTGCGGTGTCAATGGATTGGTCCTGGTCTCTTGGTGGGGTGCCCGCTGGGTACCGAGATGCACAGTCAGGGGCCAAGTTGAGTTTCCCCGGTCGATGTTTTATCTTGAATTTATACATGAGTGACTTTTCCTTGAAGTTTAACAGGCGTGGGTTTTTTATATTCTCCAGGGCTCGGTCTGAAAATATCTTTACGAGCAGTAAGTGATCCACTGTAATCACCAAGTCTGGGCATCCGAGTATGAATATGCGGCATGATTCCAACCCATAGATCAGAGCCAAGGCTTCACCTTCCACTGGTGCATATCGTGATTCCGCGTCGTTGGTAAAACGGGATCCCGCCAGGATGAGTTTCCAATGGCCATCCCCACAACTCATGTTTAATTCCCCCTCACATCTACAGTGCTTTTGAAACAGAAAATACGATATCCCTGTTTTGCTGTAGTCTCTCGCGAGTCCTGTTGCTCTGTTCATTTCGAACGTTTGGATGCCTTTTTCAATCCTTTTCACTATTATTTTTTTCGATTCTTGGAATATCTGTTCCAATGTCTCATCCCAATAAAATTTCCTGTCCTTTATTTTCAGCAACTCTCGGAATGGGGCCATAACTTCCGCTTGTGAGAATGCATAGGAGACTTGGTTTATGAGTCCGAACCAGGACCTAACCCCAGTAATATTTGTCGGGGTGGGGAAGCTCAGGATGGCTTCAGTCATTCTTCTTGTGGGTTTGACCCCGTTCGCTGTTACTTGAAACCCTGCGAACTCCACTTCCATGTCAGCAAAGTGAAACTTGTCTGGGTTAAATACAATCCCTCTATCGGCGCAGTGGTTTATATATTCAATTGTGTGCCAGAATGAGGATTCCATTGAGTTGTCCCACAGGAGACTGTCATCTATACACTGAGTTTTTCGAGCCATGTCCATGTAGAGGTAGGGAGTACTGGGTCGGGTCTTCAGATTTTGGTGGAGACCCCCTCAGATCAAAATATGCACTAAACCTAGGTAAGAATCGAAAAAATTTTGAAAAAAAAATCAAAATTCATCTGTTGGCGCCATTTTTTAGATTTTTAGGCTCCGGGGGCCCAAAAACGCCCATTTACCCATCTTTGCAAAAGAAGGGATAAGAAATAGCAGTTGAAACTTAGGTATTTTCACTTCTTTTGACTTGGTCAATGAATTAGGATAGGAATGACACAATGTATAGCTAAATTGAGTTTTATTTTAGCATATAAAAGTCATTTTTTAGTACAAAATCGGGATTTTAGCACAATTTTCACAGTGATTTACACCCAAGATGTCATTCATTTGGCGGAAAGAAATACCCTTAATCGTCCAGTGTTCCAAATCTGGTAAATTTTACATAAGAATGTTTCTTACAAAGCTTCATACAAAAATTGTAAGTGTTATTTAACTAGTTTCCCAAGGGGCTTGGGGACTAGTACTAGTAGAATCGAATGATTGATAACATTGCAGTGTTATCTGAGAAAGGAGTTGTTTTGTTTATTTGGTCAGTTCAAAATGAGACTCTGAAATGTAGAGTCTCCTTGCTATGTTATTTTTATCATAATCATAGCACACAGTTGAAATCTCCTCCTTGGGTCCATTCATATTTTTATTTGGGTCCATTTTGAATATCCTGACACAGTTATATTTCTCTTTCAGGACTGTATTGAAGAGTCAGCCGGTAGAATGAGTAGTGTTGCAGAGCAGTCCACAACTTTCTCTTTTGGTGATGTTCTTCCTTCAGAATATGAAGTCATTGCTAAAATTCTTGAAGTCGCACCATCTGGACAACCAACTGAAGAGAAAGAGACTAGACTCAGAAAACAAGCTGTGTCAGATTGCGCCAAGGGATTAATGATAACCTGGTCGAAGGCGTTCTCCGCATCTAATGTTCTGTCTGCGAAATCGGTAAAGAAGAAGATTCGCAAATCTTTGCAGTCATACTACAATGCTGTTACAACCAGAAAGAAGAAGAAAAGACGTGCAGAGATGGAGTTTAAGAAGGAACATTCCGAACTCTTCAACATCAAAGGCATGGCGGTAGATCCTGAGAAGTTTGCTCCAGCGGAAAAGACATTCTACTATGATCAGTTGAAAATGAATCGAAATTGGGGAATCGACTTGACACAAGTAGACGAGGAGTTTGAAAAAGAGATGGAGGACATGCGACAAAAAGAAGCAGCTGAGGTAGAAATGATGGAGGATGAACTTTCATACATCATGGATGAGGTGGTTGACACACTCAACAGTACTACAGTAGGTAGTGAAAAGAACAGTCAAGAAGGAGTTAGCATGACTCGTTCAGGTCTGGTTCGAGTTCTTGTAGATTGCGCTGACGCTGCGTCACAAACAGACCTGTCTTTCATACCCCAGCCAGAGATTCGTAAGATTCGAAACTGCACTGAAGCCATCAAAAAAGTTTGTGTGGAAGTCAGTGTGAAGTGTGGAATCTCAGTGAAAAAAGCTATTCTAGCTGTTCAAATAGTCTGAAAAATTCTGTATGGACATGATTTTTATTTGAACAAGGAAGAGGCAGACAAAGCTAATCCTTCTCCTTGCACGTCTTCAACTCCCCCAGAAGTGAGTGATGAAATAATTGAAGATGATGAAGCACCATGTAAAAAGAAGGCCAAGTTAAATCGAAAACCCATGCCCCATTCCAAATCAGATTGGGAAGGTTATAAGAATGTTTTGCCAGCACCAAGAACAATAACTGATTACAAACAAATAATGGCAATTCAAGCCGAATCTGCTGCTGCCAACTTTCTTTATAACAACTCCGACAATTTGAAGTGCCACTTACATTATGACACAACATCACGATGTAAAATTGATGGTGAATGGCCAGCCATTATATTCAATTTCTCTGGAAAAAAGAGGTTCTCGCTCTGTCCCCTGTTCTTTGCCTACGAGGATAGAAAGCAAATAGTGAAGCTGCTTGTCGAGACGTTCCATCGTTTAGCAGTTTTGGTGATACCAGAAGATCCTAACATGTCAGTTACGGCTAAAGACTTGTGGGAAAAAGTAAAAATCATCATGACTGATTCAGTTGAAAAAATCTTGAAAATAGAATTTGAAATTGCTCATGAGTTGAATTCGGAGCACGTTTCCCTTCACACTCTTTGTAAAGCGCATACTGTTGAAGCTTTAGATAGATCAAACCCAGATGATAAGCAAACTATCGATGCAGATCAAATTGTCGAATGCGAAATCAACGGAGACTGGGATGTTCTTTCGGACCGAAACATGCAATTCACACTGCACAACAACAAAGAGATTGCAGCCAAGTTTGATGGATTATTGTAGTGCTTGTAGTGTATATCTGAGTCACTTTTGTTAAGTCTGTTAAGCACTTGGAAATCATAAAAGGACGGGATTATGTTGATTTCGGCCTATTTTCAGCAATTTTAGGTCCAATTTGGCCAAATTCACCCCTAAAATTGCCCTTAAAGACCCCAAGACCTGTCAATAATCATGGTTCTCTGCCTTATATGTGTGTCTGAAGTCATTCATATCCATTGGGAATGAACAAGGATCGATTAAGTGACTGAGAACAGGATTTTGGCAATTTCGTCCTATTTTTGGCAATTTTGGGTCAAAATTTGGTCTATTTCTCTTCAAAAAAGGCCCCAAAAGATCTGAGACCTGTATATAATCGTACTCCAATGTCTATTTTAGGTATCTACACCAATATATACCTTTATAAAGGTGGACGAGGATAATTTATGTGACCCAAGATGGTTTTTGTGATTTTTGCCTGTTTTTCGGCCAATTTATGGCCAATTTTGGCCATTTTTTGACCGAAATTGACCAAGAATACCACAAAACCTGTTTAAATACATGACCCTGTGTCATTTGAAACTATTTATATCCATTAATGGGCATTGGAGATACACAAGAAGCAAAATTATGCCTTGAAATCACTCATATTGACATTTCGGACACATATTTCTTGAAAAACCAGCCCCAGATCTAAAAAATGCCGCCAACAGACGAAAAAAATTTTTTTTTCAAATTTATTTTCGATTTTGACCTAGATACACCTTATATTTTGATTTGAGGGGGTCCCCACCAGATTTTGAAGATGTGACCTTTTTTCGACCCAGTACTCCCTACCTCTAGTCCATGGTGATATCATCAAATCGACGGGTGTAGCCATCTCCTGATCCATGGAATCCTTGAGGGGCGCGACAGTACCTGTATCGACCCCATTCAGTGATGAACGTGGTGGCGTTTCGTGCAGCTGGAGACAGCGGTAAAATGTGGTAACCATTCCACGCATCGAGTACAGTCTTCCTGGTATGTGCAGGTATTACCGAGACCTGATTGAATGGGGACGAAGTGTGGTGTGTATCCCTCATGGTCGCCTCGTTCAACTTTTGTAAGTCCACCGTCCGCCTTGGGGATCCATCCTTTTTTGGTGTGACCACCATTCTCAAGCACCAAGTAGTTGGTGTGCCTACCGGTACGGGTTCGATTATCCCCAGTGCCACGTCACGGTCTATATCTTGTTTCACCTTTTCCTTCCAATGATGGGGGACAGGTATTGGTGTGTGGATTGCCGTCAGTGTCGCATCTGGGAGGAATTTTATTTCTAAGGGTTTACCCTTCATTACTTGGAGTGGTTGGTGTGGACAGGTATTGAATGCGCTGGCCTTGAAATGTTCCTTTAGCCATTGCTCCAATTTTTCTCTGTTAATGTCGGTTGGCTCCAATGGGATTGCTGCTGGTTTCTTCGGAGCCGGTGCTCTGCGTGGACACCCGCAAGGGGCCGTCTCTTCTGTTTCCGCTGAGCTGCTTTGCGATAATGATGTAGGAAAATTGGATGACAATAATTTCAGCTCCTTAAGTGCCGTTTGTGATAAGTAGAGCCCGGATGTGTTGTCAGACACATACACTGCCTGTCGTGTTTCTCTTGATCCCACCTTAATATGTAAAAACAGGACCCCCTTGATGTGTAACTGGCTATTTGTTATACCCCTTATCCGATGGGTAGTTGGAACCAAGTACCCATTTGGGTACCCGAGGAGTCCTTGAATCTCGGGGCCAACAGAGCAAGTTTGGGCTCCTGTGTCCGCGAAGGCTTGGATGGCGTGGGTGCTCACTTTCATCGGCTTCTTTAGCACCCTTCCAAAGGTTGCATGGCACTTGTTCATTACAGTTACCTCTGCTGTAACTGATGGGGGCGGTTCTGGGGCGCCCACCTGGAACTGTTTCCCATTCCACTCAAGGTGAGGAATGTTTGCCAGTTGTCTCTCATTGTGTCTTTGAGTAGGGGCTTTATCCGTGGTGCAAAACATGAACGACTCCCCGCTATATATAGCCTCCGTTTTGGATCTATTAATTTTCCGGCACACCTTTTTACTGTGCCCTACTATTTCACAAAAGTGGCACTTGAGTCCCACTGCTGGGCAATTTATCCGGTTCATCGATCCACCTCGGTGTGACGTTTTTCCGCAACCGTTGCAAGGTTTGGTGTCCCGTGGGGTCGACAGGGCCTTTGCCTCATGCATTTGTTGTACTTGATTCGACCTTTGTACCCCACACATCGCGAGAGGTTGTGTGGTATTCGAAAAGTGTGGTGTTGCTTCGTCTGTTGCCTCCAGGCAAACCAACAGTGAAAATTTTAGATCCAAGGTAGGAAGTGTAGCTGCCTCTGCCAGTACCCTTCTCTGGTGTTCAATATTTCTTAACCCTGCCATCATTTGCCCGGCAACCATATCATCTGAGTAATTAACTTGCTGCCGGCAAGTGGGTTCGTTCGGACACTGAATACGAAATTCACAAAATTTCGCCTGGCCACGTAACCTCGATAAAAAATGGGTCACTGACTCGCTCTCATTTTGCTTCATGGAGTGAAACGTTTGTCGGTGGACTTCCTTGTGTAAGCCTCGAACGGCCACCAGTTGTATTTGATGAAGAAGGAACTCTTCTGCCGCATTGTTGAGTCGTTCTGGTCCAATGAGCTCAAACAGTAACCTGTTCGTTTCCGGTGTGCATGCTTCTCGCAGTTCGTTTCGAATTACAGCTGGATTTTCGAGTCTGCACATCTCCTTGTACCGTGACCAGGTGTCTAAAAAGAGTGCCCATTCGCTCTCTGTTGAGTCCAGACCTATAGAAGGTCGCTGCATTCTTTTTGTTTGCGACGTGTTCGCTCGTCCATGTAAGATGTCCTTCCGTAATTCGATGTTTTCTTTTTGTAACTCGACTAGTTGACGTAATAAGAGAACGTTTTCTTGTTCCATAGTGTGACGATATCTTTGGTTCAATGCTGCGATATAAGTATTTCACGTTTTAAAGTGACAATATGTTCGTAGCGCCATGTAAAGTTTGCGTTAAGCAAGCTGGTTTTCCAATCCGACAGCGTGTTGCCGTGAATGAGTGTAAACAACTAATGGCGATTCGGCTGTCCTTTTATAAGGGGGCTAACTCAACTTATGCAAAGTCTGAGCGAAAGGGAGATAACTCCTTTCTGGCCTCTACACTGGTGGAGGGGGGGGCCTTGCATGCTTGGCTTGTTTTTTTACAAACAGTAAGAACAATGTTCTTATACAATTTTGCATAAATAAAGCATGAAATATTATAAATGCTATTTTAAAAAAAACAAATAACTCTACTGTTTCTATTTTTAATAATACCAAGATAACACAAAGATAAGACAAAAAGCCCACACTCCAGAAAAAATAATTAAAAAACAATTATAAGTCACTTTTTCTTTCTGATTGTCTTTCACACTTTTTTTTTTTTTTTTTGACGACAGATATAAATAGTCATTATCCAATTTTACACGGAAAAGAAACAGTTTTTTTTCTTAATCAAGACAAGTCTCTGTTCTTTTTCATTCTGATTGTCCTTTTCTCCACACAAATCATCTCTCTTAATTTTACCCCCCCCCACATGTATTGCAGACCTTCTTTGATAATAAAAGATTGCAACATTAAAATCATAATGTTCTCCATTTACCTCTGAAGAACCACCAATTGAGTCAAACTTATTCCTCATCAGTTAGCCAGTCTCCAAATATTAAACTTTCACTCAGGTTGCTACACATTTTTGCACATTCTGCATCCACACATCATCTCCACTCTCTCTTTATAAAGACATAGATTTCGGTCACTCCCAGTCTGCCATTGGGTTGTAGAACTGATCATATATCCAATGCCAGGTTGAGGACATATCCCCATTCACAAGGTTTCACTGTCATATCCCTATATTGCATAGGAGACCATATTAGAGAGACAGTGACATCCATATTGATGAGGGGAAGATACATTTATACAGATATTACAGAGGGGGGGGAGAAGAGAGAAGACATTTATACCTTTTACAGTTCTGTGGATGTTCCTTCTTTTAACATATATTAGAGTGGAGAGAGATTGATCTGTTCTTTAACACCGGAGGGGACAGTCATTTCTTAGATGGAGAGGGGGACACATTACTTAGATGAGTTATACACAAAGTTCATTATAAAGATGAGTGGGAACAATGTTCATATAAATGATTTCACATTACCTTCAATTTGGTAGAAAGACAACACGAAAACGGCAGTTACAAAAATATGAGGTGTTCTTTTATTCCAATTGACCTGTCAAAATGATGATCACATCCAGGAGTTCAAAGTTGTTTCTACATGTTTAAAACTTTCCCCTTCGCTTCTAAAGGGGGACCCTCCTCTGATTCGATCTGGATTCGACTCTGGACTCCGTCTCTCTCTTTCTAACCCTGTCTACTCATCTTCAACTCTAGCTCCTATATTGAGAATTCATTTCTGCCATGACGTCATACGTGTGTCCAAAAAACGTGATTGACCCACGTGGCCTGAACATATGTGGTTCGCACATGCTTCCAAACCATTTCTGCGGACAAAGAATTCTTACTAACCTATTTTTCGACTTTCAATGTTTTTAATTTGCTATTGTTCGTTATTCTGGCCTTATTTTAATTCAGTTTTCATAAAAAGAATTGAACAATTAAAATTACTTTTACAACAATAATATATCTAAATTATTTTATGTGAAACTGAACAATGCGAAATTCCTTTCTGAATGTATTTATGAACCTTGCTTACAAGGTTTGAATTTCGGTCTATCTTAATCTCATTTATACTTATCTAATATTTTTCTTACTTACAAGAAAATGGCTCTTTTCTTGTAACATCTATGTAACATCTATATAACTATCTGAATTTCATGATGCCTCTTTTACCATATCCTACAAAAACTCGTCTTATGATTTAAATGTTTTTCTATCTCCCCATCCACCAACATGTGATACAAGACAAATCCCTGGTCCCACAACAGTCAAAGACCTCATGAGATTCCTTAAATCACAGAATATTTCTCTCATAAAACCTACCATGCTCCTAGCAAACCTTGTAAAGACACTATTCAAGCCTCCATGAAGAGTTTTTTCCCATGTGAAGCCAAAATTATTTTCAGCCAGCTCTCAAAAGTTCAGGCCTCAGCATGTGGTCATATCTGTAGGCAATAAGTTAAACTTTTCAAATCATATAGGGTTTACCTAGTTCTAGTCTATAATTTTGGAGCTGAGGCACCATTTGAGGGGAAAATTAGCCAAAAATGGCCTAAAAATCATGACAAAAAATTTCAAGGCACCCAAAAGAAAGGCCATATTTCAAATATTACTTATCTATTACTAAAAATGAGGAACCCAGGCGAGGAAGTACCATGTGTAGATAAACTTCTGCAAAAAACGATGCCCAAAACGCTTTTATGTTTTTTTTTAGTTTTTTTTTTAAGCTAAATTGTGTAGAATATTGCTAGGGTGAGCCAGCTAATCCAATGAAGATGTTGTGCTGAATGGATGCGATAATTGACAGTGTAGTTCCTGGCAGAAGTCTAGAACAGAAGTCTGAATGCCAGAACAGCTGGCATTTGTAGAGTGGCACCTGCCCCTCCTGGCATGTTAAGCCAATCAGGCGCCTCAAAATAGAACAATCCACCATCCCTGACTAATTGTAGGCTGGTCCAATGGCAATTAGCATACCACTAATTGCTACTGAATAAATATGTTGAAATATGTTAAATGGTCCATAATGGTGGAGAGGGAAGGTAAGCGCATTCTTGATTCTACATCTCCCCTCCCCCATCACATGGGGGTAACGGCCTCTGAGGAGGAATGAGCTCCTCACGGCCAGGTTGATTATGTGGGAATAGCCTCACAAGTGCCCGCGCCGACTTGGCTGACATTGGTCTAGGAGGTTCAGGTACTTCTTCTGAAGTGTCTGATTTGGAAGGCTGGAAGGGAAATACGTCAAGAAGGGCGTTCATCGCGGCCGTTGGGTTACGGGAGAAAGCGTCGGGCCCCTTATGCCATTTCCCAGGACAATGTTGTATGTTGAAGTGGTATCTCAGGGTTTTTTCCTTCAATCTAAACAGTCAGGGGTTCTGGATCTTGCTTAGATCTCTATCACCAAACAGGCCCTTCAGTGGCTCGTGATCCGTCACCACTATGAGATTAGGGCAACCCATAACAAACACACAGCATTTTTCTAATGACCATGCGATTGCTGCTGCTTCGCCTTCTATTGGCGCGTACCTGCGCTCTGTGTCAGTGCAAAATCTGCTACCAGCGAATATCAGGTGCCAACCTTCTGGGCAGCACACGGGGGGCCTTTTCCATGGTACACGAACAGTGTTTCTGAAGGAGCAGGAAGCCCATTCCTTCTTTGCTCCAATCAGGGGCTAGGCAAGTGGTTCGATTCTTGTCAAATGTTGCGACACCCTTACGAACAAGGTCGACAATGGCTTGTTTCGACTGCTTGAATGCATTCTCAAGATCCTGGTTCCACGTGAAATGTGAGTCCTTTTTCACAAGATCGTGGAATGGTAGCATTACTGGTCCTAGCGAGTATGCCCAGGCTACCTGATTGACAAGCCCAAACCAGGATCTTGTGTCAGTGATGTTTTTTGGTACTGGGAAGTTGGATATTGCGTCTAATATTGGTTCCGAGGGGGGTTATCCTGAAGGGTGTAATTTGGAGGCCGCCAAATTGCACAACGTCTTGGCAAAATTGAAACTTGTCTTTGTTCAAGACGATTCCATTCTTTGCACAATGTAACAAGAAATCGAATGTGTGTAGGAATGATTCCTTGATATCCGAGTCGTAAAGTAGAGTGTCGTCGACGATCTTTATTTTGCGGGGGATATCCTCAATTATTTTGTCAAATCTACGGGTGTAGGCATCTCCAGACGCTAGATACCCCTGGGGGGTTCAGAGATACATGAACCTCCCCCATTCTGTGATGAAAGTTATCAGTGGCTGAGATTCTTTGGCCAACAGGATTGAGTGATATCCATCAACGGTGTCGAATACGTTTTTTTTTTCTTGGGCGGCACCTGTGATGCCAATCGAAAGGGTGATTCGGTATGATGTGTTTCCCGTTTGCATTGTGTGTTAAGGTACTGATAGTCGATGGTTCGTCTCGGCTTGACATTCTTTTTCACAGTGATCAATATGGTATTGCACCAGTCAGTCGGTGTGCCGACGGGCACTGGAGCAATGATGCCCCTCCCCACGTCGTTCCAGAGGTCTTGCTTGACCTGTTCTTTCAAATGGTAAGGCACGGGGATTGGGTTATGTCTGGCTTTAGGAATAGCCCCTTCCTTCAGGTGAATGTGTGCTGGAGGTCCAGTCATGGAGGGAAATACCCCGTCGTTCTTGAATGCAGTGTCCGCAAAACATTCTAACAGCCAGTCTTTTAATTTGCCGATGTTGACTTTGGTGGCAGGGAAAGGGAGGCTGTCTGGATGCGTCGGTAGGGGTTTCACCCTGTTTTCTGTATCCTGCACTTCATTTTCGACTTCTAACCACTGCATAGCCATCGATGGGTTTGGGAATTCCTTATGTAATATCCCAACATCAATGCAGGCCGCCTTGCTGAAATAAAGCCGTTTTATCCTTTCACAAATGTAGAGGGCTTGTTTGGTTGTGTGTCCCCCCCACACTGAACGTCACCGGCAACCAACCCTGACATTCAAGAGTGGAATCCCCGACTGCTCGAACAACTTTCCTCGATGGGATCAGGTTGTCTATGGTGAGGCCCATGTGTCTCAAGTGTATTGTGCCACCCAGACATATAGGGGCACCGCTGTCAGGGAATATCATCATATTGGTGCTATTATTTTCAGGGATGTTGTTTCTCTTGCTTGGGTCTGGATTGGGTGAAAATGGGGTTACCGTTACCTTTATTTCGGTTACTTGCTCTATTGGTGTGGATGAGTACTTGTTTGTTGCCTGATCAAATGTAATGTGGGCGATCAGGCTGTCCATTGCTGCCTTGTCAAGTTCGGCGCTTTTGACAGCAGCTCTGCGGCGTTTGTTCTTGATCGACCGGCACACTCGGGCAAAGTGGTTTGATCTTCCACAATTGCTGCATGTTTGGCCCCAAGCTGGGCAAGATAGGTGGCGAGGTTTCATCCCCGGGGTGCCATGTTGACTGTTTCCACAACCGCTGCAATGGAGTGTTGACCCCATGTCGTTGTTGTAATTGCAATTTGAGGGGGGGGGCTAACGCGAGTCTGGGCTCCTTTTAATGGAGACGCAACGCTTCTGTTTTCGATATGTAGACATCCGGAAGGCAGATATGTCCAACGTGTTGCTCATTGTAGTCTGGTCCTGTAGTGCAGACTCAAATGCCTCGGCATGGCAGATATTCTGCTCAACTGATTTCAGTGAGCCGGCTTTAGCCAGTAGGTCCGTCTGGGGTGCGTTGTTTGCTATTCCCCTTATTAGCTGGTCTTTTATGTAAACGTCGGATAGGTCATAGCTGCAGCAGGGGCAAGAGAAGTCACAATCCAGTGCTGTCGGCCTGAGACGAACTGCTGGATTGATTCACTCTCAGTCTGGGACATTGATGCAAATGTGATATGGTGTACCATTGGGTTCGCTTTCTGGGTTACCAGGGACTCGATCGTGTTCAATAATCTGTCTGGATCAGTGGTAAAAATTTCGGGTAAGTGTTTATGATTGAATTTTGGACCAATTCATCTGCACAATTGTACAATTGAATATTGGCCTGGTGTTTTGGCATGTCAGTAATTTTAGTAAATACCTCCCAATCGATTTGGAATTTCCTAAACTGTTGGGGTGTCATGTTGGAATGGAGCTGAGGGAGTTTAGCGGTCGGTGCCTTAGCATAGGCAGTCCGTGGCTTTTTCGAGGATTCGCATTGCTTCATGGTAGTGATGCCTAATTCCTTTAACAGGGATCTGTCCATCATGTGTAGGTGATCTGTGGTGAGTCTTTCTCTGGCAAATGTGGTGGCATAGATTTTGGCAGACTCAGCTGTAATCCCAGCTTTGAGAAAGAAGTCTTCCCAATCCTCAGGTTCCATTGTTCGTAGCGCCATGTAGAATATTGCTAGGGTGAGCCAGCTAATCCAATGAAGATGTTGTGCTGAATGGATGTGATAATTGACAGGGTAGTTCCTGGCAGAAGTCTAGAACAGTAAAAACCCCTGAATGCCAGAACAGCTGGCATTTGTAGAGTGGCACCTGCCATTCCTGGCATGTTTAGCCAATCAGGCGCCTCAAAATAGAACAATCCACCATCCCTGACTAATTGTAGGCTGGTCCAATGGCAATTAGCATACCACTAATTGCTACTGAATAAATATGTTGAAATTAGTTAAATGGTCCATAATGGTGGAGAGGGAAGGTAAGCGCATTCTTGATTCTACAAATTGTGGATTTATGTATGTGACAATTTTTTTTCATTTTTACAAAAATTTGTGAATTTTTAACTTTAGAGGTCCACAGGGTCGCCAATGCAATAATGAAATGTGGAAACTCAATCATTCCAATACAGTACACCATTAACTGATCTGAGAACGCTATATTTAACAAAATCTGATGCATACAGGTAAAGATACACCTCATTTTTGTAAAGAAACTTGGCTTCTGAAGCTGAAAAAATCTTTTTCTGATAAACTAAGTCATAGGCTCTAAAAGGGTCCAAATAAAAAATCTGTTTCATGGAAAAGTTTTTTAATGATGTTGAAAATATGCATGAGGAAATTTTTTGATTTTTATCCAAATTTAGACCACACATTATTTTATCACCCAGGTCAAATTTTAAAATTTCCCGAAAAAGTGCATTTTTCATGGGTTATATGCCAGAAAATGCAAAAAACAAACAAACAAACAAGTTATGTGTAAAATGATGTTTCTGATACGGAACAATCATTAACTCTTTCATTCATGCATTCATTTCTTTCATTTATGAGTTAATATCATAATTTTTGGGGGATTTCGATAATTTCCCTTATAGAGTTGAAGGCAAATCCCCAAAGTACAAAATAGAGGAATGGACGCCCTGGGAAATTTCCTTAGTGCTACTAAGTTATATTCTTCATCATGTCTATTATATTTAGTGTTTATAGGTTCATGAGAGAGAGATAGAGAGAGAGAGAGAGCTAACATATTCAAATTAATCATGAATATAACCCCATATTACTTCAATTTTAACATTTTAGTTTTAGATTAACAAAATGCCATTCCAAAAAGGAAAATCAAGTTAAGAAGGGTAGACCAAGTACAGAAGGTGGCTACAGCAGCTTGTCAAAGGAAAAGAAAGCTGAATACCATCTAGCCAAGATGCGCGAGTCGTTCTAAAGCTCCTCAACCACCATCTCTAACCCCAGAGCAACGTTCCCTCCACATGTAACTCATCACTTCTCCGGGCAGAGAAATAAACTGATCGTGAAATGAGTCGGTGAGGACAATTACAACCAGAAATCTGTGCATCAAATTCAAGAGCTTGGTGAAAATTTAAGTTATGCTGCTTTGGCTTCCAAATCCAAGTATATCATGCAGCACTATAACATTGCCTTGGAGATGAGATTGTCATACAGTGCTTAATTAAAACGATTTTTCTTTGTAAATTGACTTTTGTTTGCAATGATTTGTGTTATTTCTGACTTAACTAACCTAAACAGTTAATCACTTTGCAAGTTTCTGATTTCTTGAATTATTCGTTTTAATTATTTCTGGTGTTAGACAAATCATTGGAATATTTTCTATCTTACTAGAAGTGTCTGAAGCCCTTATATTCCCAAAATATTTCATAAGCATTGAAAATTGGTCAATAATTCTTGTCTTTTTGAAATGGAGAAGCAAAATATTTAAAAAGTTCAATTGAGTTAAAAGAGCGAAGCTAATATCGTGTTAGAGAAACCAGTCTCCAATTCAGGGATATAGTCCAGTCAATCTAGCTCATTTTTTGGCTCAACCTCAAACAAATTGCTAACAAAGGTTTTTAAATTGCATTATGGGCAAGAATATCTCCTCTTTCAGATAAAAAAAGTTTACCAAAATTGACCTTGCGGAAAGGGGCCAACGACCGCCATCTTTAAAGGGTCCCCCCGATTCTAGTTTCCCTCTCTCAACTCAATTATTGTAAGGATATCTTCAAAAATAACAAATATATCAATGTGAAATTTGATAAACCAACAGTTTTCATGAAGTTGAATATAATTATAAACTCATAGGTTTGGTTTTATTTGATTTTGGTTTACGGCATATCAACCCTTTTAGATTATTTGATACTAGTCCAGTCAATCTAGCTGTTTTTTTTTTTTGTCTTAACCTCAAATAAATTGCTAACAAAGGTTTTTAAATTGCATTGTGTGAGAGAATATCTCCTCTTTCAGATAAAAAAAAGTTTACCAAAATTAACCTTGTGGAAAGGGGCCAACAACCGCCATCTTTAAAGGGTCCCTCCGATTCTAGTCTCAATTACTGTAAGTATTCTTTTTTTTATTAGCTGCACCTGCTTGCTGTCCCTGGCCGAAAACAAGCAATAAATTATTTTAATATTCTGGTGGTCATAAACCTGGCGCCTGTAGGCTGTGGTACTGGTCAAGTCTGAGCAAACTTTCTCTCCCATAAAAAAAAGTTTATTAAAATTAACCTTGGATAAAGGGGTCAACGGCCGCCATATTTAAAGGGTCCCTCCGATTCTAGTCTTCCTCTCTTAACTCAATTACTGTATAGTCCAGTCTTTGGTGTTGTGGCTGAACCTCAAACAAATTGCTAACAAAGGTTTTTACTTGCATCGTGGGCAGGAATATTTTCTCTTTCATATAAAAAAAGTTTACCAAAATTAGCCTTGGGGAAAGGGGTCAACGGCCGCCACTTTTAAATCATTTGGGCCCTGTCGTAAAATGCGATAACTAGCGAAAAAGATGATACGCAAAATTAACAATTACCATAATGTAAAAGGACAAAATGTCATCTTTTTTGCTAAATCGCCAAGGCCAATATATTGGCCTGAGTCTAAAGGGTTAAAATTCAACTTAACAGTATTAAAATTTCGATGCATAAAATTCCTGACAAGTATGTCCATTAAAACAATTAATTACAAAAATAATCATTTTTGCTGACAAAAAACCTTTATTAAATTACACAGAACAAGTTTATGAACGGACCAAAGAAATTTCTTGTCAAGAACTAGTCAAAGGTCACTTCATCATCATCATCATCATCATCATCATCAAGATCTGGCTGTGATGAGTTGGTGCAATGGAGGCCTTTGCAATATCCACACAAGTTTGAACAGTGAATGCCATGTTTCCTGCAACTGCATCTTCCTGTAGTACACCCTGAAGTACAGTTACACCTAATTATAGCCAACAAATTTACAGGGCCAGGTGGTAAGTCAGTCTTAACTGGTTGTAATTTACCATCTGAAAGTGTCCATCCCCACTCGTCAGGTTTTAGCTGGTTTCTATGTTTCCATTCCTGAATTTGGAAGTAAACTCGAAGGCTGTGGAATTTCGTAGCTGCTCTTGTCGGTGGCAATGATTTGGGCTCAACATACTTTGAGCTATTTGCAACCTTTTCCTTAAAAGCGCCTCAGTCGAAGATGATTGATGTTTTCCCCATCATTACCATTGTATAGGCACACTAAAGCCTTCTCCCCAGCTTCAATAACCTCTTCTGCACTGCTGTCTTTGCCAAACACTTTAGCCAGTTCGAGGAAGTTTCTATTGTTCATCACCTTTTGGAGGGATGCTGCCTTCCCAATTCCGTGAACACTGGATGTAGAATCACAACCCAGTAGTGCATGAATGGAAAGAGTGTTGAAACAGACCGCATCTCCCAATGATTTCCTCACCTCTTTGATGTTCCAGACTTTTACTCTTTTTTCACTAGCTTTTGGTTGTGGCGTAAAGAAGATGTTGTAAATATCATCGCTATTGGTATGATAACATAGAAGGACCAATAGGTCAATGTCATCTGCTATCAAAATGGTTTCTCCTGTCTGTGCCAGTTCTAGAGTAGTCTTCACAATCAATATGTCAACGTCACCAGATGCATGGATTACTTTATAACCTGCTTCCTTCAAACTCTTTCCCAGTAAATTGATAAACAATTGTTTGTTTTGTCGATTAGCAAGGAAAACTTCCTTTTTTAATTTTAACACCATGAAAGGAGTCAGTGACACATTAACTCGAACAAACCCCCCTGCTCGGCGTCGGTGAGTCGAGTCCTTAATGGATGGGCCACTTTCATATCCATCAAAGACAACACATGCTTTTCCATATCTATTTGTGACATATCTACAGTATTGGTCACAGATCTCATTAAATGCGCGACCTTTTTGCCAAGGGAGATGCTGAAGTAGTGCTCCACCATCTAAGAGATACTGTGGATCTGATGACTGTGGACCTGATGAGAAGTCAGTTCCCATATAGCGTCCGCCAAAGCAGATTTTTTTTGCCTGTCGCAGTAATCCAAAATAATCAAAAAGAGCAGGTGGGTAACCACACAGCTCATATTGAAAATGTTCTTGCTGCTCCTGGGTTGAGGGTTCATTATTAGATAGCACACACAGTCTCTGGAATAGGAGTTGTGGATCAGTCTCAACAGTTTCATCTTTGCTGAGTGAAACTTTTGATCCAAGTGTAATTGCTTGATCCTTTTTTTTAAAAGTGTACTCTTGTACATTTTCTCCAGCCATTGAAGCTATGGTTGCCTCTCCTATGGAGTTTACTCTGTCCACATTCACCTTTTTTCTCAAGTTACTCCACTTGAAATGCTGTGAATGGAAACGCAAGGACCTTCCATGTATCCCTCACATCATGCTCTTTTCTTGCTGAAGTAGCCTCCTGATGCTGGTCACTAGTGCCATAATGAATGCCTGCTAGTTCTTGCATTGTAAACTTGATTTCCGCGCATGCTGGCAGTGATAGCGTCCAAACCAATCGTTGAATTTCATCCATTCCTTTGCCATGAGTAAGGCCTCCAGACGTCCTCAGGCTCCTCATTAGCACCTGTTCAATAACCAGATCCGTTGACAAGCCAGCCCAATAGCGATCACTCTGTCTAATCACATGGAATCCTTCCGAAAATTTCTGGTATACTTCAGGGTGGGTTTTTGGCAGACCCTCCATTTGCTGCAAATACAGATATGCCGACTTTGCATATAGGATGTGTCCTGCTGCAGCGAATATTGGCAGCATTTTCCTAACAGCGTCAAGGTGCAATTCCCAGTTCCCGGTGTGCTCTGCTTTGATAAACAGTTGCAGGCTCTTCACCATATCAAGGTATTGAATCCACAATTTTGCTGTTCGCTGCCCAACCATCGCATCCTTCACATGGTTGATTTTCTGGGTAATCCTGGTTACAGACTCTGAAGACAGAACATTATCCAATCTCTCAGTCCCACCAAGGAGACCTATCAATAGCCCCTGAGCTTCTTTAAGGTCTTCATTTTGATGAAATGACTCTTCTGCATCAGTGTTGGGTTGATCATGCTCAGTGACATGTGAAACTGGCAAATCATAGGCTTTTGCTAATAAAATAGCATTCAGAGCAGCAGCAACTAAAAAGTGAGCACGAATGGCTCTTGCAATTGCTTTGCCACTTAGCATGTGGTTGACTGTGTTTTCAGCATACACAAGTTCAAAAAGTGCTTGCAAACCAGAACCTTTCATCAAATGACCAATTGACCCCAGAAAGCTCATCTGTGTATGGAGCCCACCAAGTCGCAAGACAAATGATTTCAGGGGACTGGAACTACGCTGTGACTCGACTATCATCATTGCTTTGTACCAAAGTGGCTGATCAAATGTTAGAATTGGTGTTATGTTGTTTTTTCTGGCTAAATCACTAATGTAACATAAAGTTGAGTACACACAAGTTTGGTTACCAGGGTCCATGTCAATCATTGGCAAAAAAACTGTTGCTGATTTTCCAGGATATGTTCCTTTGTACACTGACTGCATAAGGCCTGACCATGCGGGTCTGGACGGATGTAAAATTAGTGAAACCTCCCAAAGGATGTCAACATTGGCAGTGGAATCGACAACTTTCTTGGCCAGGAGCTTTTTAAATGTAACTGGGGGTTTGTTGGTGTGCTGTGAATCTAGGAACTTTATTTTGATCCTTCCAACCTTTATTATCTCTTCTGAAAATACCTGAATCCTTGGAATTGGTTTTGCTTTAACTTTCCCGGGGGTAACAGATGCTATGATGCCCATACCATGGAATGTGTTGAATCCATCAATACTCCTTACATTATGGTCCACATTATCAGCTACGAACTGCACAAATTCAGTTTCAGCGGGGAACAGAATTTCAGTCCCATGAACAAGAGCAGCACTTCTTTCGAATTTTTGGACTTCCGAGTAGGATGAAGAGAAACCATGCTTATTCAGAGTGTCAATCAGGAACCTCGATCCAAATTGGTTATGCATTTCTACGGCTAAACCAAACTGTAAAGGTGCAAGGAGAACTCTAGGTCTAACAGCCTGCATTATCGCTTGACCTATCGATGCAAGTTTCAAATCATTGTCTTTGCCTGCAAACATATTCCTGAGAAAAATCAACATGACCACCAGAATATTAATATATTTTATTGCTTGTTTTCGGCCAGGGACGGCAAGCAGGTGCGGCTTATAAAAAAAGAATACTTACAGCAATTGAGACTAGAATCGGAGGGATCCTTTAAAGATGGCGTCCGTTGACCCCTTTCTCCGAGGTTAATTTTGGTAAAAAAATTTTTTATCTGAAAGAGGAGTTATTTCCCACAATGCAATTTAAAAACCTTTGTTAGCAATTTATTTGAGGTTGAGACAAAAAAAAACAGCTAGATTGACTGGACTAGTATCAAATAATCTAAAAGGGTTGATATGCCGTAAACCAAAATCAAATAAAACCAAACCTATGAGTTTATAATTATATTCAACTTCATGAAAACTGTTGATTTATAAAATTTCACATTGATACATTTGTAATTTTTGAAGATATACTTACAATAATTGAGTTGAGAGAGGGAAACTAGAATCGAGGGGACCCTTTAAAGATGGCGGTCGTTGGCCCCTTTCCGCAAGGTCAATTTTGGTAAACTTTTTTTTATCTGAAAGAGGAGATATTCTTGCCTACAACGCAATTTAAAAACCTTTGTTAGCAATTTGTTTGAGGTTCAGACATAATTTGACTGGACTAATATTGCACCAAACTTTGAAAAAGCTATCATATCTCTGAAACAATGCCGTATTTTGTATTTTACACAATTTTTTGAATTCCTCATTAAATTTTGACCAAGAAAAATGGTATAACAAGCCATATAATCCTACTTTCAAAAATGATCTAAATTGGCCTGGATGGGAAAAAAATTCTTCATGGAAGCTTGAATAGTGTTTTAATCGAGGTTGAAAAGACAAGTAAATAGTGGGGTGGTTGCATGTAGTCACATTTCATGCCCACAGTCAAAAAGTAGGAAAAACCTACCCTACACTTCCCAATGTGTGATTTACCGTAGCATCCTGTTTCTCAATCCTTTCAAAACAAATCACTGTATCTGATATCAAAATTTCCCCAAATTGATTCACACCTTTTTTTTCTATATTAAAGGTACATAAAAATCATATTCATGACCTATCGCTCACTTTCGCCACCCCAACATTCAGCAACCCATGCCCCTTGCACAGAGATCATCCTCCTTGTACACAAACACAATGGACAGCATGAAAAAGACATGCTAATATCCATGACATCTTAATTGTTTATTCATCTGTGTTTTTTCTACAACAATTTCTTTTTCGAAACAAAACAACCCCTTAAAAACTCCCTCACAATATTCAGACTATTTTACCAATAATACTCATCATCAAATTATCCTTAAATACAAACAAAACCATTAGGTATCAAGGGTAAAGTAAAAAAAAAAAAAAAAGTATACTTTTCAAATTTTACCCTGGATTTGCATATTGGCCTTTGTAAAAAAAAGAATCAATTACATGAACGAGATTCTGTAACAAACTTTTGCGAGACAGCAAGTAGCAACACACATGGATAATAAAATGCTTTGAATAATCACAGATTTCAAGGGGATTCTGCTAAAGTAGTCATATTTTACAAATGAAAGCACTTTCAGTTCTCAAAATACCACTGTTTTGTTCAGAAATGAATATTTTTTTTTTTTTTTACATAGGCATCACCACATTATCAAGGCCCAGAGGCCACTCAAGGATAAGGGTTAAAGAGTGAGCAGTAGAAATTGGACAATATAGTAATCATTAGTAATGAAAATTTGGTAAATTTGATAACTTATATGGAACGGCTCATCAAGAACTTATTTACGTTAGACTTGAAGACAACCATATTGTAGTCAGCCGGAAAGCAGGAAAACGGAAGACAATTCCACAGGCGTGCAGTTCTAAGAAAGAAGCTTTGTTCATGGAATCTACGTTTAGGTTTAGGCACAGATAAAGAGTGGGGGGAATTATTGATAGTGTTTACAGCTAGACGAGTGTTTCTTGTGAAAGTTTGGCGAGGGGGGACCATAGATTGAAGCTCATTCGAACACTTTCCATGAAAATAACGATACATCAGAGACAAACTCGCAACATCTCTTCTGTGAGATAGATATGCTTTCAAATGAATTAATAAATAACTAGCGGGACCTGTGGAAATTCCACAGTGGCATCTTTCATATGTAATATATTGCTGCTGGGTATTCTGTGGGTGTTCAGCATGATTGAAGGCACCATCATATTATTCTAGCCCTTTTGTTAAAACTGTATCAACCCACCTTACTAAAATATGACTTTTATATATTGCCTGGTCTCATTATTTCATTACAAACACACTAATCCATTAACTAATATTTCATCATTTTTAATAATTCTTGGATATGTTACTAATTTTGACAATCATTTTCATAATTTTAACCCACATTATCGCCCTTCCTTATTAAAATAATAACTTTGAATATATTGTCTGGGCTGATTATTTCATTACAAACACACCAATCAACTCGCATTTCATCATTTTTCTTAATTCTTGGATATGTTATTAATTTAAACAATCATTTTTCATAATTTTAACCCGCATTATCGCCTTCCCCTTACTAAAATAATAAGTTTGATGCATTGCCTGGACTGATTATTTCATTACAAACACATCAATCAATTCCGGGTATTCTCATAGTATATATAGTCTACCTATCTTATCTATTCCCAGGTGACACCGCATATTTTGCTAGTATATATTTTCCCCCTCTCCTATTCGCACGTGGGCGACACTGGGTATTCTGCTATTATATTTTTTCCACTTATCTCATTCAATCCTGGGTGACACTGGGTATTCTGTTAGTATATATTTGCACTTATCTCATCCAATCCCAGGACTCACTTTATGTCCGTCCACCCCACTGTTAAAAATATATATGAAATAAAGTAATGTTTAAATCGTAAAGTGCTTCAGCCATTTCCAGGACTGACTTTATATCCCCAACCCCACTGTTAAAAATATACATGAAATAATGTTTAAATCGTAATGTTTCAACCATTTCTGGGACTGACTTCTTACCCCCATCTCACTGTTAAAAATATACTTGAAATAAATAATGTTTAAATCAGAAACTGTTTTAGCTGCTTTTTGAATTAAATACAGAAAAACATTAACACGGTTAGAGATTAAGCAACCATTACTTCAACATGAATTTCTGAATGTAGTATCAGTCTCAGCATTCCAGTGACTTTAATACCCCCCCCCCCGTCCTTAAGAAGAGTTTTTGCAATTACTGCCATGAGGACATTAAGGACGAAAATATGAAATCAGGATTACTTGATATATTTACATGATTTTTGGAATGATACAAATAAGCCCCTAGCATGCACTGATCCATTTACCTGATTTTTGGAATCAACACTTAATACTTTTCTAAACGTCACATTTCCTGTTGGAGTGACGTCACTTGTTTTAAATGACATTTATTTTGTGTTTGCCATAATTCTTGTAAAGTTTCACATGAGTGTCAAATGCCTTCTTAATAAAAGAAACTCCCATAATCCTACCTGTAAGCCTAGGTATGAGTGGCAAACCTCCTCTTAAAACCCTTCTTTAGCTAAGTCCGAGTGGCAAGCTCCCCCACCAAACAAAATTCCTATGTAAACTACATATAAGCGTTAAAAAAAGATCTTTCCTTTAAAGAAAAATGCACATGATTTATCTCCTATAAAAAATAAATTGGTCAACTGTCCTAAGACGCTAGAATGGTCTTGAAATCATGAATTATTTTACATTACATTTATGTGAAACCAACTCTCACTATAAATTCTAAAATTGTCTTTGTTTTGTTTTTATAAAGTCTTCAGGATGTTCACACATAATTTCCCTTATCCCTATCATTAACCCAAAGTCAGAGTGGCAACCTCCCAACCCTCTCATAATTGCACAAAAACCTTATTAAAACCACATAAAAAAAAATGTAAAAAACACAAAAAAATGCCCAAGAAAAAATGGGTTAACTGCTCTAAAACGCTGGAATGGCTCAAAATGGAGAATCATTTTACATTAAATTCTAAAATAATTTTTTATCTTTCATTTTTTTCAAAATGTTCACATGTAATTGTCTACGAAGGTAGAATCTCATATTTTAGAGAGGTGGTCAGATTGGGAGGTGGGGATAACAGAAGATATTAATCTACATTAATATCAAAGAAATATTGCAATATATTCATTTTTAAACAGTCCTAGATTTTGATTTCAGTTTTTTGTGCATAAAATGCATTACACTTCAGCTTTGAGTCCTCTGACTTCTTTTGTTTTAATGAATACATGGCATTTTTAAGGAATTGCAACATATTTATGCGGATTTACTGCAGATAATTTGGAAACCATTAATTTCTGGAGATTTTCAGTAGCATATTCTGATTCCTTGTACAAAAATACACTTATATGGCAAATTTCATTACTTAATCTTGTGTTTTAACAAAGATATAACATTTTGGGTTATATATAGATTCAAAAAAGTTGTCAAAAAACAAATATATAACAAATAAATGTTATCAAAGGTAAGATGAGTTACTTTTCTACCTAACTGTATATTTTTTTAGTGTTTTTATTTAATGTAACATGTTTATTCAGCTCCAAAAACATGTTTATCAATATATTGGAAAATTAAAAATGGCGTCCAACTTTTTGATGAATACGGTAAGTTTGGGAAAAGGAGTTAAAAATAAAAAATAATACAAAGAAGAGACATGAACGGTGGGTTTTTAACAGTATTCTGTTAAAAACCTACCGAATATATGTCAGCCTATGTCACAGTAACATATATTGAGCGAGTTTTTAGCAGTATTTTGTCTAGTTAATTTTTTTAACTCCTTTTCCCAAACCTATCGTGTTCATGAGTCGGGCGCCATTTTTAATTTTACAATAAATTGTTAAACACTGTATGTTTTTCGAGCTGAATAAACATGTTACATTAAATAAAAACACTAAAAAATATCCAATTAGGTAAAAAAATTAACTTCCCTTTGATAACATTTATTTGTTTTTTGACAACTTTTTTGAATCTATGTGTATAGTAATACAAACCCAAAATTTTTACTGAAAAAGTAGTGTAAAAAATTTTTTGATAAAACGCATATGATCTTAAAGAGGGAAATATAGCCAAACAGAAAAATAGTCATAACTTCATTAATTTTAATCAAATTAAAAATTTGGTACTTGTGCACTTAGCGAACCAGACGTAACTAAGCAAGCGCTCGGCTTTGTCCGGCGCATGACGTCAACAGCCGGATATAACCGAGCGTTGCCGATTAAGCAGACGAGATAACCGCTATCAATTGGAAGACTGTAACAAATCAAGAAACACTTATTTGAAGAGAGTTTTAAAAAGATAACCGACGAAATAAAAATGAATATTACTAACCTTGCGGACCAGCTACAGACCCCCGAGGCTACCCTAAACTTTTGCCAGAAACGAAAATTGGTGGCAGAAGAGAAAAGGTGTTTACATTGCGGCCAGGATTGTGTAATAGCAAAGAGAGCAAGCCTTTCCGACGGTTACGGTTGGAGGTGTAGTAGTTGCCGCTGTTGGACCTCCATCAGGAATGGGACCTTCTTCTCATATTCGCGACTGACCATCTCATGCATCCTAAAAGTAATATACTTATGGGCTTTCGAGATGGCTTCGACCAAAAACCTTCATCGCGAATGTGGGCTACGTTCTCGCCACACAATTGTGGATTGGAAGAATTTCCTGCGTGATATATGCAGGGACTATTTTCTCAGGAATCCCCGGCAGATTGGAGGCCCAGGCCATACGGTAGAAATCGACGAGTCCGTATTTAACCGTAGGAAACACAACGTCGGCAGCAGACTTCTGACACCGGTGGTCTGGGTCTTCGGTGGATACGACCCCCGCCGAAAAGGAGAGTTTCTTGGTCACTGTACCAAATAGGAACGCCGAAACCCTCCTTTCACTAATAAAAAAATATGTTTTGCCGGGGACGACGGTCGTATCAGACTGTTGGAGGGCTTATAGCAAAGTGGGAGGGGATGGGTATCACCATTTGACGGTGAACCACAGCTTGAATTTTGTCGATCCCGTAACACAGGCAACCACAAATCATGTGGAGCGGATGTGGAAGGAAGCCAAGCAACGAAATAAACGCGAATGCGGTACCAACCGGGAACTTTTGGACACATATCTTATTGAGTTTATGTGGAGGCAAAAGTTTGGTAGGCAGCCTTTTGACTCCATATTAACCCATATAGCCGAAAGCTACCCGGTTGGTAAGGAGGAGCTTCCTATCACAATCGCTACCTCTTCTCCGTCTACTTTGTCGTCTGAAGCCCTTCAAAAGTCTGAGGAAAACATATCCTCCTGAGAGAGAGAGAAAAAAAAAAAAAAAAAAAAAAAAACTGTATATATCTCGCAGGGATTCCGGTAAAAAAAAAAAAAAAAAAAATCCTTGTTTCTGGGGGAAAAAATGACAATATTTTTTTTTTTTTTTTTTCATTAAACATTGAGAAAAAAACCCCAAACATTTCAGACGAAAAAATAAATAAATAAATTTTAATAATAATTAAAAAAACTTATTTATTTTTTTTTGATAACAGAAAACAATTTAAAAAAAAAAAAAAAAAAATTATTAATAAAAAAACATAAATGAACGGTAGGTTTTTGCTTTTTATTTATTTACATTTATGTTTCTACATTTTACAATTTCATTGTACAGTTATTTTGTTGTAGCGTTGTTTTTATTTAATCGACAACGCTCGGTTTTATCCGGCTGTTGACGTCATGCACCGGACAAATCCGAGCGATTTCTGAGTTACGTCTGGTTCGCTAAGTGCAAAAGTACCAAAAAATTTTTTAATATCCTTTCTTAGCCCATCAAGTTCTTTTCTATGTATGTCATTCTTGAGATATTTTAAGCCATTTCAATTTTTTCATGTGAATTGCTATGTGAAGCTGCAAGGATTTCTCTCCTTTCTCTTTCTCATCCCTTTTCATCACTCCCCTTGCTTTTCAATTTCACTGTTTTTCATTGTAAAACACCCCTTATCAACTCTGTAAACTACTAAATCCAATCGCACTTCAATCCATCTTCATACAGTATCATCTACGATCACTATGACACTTTACAAAGCAAAAACAAAAAAAGAAGAAAAAATATTAAAATAAAAAAGTATTAAGATTAAGTTGAATCACTGCAAAGTTTCGAAAGCGCCTCACTTACCTTTTGTGTTGTTTTTTTTGTTTGTGTCTTCCAATTATTATTTTTCTTTCTTTTCATTTCCATGATCTTGCGTTGTATCCTTTTTCTGTTCATGTCTCTTCTCTATTAAAAAAAAAATTTTTTTTGTGTCTTTTCTTACACAAGTTTGTGTAGTCTTTTGGACTTTTTCTTTTTCATTTCTTTTTTTGCTCCTTATGAGTTTCTGAGTTTCTTTTGCTTTTTTACTTGTAACAGCTGATTTTGATCAAATGGGCACCATTTGCAAATTTTTATGTTATTGATCCTGGTATATGACAACCAATTGTGACATCACTTTTGTTATTGTTGTGGAGACGCCCACTAATTAGCATACGTGGGTGAAAAGATATAGATAAAGGTATCAAGTCAGCAAGACCGGGGAGCTGTGTTCGAACGCCGGATAGGCAAGACGCATGTGCCGGTTGCTCCATGAAAGACTTTAACACGCCCTCTGCCATCTTCCAACTGCAGTACAACTGCACCTTTGTAAATATGTATTTTATTTTCGTCTTAATATATTTGTTTTACCTTTACTTTCTACATTTGTATTGTTATTGATACAGACACAACAGTGGTGACGGGATTTCGAAAAAAGATTTATGCGTGAGAAAATACACTATCAAACTCAACAGTGGTATTCGGGAAATACTTACTCGTCAAAGATTGAAAAAAAAAATTCACTCGGGAATTCAATGTTTAAAATGCAGCAACTACGAAATTGTCGAACGCAATATTCAAGATTTTTTCTTTTGTGACTACTTGAAACACCAAGATTTTTTTTTTTTTTTTTTTTTTTGTGACTACTTGAAAAGGAAATTCAAAACCCGGGACACTTGAAAAAAAAACAGCAAGCACTTTATTTCAAAGTGACTACGAGAAAAAGAAAACTTGAAAGTTACAGTAACCCTTTCTGCAAAGTGCACAAAAAAAAAAAAAAAGTGTTTCACTAGGATACCGTGAACTTATTAGGTAGACTGGTTTGAAAGAAAAAATGATTTTTTTTTCTCGGTATACTAAGAAGGGATTTTTTTTTTCTTGTACGTAATTAATAACGTAACAAAAGGAATCGGTTGTTCGTAGTTATTAAAGAAAGGAAATTGTAAAAGTGACTGATTTACTAATTCAAAAAACAAAATGGATGATCTTATCAAGTTATTCGCGGAAATGCAAATGCGTCAACAAGAAAGAGACAAAGTACAGAGAAGGCGTCTACAAGAAAGAGACGAATTACACAAAAAAGAACTACAAGAAAGAGACGAAAGACAACAAGAGAGACGAAAGACAGAATGAACTGCTTCTTAAATGTATAGAGCAAATGCAACTTGGTCAAAAGGATTTGTTGGAAAGATTAACGACTAATTCTGCACAGGAAAGCAATACGACTTTTTCCAGCGCAACAATTGTGAATAGCATAGATGTGTTCACGTACCTACCAGAAGAGGAGAAAACTTTTGAGGCATACTTTAAGAGGTATGAAGATATTTTCGAAACAGATTGCGAAAGCTGGTCAAACGCAAAGAAAGTAAGTTTATTACTTCGAAAGCTTGGTACCAGTGAACATTGCAAATTTGATTTCATATTGCCAAGGAGAACGAATCAGTTAGACTTCGCTGAGACCGTAAAACTTCTTAAGGAGTTATTCGGACCGAACATGTCTCTTTTTCACAAGAGATGGTCGTGTATGAAACTTAAGAAAACGGAGGAGCAGGACTACCTGACATATGCGTCAGTAGTGAATAAACACTTCGACAATTTTCAATTATCGGAACTTACGGTGAACGACTTCAAATGTTTAACTTTTGCACAGGGGCTAGTTTCTACAAAAGAATTCAGAGATCCGAAGACGCGTTCTATCAAAATTAGAGACAGAACAAGGTCTGACACTGCAAAAGTTAGAAGATTGTCAAAGGGCAGTATCACTAAAAAAGGACTCCAGAGATATAGAAGCAGGAGTGCTGTACATAAGGAAGATTAAAAAATCTGGCAGAAACGCAGGGCAAAGAAAGTGGGAGACTCGTCAAAATCCAAAAGATTACGCGAGTTATAAATACTCAAACTCTAATTACAGAAAACGAAATTACGATTCAAGTCAAAGGAACTATAGAAAATCGGGACCAAGTAATAATTGCGGAATATGTGATGAAAAACATTGGGGAAAGGATTGTCCTTACAAAAATATCAGATGCTTCAATTGCGACAAAGTCGGACATAAGAGTATTTGTTGCAGAACAAAATATAGAGTACACCAAATGAAAACAAACAACAAAGAGAAAGACAATTTACGAAAATATGTGTTGGTTAATATTTTCAGAAAACAAATAAAATTTCAACTTGATTCTGGAGCAGATTTGTCGGTAATAAACGTTAGCACTTGGAAAAAACTGGATAAACCGACTCTGAAAAAATCAAGTAAGGGTGCTAGAACGGTGACAGAAGACGAAATCAAATTCGAAGAAGTTGGCCTGCCCATTAATTTAAATGGCACGACGAAGAAATTGAAAATTTTCGTAATTAAAGAAAGCGGGAATTTATTGGGAACAGATTTTATTGAAAAATTCAACATTTGGGATAAACTGATGAACGCTTTTTGTAAAAAAAATAACCAGCTGCACCACAATGTCAGAAAATATTAAAAATGAACTAAAGAACAAATTCCCAGAAATATTTACTATGGGACCGGGAAGATGTAATAAATTTAAAGCTTCGTTCGAGCTAAAAAAGGATGCAACACCAGTATTTAAGAAAAAACAGAACATGCCGTTCGCCGGATTAGACAAAATAGATAGCGAATTAGACAGACTTGAAAGAACGGGCATTTTATTGAAAATCAAAACTAGCGTTTGGGGAGCGCCTATGGTGTACGTAAAGAAGAAATCTGAACAAATTCGAGCCTGCGGAGATTTTTCAACCAGGTTAAATGATATGCTACAAGATCACCATTACCCTTTACCAAGCCCGGAAGAGATTTTTGCCAAACTAAATGATGGGAAAATTTTTTCAAAAGTAGATTTGTCCGACGCCTATTTGCAAATTCCGATAGAAGAAAAATGCTCAAAGATTTTATGCATTAACACACACAAAGGGTTATTCAAGTATAACCGATTGCCGTTCGGGATAAAAGTCACGCCGGCGATATTCCAGCAAGCGATGGACACAATGTTGAATGGTTTAGATTGTGCTTGTGCATACCTGGATGACATAATCATAAGGAGCGCATCCATAAGTAAACATATAGAGCATTTAAAACAAGTGTTCACAAGAATAAACGAGTATGGATTCAAGGTGAAAGAAAACAAATGTGAGTTTTGTCTAAATGAAATCAAGTATTTAGGACAAATAATAAGTAAAGATGGTCGACACCCTGATCCTGAAAGAGCGATAGCAATTAGGAACATGCCAGCACCACATAACGTGACGACTTTACAGAGCTTCTTAGGCCTCACGAACTACTACCAAGTATTTATTAAAGGCATGCACAACCTAAGAGCTCCGCTGAACGAATTATTAAAGAAAGAAACACCATGGATATGGACAAAAGAATGTCAAGACTCATTTAGGGAAATTAAAACATAAAAGAATAACATGAACACATGGAGATGATGTATTCCTACATCTTCCCCTGCTGCTAAAGTTTTTTTAAGCCAGGTTTGTTGAATACCTGTAAATTTTTTAATTCCTGTGGCATCTGCTGAGCATTCACCTTGGGTTTGACAATGAGTACATCAGCTGTGTCAGAAATATTGTTATCGGTGGGTGAGTTCAGTCAAACTAATAAGTTGCAAGTCTTGTGATGAGGGATTCATGATTAGGTATTGGCTTCCAGAAGGAATAATTGTAGTTGGTATCAGATTCAAACATTTTTTTATAATTGCCTAGTCTGCAAAGATACTCTTCCAGAGTGGTGCATTCAAATGCAATATTGTCTGTGCGGTAGAGCTTTGAGAATAGAACCTGGCCTTCTTCTTGCGCTCTTGGACCAAAAATATGGGATCTGCCTTCCAAGGGTGGCAAAGATTGTGCATTGGCGTTGTATCAATTCCTCAAGATAGTTAATTTTTCTTCACGTTGTTCAGCGGAAATGATCCAATCATGATGGACCTGCTAATGTTGGGTTTCACAATTTTCAATAAAACAGAATTTGCACAGGACTTAATCCCAGCTCCGGTATGGGCGTGTCCCTGTATTGGAGGATTACATGAGTCACCTTGTCATTGTTGTGGATGATGCGTTTGTGGCTTTGACTGCCAATTCAGTATGTCCATTTAACTGTGGGTACATGGCGGACGATATTTTTTGTGGGACACTCCATAGCAGTAAGAAATCATCAAAAGTGTCAGGCTGGAATTGTGGTGCTCCATCAGTACTGAGTTCTTTTGTTACGCCCTAGGCTATAAAAAGCTTTCTGAAAATTTTGAGGAACTGGGCTGAATTTTATTTCTGATTTTCTGCAATAGTGGATGCAAGGCTAGCAACTGAATCTATCCATGACAACGAGGTAACTGAAGTCTTTGATTTCAAAATAATTGCTGCAAATTATCTCAGGAAGGTAGGAGGATAGTAGAGATAAAGCGGTTGAGTGGCCGCGTTTTCTGCACAATCCTTGCAACAGATGGTGGTAAATATTTTTGGTGATTCCTGGCCAATAAACAGAGGCTTTTTCATGATTCTACATGCACTGGCTCCCTGATTTGTGAAGATTTGTCAAAACTCTGTTGTGAAGCGCATGGTCATCGAAGAGGATGAGGTCATCTACGATGGACAATTTATTACAAATGTCTCAGTATTCCCGAAGATGAGAAAGTTCAATCAGTGTCCCTTTTCTGGGAAAACCCTGCTGAATAATGTTGATGTTTTGTATTGTGGGTCAATCTTGATAGGAACAAATATAAAAATTGTCTGTCATGAAGGATTTCTCTTTCACTGAGAGAGGACAAAAAAGGTGAAGTGTAGCATCAGAATACTACACTGTGATCTTGGCTCGAAGTCCCGGTAGAGAAATAAAAAACCTCTTAAACTCAAAAGTTTAACAAAATAATGTGTCACTCAGACAAGAAATGTAATCGAAAATCAAACCAAATTTATCCAACATTTGTGAACGATTTGTCACTTTTATCAAAAAGTGTTTTTTGACATTTAAATAAGTGGACAAAAAATACTTAATAAGTTTTCCAAATGTCACGTTTTCTGTTAGTGACATCACTTGTTTTAAATGAAATTTATTTTTGTCTGTTTGTTGTAATTTTTAAAAAAGTTTCCCACCCTTCAGTTATGCAAGTTTACATATTTAAAAGTAATTTGATGTTCAAAATCTAAGGCATAACATTTTCAAAAGCCAATAATTATGACCCAGTAATTGTAAATATGGCTGTCAAACGCTCTCTTAAAAAAAAACTCCCTTAATCCTACCTCTAACCCTAGATACAAGCGGCAAGCCTCCTCCTCCTAAAACCTTCTTTAGCACTAACAATAACGCTAAGTTCAAATACAAGCATCTCACCAAACAAAATTACTTGGTAAGCTACTTTTAAGTGTCTGAAAAGAAAAGAACAAAAACAAAACAAAACAGATCCTTCCTTAAAGAAAAGTGCACAATTTATCTCCCATAAAGAATAAATTGGTCAACTGTCCTAAAACGCTCGAATGGTCTGGAAATAGTGAATTATTTTATATTAAATTATTTTACGCTAAATTCTAAATTTGTTTTTGTTTTGTTTCTATTACGTCTTCAGGATGTTCACATATAATTTCCTTTAGCTCTATCATTAACCCAGAGTGGCAACCTCCGCACCCTCTCATAATCGCACAAAGACCCTCTTAAAACCACACATTATCGTCTTTAGAAAAAAAAAAGCTCACAGGATTTATCTCATAGAAAAAAAAAAAAATGGTTAACTGCCCTAATGAATGGCTCAAAATGGGGAATCATTTTACATTAAATTCTAAAATAATACTTGTTTAGCTTTCATTAAAGTTTTTCAAGGTGTTCACATGTAACAAACCTTCAACAAGGTGTTCACATGTATAAAGGTAAAATCACATACTTTTGAGAGGTGGTCAGATGGGGTGGGGGTTAACAGAAGGTATTAATCTACAATAATATGAAAGAAATATTGCAATATACTCATTTTTAAACAGTCTTCAATTTCGATTATTTGTACATAAAATGCATTGCACTTCAGCTTTGAGTTCTTTAACTTCTTTTCGTTTAATGGATACATGACATTTTTAAGGAATTGCAGCATATTTATGTGCATTTACTGCAGATTATTTGAAAGCCATTAATTTCTGGAGATTTTCAGTAGCATATTCTAATTCCTAGCACAAAAATGCACTTATATAGCAAATTTCATTATTTAATCTTGTGTTTTAAGAAAGATATAACATTTTTATTATATTATAACTTCCTTAATTTTAATTGGATTTAAAAAATTAAAAAAGATTCTTTCTTAGCCCATCAAGCTTTATATATATAATGTAACCCCAACAGGGCAGCTCAGGTGCACAGGCTTGTGGGTTGAGATGCAGCTGTAGCCGATACCTGTGGCGTCACCTGTGTTTTCGTGTAGTGGTCGAATTCGTCTCCGTCGCCGTCGGTCACTCTCCGGTTCCGCTTTCAAATCAGCTTCCAAACGTCACCTGGGCTATCGGAGAAATATATTGCATTCACAACAGCGTTTCTAATTAAAAAAAAAAGAAAGTCAAAACTTAATTGGTTTTTCTTAACATAGAATTGATTATTGTCTTCAACTTTACAAATAATAGTTACACACTGGCGTAGTCATGCAACTTAGAGGGCTGGCAGTTTTCTTTCCTTTACCAAGCACTTCGTTTTTTTTTTCTACCGTCAATCTACGGGGAAGGATCAGCTGACAGACATGCGTATCGGAATGTGTCACAAAAAAGAATCCCACTCTCCCTTTCCTCACCTTGTTTTATCAATATCGCTAGCTGTAACCCCCCCCACCTCTCCAAGTATGCCCACAAGTAGCGGCAACCAATCAGTGGCGGCGCCTTTGTTCGGAGGGGGGGGGGGACAGTAAGGGCTTGCTTGGTTGCCGAAGAAAAAGAAAATAATAAAAGTGACCGTTACATTTATCTAAGCAAAAGAAAAGGAAAGAAAAGGTTTTCTTGTTTCGTTGTTATATTTTGTTTCATTAAAGGGTCTTATTATAAGTGATGCTTAGAGTCTTATTACATATGATGTTGTAAGACTCAGAGAGATGTTGTTATAAGAGACTTAGAGAGATTGTTCATGTTATTACGATTCCTATATTTTAAATGTTCATTCCTTAGATGTGTAGGAGGAGAAAGCTCTTAGAATGATGAGATAGTGTTCACTGTTCAGACATTGTGTAGACATGAGATGTCGAGACGTGTATGTAAAGACATTTTATAACACAGATATATAATACAATTTTCACTTTACCTTTTTGTAAGAATCATAAGACAAGACGACGTTTTACAAAAACACAGATGAGTTTATTCTTCACACGACCGACCGTGGTTTCCTCATCAAGAATTCAAAGCTTCACATTTTAGTTTCAAAGTGACGTCTCGCTTCCTAGACGTTTGAATTCCAAAACTCCAGACTCTCTCTGAGTTTCTCACCGACTGTCTAACTGACCAACTAACTAACGCTCACTTCCTATATTGAGAAATCCATGCATGTCTGGCCAACGTGACTAAAATTCACGTGCCATCAACATGCGTGGACTTGCACGTTTTCCGAAATTATGATTTCCCAATAACCTATTTTTTCTTTGATGTTTTTACAAAGGAATTCAACCTACATATCTAATTTATTTAACCCATATTTTATTATCCAGATTCTTTCTAACAATTGAATAGTTTATTTATTATTTATTTCATCAGAATTAACAATTTACTGGACATTCCATTTAAACCTATTGTTCTTTAAAACTTATGTCCAGGGTTCGATTTCTGCTTTCTCTCATTTTATTTTCATTTTAACTAATCTCTCTATTTTTATACTTACATGAAAAGGGGACAGCCCTTATCATGTAACATCGTCTTCTCTCCCCACCATCAGTGAGGAAATAAACATTCTCATGCCAGGAATACGAGATGTGACACCCAATTAGCCTCAACAGACCTACCATGCGGGTCTTCGGGTGGCCTCTCCCTCCGTCACTGGACGATATCTCTATCGGCGATATATCAACACAGTCCGTGTGTTAATTTTCGGAATTATTTTTTACTTATTCTGGCGTTGACACGTGCTGTGGTATTCCCAGCGAGGGGGAGGGGAGATCATTTTGATTATCCACCAAGAAAAAGACGTATTCTGTTTAAAACAACATCAAACCATCATCATCATTATTAGAATTCAGTCGTGCGAATTCCTCTGAATTCGTGTCAATGAGACCACCCAGGCGACAACTGTTCTTTAATCAACTAGCAAGGTCTCTTAGCATCGCTCGGTCTCCATCGGGTCACATATATTGAAATATTTCAAGCCATTTCAATTTTTTCATGTGTATTGCCATCCCAATGAAGTCCTTGTTTTGGGAGACTTTGCAGAAAACTTCGAATTTTTAATACAAGACGAAATTCAAATTGGAGCGATGAATATTGCACGTTGCACTCAGTGGTGATTTACTACCGAGATTCTGATCAGCAGTTAAAGTACATTTCATTGTTTTATTTCTGATGACATCACCTATGACACTGCATTCGTGTATCAACCTCACTGACTGTTCACTTAATCTAGACCTTATGGCATGTGAATAAAATGATTTATTTCAGTGATGGCTGCAGGGCTCCAATATAAAAACTTCAAGAGTTTCATCAATTCATGCTTGCATAAGAAGAACTTTGGTATTGAAGGTGAGTTGGTTTTCTTCGCCACCTGTCATGGAAAATCCCCTTGTGATGAAATTGGTGGTTCAGTAGAACGCCATGTGGCTAAGCAATGGCTCCAACACATCTGAATAATCAAATCCTTGATTATAAAGCCATGATTGCTGTCTGCTAGGAGATGTTTGTCATCCGTTTCTTTGCAAGCAGTAAGAAAACCATAGAGGTGGTATGAAAATCGCTTGAAGCAAGTTTTTCCAGAGGAGGCAGTGCCTGGAACCAGAGCTAGTCACCATTTTGTACCATTGTCAACATCACAAATTGGCCATAAGTTATCCAGTGTGGATGAACTATATATTGATATTCATGACTAACTTGCCATCAGTTCTTTATATATCTGACATCACACTAATCCAATATATAACTTGTATTTATAACTCTTTCTGGTGGGTTGGTATTGTGAATGAAATGAATGCAGAGGAAGGTGATGTAACTGTCAAATAAAAGATAGAGACATCCTCCTTTTGTAAATTGGAGATATTATAATCTGGAGAGTATATAAAAAGTTCTAAGATGTAGTAACTCCCCTGAGCCCCCCCCCTCCAAAAAAAAAACCTTTGCCGGACATACAAAAAAGCACACACACTAACACATTTTCGCTTTTATATTATAGACTAGCGGGGGGTACCCGGCTTTGCCCGGGTGTTTGTAGGTGTATGCGTTTTTTTTTTTGGGAGGGGGGGGGTAAAGAAGAACCAAAAGGAAACTCAACCCTGTTTAAATATAAAGAAACGATAAAAAACAGCGATTTTAAAAATGGAAGAAAAAAAATAAGTGGAGGGGGGGGGGCTTCGTGACTGGTCTGCTCGAACCTGGAGCATTGAGGCCCATAGGCTGAGCCTGAACACCTGAGCTACAGCGACAGTGTAAGAGTGATTAAAAAGTGAATGTCAAACATTGAAGTTTTTAATGAGGTCAAATCGCTTTACTGCGGGATAGTTGACGATGACGTTTACATCCGGTTTGAATCCAGTTTTACTTTTCTTATACAAAAAAGATGAATCTACACGCGCCGATTCGAAAATGTTGAATATTTAACGTTTCAAAGTCGGGCAAATTAAATAGAGAGGCAAGATCCCTTGTTAAGTTGTAGATATTATCATTTAGACGTGATATAAAATGTTTTAAAAATGAGTGACAGCCTCGAGGATCCGCTGGAAAAAAGCCTTTTGAAGACATACACAAAATGCGAACACACACACACACACACACACACACACACACACACACACACACATTTTCTCTTTTATATATATAGACTAGCGGGGGTACATGGCATTGCCCGGGTGTTTAGAGGTGTGTGTGCTTGAGAGGTGGGGATAATCAAAACATAAGAATAAGCAAAGTAAATATTTTTAAATATTAAATATTAAAATGTAAAAACTTTAAAAAATCGAAAAAACACCCCAGAAAACTAACGTAAGGCAAACGAACGATGTTAAATGTAAAAATCGGAAAAAAAAAAGAAAAAGAAAACGCAAATATGATGGAAAAAGAAAGCAGAAAAACAAACGTTAAACATGTGAAAAATGGCTTCCGGGTGTTTAGAGGTGTGTGTGCTCGGGCGGGGAGGGGGGTAATCAAAACATAAGAATAAGCGAAGTAAATATTTTAAAATATTAAATTATTAAATAATTTATATAAAAAAATCGAAAAAACACAAAAAAAAACTAACGTAAGGCAAACGAACGATTTTAAATGTAAAAATCGGAAAAACAAAAACAAAAGAAAACACTAATGTGATGGACTCCCCCCCCCCAGAAAAACGAACGTTAAAACTTATTTAAAAAAGCTGAAAATAAAAACCAAATAAACATAGAACGTGAAAAATTGCTTCAATATCAAAATTTAAAAAATCGAAAAAAAAAAAAAAAAGACATCTCACACTACGATTCAAACCTAAAACCTTTAGATAATGACCCAGTGCTCTAACCAACTGACCTAACACGACGTCGTCGAAACACCGGCTGCTTTTTCAAATATTTAAAGTAAATCTGGTTATGATGCATGTGTAGAAGCGAATTCGTCATGAGAGGACGGTTTTTGCTGACCCCCCCCCCTGTAGAAAAGTGCTGATTTCAGGGTGAAAAAATTAACGTTTTTAGCCAATTTTTCGATATTTGTTGAGCGAAGGATGGATCTTTAACATGAGACCAAATTTGTGAATTTTTGTTCTGTCTGTCGAAAGTTTTTAGCAGACATACAAACACATACATACATATATTTTCGCTTTTATATATATAGACTAGCGGGGGGGGGGTACCCGCCATTGCCCGAGTGTTTGGAGAGGTGGGGGGTGTTGAATAAGCGAAGTAAAAAGAAGAAAACAAAAACGAACGTTAAAACTTATCTGAAAAATAAAGCGGGGAGTACCCGGGCAGCAGTGGGGAGGGATAATCAAAACATAAGAAAAGGCGAAGTAAAAAAAAACAACAAAAAAACTAACGTAAGGCAAACGAACGATGTTAAATGTAAAAATCTGAAAAACAAAAAAGAAAACAGAAAAACGGACGTTAAAGCTTCTGAAAAATAAAAATCAAAAAAAAAAACATGTGAAAAATGGCTTAAATAAGCCTGTTTCAATATTTAAATTTAAAAAATCGGTTGGTACCCGGGTGTTTTTGGGTGTGTGTGGTCGGTCAGGGGTGGGGGTGTTAATGAAAACCTAAGACTAAGCAAAGTAAAAAAAAAACAGAAAAATGAACGTTACGTGAAAAATGGCTTAAATAACTCTGCTTCAATATTAAAATTTAAAAAATCGAAAAAAAAAAAGACATCTCACACCACAATTCGAACCCAAAACGTTTAGATAATGACCCAACGCTCTAACCAACTGAGCTAACACGATGCACATGAAATTGTGTCAGTTCTTCAAATATTTAAACTAAATCAGGTTATGACGTCGTCTGACGCATGCGTAGAACCGATCTCATCATGAGAGGACTGTTTTTGCTGGAGAAAAGTGTTGATTTCAGGGGTGAAAAAATTAACGTTTTTGGCCAATTTTTCGATATTTGTCGGACGAAGGATGGGGCTTTCATATGAGACCAAATTTGTGAATTTTTGTTCTGTCTGTCGAAAGTTTTTAGCAGGCACATACATACATACATTTTCACTTTTATATATATACTAGCGAGGGGTACCCGGTGTTGCCCACGTGTTTGTAGATGTGTGTGAAAAAACCCCCGAAATGTGAAAAAAACAGGTGCCCGTGAAAAAGCCCGTGAAAAAAAAACGAAGCCTTGACGCGCAGTTGGAAAATAGTAAAGTGTGAAAAAAAAAACAGGTGCGCGTTTTTGATTGATGTAACGGCGAAAGGTATTCAGCAGTTAGCATTTTGTGCGGGACAGTTTTTAATGAGGTCAATAAATAATGAGGTTTGTTTGTTTGTTTTTAAAAACCCGCTCCCTGTTTATTAGGGGGAGCGTCTCGTCTCGAAATGAAAGCTACCGTCTGATATGACGAAGTTGACATTGACCAAACGTTACTTAGCTCTCTAGAGACCACTGGCTTTCGGCCAGTGGGTATTTATTTGCTCCCCCACCGAGCAAATTGGGCACAAGGCCAATTTTTAATGTGAGGAGTGAAGGGAGGGGGAAGGGAAAAAGGGGACCAGCTCCCGAGAGGTGGAAAATGGGAGCTGGTTAAAGGTAAGGCATGTGGGGTTCCTCCCACATCTGGTCTTTGCTTGCAGTATCTGTCGGAACAGATACTACACTTTGATCTTGTCGCCCGGGCCCCGGAGGGTGCGCAGGCCAGTGTGGCCTTCGGCCAGTGATTAGAGTCGAGTTTCGCTTTTTGTTTATACCAAAAACCGAATGTAACGCGTGCCGATGCGGGAAATGTCGAATAATTAACGTTTGAAAGTCATTAAAATTAAATAGACAGGCGAGCTCCGTAGTTAAGTGTGAGATATTACAATTTATAGATGATATAAGAAGTTGTGAAGCGAGCGAGCGCTTCTCTGAAAGGAGCCTTTTGTGGACATCGAGGAAAAGCGTACATACATACATACTAATTACATTTTCGCTTTTATATATATAGATATAGACTAGCGGGGGGTACCCGGCGATGCCCCGGGGTTTTGAGGTGTGTGTGGTTTTGGGTAAATCAAACTAAACTAAAATAAAAAAAAAAGTTTTGGTAGGTGAGTATGAGGATCGAACCTGAACCCTTGAGGCAAAGTTGGAAATTAAAGTGTAAAAAAAAAAACGTGCGACAGTAACCATTGAGCCACCGCGACATACAAGGGAGATACGTTTGAATTTATTTATTTAACTATTAAAAACAGGTGTCCACAATAAAAGTTAACTCTGCTGCTTCCATTTGACCTAATTAAGAAGGTCAAATAGAAATCATGCAGTTAACTTTTGCTGCGAGGCAGCGTTTGGGTTTGTTTACCCAAATTTTACTTTTTTTTCCTCAACAGATGTTGCGAAGGGGGAACCAGCTCCCAATTGTCCAGATTGAATAGCAATTGTCTGATATACAACATTGATCAAAGCTGATTGCTTCTGGACGTTTCCCGACACAAAAAAGCCGAATCAACACGCAAGAAGCCAAAATAGCAATAATTTTGTAAAAGTCGACGTAAATAAATCTATACATTATGCGCTTTCCCAAATCCTAGATATTATTATCTAGGACCTATATAAACACTTCTAAACGATCGTAACCCCCTGGGACCGTGTGCGAGAAATGCCTTTGCGAGACATACATGAAATGGTTACACACATTTTGCCTTTTATATATATACTAGCGGGGTGGTACCCGGCGTTGCCCGGGTGTTTGTAGGTGTGTGTATGGGGGGGGGTAATTAATAATCCTGCTTAAATATTATAAAAAAGACGATGTAAAAAAGAAAAACAAAACGGAAAAAAAAATGGCATAAATAAACCTGTGTATGGGGGGGGGAGTAAACTAAAGAATAAGCGAAGTAATAAAAAATTATAAAAAAGACGATGTAAAAAAAAAAAAAAAAACGGAAAAAAAAATGGCATAAATAAACCTGTGTATGGGGGGGGTAAACTAAAGAGTAAGCCAAGTAATAAAAAAAAACGTTTGGTCGGGAGAAGGGATTGAACCAGGAAGCCTTGACGCGGAAATCAATGCCAACTACTTAACGGTCTCGACCACGAGTGAGAGTAATTGTTTAACGTGTTAAGTTAAAGCTTATAAAGCTAAAAGAGGTTTGATTGACAGGAAGACGCTAAATGAGGTCATGGCAGGATCGTTATTTTTAGTTTTCACTTCCCCCAGATGATGGTGGGAAGGGGGGGGGGAGCAGCGCGAAAGCTGAGAACACGTTTTTCAAGGGACATAGACAAGCGTATTATTTTTTGTTTTACTTCACATTTTTTATGATTCAGCTTGTAGCGTTTATTAAATTACATATTTCGTTTCCTGTCTAGACATCTCTCTCTCTCTCTCTGTTTGTGTATGTCTCTCTCTCTCTCTCTCTCTCTCTCTCTCACTTCGTCTTCCTTACTCTAAAGAGTGTTACTAAAAAAGAAAATGGCGTCTGGCTGTTTTTTTTTTTTGTAAAAACTTCGATTGTTAATATTTTTTGTAAGCGTATTTTTTTTTACTTCACATTTTTTGGCTTGTTATTTTTCGTTTAACTATCGTATCTAACTATTTTTAACGTGCTAATAACTTTGGTAACGTTGTCATAGCATAGAAGTTCATAGTTTAGCTTGTGTGAGGGTTAAAAAATTTTTTACCGATAACAATGTTTTTAAATTCTGACTGCCATTACAGCTTGCTGACGTCAAGATCACGTGACATGACTCAACGGGTTTTAAATACAAGTTGACCCAAAATAAACGGCCCCGTGTACACTTTATGTAGAAGAGTTGACGCCAGTATTTTTTTGGGCAGTTATAAATCGATTTAAAAATATGTAATGTTTAACATGAAAATGTCACTTTTTGGCCCCCCCCCCCTGCAGAAAATCGATCAGTTGACGCACTTCTGATGGTCCTTTTGGGCCAATTTTTCGATATTTGTCGTCCAGAGGGTGGGGGTTTCATATGAGACCAAGTTTGTGAATTTTTGTTTCGTCGGTCAAAAGTTTTTAGCAGACACATAAAATAAATACATACATACATACATACATTTTCGCTTTTATATATATTAGATAGAAGAAGACGACTAGCGGGGGGGGGGGGGTACCCGGCGTTGCCCGAGTGTTTGAAGTTGTGTGTGGTCGGGGTTGGGGTGTGTTAATGAAAACCTAAGAATAAGCGAAGTAAAAAAAGAAAACCGAAAAACGAACATTAAAACTTATCTGAAAAATAAAGCGGGGGGGGGGGGGACCCACGCGGTGGGGGTAAGGGGGAGGAATCAAAACAAAAAACACAAAAAAAGCTAACGTAAGGCAAACGAACAATGTTAAATGTAAAAATCTAAAAAACAAAAAAGAAAACAGAAAAACAAACGTTAAAACTTCTGAAAAATAAACCCCATCCCAAAAAAAAAATGTGAAAAATGGCTTAAATAAGCCTGTTTCAATATTAAAATTTTAAAAATCGGTGGGTACCCGGGTGTTTTTGGGTGTGTGTGGTCGACATACATTCTAATGATGGAGCTTTCAGGTCAGGGGTAAAAGTCAGTCTTAGAAGTTAATTGAAACCGAGTGAGGTAAGTTATTCATTTCAACTAGGGAAAAGTGGGTATCTAAGCATTAGTGGTGAAAGGACAGCAATTTACTATTGAATGTATTACAGTGTGTAGACTAGTCATTTTTTTTACCCCATTGTACTACACAATCTAAGTCGGAGGAGGAGAATCTGCAAGATTCTGGTCTTTATCCATCTTTAAAGTGTTTCCATAGATGGTAATATCATCTGCATAGATGTTGATGAATGAACTTAGAATGTGATTTGGGAGGTTGTTGATGAAAATTAGGAAGAGAGTTGGGCCTAGGATGGATCTCTGAGGCACCCCAGTGTTAATACTGTGAGCTTCAGACTTCTGCCCATCAACAACTAATTGGATAGATCTTTCACAGAAAAAGGATTTGATTGTTGAGAGGCTGTTCCATAGCTGGAAATCTTTAGACCTTTGTGCCAGATCCTATCAAATGCCTTACATATGTAAAGAGAAGTTTTTTGCTGAGCTGCAACACCTAGCCTGGTTGGTTGAGGGATCGTTGGCCATGTGCATTCGTTTCTGGACTACCGCAACATGCTAGACATATTACGTGCTCCATCCAGGATGAAAACGATGAGTGCGGAACAATTGCTCTGGAAACAAAGTCTTCACATAGACCGGAACTATCTCCAATATTAACAAAGTTATTCGATCGCTGCCTTAAGGAAAGATTCTCCTAAACACTTTGGAAAATCTTGACAATCTGTCCAGTATTTAAAAATATGAAGAATCAGTCTTCTGCATCTCAGTACAGACCAATCAGCCTCCTGAGGTCATAAGTAAATTGCTTGAGTTAGTGATAAATAAATCACCTCAACAAAAACGATCTATTCAGCGACATGCAATATGGTTTCTGTTCCAAGAGATCAACTGCTGATAATATCACACATGATTAGTCATGTAAAGATAGCTTTGTTTTAGATGCATTAAAAGTAACCAGCCACCTCTTTCCCCATTGTACCATGTGCTCAAGATCAGAGGAGCGAGAAGCAAAAAGAACTTGGTCATTTATGGCCTTTGATGTGTTGTCATAGATGGTAGTGTCATCAGTAAGGCTAGGACAACAGCATATTCATTTCATTGTTTTGACACTTGAGTATATATCCGACACAGTTACACATAATTAATCAACCGAGAACCACATCACTCTACAGGAAAACATAAGATATCAATAGATATATACCTAAGAATCAAACAAGGAAAAGAATATGCTGTTGTCGTAGCCCTAATCATCAGTATAAATGTCTTCGAATGATCTTAGGATGTGATTTTGGGAGATCATTGATGTAGATCAGGAGGAGAGTTGGGCCTAGGATGGACCCTTGAGGGACTCCAGCATTAATACTGTGGGTTTCTGTTTTTTGCCCAACAGCAACTACTCTTATGAACCTATCAGAGAGAAATAATTTAATAACTGAGAAGATATTTCCAGCTACACCGTAGCTGGAGATCTTGGGAAGTAAACCTTTATGCCATACCCTATCAAAAGCCTTTGATATTTCAAGAGCAATTACCCTAGAAAGGAAACCTCCGTTGAGAGATTCACTAATCGTATGCGGTATAACCATTAGCACATCTGCTGTAGATCTAGCAGAACGGAAACCATATTGCATGTCACTAAGAAGGTTATTTTTGCTAAGGTGATTGACTACTACTCTATTTAACACAGATTCCAGCAACTTACTCATCATGCATAGATTTATTGGTTTGTACTGAGAGGAAGATGACCGATCACCTGAATTCTTAAATACAGGGCAATGTTAAGAGTGAGAGATCTGGGTTTATTTGTGCATTTTTTCATGATGAATTTTGGGATTTATGGAACAGGTTGACAAACTTGATTAGAGCAGGGCAGAGAGGGAAAGTAAGTGAGAAAAAAAAAAAAATGAAGAAATCTTTATTTTTTGTAGCACATAAGGTAAAGCCATAACAATTACCCACTAATATGGCATCGAGAAGCCCCACCAGAAGCTACTGCATGGTCCAAAATCCATTCACGAAATGCCAATACAGCAGCCCTACTACTTTGCACCTGCTGATAGGACAGCCTCCTTATTGGTTAATTCAAGGTTCAGGTCTCTGACTATCAAGTGGATAACGTCAGCCCAGATAAAACGTTTACCTCCAGCACCCTTATTAGTGACATGGGCACAAAGGTAGACATAGAAACAAAAAATTTCCGACAACTCAGGCTACTGTTTACGCAAAAATACTGCCGACCTAGAATGCAGCTTTTTTTTCTTTGTATCTGAGAAAAATCACTCATTGAAAATAAGGACTGAGGGACAAATTAGGAGAAGCGAGAGTTACTGATAACACATCCACAATGCATTGTCGATTTTCCATTATAAAAATAAATATACAAGTATTGTACTTAATATAAGTACAATTGAAATTTTTAGGGGAATGTATGGCGATAGATTCCCCTCTCTCTAACTGAAAATAAATAGAATTATTAGATCTATTTATGATATATTATACATTATATTATACATTAAATAAAACAATCAAATAAAAAATATAAATTAAAAAACTGAAATAAATATAATTCATATTGACATTTGCATCTAATTAAAAAGAAAATCTCACAAATTCACAACTTACCTGCTAAAAGCTTTCATCTTCAATGCAAACTGTTAAAGATAGTCTTTGCTTAAAATAAACCTCAGCGTTTACAACTTTTTTAAAGAACAATGTGGTATAATTCTATAGTTAGACTAGTATGTCATTTTATAGGGATGCAGGGTGCAGGAGTGGGTGGTCAAGAGAACAGAATTATCAGATCTATTTAAGCTATATTTAAAATAAACTTGCCACATAAAATCAGTAAAAATATAAATAAAAATGAAATTTTATTGGCTGCAAAGTTGAAACATGAAGATCTTTATCAGTTACGAGATAAAGATCTTGTAGCTGCAGAGCTAAAATATTACATGTAAAATCAATTATACCAATTTTTTGAGATACACAACAAAAAATCAGTAGATATGAACAGTGAAACAAAACAGTGCTGCATATAATATTTCAATACCAAATACCACCAAAAAGCAATATTGGATATTTGCCTGTGGTCAATGGTAACCCAACTCAAATAAATACTGTGAATGCAGTATTTTTAAAAAGTCTTGCAATTGCTGATGAACTTGAAACTGAATGCATTGACATTTGATCTTGCATTTTATGCTAAAGCACAGCAATGACGTTAGAATGATGCCATGTATATTCAAAGAACAGTTGTCAGACTGGGGGAGTTCCACACCTGCATGTCGTTTCTCAGTGTCATTGGAAAGCGATTTGAAGATTCAGGGCTAGCTGACATTCTACTTGAAGCCGAAACAATGGCACAAGGATTACTACCTGGAGTTATGAAAGGTAGACACTACAATCAAAGTGTCACAGTTATAAAAATGATGTCTAAAGCATTAAGAAGGAAACTCCTGAAATGCAAAATGAAGAAGAAAAAGCTACATTCATTAAATTGTCTAAAAATTTACATAATGCTTTTCCCAAAACAAAATTCCAAGATTTCTGCACATCAAGTGATTTTAAAGAGTTTGAAAGCAAATTGTCAATATTTATTCAAGAGAGATTCAGCCAATTTCCAACTTTTGCATTTTGGATAAGTTACTTGAATATGGCAGATTTGTTTTTAAATTTTATTCGTACTACAAGAACAGGAGATTGTGCCCTTCACCTTAAATCAGCAACAGGAATGGTTCCCTGATATTTTGCATATGACCATTTGAACTACGCTAGATATCTTCCTGTTTATATCTATGAGATACTTGCTGTTCCTGATACACATCCTTCAATAGCAAAGTATCTTACTGCTGGGAATTACCCATTTAGTCAGACGGCAATGGACCAAACAATTGAATAAACCATAAATAGAGATAGCAAGACCAGAGGTGGGCAGATTGGATTTTCAAATAATCCCAATGCTGTTCATCGTTGGATTTTATCTTTCAATCAACGTGCTCAAATCTCTAAAAGCTGTACTGAAATGTGGAGTTGAATGCACCAATAAAATCAATGAAGGTAAAAACTTTTATCTTGAGAAAAAGCATTCACAATAAAAGAGCAAGAAGGAAAGAGATTGCCTTCTTATAGTAGCAAGAACCTGAAAAGTTGACCTGGGAGAACTTTTTTTTCACATTATCTTTCAGAGTTCCCAACCAGCCTAAGTAACATTGATGGTTCTTTGCAGCGTACCAACAAAGCTGCTTTTTTTCATTATTTTATTGTAAAGTGAAATTTTATCGACATGAAAATTATTAATATTCCAAAAAATGCCGCACTGATTTTAGATGGACTGGCAGTGATACACATTCCATCAAGGTTTGGTGAGCTAAGCATTTATATTTTTAGGGATGTATTAAGCTTGCTTCTTTTTATATATCATCAAGAGTCGACTTTGTCTGTGATAAGTACAATCCACGGAGTATTAAAGACTCTGAAAGAAGACGCCGTTTGATTACATCCAGCCCTTTGTTACATGCTTTGAATTAAAAACAAAAAAATGCCGGTACAATTTCGAAAATTCCTCATGTCTGTGACAATAAAGACTCTCTACTTTTATTTATGCTGATGCATTGGAAGAAATTGCCAGCAGAAGAATTTCATGGAAAAACTGTGATTGCGTCATTTAGCCAAGGATGTTTCATGCTGGGTCCTAACAGTAATACAAATGAAGTAATCACAAAAACTTTGCCAGAATTAACAACTGACCATGAAGAAGCAGATACCCTTCTTTTGCTTCATGCAAAGCATGCACCAACTGATTTTTCTTTCATTATAATTAAGACTTCAGATACGGATGTTTTTCTTCTTTGCTCAACAAAATGATTTAAACTATATATGGCAACTAATACCAGTTGATCATCTTGTTTGATCTCTATTAAATCAGTTGTAGAGAAATGCAGACCTGTTATTTCAAGTGACTTACTTTCTTTGCATGCATTCACTGGCTGTGACACTGTTAGTAGTTTTAAGGGAAAGGGGAAAATAAAACCATTTGAATTGATGAAAGAAACAGAGGAATTTCTTCAAACTTTCACACTGTTAGGCTGCAACTGGCATTTGACTGACAATTTGTTCCAGCAAGTAGAAAAATTTGTGTGCTCTGTTTGGTCTTCTGTAAATATTGTCCATTTTAATATTTTTTCACATGACTGGAAAATTTAATAATAGTTTACCATTTTGCCAAAATAGTTTACGATTACATGTGGAAATAGCAAATTATTTGGCTGCTATTTGGCGACAATGTCTTTGCATTAATATTAATGTTTCTTCTCAAACAAACCATGGCTGGAAATGTGAAGCAGCCTTCCCAAACTCCATCAATTTAGTAAAGTGTAACTGTAAGAAGAACAACTGTGACCCCAAGCATTGTTCTTGTGTTCGTCAAATACTGCCCTGTACCGACCTTTTGTCAGTGTGTAGATTGTTTTAATGTAGTTGAAAAAAAATAATGAAATGCAGCAGTTCAGTGGAATAGAAGATTCTGACTCCTCAGATGATGAATGATAAGATAAGCTTTCAGGATTAGAGAACAATCAATTATTTTTTAATTCCTTTTCTAAATGTATTACTTCATAACAATTTTTTTCAAAATAACTAAAAAAAAAACTCTTATATTCTTTTATATATATATATAGTCAAAATTCTTCTAAGCATTAAGGTTTGTATATCAGTCAATGTGCATGTGTGACAAAAATACATCAAAAAGTAAATGACCGTCCAAAATGAAGAAAAGTCATTCAATCACCAAAAGTATTTGAAAACAGTTTTTCCATCTATGATTTTTGAAAGGCATAAGATTTGGAGACATATAAATGCTTTTCATGTTTTTTTGTCAAACAAATGTAAACTGTAGTGTTTTATGAGGATATTTGCAATTTGAGAAACTGATACGACAATAGAAAGTAACGTTTTCGTTGATATGGCTTTACACCAGTTATTTTATTTGCTGAAAATTCCTAATTTAATAAATAAACACATCATATAAGAGAATAGACATATCAACTTCTTGTTGATACACTTTAATATGTTAAACTACTTATTTAACTTTCACTTTACATAAAGTGAACCATGAAAATGGACTTTTTCCGTAAATGACACACCCTGTATTATCGCTTTTTTTCTGAAGCAGTGCACATTTAGCCTGGAGATCTCTTCAGATTTGAAATCAGCATGAAAAATACTCCTAGAAACACTTGAAATTTTCTCATATGAATAAAATGTTTACCAACTCAAAAACTAAGCCCTTTTTTAGCCTCTGGCCCATAGTCTATAGCATTTGTATCCAATAAAAAAGAAAATATCACAAATTCACAACTTATTGTGATGCTATCGAAAATTCATCCTTTTTGAATATAGAGCTTAGGGGTATATCTGATATGTACATTCCCAGTCGGTCGTAGTTTAATGATATACCATATGGTGGAAAGGGACATCCAAGAACTTTTTGCCGTTAGTGATTGGAATTGGATTTAGTGGAGATGTAATGGAGGATGAGCACAGTTCAGGACAGGAGGTCATAAAGATCCAGAAGGCTTGCAAATTGGTTATTCGCATCAGGAACACTGTTCAATAATCTGTGTTAGATCATAGGCAAGAGACATATAACTGATCCTCCATTCATAATCTGTCATATTAAAGTGGATCAGCCATTCAACGTTGTGGGTGTTGAAATCAACACAGACGTGAATGTTGGCTGATAGATGAGCAGTCGGGATGTGGTCAATTTGATCCGTGATACTCTCAAAGATGGATACACCATCATTGTTGGGATGGTATAGGGAAAATAGGAATGCAGTGCTATGCTACTTGGATCTTCTTTGGAGATGTTCTTACCGCAGAGGAAACTATCCCTAATGAAAGCGTATATTCTATGTTCGTGGCAGTTATGCGGATTAGGTTTGGAGGTTAAGTTAGAATAACCTTTGATCAAGAAATCAACTGATATAAAAATCAACCAATGCTAGTTTTGCAAAGAAACAATAGGTCAGGTTTAGTCTCTCATAATTGGATTTCAACATCTGAATGTAGACCCCTGATATTAGAGAAGGAGACTTTGTAGGTCTATGTTGGAGGTTGGGATTCTGAGTTTAATCTTTTTAAAATTATTTTTATTGTTCAGGGTGAGGTTGGGAAGTTTTATGGAAAGGGACAGCCAAATTGATTAGAGAAGGGCGCGGAGGGAAAGAAAGAGCAAGAGAGAAAAGTTTTAAAAAATTAATTTTATTTTGTTGACAAATGACTAGAGAAAAGCCGTAATATATATTTGTTTAAAGAATTTTGCCTACCAAACTCCTCCTAGAGTTTTTGATCTACAGACATGAAACTTTATATTTGGGTTTTAGGCCGAGATAATCAGTACAAAAGTGTGAAAATTTAAAAAAAAAAAAAAAAAAAAAAAATGAAATTTGCCATGTGAAGGTAGAACACCACATTACGAATATTCATGCATAACATACTAGTTATTGGTTCATGTTTTAATTTTTAGCCTTGCAGCAAATATATCTTCATAGCTCAGTCATTAATGACAGAAAAAACAATCTAAACTAAATTTTTTCACCCTGAAATCAACACTTTTCTACAGGATGGGGGTCAGCAAAAACCGTCCTCTCATGACAAGATCGGTTCTACACATGCGTCAGACGACGTCATAACCTGATTTAGTTTAAATATTTGAAGAACTGACACAATTTCATGTACGTCATGTTAGCTCAGTTGGTTAGAGCGTTGGGTCATAATTACGTAACGTTCGTTTTTCTGTTTTTTTTTTACTTCGCTTATTCTTAGGTTTTCATTAACACCTCCCACATCTGACCGACCACACACACCCAAAAACACCCGGGTACCCACCGATTTTTTAAATTTGAATATTGAAACAGGCTTATTTAAGCCATTTTTCACGTTTTTTTTCAGAAGTTTTAACATTATTTTTCTGTTTTCTTTTTTGTTTGTTTTTCAGATTTTTACATTTAACATCGTTCATTTGCCTTACAAAAACATTGCCCTCTCATGACAAGATCGGTTCTACGCATGCGTCAGATGACGACATGACCTGATTTAGTTTAAATATTTTAAGAACTGAGAGAATTTCATGTACGTCGTGTTAGCTCAGTTGGTTAGAGCGTTGGGTCATTATCTCAACGTTTTGGGTTCGAATCGTGGTGTGAGATTTTTTTTTTTTTTTTCGATTTTTGAAATTTAAATATTGAAGCAGAGTTATTTAAGCCATTTTTCACGTAACGTTCATTTTTCTGTTTTTTTTACTTTGCTTAGTCTTAGATTTTCATTAACACTCCCGACCGACCACACACACCCAAAAAACACCCGGGTACCCACCGATTTTTAAAATTTTAATATTGAAACATTTTTCACGTGTTTAAAAAAAATTTTTTTTAATTTTTCAGATATTTTAAAGCAGTTTTAACGTTCGGTTTTCTGTTTTCTGTTTTGTTTTCGTTTTTTCGATTTTTACATTTAACATCGTTCGTTTGCCGTACGTTAGTTTTTTTTGTGGGTTTTTTTTTTTTTTTTTTTTTAATGTTTTGATTCCTCCACACCGGGTACTCCCCACTTTATTTTTCAGATAAGTTTTACCGTTCGTTTTTCTGTTTTCTTTTCTTTTTTTTTTTTTTTTTTTTTTTTTACTTCGCTTATTATGTTTTGATTAACCCACACCACCCCGAGCACATACATCTCCAAACACTTGGGCAACGTCGGGTACCCCCCACCCCCCCACCTAGTGTAATTGAAAATAAAAATAAAATTCCTCCAAACTTTGTGAACGATTTGTCAGCTTTAGCAAATTATTATTTTTTTTTATATTTAAATAGGTGAGCAAATTCCAAAGATCACGTCACTTGGTTATAAAGTAAAATTTATTATTGTCTGTTTGTCTTAATTCTTATTATTGTCTGTTTGTCTTCTTTAAATTTATTACACCCTAAGTTTGCATATTTCCATAACATTTTCAAAAGTCAATGATTATGAACCACTAACCGTAAATATGAGTTTCAAATGCTCTCTTTAAAAAAAAATTCCCTTAATCCTACCTTTAACCCTGGGTACGAGTGGCAAGCCTCCTCCTAGAACCTTCTTTAACACTAACAATAAGTGGCAAGCTCCCCACCCAACAAACTCCACGTAAGCCACATATAAGCGACTAAAAAAACAACAAAAAACGCCAAAAAATTACAGATCATTCCTTAAAGAAAAATGCGCATGATTTATCTCTCATAAAAATAAATTGGTTAACTGCTATGGCTAGTTTTCTGAACTCAATAAGCAGAAACGATTTTTTTTTTGGGGGGGGGTCATTTTAAATTGCTAGCTACTACCACAAGAGAAAACATAGAATTATACTTTTAATAGATAAAAACAGTACAAAGATTGTTTTACTTACTAGTGGGTGTCCAAAGAATCTTTTTTCAAAATTTTCAATATTCTGGCGTAGCATAAAAAGAAAAAAAAAATGTTCATTTCACAAAGAAAGAACTGCATTTTTTTTTTCAAGATGAAAAAATGATGAAATAACTTTTTGTTTTTTAAAAGATCAATTATTTTTTAAAGACTTTTATTCACGTTTAAGAAAAAAAAAAATAAGAAAAAAAATTGAAGGATTCTTTTTTTCTTTCAGTAGTTCATCAATAAATATTGACAAGTTTTTGTGATATGAATTTTATGTTTTACTGGTAGAATTATCCATGTTGTAGATGTCAGTGAGAAAGGGAAAATATTTGTTTTTGTTGTTTTTTTAACACTCATAACAAAAAATTAAAGTTAAAAATTTGTAGAATAAAAATAATTGAACATAATTTTGCTGTACTGTCAAGAATGACTGAAAAAATCTCATGAAAATTATTTATTTTTATTTCATTAAAATAATATTTTTAACAAAATGTCTAATGGCAACCAAAAAACGCCTACTGCATTATTAGCAGTGTCAGAAATTTCGTGAAAATAGTGAATAATTCCACCCCATCTTTCCAAGCTTATAACTCCTCGAAAAATGTAATTCAAGCCCTAATTTTTTTTTTCAATTAAAGGAGTAAGGACCAAGGTTTTATTTAAAAAAAAAACAAAACAAAACAATGTGTTTTTTTTTTTTTAAAAAGGTTTTAAACTTCGGACTTTACAGGTAAATTTCTAAAAAACTGATTTTTTTTTTTGTTTTAAATTTGAATATATTATTTATTGACCTTTTCTCTTCAATTTGTGATATATAAACCTATTAAACATAAATTAATTATTTACTTTTTAATAGACATTTCAAAATGAGAGGCGTAAATTATTCGACCCCCTATCTTTCTAAGCTTATAACTCCTCGAAAAATGTAATTCAAGCCCTAATTTTTTTTTCAATTAAAGGAGCAAGGACCAAGGTTTCATTAAAAAAAAAAAAAAAAAGACAAAAAGAAAAAATGTGTTCTTATAAAATAAGGTTTTAAACTTCGGACTTTACAGGTAAATTTCTAAAAAACTGATTTTTTTTTTGTTTTAAATTTGAATATATTATTTATTGACCTTTTCTCTTCAATTTGTGATATATAAACCTATTAAACATAAATTAATTATTTACTTTTTAATAGACATTTCAAAATGGGGGGGGGGGGCGTGAAAATGGGGGGCGTGAAAATGGGGGGGCGTGAATTTAAAAAAAACGTTTGTCTAAAATATTATATTCGGTTTATTGGAAAGAACATAAAATTTCACATTGACCCTGAAAATATCGTAAAAATAGAATCAATAGAAAAATTTTGATAGATTTTTAAAATTTAAAAATTTAAAAATATTGAGTTTAAAAATTGAAAAATATTGAGTTCGGAAAATTCATTACTGTTTTAAAAAAAAAATAAAAATATTTTTATTACTTTTAAAACAACTGTAATAGTTTATTTTGAAAGTATAATCCATAAAGAAAATAAATAACCCACTTTTAACAGAGAAATTACGAGATTTTTATATTGTATTCGCAGTTTCGTGTTAGGGGTGTCAAAAATTCCTACAAAAATTCTGATACTGCTACTGCATTATGTGAAAGTAAAATTCAAAATTTTTATCAAAATAATCAAATTATTACACAAACTTATGTAAAGTTGTGAATCAAGAGAAGAAATCTTCCTAAACTGACTAAATTTTTATTTTTGTTCCAGTCTTGAGTGCCCTTTTAACAAATCCTGTGGCTATCCTTATTGAGAGGTAAATAATAGAAATATGGACCGTATATAGAACCCATATAGAATGCATTAGTAAAAAGCACAAGGGAAAATAATTCAACAGTTATGGTTATAATTCTTTTTAATACGATTTTAAAAATTTTTTATTAGTTTTCTCTTATTTTATTTTTGATTTCAAATATTTGATAATCAGTAAAAAAAAAAAAAATTAAAGAAATCAAAGAGGTGAAAAACACATACAATATTTTAATAGTTTCAATTACATAGAGATTAAAAAAATATCCCACACTCTAATTTGTACCCAAGTAAAAATTGGAATTTAAAATAAGTAGAAGTTTAATTTCTGCAATAATTATAAAATAAGAAAGCTGGAGAGGAGAAAATGGATTGTTACTGCTACTGTCACCAAAATGTGCCATAGACACACGGGAAGCAGATGAGAAAATGGAAGAAGCAGAGGACGAGTGCAACTTCACCGAAATAATCATACAGAAAGTAGCAGTTACAGAGATGCAAAAGGGTATGAGGAGTATTATGTAAACAGACATCACTTCGTTGTTTTTTTTTTTCCATCGGATACAACAAAAAGAGAAGCGTGTTGTTTAAACTCAAAACAAAAAGATTGTTGACTTGTTAGAAAATGAAATGAGAACAAAAAATACATTTCTCATGTCTTCAGAGATTTGTGAGATTTTACGTTTTTAAGCGTTGTAGAAAAGGAAGAGTTCTTTAATTAGAGTAAATATGTAATTAGAAATAAACAATTTCAATAAATAACTGATGCAAATGATATAAATTGTAATAATAAAATTAAGATAATAAAAAAATGTTTAACGTTTTTTTTTTTTTATGTTTCATTAGTTATGAAATAAATAGAAATAAAGAATAACTGGATTGTTTTAAATGGAAAATGCATTTTCAAAACCTTCGGTCTTTACCAGTCGTGACATTATCCTTGGAAAATATGTTAAAATAGTTTTACTGATGATAAAATATGTTTAAAGAAGAAATACTAAAAAATGAGTATAAACTGCAGGAGAACAATTAAATGGCAAACCTAAAATAGTAAACTACATTTTTGTAATTTAATTTGTAAAAATTTACTAGAATGCATTTCAATCTTTTCTCACTTTTGCTTGCACACCATTACTAGTCAGTCTCTCCCTCTTTTCATTCGTCATTTAGTCAGTATACCACTTCACACCTTTTGACTGATCTTGTAAACATGCCAGCTAGCTGCAGTGTTGTTGTTTTATTATTTTTAATTCTTTGTCTTGTCCGACTACTAATGGATGTGATCTTCCAAAAGAAATAAGAATCCAGCAATTTATTGGGTCACAAGCGTTTTCCTTGTTTTCATTTCATTAATCACTCTTGACAAGAAAGCATATCTTTTCCATTTTAATTTTAGTCTTATAACAATTTGGCTCAATAATTTAATAACCAAATTTTCAAAATTCTATTTAAAAATAAAATAATTTTATAAATAAAAATGTGGCCGAGTTTAAAAAGAAAAATTGCCAAACTGATTTTTTTAAATAAAATATTTTTTTATTGAATGTGGAGAGGGGGGAGGTGATTACCAAAACAAAAAAGTAAAAAAGACTCAGGTAATGCCAGGTAGGTACAATTATTGAATAAATAATGGAAATGGTTTTTCTTCTAATATAGGGACATCTTGCATATTTTAATTGCTTCTCTCCCAAATCTCTATTACAAAAATATCAGACAAAATCTTGTGTGTGTCGTTCTCACCTACATGTAACTTTGATAAATTCAAAGTTTTTTTTATTTACTATTGATCGAATATATATTGACATCAAAAATAAAATAATAGAAAACTAAAATTAATTTTTTTAAACCTTATTCTTTTTTAAATTGTAAGTATAACCATATTTTGGATTCTTTTTCTTCAACTTCATGTTAAATCTTTTAACTCAAGCAACGCTGGTAAATACAGCTAATATAAATAAAAAATTTGATAAGGTCCTTTGATTTTTAATGCCTATTAATTTAAATTTCAAGTCAACGCAGTTCTAATTGTATTAAAAATACAAATCATAATATTAATTAGCATCACTACTTGCTTTTAGAGTTAGAATTATTAATACTTTGGGTGATTTCATAATTGAAAATATTTAAGCGCAATATTTATTTTAATTAAATTAATTGAATGCAAGCTAATAGGAAATTGTGGGGCCATGAGTTTCCCTGTTATTATGTATACATTGTGTCGAGCATGCACGGAAGCACACAAGCGTATGAGTTGGGCCTACCTGCAGCGAAAAACGAACCCAGGACCTTTCGACTGCAAATCAAGTCTACTAATGAGCCACATCCATCTTGTTTCGAAGCAACGATTTAGTTTTGCCCAATGGCTATAAAAAACAAGTCGATAAGTCAGTCACGGGCGGTTGAAAAATATCCAATCTTTATTTATCGTCTTTCTGTTCTTCCTATCCCGCCAGATACACTGCTATATTTGCAGCAAACTCTTTTTCAGGTTCCTGTGGCTTGGAAAGGCCCCTATGGTCTGCTGCGATATGTTATCTCCATCCCCCTGAAGGTGGTCTGAGTATGAATGTATCGAATGTGTACACAAAGTGAGAGAAACTGTTAAAAATAAAAAAAACTAGACAAAATACTGTTAGAAACTCGCTCAATATATGTTACCGTGACATAGACTTACATATATTCAGTGGGTTTTTCACAGTATTTTGTATATTTTTAGTCGTGTGCAAGCGACTCTATAATCCACTTCGTCGGTCCGTAATACTTTTGTGCTTGGCCTTTTTGGTTAAGATCAAAGGTCTGTTGTTAATTGTTGCTGTTCTTAGCTTTTTAAGCTTTTCTTGGCCTTTTGGCCAAGATCAAAGTGTAATGTCTTACTACATGCTGTACTTATGTTTGTAACTTTGTGATATAAAGTGGGGGATCACTTTTCTGTAATAATTTAATGTAAAATGATCACCCACTTTACAACCAGTCTCAAAGCCATTCAAGTCATTCTCCAGATCATTCAAGTTGTTTTTGAAGGATTCTAGTTATTTTTTAAGCATTCAAGTCATTCTTAAGGTCATTCAATTCATCCTTAAATTCATTAAAGTCATTCTAAATCATTTACTTTTTATTTATTTAAGTCATTTCAGCCCATTTTTCGGTCATTTTAGTTTATCTTTAAGAATTTCATGTCAATTCTACATTCACGCATTCATTCATTACACGAGAGCACGTGACTAATGGCTATCAGCCTTGTTTTATTTTTAACTCCTTTTCCCAAACTTACCGTGTCAAAGAGAGAGAGTCGGGTGCCATTTTAAATTTTCCAATACATTGGTAAACACTGTTTTTTGAGCTGAATAAACATGTTACATTAAATAAAAACACTAAAAACATATCCAGTTAGGTAGAAAATTACTTATCTTGCCTTTGATAGCATTTATTTGTTATATATTTGTTTTTGACAACTTTTTCGCATCTATGTGTACAGTAATACAAACCCAATTTATGTTTTCTAAAAAAAAAAAAAATTTTTTAAAATGAATACTTTATGTTCATAAGTTGACGAACGATTTGTTAACAGATTTTTTGTGCGTGCCTCGGCACACAAAAATTCTCATGTTTACATGTGGTTGTCACTACTTTTATCAACTTGTGCATAAGTTTTTATCCAATTCTTTTCAAATTTTAGGACAAAAGAAATTAATATATTCACTACTAAATAGCATTCAAACACAGTTTCTATCTTTACTTATTGTTTGTATTACAAAGCGTTAATTTTGAGATATTTTATTTGCGACTCAAAAACCAAGAACAGCAAAAAAAAAAGAAAAAAAGTTCATTGTTGGTTATTCTTTTTTAGAATAATATTCTTTTCCTGGCCATAATTGTAAATGGTACTACTACAGTTTATCGCTGAAAATGGAGACGCCATTTTTGTTTTTGGGCACCTGTCGTGAAAATAAGAGGGAGCAATCAGTATTTTAAACTATGACCAATTTTCTCACCTCAGATTTATATATCACAAATTAATTATTTAATTAACAAAAAAAAAAAAAAAATAAATTATTACTACGTGCTCCAGCGTAATATAAACACCCCAGGCAGTCTTATAGTTAAGTCCCAGCAAAGTTCGACAACTCTAGAAGGGTCACATCAGTAGGTGTGTAAGAATTTTTTGGGAATTTTTGACACCCCCAACACAAAACTGCGAATAAAATATAAAAAAAACCTTGTAATTTCTCTTTTTAAAGTGGTTGTTTATTTTCTTTATTGAATATACTTCCAAAATAAACTATTAAAGTTGTTTAAAAAGTAATAGAAATATTATTTTTTATTTTTTAAAAAACAGTGTTTACAAAGTGCCTGTGCGCATTCATGCAGCCATTTTTTCTATGTAATGAAATCAATTGAATTTTACGAATTAAATTTTTTTCAATTTTTTCACTTTAAAAATCTATCACAGTTTTTCTATTGGTTCAATTTTTACGATATTTTCAGGTTCAATGTGAAATTTTATGCTCTTTCCAATAAACCGAATATAATATTCTAGAGAAGCGTTTTTTTTAAAATTCACCCCCCCTTTTGAAATGTCTATTAAAATGAAAATAATTAATCTTCTCACCTAAGATTTATATATCACAAATTGAAGATAAAAGATCAACAAATAAAACAAAAAACAAAAAAATGAATACTTATTTGTATATTTACCTGTAAAGTTTAAAGTTTTAAACCTTTTTTGTTTTAAAAAACCACGTTGATTTTTTTTTTAAGTGAAGCCTTATAATCTTGTTATATTGTCCAGAAAATTTCATACAATTACGACAATTTTTCTATTTCATTCGATGTTTTTTTTTTTTTAGATATTAAAAAAAAAAAAAAAAAAATTCACTCCATAAAGAAGACATAAAATATATTAAATCAAATTCTCATGTATTTCTTTGATAGAAGAAAAAAATATTGAAAATTGGTCGAGTGGTTTGCGTTTAATCGGCAAAAACTGATAAGTGAAATGTGATCATTTTTTACGTAAAGTAACCTATATCAACCAACTTTATTGATTTCAAATATTTAATTGATTACAAAGGGGAGATAAGGGGAGATAAATTGTTTGTTTCTTCATATAGTTACTATCGAGATTACTTTTGAAATGTATTTGGTCTAATGTGTTGTTTTTACGTTTTGGAAATAATTATTTATGTCCCTTTGAGGCATCCATATTAGACAACTTGAAAAATCAAAGCTTGGCTAATGGCGGATAACGAGTTGCGAAAACGCGTTTTTCTGGGACCCTTGTTTTAAAAAATCCTTTTATTTAAAAAGTACATGGAATATAAAATATAAATATGGACAAATTCTTATGAATGAAGAATGAAGCACCCATTGCTTTGTATTTTTTTTATAGGTAAGTGATTTTTTGGCATTTATATATATTTATTAGAATTGGATTAAGTTAAAATTCGTTGAATTTCGTGAAATCTTTAAAAAAAAATGGAAAAAAAATATTGTATATTTTTCGATTAAACCTTTTATTAGTTTAAAATTTGGTAAAATACTGATGTGATAGCAGTGTCAGAAGTCACTATTACAAAGTAGTGAATAAACATTTGATTAATTAGACTGTTTGAAGCTTATAACAAAATGAAAATATAATTTCAATCCCTTATTTTTTTTCAATAAAATGAGCAATCAAATGTTTATTCGCTACTTTGTAATAGTGACTTCTGACACTGCTATCACATCAGTATTTTACACCGTCAAATCACGGATTATTAGTTTTAAAATAAAAATTATTAAAGTTTTAAAATAAAAAAAATATGTAATTAATATAAAAAAATATTTTAAAATTGGAAGTAAACACTTGATTAAATCAAACGAAAAAATATACATTTTTATATATTTATAACTATTTATTTAACAGAAAAATAAAACAATTTTTAGAAAGTATATTGTTGTCTTAACAGAAAAACGAACAAAATAAAATCTGACGTGGAACCACGTAATAAAATATAAATTATATATCTATATATATAAAAGCGGAAATGTATGCATGCATGTATGAGTGTATGTTTGGATGTCTGCTAAAAACTTTTGACAGACAGAACAAAAATTCACAAACTTAGTCTCTCATATGAAAGCCCCACCCTCCGGGTGACAAATATCGAAAAATTGGCCAAAAAGGACCATCAGAAGTGGGTCAGCTGATCGATTTTCTGCAGGGGGGGGCAAAAAGTGACATTTTAATGTAAACATTACATATTTTTAAATCGATTTATAAGTGCCCCCCCCCAAAAAAAAACAGGCCCCAACTCTTGAACCTTGTATTTAAAACCCGCTGAGTCATGTCATGTGATCTTGACGTCAGCAAGCTGTAATGGCAGTCTATCGGTAAAAAAAATATAACACGAATACCAATCAAACTATGAACTTCTACGTTATGACAATGTTACCAAAGTTATTAGCAAGTTAAAATTAGTAAAATCCGAGACTTAAACCAAAAATAATACGCAAAAATGATAAGTAAATAAAAAAAATTACACTTAAAAATATTTGGCTTGAGACGATCGATGCCTGTTTGCACAACAAAGCAAAACAAAAACGGCCATTTTCTTTTTTATATTAGTAACACTACGACCTAATTCTATAGAGAGGGAAGAAGGTGGGAGGCATGAGTTAATTAGCGTTTGTGTCACTACAACCTATTTTAATATAATAAGAAATGAGAGTTAATGGATTTGGTGACATAAATCCTCCTTATTTCCGAGTTTTCTTAGTGGGGGTTGGGGCGAAAGATAAAACCACTTGAATTAAAAGAACAGATACTACACTTTGATCTTAGCCAAAAGACCAAGTAACCGTGTTATACAGCTTAATTTTCTGCATAGCATTATATCTTCTATTAAAAAAAGATGCATAATTTATATTTATCGATAAACTAAATTGAGACCAGATGTCATATTCCAAATATCACAGCTGAACTAAAAACATTATTTAGAAGGCCATCCTTATTTTCGATTGACGTTTGTTTCTCTAAAGATTGACATGCAAAGATTGGTCATTCTAAGATGGGTGACTACTTGGGATTACCAAATGACTTATGCAGATCATGAAAGTTAAGCAATAAATAGTTTGGTCATTCTAAGATGGGTGACTACTTGGGATTACCAAATGACTTATGCAGATCACGAAAGTTAAGCAATACATAGTCTGGTCATTCTAGGATGGGTGACTACTTGGGATTACCAAATGACTTATGCAGATCACGAAAGTTAAGCAATACATAGTCTGGTCATTCTAGGATGGGTGACTACTTGGGATTACCAAATGACTTATGCAGATCACGAAAGTTAAGCAATAAGTAGTCTGGTCATTCTAGTATGGGTGACTACTTGGGATTACCAAATGACTTATGCAGATCACTAAAGTTAAGCTATACGTAGTCTGGTCATTCTAGGATGGGTGACTACTTGGGATTACTAAATTACTTATGCAGATCACGAAAGTTAAGCAATACATAGTCTGGTCATTCAAGTATGGGTGACTACTTGGGATTACCAAATGACTTATGCAGATCACTAAAGTTAAGCTATACGTTGGTCATTCTAGGATGGGTGACTACTTGGGATTACTAAATTACTTATGCAGATCAAGAAAGTTAAGCAATACATAGTCTGGTCATTCTAGTATCGTTGACTACTTGGGATTACCAAATGACTTATGCAGATCACTAAAGTTAAGAAATATGTAATCTGTTCATTATCAGATTATGGTGACTACTTGGGATTACTAAATTATTTAAGCACATCACTAAAGTTAAGCCATATGTAGTCTGGTCATTATCAGATGGGTGACTACTTGGGATTACCAAATGATTTAAGCACATCACTAAAGTTAAGCCATATGTAGTCTGATCATTATTAGATGGGTGACTACTTGGGATTACCAAATGATTTATGCAGATCACTAAAGTTAAGCAATATGTAGTCTGGTCATTATGAGATGGGTGACTACTTGGGAATACAAAATGCTTTATGTAGATCACCAAAGTTAAGCAACAATGAAGTTGGTCATTATCAGATGGGTGACTACTTGGGATTACCAAATGATTTATGCAGATCACTAATCACTAGATTGTTATAATATGTAAGTGACCTCCCTTGGATGTAGCTTCATTGTCGGACACCATTAGAATAATATACAATCATTGTTATAATATGCAAATGACCTCCCTTGGGTGTAGCTACAATGTCGAATATCTTTAGAGGAGAGGGGATTATGCGGGTTAAATCATGAAAAACGATTGTCGAAATTAGTATCATATCCAAGAATTATGAAACGTTATTAAATGTAAATTATTTGATTGGTCTGTTTATAATGAAATAAACAGCCCAGATATTGTCTGAAAGTTAGTATTTTAGTAAGATGGGGTCGATTATGTGGATTAAATAACAAGCAATGACTGTCGAAATTAGTTACATATCCAAGAATTATGAAAAATGATTAAATGTGAGTTATTTGATTGGTGTGTTAGTAATGAAATAGATAGGCTAGAAGATGTATCAAAGTTGTTATTTTTGTAAGAGGAACGGGATTGTGTCGGTTAATGATTATTTGGGTTACTTTATTAAAAATAATTCTCAAAATTAGTAACATATCCAAGAATTATGAAAAATGGTAAAATGTGAGTAACTTGATAGGTGTGTTTGTAATGAAAAAAAACCCCAGCCATACAATGTCTGAAAGTTATTATTTTAGTAATAGGAGGTGGCGATAATGTGGACTAACTCATGAAAAATTGTTGTCGAAATTAGTAACATATTCCAGAATTATGGAAAATTAAGTTTTAGTTATTTGATTGGTGTGTTTATAATGAAATAAACAGCCCAGTCAATGTAGCAAATTTATGATTTTAGTAAGAATTGGGCGATTATATGTGCGCATTCATTAAATTTGATTGTCGAAATTCATAACATATCCAAGAATTATGAAAAATGATGAAATGTGAGGTATTTTATTGATGTGTTTGTAATGAAATAAACAGCCTAGAAATGTCTCAAAGGTATTATTTTAGTAAGAGAAGAGGGATTATGTGATTGGACAGTAAAAAATGACGGTTGAAATTAGCAACATATCCAAAAATTATGAAAAATGATGAAATGCGAGTTATTTGATTGGTATATTCGTAATGAAGTAGACATACCAGAAAATTTATGGAAGTCATTATTTTAGCAAGAGGTGGCGATTACTTGGTTACTTCATTAAAAATAATCGTCGAAATTAGTAACATATCCAAGACTTATGAAAAATGATATATTGTGAGTTACTTTGTTGGTGGGTTTGTAATGAAATAACCAGCCATACAATGTCTAAAAGTTATTATGTTAGTGATAGAATGGGGCGATAATGTGGATTTACTCATGAAAAATGACAGTAGAAATTAGTAACATACCATAGCCTATGTATCAAAGTTTTTATTTTAGTAAGAGTTGAGGCGATAATGTAAGTTAAATCATGTGACATGGTGGTTGAAATTAGTAACTTGTTCAAAAATTATGAAAAATGATGAAATGTGAGTTTTTTGGATGATGTGTTTGTAATGAAAAACCAGCCAAGACAATGTCTTAAAGTTATTATTTTACACAGGTGAGCGGTAATGTGGGTTAAATTGTCGAAATTTGTAACAATCCAAGAATTATGGGATTCAACGAGATACGTCAACATATATACTTACAGATTACTAGGAGTCACCCTGGATTCAATGAGATACATGCAAATGTATGCAAGCAGAATACATGGTCACCTAGGATGTAATGAGATAGATGCAAATATATACTAGCAGAATACTTGGCGTTGCCTTGGGTTGAATTATATTGATTGAAATATATACTAACAGAATACCTTGCGTCACCCAGGATTTCACGAGATTGATTGAGATATATACTAGCAAAACACCCAGTGTTGCCCGGGATTAAATGAAATAGGTGAGAATATATATTAGCAAAATTCCTGGCATCGCTTGGGATTTGATGAGATAAATGTGTTGTATATTACCTGTCCTTGCATATACATGCTGTAAATTACCTACCCTAGGTAAGATACAATTAGTTCATATGTGTAATACCCGTCTTATGTAGGTAAAATATTCTTTTGCTCGAAATAGCAAATGATACATAAACATACAAAATTCCTCTCTCATAAGAATAACAATATATTACAAAACCAAATTCAATTTTTTCATTGTTTATACGGTCCCGAGCAACGCCGGGTAGCCCCGCTAGTACAAAATAAAACCACTTTGAAAATGAAACATTTCTTAAAAAGTGTATTGTTGTCTTACGCCTTTAATAATTTGTGGAAATGCGTGTCCTTTCTCATGCCGTCTCCACAACTCTTCCATTAGATGGGAATGGAACAAATTTTCATATTTTTTTATATCAATTATATATTTTATATTAATTACATATTTTTTAATTTTAAAACTTTAAAAAAATTTTATTTTTATTTTAAAACTAAGAATTCATAATATTCGTGATTTGACGGTGTAAAATACTGATGTGACTCTTCTAGAGTTGTCGAACTTTGCCAGGACTTAACGGCAAGACTGCCCACCCCTAACCTCATGTTAAGAACGGCTTTCAGAATACTCCCCTTCCCCAACCTCAAAAACTGTTCTTAACATGGAGAGGTTAGGGTGTTTATACTACGCTGGGGGACGTGGTAATTAGTTCTTTCTGGAAGTAATCATTATCGAGTTTAATTTTTTTTATTTATTTCATGCTTCGGTCATAGTTCAAAATACTGATTTCAACCTCTGATTTCGATGGCAGGTGCCTAAAAGAAAATGTCTCCATTTCTGGCGATAAACCTTTAAAAAAAAAACTTTGAGATATTTTATTTGTGACTCGAAAACCAAAAAAAAAAAAAAGTTCATTGTCGGTTATTCTTTTTCCAAAATATATTCTTTTGCTGTCCATATAATTAAAAACTTATGTTTTCTAAATAATAACAAAAACAAAAAAATGAATACTTTATTTTCCTAAGTTGACGAATGATTTGTTTACAAATTTTTTTGTGTGTGTCACGGCACACAAAAATTCTCATGTTTATGTGTATTTGTCATAAAAAGGTTTTATGCAATTCTTTTCAAATTTTAGGACAAAAGAAATTAATATATTCACTATTGAATAGTGTTTGAACACGGTTTCTATCTTTATCTTTGTACTTGTTATATTTCCGTTAAAGTAAAAGTTTCTATGGCACATGATCTTGCACACGTACCTTTTCCTTTTTAAAAGGGCTGAGTTTTTTTCTTCAACATTTTGTTACTAACAGTTCTTGCGTTTACTGCTGCTACCTGCTCTTTACTATTTACTCTTACGTTTATTATTGGCTGTGAAATTAATTTGGTAAAAGCCTAGTAAATTATGTAAGTATAATGGCCGGGAGGATTCAGTGGCGCTAAGACATTTAGCTCGTTTTCCATGCTCTGATGGACCTCAGGGTCCTGCTGAGAATACTCGACCCGGCCTTGCAAATGCAGACTCGGCCCATTTGATTGAAACAAGTCCAGTTGAAAATACACCTAATGCAGAAAATATAGAGAATTCGCTGTAGTACTTACCAACAAAACAAACGCCCACGTGTTTGTGCCTTGTGTAGGCATGCGCGACAACAAAACTTGGGTTTTTATAAGCGGAAGTCTCAAGGTTGTCAGGAATCTCCGGGCGCATGCGCAAGCGGAGGGATTGAGAGAGTGGTATAAAAGGCAGGTTGAGTGAGAAGGTTATTGTTATTGTCATTGGACGTTAGTGATGCGTGCGTTAGCAGTTGATTAAGAAGTTGTATTTTTTGTGTCAAGTCGCGCACCTCGGTGAAGGTCATATAAGTCGTGCACCTCGGTGAAGGTGAAGGTCATAAGCTATTTCGGCTATTTCGTTTTGTCTCTTTTCCTGGACAACTGGACAACTATTGCTGGGGCAAAGTTTGATTTAAAACTGATACCCGAATTCGACGGATCTACTTCTGTTGTCGACTGGGTAAACCTCTGTGAAGTAAAGGGGGTGCATACCGTGATTCCCCTGAGATTGGCTGGAGGCGCCCTGAGTGTGTATCAGCAACTTAGTGCCGTGGAGAACGCTGATGTTACCTCTATAAAAAATGCTTTATAGAAGGTATTTGCCATGGATCCCTGCACGGCCTATGAAACATTTGCCACTAGGAAGCTCATGCCAGGAGAAACCGTGGATGTCTTCTTCGCAGAGCTGAAGAAACTTGCAGTTCTATTTGGCAATGGAGTGTCAGAGCAGACACTGGCGTATGCGTTTGTGGCCGGCCTTCCCACCCATGTTACGCTGGTGGAAGCCCTCAACAGTTGCTTATCTGTAACGCCCATGGAACATTTGTTGGAACGCGCTCGAGCCATTATCAGAGATAAGGAGGACCTGAGGGAACCGGTTGTAATGACGGCGCAGGCAGCCAAGACTAATGCTGAAAAGAATCTCAGTTTGAGACCCACGACCAATGGGAGATGTTTCTGCTGCGGCCAGCGAGGCCATTTCGCAAGAAGTTGTACTAACTAGGGTGGGGGCGCCTGCACTGTTTCCAATGTGGTAGTTATGGATATTTATCCCAAAATTGTGCGGGAAATGCATCAGGGGGCAGGACAAGATTTAATTGAGGCGCAACCGACAATAAATGTGTACGTGGACCAAGTGCCTTGTTCAGCTCTTCTTGATTCCAGGTACTCACACACCATCATGAGTGCCAAGTTGTGTCGGAACTGTCAAAGTCCACACAGACTCTGGTGTGACAGCAGACATTAATGTGCTGATGATGCGAGGGGATTTGCTGGGATTCGATGTACTGTTGGGATATGATGCTATTAAGGCACTGGGGGGGGGGTTGTTATCGGAAGAGATGGGACTGTGCAGTTTTTGGAAACCCCAGTGTGTGCTGCAGTTCACATTGATCGGCCTGATTTTAAGGTGGACTACGACAATCACCAAAAAGCATGGACTGCATCGTGGAAGTGGACAGAAGGAAGGGCGCCAACCGAACTCAAGAATAGCATTGCAGAGTACTCGATACCGGACAAGGCCCGTAATGAATACGAGAAGGAGCTTGAGGCATGGATCCAGGATGGATGACTGATCCCCTACCCCAACAAGCTGGGACCACCCAAGGGTCTGATTCCCTTAATGGCGGTAGTCCAGCATAACAAATCAAAAGTTCGTCCGGTGCTGGACTATCGTGAACTCAATAGATACATTGAGACGTACACTGCCGATGCTGACGTGTGCGCCAGAAAGCTGAGAGAATGACGCCAGAAGGGCTCCAATGTGTCTATAGTAGACTTGCGGAAGGCTTATTTGCAGGTGCAAGTGGATAAGACATTGTGACCGTTCCAGACTGTGTGGTTCTGGGGTCAGAGATACTGCCTTACTCGACTTGGCTTTGGGCTGAATGTGGCACCGCAAATCATGAAGACCATTGTAAATGCAGTGTTGTCCCAGGAAAAGACCACTGATGACGCAACATCGGCCTATATTGATGATGTGTACGTCAATGAAGATATACAATCCGCGTCGCACGTCAGAGAAAAGTTAGCTCAATTCGGGTTGGAGTGCAAAGATCCCGAACGTCTGAGGGATGGAGCACGGGTATTTGGATTGGACGTCTGTGGGAAAGATGGTACCTTACGATGGAGGCGTTGCAGTGAGATTCCAAACATTCCTGATGTTATTACGCGGCGGACTATTTTTTTCCTTGTGTGGGAAACTTATTGGTCACTTACCAGCGTGTACCTGGCTCCGAGCAGCTGTGGGCGTCATCAAACGCAGGGCAAGTTTAGTAACTACAGGTTGGGATGATGTATCTGATGATGCTCTTCTAACTCTGATGACGACGGAAACCCTAGAGAGAGTTGACAAGGAGGACCCTGCCCGTGGAGAATGGTGTGTCGATAGGGACACTGAATGTGTGGGTTGACGCTAGTTCTTTGGCATTGGGAGTGTTATTGGAGCAATGTGGAAACGTAATTGAAGACGCGTGCTGGCTGCGACCCGTGAATGATGCTCAACACATCAACCTGGCGGAACTGGATGCTGTTGTGAAAGGTTTAAATCTGGCACTGGAATGGCAGTCAAAGAAGTTGCACTTGTACACGGATTCTCTCTGCGTCTACCACTGGGTGTCCAACACGAGGGCAGCCAGTGAGATGTTAATCCGGCGGAGGCTAAACACCCTGAAGAGTCTGGTATCGGAGTATGACCTGTCGGTGAGTGTAACGCTCGTGGCATCACACTGTAATCATGCTGACCAACTAACCCGTGTGCCTCACAAATGGTATGAAGCTGTGAAGACAGGCGCGGAGTTCGCTGCTCGATCTTGCGCAGTTGGCGCGATTAGCTCATGCCAAATACAAAGAATTCATGTGCAGAATTGACATCCAGGTATCAAATGAGCTCTGTATTTTGCGAGGCGTGTGGACCCGGCAGTGACAAGGGCAGATGTCAGGCAGATAATCAAGCACTGTGAGGCATGCCGGTCTATCGATCCTGCACCTGAGCAATGGCAGAAGGGGCGATTGGAGGTTGAGCATGTGTGGCAACGAGTAGCGATGGATATTACCCATTACAGTGGTAAGCCCTTTCTAACCTTTATCGACTGTGGACCCACTCATTTTGCGGTGTGGCGGCAAATGACTAGGCAGGACTCAGCGAATGTTGTCCGCCAACTGTCATGTATCTTTTCTGAGCGAGGTGCGCCGGAAGAGATATTAACGGACAACGATGCTGCTTTTTGTAGCCACCAAGTTCGGCAATTGTTGAATGAGTGGGGTGTCCGACTACGACTGCGATGTGCTCATGTGCCATCAGGGAATGGCATTGCTGAGAGTAGCCATCGCAGCATCAAGAGAATTGCTGCCAGAAAGCAATGCACGATTACGGAGGCCACGTATTGGTATAACATCACACCAAAGGATGGGAAGACACTAACAACAGCACAGGCCAATGCCATATACACATACCGTGTTAGGATAAAGGGCATTGACACTGTCCAGCCAATCGACGAGGAAAGTCATGACAAATACAAGTAGCAATACACATGAAAAAATTGAAATAGCTTGAAATATTTCAATATTGGTATGTATAGAAAGAGTTTGATGAGCTAAGAAAGAATCTTTTTAAATTTTTAAAATCTGATTAAAATTAAGGAAGTTATGGCTATTTTTGTGCCTCACACGTTTGGATATTTTCCCCTCTTTAAGACCATATGCGTTTCGTCACATTTTTTAACTACTTTTTCAGTAAAAATGTCATATCTTTGTTAAAACACAAGACTAAAAAATGAAATTTACTGTATAAGTTTATTTTTGTACAAGGAATCAGAATATGCAACTGAAAATCTCCCAAAGTTTATGGTTTCCAAATAATCTGCAGTAAATGTGCATAAATATGCAGCAATTCCTTAAAAATGCCATGTATCCATAAACAGAAAAGAAGTTGGAGAACTCAAAGTTGAATTGTAATGTGCTTTATGTACAAAAAACTTAAATCTAAACATAAGACCATTTAAAAATGAATATATTGCAATATTTCTTTGGTATTATTGTAGATTAACACCTTCTGTTTAACCCCACTCAACTCCTTCTGACCACCCCTCCAAAATGTGATTCTACCTTTTTAGGAAATTATGTATAAAATGCCATGAAAAACTTTAATGAAAGATAAACAAATTATTTTAGAATTGAATGTAAAATAATTTCCTATTACAGATCATTCTAGCATTTTAGGGCAGTTAACTGTTTTTTTTTCTATAGGGAAAATATGCATGCTTTTTTTTTTTTTTAAGATGATTATGTGTAGTTTTAAGAGGGTTTCTATGCAATGAGAATATGTGGAGGGTTGCCATTCGGACTTTGAATTAATTGTAGGGCTAAGGAAAATTATGTGTGAACATACTGAAAACTTGACAGAGACACAGCTAACAAAAACAATATTAGAGGGGGGAGCGGTTAGTTTCACAAAAATTTAATGTAAAATAATTCACCATTTCCTGGCCATTCTAGCATTTCAGGACAGTTAACCAATTTATTTTTATGTGTATTTTCTTTAAGGAAGGATCTATTTTGTGTGTTTGTTTTAGATGCTTGTATGTGGCTTACAGAGGTATTTTGTTGGAGGGGGAGGGGGGCTTGCCACTCAAACTTAGTGTTATTGTTAGGGTTAAAGAGTGTTTTAGGAGGAGACTTGCCACACATAATTTGGATTAGAGGTGAAGTTAAGAGAGCTTTTTTTCAAAGAGAGCGTTCATCACTCATATTTACTGTTAGCGGTTCATAATTATTGGCTTTATATTATATATTTAGTTTTAATTTAATAAGAAACTGCGTTGCGAAATTTCAAAGAAAATTCCATAAATTTGTTGATTTCTATTTTCGAGGTTGAAGGTGTTAATTCCATAGGCCGTTTATACTACGCTGGAGCAGGTTGTAAAAATATCTTTCGCTTAATAAGTAGAAAAAAAAATTAACGAAATAAAAAGCTTCCTAATTGTAGTTTGATGTGTTTTCTAACTGCTTTTAAAATTTCAAGAATATTGATATAGATTTTGAGGGTTTGTATTACTATACACATAGATTCGAAAAAATTGTCAAAAAAACAAATATATAACAAATAAATGTTATCAAAAGCAAGTTACTTTTCTACCTAACTGGATAATTTTTTAGTGTTTTTATTTAATGTAACATGTTTATTCAGCTTGAAAACAGTGTTTACCGATGTTTTGGAAAATTTTAAATGGCGCCCGCCGCCCGACTCTCTTGAAACTGTAAGTTTGGGGAAAAGAGTTAAAAATAAAGAAGTAGACAAAATACTGCTAGAAACTCGCTCAATATATGTTACCGTGACATAGGCTGACATATATTCGGTGAGTTTTTAACAGTATTTTGTATAGTTTTTTTAAAATTTTTAACTCCTTTTCTCAAACTTACCGTGTCAAAGAGAGTCGGGCCGGGCGCCATTTTTAATTTTCCAATACATCGGTAAACACTGTACGTTTTTTGAGCTGAATAAACATGTTAGATTAAATAAAAACACTAGAAAATTATCCAGTTAGGTAGAAAAGTAACTTATCTTGCCTTTGATAACATTTATTTGTTATATATTTGTTTTTTGACAACTTTTTCGAATCTATGTATAAACGAGATTTTGATACTTATTTTGATTTTGAAAAAAAACATTTGTGGCTGTTCGCAGTAAAACATTGTTTTAATTCGCTGTTCAAAACTAAGTTAAAGAATAAAAGTGCATGCAAGCTATATATCTACAAAAGTTTATTTTGTTTTTTTTAACCATGTTTTTAAATTTGACGAAAAATGTTAGAAATTGCAACAGATTCATAATGCCAAATTGGTTGGGATTGTTGTTATTATACATTCTGAAAACCGAATAGTTCTAAACTAATGTTATTCTGATAAAAAAATAGCTCTAATTAAACATAAGAACATTTCTATTCATATTTCATTATGTTTTCATTTTGTTTTTCTTAATTATTTTCATTATGTTTCATTTTGTTTTTCTTAATTCGTTCTTGAATAAAAATTAAAGAACGCGTGTTTGCTTATACACTGTGCTATCGCTGATTCTACAGGCTGTAGCTGCTGCTGCTGCTTCTAGTAATATTAACTTCATTTGACCAAATTCGAGAAATAAAAACAATTTTTTTTTCCGGGTAGGTCCTTTTAAATTATCAATTACCGCGGTCCTACTCAACATAAAATAATACTTTTAATTGATAAAAATAGTAAAAAGATTGATTTACTTACTACTGGGTGTCCGAAGAATTTTTTTTTCAAAATGTTCGATACTCGGCATATTAAAGTCTTATTTTTAACACGACAAAAAAAGAAATGGTCAAAAATATTTCGGACACTTGACAGTATTAAGATTAACACCTCTTCTTATTGATTCCCAAATTTCATGACGAAATTCTTCATACAATCACGGTACGGACCTTTAGAAAACCGGGGGGGTCATTACAAAACCTTACCGAAAACGCCATTTTATGACGTTCACATTTTTATCACTTTATTTGCTTAAAACTCTTAAAATATATAATGTACATTCATATTTATTAATTCATTTGAAAGTATATTCATTTCCAAACAAAACAGTAGTAATTTGAAGACTTGAAGTGCTTTGGTTTAAAAAAAATATGGCTATTTTAGTAGAACTACTTTGAAATCTGTGATTATCCAAAGCGTTTTTTCGTCCGTGTGTATTACTAATACAAGGTAGGGGATCCAGTTTGAGTAAGACCCCCTGGAAACTGGTGCACCACCAAGTTCAAGCGAGGACGAATATCTGGCGTGGTCAGCCAGCAGTCGGTCCTTGTTGATGGAACCCCACGCCATGTGCGCGATCTTCGCCCAGCTAGTGAAGTACATTCCACAACTACAGAGAGCGATGAATCATCAGATGATCAGGCAGGATCAGAACCAGAACCACAACCACAACCAGAACCTGAATCCGAGATTGTAAATACCACCCTTCGCAGAAGCCAGCGAACTAAGAGGCCACCCCCGGAGTGCACTCTATGTGATCATCAGATCAGGGGGGGAGTGTAGTACTTACCAACAAAATAAACGCCCACATGTTTGTGCCTTATGTAGGTATGCGCGACAACAAAACTTGGATTTTTATAAGCGGAAGTCTCAAGGTTGTCAGGAATCTCCGGGCGCATGCGCAAGAGGAGGGATTGAGAGAGTGGTATAAAAGGCAGGTCGAGTGAGAAGGTTGTTGTTGTTGTCATTGGACGTTACAGTGACGCGTGCATTAGAAGTTGATTACAAAGTTGTTGTTTTTTGTGTCAAGTCGCGCACCTTGGTGAAGGTGAAGGTCATATTCGCAGAGACCTGCCAGTCCTTCAAATATTGAACTGCTTCCACGCCGGTCTAGCCGAATCCGTAAACCAGTCCAGTGACTGGACTTATAAATAAAACACGTCACTTTCAAAGATAACTCTGTACTTTGAAAAAAAAAAAAAAAAATCTACACCTTGCAATCTCTCTTACCAATGGGGAGAGATTGTTATATTTCCGTTAAAGTAAAAGTTTCTATGGCACGTGATTTTGCACACGTTCCTTTTCCTTTTTAAAAGGGCTGAGTTTTTTTCTTCAACATTTTGTTACTAACAGCTCTTGTGTTTACTGCTGCTCCCTGCTATTTGCTCTTACGTTTACTATTTGCTCTTACGTTTACTATTTGCTCTTACGTTTACTATTTGCTATTACGTTTACTATTTGCTATTACGTTTACTATTTGCTCTTACGTTTACTATTTGCTCTTACGTTTACTATTTGCTCTTACGTTTACTATTTGCTCTTACGTTTACTATTTGCTATTACGTTTACTATTTGCTATTACGTTTACTATTTGCTATTACGTTTACTATTTGCTCTTACGTTTACTATTTGCTCTTACGTTTACTATTTGCTATTACGTTTACTATTTGCTATTACGTTTACTATTTGCTATTACGTTTATTATTTGCTATTACGTTTATTATTGGCTGTGAAATTAGTTCGATAAAGCCTAGTAAAGAGGTTTTGCTCCATCTTCCGTTCTATGATAAAACGCCACAGTACTACAAAGTGTAAACTTTGAGATATTCCAACTTTTGACTGGAAAGATGTACGTGTTGTGTTCAAATTCCGTAGCAAAGACAATTCTTTTCTCTAATTCGCTAAAACAATTAGAAACATCTTGGATGTGTACAACTTCTGCTTAGAGTATTTACATGAACACAACCCGACCACTTATTTGCAAAAAGTCATCTCCCACGAGCGGGCATGCTATGCTGGCATGTTTTATCGTTAATAGTCGGATTTAAATAGCGATTTCTTCAAATATACAAATCACAACAAAATATTAAAATACCATTTTAAAGTAAATTTTAAAGTGAATCTAGTTATGTCTTATTTTGATGGATTATAGAAAAATGTACTTATTACTGATTTAAAAACTGTCAAATTAAGTAGCAGTGTGTGCCTTGTCCAGCGTTGAATGTTATGGTGTCTGCTTATAAATATATAGCTTTTTTTTGGTTTTTTTTCGCTCTCTCTCCTCCTTCCTATGTTGGCTGAGTGGGGTGAAATGCATCAAGTGTGCCATTCCGATGTGCTAGTCAGGCGACACATATACTGTGTACCAGCATTAAGTGATGAAAAGTGAGCCGATTTTGAGTGAACAAAGAAAACACTGTACACAGCATTTGCTTTGGATCCTTTCACTGTATCAAATCAGTTTGCAGCACGCCACCTCAAACCAGGTGAAATAGTCAACATATTTTTGGCAGAACTACGCAGGCTTGCAGTCCTATTTGGCGGCGTATTGGATCAATGTCTGCAATGTGCATTCATTGCTGGATTGCCGGAACATGCAGAAGACTTGTTATCCCAGATGGATAAGCTAGATCTATCACACGTGCTGGCATGTGCTCGTGCCATTGTAAAGAATTGCATGGGAGTTCCAGAGCAAGCTGTATTAGCTGCACGGTCAACACAAATTACACCTAAGGCGATGGACACTTCATGGCGATGTTACAAGTGTAATGGACTCCATCATAGAGCAAGCGATTGCCTACTAGATAGTGCGATGGGAAGAGATGTTGGTATCAAGCTTTGAAAACCTATAACATGTTACCGATGTCAATGATGAGGGGACATTGCTCGATTCTGTCTGGGGCGGGAATTCAGCACCAATCACATCCTCCAAACTGGTGTGAATGGTGCATTGCCAGTTATCACTGTTAACATCAATGGACTACCGCATACCGCTCTAGTGGATACTATATGTGCACAGTTACTGGTTCGCAAGTCGTGTTGCAAGGAATGGACGAGGAAAGTGACCCCAGTGCTCACAGCAGATGGAAGCTGCTGTGGAATAGGAATGATGCAAGTGAACACACAGCATTAGCATAGAAGTCTTAGTTGTGGATAGATACTTACTGGGATTTGATTTATTGCTTGGGCTGGACATAATCAAGCAGCTGGGAGGAGTAGTTGTGTCTAGTGCCGGCGAGGTGACTTTTCCACATTTTAGCAAGACTAATTTTGCTGCTATCACCATTACCGAGCCTGATTTCTCTACAGAATGATAAATAGAACACCTTAAAGTGGATCACATCGTGGAAATGGGCTGGCGACCAACCTCCACTTACGTTGAAAAATAGACTTGCAGAGTATCCAGCCCCAACACCAATTTGTGAGGACGAGCTGCAGGTGTGGATTGATAATGGTTGGCTGCTGCCGTATCCTGAGGATGAACTTGTCCCTCCAAAAGATAAAACTCCCTTGTGGGTGTTATGCAGGAGAACAAACAAAGTGTGGCCCGATATGGATTATCGGGAGCTAAATGAGTATGTGAACGTTCATATGACCAACACAGATATTTGCTTACAAAAATTGAAGGAATGACGACAACAGGGAACAAATGTTGTAGTGCTGGATCTACATTAAGCCTATTTGCAAGTTGACAAATCTCTGTTGTTATTCCAAACAGTAGAGATCAAGGGACAGCGATATTGTCTTACTCACCTTGGATTTGGGTTTAACATTGCCCCTTTAATAATACGGGCCATTGTTAATATCATCGTCAGCCAGGATAAGACTATAAATGCGGCCACGTCTTTGTATATTGACAGCATTTTTGTGAATGAAGGTGTGTGTTCTGTAACCGATGTTAAGGAACATTTGGAGAACTTTGCTCTGTAAAACAAGACCCAAGAACAGCTGAGACTGAGCTCGTGCACAGAGATGTGGAACTGCAGCACCCCTAAGTTATTTCTATTCGATATTATCGACAGTTTTTCATTTATTTGCTTGCAGAAAAAAAAAAACACAAACTTTTATTTAATCGGTAAAGTTTAAAAGGAATAAATTTTTATATATTTCTTTTTTTTTTTTTTTAGTATTCTGTTAAGTGTACACAAGTTAAAAGAATATTTTTAATAAAACAAAATTTTTGTGCATTATCTTTTTCCGATTGATTATAATGGCAAAGTTAAAAATATGTGCATTAAAACCATAATTTTAATGGCAAGCTTATTTTGTTATACGTATAATTTTAATTAACAAAAAAATGTTCATAAATAAAACTGTTTTTAAATAGTAAAACTTTTTTCTTTAATAAAAATCTGTAATGTAAAAGTTATGAAAGTACGATTCAACTCAATTAGAACTTCCGGTTGAATTGCAAAAAAGAGCATCACGTAAACATTGTATTATTCCCACTATATCAAGAAAATGGATAAAAACTGATAGCTCAGACATTTGATTTTGCAAATGTCATGAAAAGTAAAAAAGCTGGAGTTCAGGCCCAAATAAAAGCAGTTTATAGTAATGCACATTTCATTCACTGTTTTGCACATCAACTTAATTTGATAATGAGGAATGCAGCAGGCATCACACGAAATGCGAGAATATTTTTCTCTAACATTTTAGTTATTCCAACTTTCTTCTCCTGATCACAGCATCTGTCCATTATCACAAAGCATCTGGATATAAACATTCCATGTCCATCTGCTACAAGTTGGAATTTTAACATACGAACAGGATTCATGAAAATGTCCAACGATTAAAAAAACTGTCTTACTAAAATTCAGTCAACATCATATGTAGATGAGACCATTGTAGAAGCAACGGGAATTCTAAAATATTTGAATGATAACTGCATATTTTGGTTAGAACTTGTTTACAACGAAATGCAATCCCGAGAAATTAGTTTGAACAAAGTCAATGACTACATAACAAATTTGGGATCAAGTAAAGATTAGATACCCTGTAGTAGAATGATCTCCCTAAACACATACTTCGTTGACATCTATGCTGATGACACGACCATCTACAGCAACACATCAAAGGCTGCAAATGACAAAGCTCTCTCTGATTCTCTCTCCTCTGATCTTGAACGAGTGGTTCAGTGGGGGAAGACGTGGCTGGTTACCTTTAATGCATCTAAAACCAAACTCCTATCTTTACATCATCAACGCTCTGATCCTCATCTGGCATCAATTGAAATGGATGGCTCTCGTCTAGGAGAAGCCCCATGTTTTGACAAGCTTCTGGGCTTGACCTTCACTTCTGATCTGAAATGGAACACGTATATCAAGTCTGTTGCCAAGGTCGCTGGAAAGATGGTGGGATCCTTCTACTGCTCCAGAAGATATCTCACTACTGATGCAATTCTCTATCTATATAAAAGCCAAGTACATCCAAGGATGGAATACTACTGCCATATCTGGGCAGGAGCTGCTAAAAATAGCCTATCCTGCCTTGACAGAGTACAAAATAGACTTTGTGGCTTAGTGGGAGATGGCCTTTTCTCTTCCCTGCAACCTCTCTCCCACAGAAGAGACGTTGCAAGCCTATCTTTGTTTTATCGTTATTTCCATGGCAGGTGCCCGTCTGAACTCCAATCTCTGCCCCCCCTCGCCAATCTTTTACAAAAAACACCCGTCTAGCTGAATCCACTGTCAAAAACTTTCCTCACTCTTTATCTATTCCTAAATCAAAACGTAGATTCCATGAACAAAGCTTCTTTCTTAGAACTGCACGCCTGTGGAACTCTGTTCCGTCTGCCTGCTTCCCTCCTGACTACAACTTGGATGTCTTCAAGTCCAACGTAAACAAATTTGTGATGAACCGCCCCCTTAAGTAGACACTTTAAATATCCACATGTGACCCATCTGGTACTGAGCAGGTTCAATGCTGCTTAACTTTAGCGATCTAATGAGAACCAGTGTATCAATATTATTATGCTGTCTTATGGAAGAAGAGTTAAAGAATGATATATGATATAAACAAATAAAGTCAACAAGAAAACAATAAGACTAAAGCAGCAGCAGTAATGGACATAGGATGATGTAAATAAATCTAAATAAAGAAGAAACAGAAAACAAGAGCACACAGAAGTGTTCTATATTCATAACTAGATAACGCTGGCTGGGCTTTTTTAAGATATCTAAATATTTGTTTGCATAACATATATAGCTTTTTTTTTCTTCCGAAGCATATACTTCTTAATTGAAAAATATAAAAATATATATTAAATAAGTACTTACTCATAATTCTTATAACATTCATAGTATATATCAACTTTCTAATACTTTTTAATGACGATTCTCTTAGAAAAATTTATGCTAGAATTCAGCAATATTTACATATCAACTATTGGAATGCTTTATACTACTTTCAATTTGATTCTACACCCCACACCACCCATACCTCTCCTATAAAACCCATGCATTCTTGCTCAGAATCCTCCAGACAAGAACAAATTGTACCAGGATCACAAAAGCAAGTCAGCATTTCTCATAAAAAACTTTTTTTTAAGCCCTTTTTAAAGCAACTGTCAATTTATACAGGGTTATTCCTTTACCAAAGGAGTAATATAAAACCTCTTTTTTGGATCTCCAACAGATGCAAAGTGAAGTTAACATAGGATTTACATGCAATTCACATTTTAAGTAGTGGTCGGATTTTGAATATTCTGATTATGATAAAAGCCTGTAACGTTTTTATTACTTTTAAAGTGGGTCCAAACGTTATATGTAGAGATAGTCACAAAAAAAATAAAACTTTGAAAGAAACTTTTTAGGTGAAAGAAAAACTTCTTTTCATTCATTTTACAGACAAGTTACCAACATGTATTTTGAACATGACAAGTATATTTGCTCCTTCTTCTCTTTCTCTGCAGATAGCAATCCTGTGTTTCAGTTACAACCAGCTGGAGTATTTCCATAATTCTAGAACTCCCGGCTTGGCTGGTTTGCTTCTGAAAGAGAAGACTGACCATGCTTGTCGAACATTGTTTTCAAATCACCATGCGTCTTTTCCTTTTTTATTTCTCTTCCGATCTTAATACCTATATATGTAGTTCATTCTGTGACATCACACTCACGCCACACTTTTAAATGCTGATGCGACATTAACTTGGTAGTAAGTCATTAATATCCATACATGTCCTGGCTTTGTCATTTGATATACGCCTATATATAAAAACTTCTGACTATAAATCATTAATAGTCAGTACACAGCTGTTTGACCAATTGACTACAAACAATCTGAAAAGAACACTAAAAAACAATTTTATAAAAAGCATTATGCTTAGATGGACAATGTCCATGAGAGAATTCTTGCTTGAATGAAGCAATATTTACATATCAACTAGTGGATCTCTTTAGGTCTGTAAGAGTCAAGTTGATTTTACAGAGAAACTGCACAACAACAATCAAATCTACCTCGCAAATTTTTTATCAGTTGAGATTAAGGCATATTTATTTATTTAAAATTTCTGTACTGTCTGTCTGTGGATGTGTGTGACACGGTTTAAGTCAGCCTACAGGCAACCCACCCAGGCAGTTTAGGTACCAAAATGAAGCTTATGACCCAGCGGATGTTTTAGTGGTATTTATATCCATGTTTGTTGTATAGAAATGCAAAGTAGTAGTGGTGATAGGAGTTAAATTGGTGGGAGTAGTATCAGCAGCCGTTAGGCAAAGTGGTGGTGAGAGGCATTAAATTGGTGGGAGTAGCAGCAGCAGTCAACGATTAATATTGGTTGAAAAATACAAGATTTTATTTTTTTTATTTAAAAAAAAAGTTACTTCCATTTTTTTCCGTCTGATTAACAAAACAAAAAAAAAGGACTTTCTCTGATTTGCAACCAATATAAAAAAAAAAGAAATTAAGTATAAAGATATCGATTAATATTGGTTGAAAAATACAAGATTTTTTTTTTGTTTACTTTTTAAAAAAAATTACTTCCATTTTCTCCGTCTAATTAAAAAAACAAAAAAAAAAAAAGGGACTTTCTCTGATTTGACCAGGGTGGTTAGTTTAGACTACCTGTCATTAAATAAAATAATACTTTTACCCATGTATCTCATACTTTTTTTCATTAATATTGGTTGAAAATACAATAGTAGTTCAAGGAGACATCTCCTACAGGAGAACGGACGAAAAAAATAAGTAATTGCTAACTTTAGTTTCATAAATATTGGTTGGCAAAAAAAAAAAAAAAAAAAAAAAATGCAAAAAAATCATTTTATACTATTCAAAATATATTACAAAAATGTTTACACATGTTACACTCATAGGATGTAACCTCTGTATTAATAAAACTATCATACATGATCCTGTGTGTGTTTCTCACTTATATGTAACTAATAAATTAACAATACACACGGACGATAAAACGTTTTAAGGGGGGTTCTGCTAAAATACAGTAGAACTTCGGGATACAGTGGCCCTAGGATACGTTTTTTATTTTTTCAACTAACGATGTGAAATACAATGTTTTTCCGACCCCTGGTTACGGTATCTGCCATGCCTTACGGTATTATTTATAATGTTATTTGATTATATACATGTGTATTATATACTGTACTATAATTTTACTAATTTTTAATGTTGTATCCCAGGGTTTTACTGTATTTATATTTTTACTCATTTTTAATCCTGCATCCCGGGTTCTACTTACTGTATTCATATTTTAAAAACCAGAGCACTTAGTCCTCAAAATACAATTGTTTTGTTTGGAAATAAATATACTTCCAAATCAATTAATTACATTTTATATTTTAAGAGTTTTAAGCAAATAAAGTGATAAAAATGTGAACATCATAAAACAGCGTTTTGGTAAAGTTTCGTAACCCCCCCCCAATTTTTAAATACTCGTACCGTGTATGTATAAAGAATTTTGTCATAAAATTTGGAAACTAACCAGACGAGATGTCACTTTTAATAGTTTAAGGTGTCTGAAATACTTTTGACCACTCATATTTTTTCTTGTTTAAAGACCGCAACATGATGAGTATTGAAAATTTTGAAAATAATTTTTTTCGGACACCAACTGTCAAAATCAACTTTTTACTGATTTTATTCATGAAAAGTATAATTGTATGTTGTTCTCTCTTGTGATAGCTAACAATTTAAAATGATGATAGCCAGAAAAAAATTGTTTCTATTTGAATTTGGCTGCAAGACTGTCTTCTAGTATTTATAGCATCAGCAGCGATATCACAGCTGTAAACAAGAGACGGTTTTTTGTTGTTGTTGATTTTTATTTTATTTATTTATTTATTTTACAAAGGCATCACCACTTATCAAGGCCAAGAGGCCACTCGAGGATAAGGGTTAAACCGTGTACAGTAGACAATTGGACAATATAGTAATCGTTAGTAATGGAAATTCGATAAATTTGTTAACTTATATGAAACGGCTCATCAAAAACTTGTTTACATTAGACTTGAAGACAACCATATCATAGTCAACTGGAAAGCAGGAAAACGGAAGACAATTCCATAGGTGTGCAAGTTCTAAGAAAAAAGCTTTGTTCATGGAATCTACGTTTAGGCTTAGGCACAAATAAAGAGTGGGGGATTCCGGAATGATTTTTTTAAAATTGAAACTCTGAATATAAATGTTTTTACATGTTCAGTTAAGAGCTATTTTGTTATGAGAATATAATTAGTTTAATTAGAGCCATTTGGTTATCAGAATATATAATTAAAGCAATCCCAACCAGTCTGGCATTATCAACTTTGTCCAACTTGCAATTTCTCATATATTTCTGGTCAAATTGTTAAAACATTTATATGGTTGAAAAGACAAAATAAGCTTTCTAAATATATAAGTTGCGTGCATTAGTTTTTAATTGCAAGTTAAACAATGCTTTGCTTTGAACGAACAAAAAATGTAATATATGTGTCACGCTTACACCTGAGTGACTGTCATTTAATTGTTACTAGTGGGGGTGCCTGGCGTTGCCTGGGTGTTTGTAGGTGTGTGAAAAAAAGTGTTAGTTGGCAGGCAGGCTGGAAATTGTGATGTGAAGGCGGAAAAGAAAGTGAAAGAAAACCTCAAAGTTTACCACTGCGCCATGACGCGAGCAGAAGTGTAAAGTGTTTAAATTTAGCGATGAAAAAGAAATGAATGAAAATCATGCAGGCACAGAAATGAACTTCTGGCTGTAGGCCAGTGAAGCTTTCCGCTTTCTGCCATATTTGTTTCCCCATGATGTTGGGAAAACCAGCCCCCCCCCCAAAGAGGGGAACTCTAGCAGTGTCCAAATGAATAGCAATTGTCTGATATGAAGGGTTTCCTCCACATTGATCAAACCTAATTGCCTTCTAGATGTACTGGTCAGGAAGGCCAGGCGGTTTGATTTGTTTCGATCAGTTTCACTATATTTATACGAAAAAGATAAACAAACACTAGAAACCAGTGATTTTTTTTTTTTTTTTTTAAAGTCGATCAAAATAAAGATAGAGACGATGTCTGTTTGGAAGTATAAGGAAACTTCTCCAAAATAGTAACCAACGTGAGAACCCCCACTAAAAAAGCCTTTTATGGACATACAAAAATGCTTGCGCCCGTTTTGCCTTTTATATATATAGACTAGCAGCAGTGCCTGGCGTTGCCCGGGTGTTTTGGAGGTGTAAAAGAAAAAAAAAGGTAGGAAGGTAGGCTCGAACCCGAAGCCTTGACGTGAAGGTGGAAAAGAACAAGAAAATAAGTACCCGGCGTTGCCTGGGTGTTTGGAGGTATAAAAGAAAAAAGTTTTGGTAGGTAGGTAGGCTCGAACCCAAACCAGGCTGATGACTTACTGCCGCACTACGATGGCAGAGAAGTGAGAATGTGTGAAATAAAATCATTAAGAAGTGATGTGACAGGTGTGTGTTTAATGAGGTCAAACATCACGCCACAGTCAATGAAAAGTGGCAGGTGCATGCAAAATTTAATTCCGCACTTAATTTTATTGCGGGATAGTTCTTTTGGGTTTGTTTTTTTACCCAACTTCGTCTGGTTTTGTTTCCCCAACGTGTTGGGGAAAACTTGCTCCTCCTTTATTAGGGGAGTGTCCAAATTAAAGCAATTGTCTGATATAATGGTGAAAACCGACATTGACCAAACGTCCATCACTTTCTGGATGTTCCCGGCCTGTGGGCCGAGAACTGCTCCTTAATTTCACATCAGTTTCGCTTTTATATGAAAAAGCCAATCAACACGTGAGAAACCGAAATAGCAATAATTTTGTAAAAGTCACTGTAAATAAATCTAGCCGCGACACATGTTCACAATTCGTACATATTATTATCTACACGGCATATAAGAAGTTCTAAGTGATAGTAAACCTGAGAACCCCGGTGAAAAAAGCCTTTCTTGGACATACAAAAACTCTCATGCGCTTTTTGCCTTTTATATATGTAATACTAGCGGGGGTACCCAGCATTGCCCAGGTGTTTTAGAGGTGTGTGCTTGGGCGAGGGAGGGGTAAATTAAAACAAAAACAAGCGAAGTAATAACCCTGTTTAAATATTATATAAAAGAAAAAAAAACAATGTTAAAAAAAACCTTTTAAAAAAATTGTTGCCTGAGTGTTTGTATCGGGGGGGGGGGGGGGAGTTTTAAAAAAAAGTTTGGTAGGTAGGTAGGATCGAACCCGAAGCCTTGAGGCAAAGTTGGAAAATAAAGTGTGAAAAAAAAACGTGATAGGTTAACCGCCAGCAACAAAGTGTAACTGAAACAGATTCGAATTTATTTAAGTAGAAACAGAATTGCCAGGTGCCTGCACTTAATGACTTAATGAGGTCAAATGTTAGTAGCGGAGTTAACTTTTTAGGTCAAATAGAAGTTACTGCGGGGCAGTTTTTTGGGTTTGTTTACCCGACTTTGGCTGGTTTTGTTTCCCCAAGATGTTGGTGGGGGGTGGAAACCAGCTCCCCATAAAATGTGGATAGTCCAAATTGAATAGCAGTTGTCTGATATAAGGAGAAATTCCGCATGGATCAAATCTGATTGCTTTCTGGACGTTTGCGGGAACAATGCCAGCTTCGAATTAGTTTCACTTTTATATGAAAAAGCCGAATTAACACGCGGCGATCAAAAAAAATATCGAAAATAGTGAGTAAAAGTCAGGCAAATTAAAGATAGACCCCCGTTCTTAAGTCATAGATATTATGATTTAGGCAGCATATAACAAGTTCTAAGGAGTGAGCCGCCTGATCGCCCCCTCCCTCCTTGGTAAGAAGCCTTTTGCGGACATACACAAAACTTGCACACACTAACACACATTTTGCCTTTTATATATATAGATAGATGGACTTTTGTTTCTTGTAATGAGTTTATCAAGAATTCTTCATAAGCTTTTGTTTTGGTTTCGATTATAGCTAATGGCACTAAAATCATTTATTTTTTTTTATAAATAATTTTACCAAGAATTCTTCATAAGTTTTGGTTTTCATTATAGCTAATGGCAAGTCATCTATTTTTTATTAATAATTTAATCAAGAATTCTTCGTAAGTTTCAGTTTTGATTATAGCCGAAGTTTATATACTAGCATGGGTGCCTGGGTGTTTGGAGGTGTATGTTGAGCAAAAAAAAAAAAAAAAAAAAAAAAAAGTAGTAGTAGGAAGGCAGGCTTGAACCCGTACTGCAAAGGAGGAATAGAACGGAGGAAAAAACCTGATGTCTTTGCTGTTACGACCACCGCCAAACTGGAAGTGACGTAGGGCTAGACAATCGAAAGGAGAGGATGACTTTCAAAAATAGCGGCAACCCCCCCCCCCCCCCCCGTAGAAAAGTGCCCAGTTGAAGGTGAAGATATTAATATTTTTAGCCAATTTTTCAATATTTTGTCGTCTGAAAGGTTGAACTTCAAAACGATACTGATCTTGTAAAAATCTGTCGCCTCTGTCAAGTTTTAGGCAAACATGAAAGCATACATACATAGATTTATATATTGGTAGCTCAAATTTTCGACCGAAACCGATTAAAAAGCTTGCCCTATCTCTGAATACCCTTTATGTAAAATTTCAAATGTTTAGACCAGAAATTGTCTGAGTAATGGTTTTTTTAACTTTGACCCCTATTATTACCCCATAACATTTATTGTTTAAGGCTGAAATCAGGTTAAGTTAGATCCATGTCAAAGGAACCTATATCTAAAATTTCAAGTATTTAGACCCAAAATTGGCGGACAGTTTGATAGAGTTCTCAAAAGTCAAATCGTTGAACTTTGACCCCTTAACAGCCAAATTTCTGGCTGAAAACCAATTACAAGGATTTTCCCAAAAATATAAAATTTCGAGTCTGTAGACTGAAAATTGACAGTTATTGTGTCGGGAAATGTACACAGACAGACAGACACTTTCACTTTTATATATATGCTAGCATTTCAGCCCAGTGTTACCCGGGTTTTTAGATGTGTATGTTGAGCAAAAAAAAAAAAAAAAAAAAAGTGGTAGTAGGAAGGCAGGCTTGAACCCGTACCGCAAAGGAGGAAAAGAACGGGGGGAAAAACCTGACGTCTATGCTGTTATGACCACTGCCAAACCGGAAGTAAGATTTTTTAAAATTAAGGCTAGACAATCGAAAGGAGAGGATGACTTTCAAAAATATTAGCGAAAAGAAAAAATCATTCCCCGCCCCCGTAGAAAAGTGCCGAATTTAAGGTGAAGATATTAATGTTTTTAGCCAATTTTTCGATATTTGTTGTCTGAAAGGTCAAACTTCAAAACAATACTGATCTTGAGAAAATCCATCACCTCTGTCGAAAGTGTTGGGCAGACATGCAAATATACATACATTTATATATTGGTAACTAAAAATTTTCGACTCAAACCGATGAAAAAGCTTGCCCTATCTCTGAATACCCTTTATGTAAAATTTCCAATGTTTAGACCAGAAATTGTCTGAGTAATTTGAGACCACAGAAGTCAAATATTTTTAAACTTTCGGTGGAGTTTGGTAGAGTTGTCAAAGGTCAAACCGTTGAACTTTGACCCCTTAACAGCCAAATTTCTGGCCGAAAACCGATCAAATAGATTTTCTCAAATCTCAGTACCCTGTATATCAAATTTCGAGCCTGTAGACTAAAAATTGACAGTTATTGCGTAGGGAAATGTACACAGACACGTTCACTTTTATATGTATATATATATATTTCAGATTCCTGTCCGTTTGTTTGTTTGTTCACAATTTGATTACTATATGCAAAAAATCCATTACTTTAATATTTAATTTATTTCTATACTAGCATGGGTGCCCGGTGTTGCCCGGGTGTTTGGAGGTCTTTGTTGAGCAAAAAAAAAAAAAGTGTTAGTAGGAAGGCAGGTTCAAACCCATACTGCAAAGGAAGAAAAGAACGTGAAATTGTAAAAAGAGTTTTTTGACTGATCATCAGTCAAGACTCTGGGCATAAATATATTTGAAAATAAACTTTTTTTTTGCATTGTTTTTTCTTTTCCAGTTAAAAAAAATTTTTTTAGTCATACAAACATTTCAAGAGCTTCTTTAATTTGTTTTACATAAAGAGTCTTTTCCATCGAAGCACACTGGATTTTCTTTGTAATGGGAAATCACTGTATGATAGAATTGGTAGTGCTACAAAACGAGGTTTGTTAAGTCACTTAACCAAATTCTGGCTTATCATGTGATGCTAAAAGAATGCCAAGAAAAATTGAATGAATTCTTTGGCATTGACAAAGATACTATCGAGGTCAGAAAGAAGATGAAAAAAAGGTTTGAAGATACCCTGTATAAGAAGCAATCATCATTTTATTCCCAAGTCATCATTACAAATTGGACACAAACTGTGAAGTGAGGATGACTTATTTGCGAATATTCTTAACTTCAAAAAATCCAACTAGAGTTGATATTGACAACATTGCACTTTTTTTTCCATCTCTTGCATGTACAATTTATTGCAGTGAGTCGGTTTGGTGAGAAAAGTTAAAGAGCAAGGTAATTTATATACCTATTTAATGCCCCCCCCCCCAGGAATACAGAAAACCAACTAGCCAGAAGATGGTGAGAGCTGCTATGTTCCTATAAAACATCTAACATACAGACACCATTGGAAAGACTTAGAGAATCTGTGAATAGCTGCATTTGCAAAACTTAATTCCCGAACAGCTGTTGATTTGATATTTTGAAAACATGCTTGTGATGTATCTTGTAGATAATTTCTAATTTTTTGCATTAAATTAATTATTACCCCTGAAAAATAAATTTTGTGATAAATTTGGGTTTAGGTTTACTTCTCCTCCAGTGGAAACAAGATTGAAAATGTTCGGGGGGTTTTTGTGCATTAAACTGTAAGCTAATGGAAAAAGAACAGTACTTTATTTTTGAACAAGAGAAAGTTTAAATTGTAGATTTTTCAATTGAGCTAGATACTTTTTTGAAGTTTGGTAATCTAGACCCAAATTTAGGCAAATATATACTTTAAAACAGTTGATTTTGAGATGTTTCAAGTGTAATTTTTGGATTTCTTCCTATATACCAATTTTTAATGTTATGCCCACAAAAGTATACTAATGTTGGGATTTTGTGTTATATTATGGGGTTCTTATAAGGGGTCTATTCTGTAATGTGTATGTGAACGGCACCAACAAGGGTTATGTTATATTAAAATATATTAATTAATATTAATATATATCATATGCTAAAATTTAGGCTTTTCCGTGGACATTTTTCTTTAGAAATTCGGTAATTTCACGACCATTTATTTATTTTTCAAGCTATTCTCATGAAACTTGGCACTCTTATGTAAAATTGTGTGCTCTTTCTAATTATGCAGTCAAATCTGATGTATCTCTTTACCATAAGCCATGAATTATAAATTAAGATGTATAAATTTTAATTTTTTTTAAACTGCTGCATGGTATCATACAGTGGGTGTCTATTCATGAACAAAACTAAGTATTATAGTAGTATTTAAATATAGCTTATTGAGAGCAGGCATTTTCCTGCCTCCTCACCAAAGGAGAGCTTAATCCGAGTGTAGCCATTGAATGCCTAAAGAGCATTCATGGTTGGTATTTACTACTCTCCTCACAAAAAAAAAAAAAAAAAAAATTGAGTAGATACGAATTAATCTTGGAAATAAATCGAAGAAAATTTTTCATAGATTTTGGATTTCTGTAAAAGATGGAAATTCCCATAGTCGACCAGAACTTATGCATTTTGGGACCAGTCCAATTTTCAATTTTGTAAATCCTCTCTATCTGGCCCAAAATATACCCCTATTTTCTGAGATGCAACCATAAATTGTACTCTATGTGAATCCTTGATGTAGCTTTCACAGTATCAGGATACCAGGAATCCTGATAAGCAACAACTATATATTCACCAGTTGATGGTAATTTTTGTCATTTCTATTCTGTTGTTTTACTGAAAATTCAACTATGTAAACAAAGAAATAAAATGGTAATTTTTTACCTTGTTTCCACCTTAACATTTAAAATGATTACTTTTACAGGTTTTAGGGTATGCTGAAAACGAATATCGCATTTAAATTTTCTGCAAATAAGTTTTCCAGATATTAAGCAATGTCATTTATTATGTTATCGCTGGTGGCCATCTTGGTATGCGCAAGTATGCAAACGTAATCCCGAGAAACTATGCGCAAACACACGTACCAAGATGGCCACCAGCAATAACATAAGAAATGAACATTGCTACTTATTTGTGGAAAATTTAAATGCGATATTCGTTTTCAGCATACCCGAAAACCCTTACAGATAGTTATTTTAAAGAAAAATGTTAAGGTTGAAACAAGGTAAAAATTTACAAAATACATCACAATGAAATTCTTTATCAAACCGCCTAATTATTATTATTATTTAGATATCTTCAGTATAAAAAAACTGGTTTGTTTTACAGATTCGAAAAAATGGTCTTGTTTAGTACATGTGTACTACAAGCGTTAAAAACAACAAAATTTGTTTGGAAATCAAATTTGAAAAACTTGATAATTTCTTTTAAATTGACAAACCCAGATTAAAAAATGAAACTTTTTTCTGCAGAAAAAACAGTTTTCTATTTTTAAGAGAATACAAACTCGTTATATAGCTAACTATCGCTGTCATCATTTCCTTTTAAGCGATTTGAATTTCTATAAAAGATAACATTTTAAAGAAATTTCTGCACAATTAATAATTATCAAATATTTACATATTAACATGAAAATAATTCTGAAACTATTATCTATATGAAAATGGATGATATATATCGATTTATCTTATCAATTTTGAAATATTCTTCATCAACTTTGCTCAGTCGTAATTTTGCTTCCTGTGGTTGTAAAAATAAAAATCACACACCAGTAGAGATGGACTTCTTTGTTTATATAGCCTGTAAAATTTCAGCCATATCCAATCAAATTGAACCCCACGCATATGTATCGAAACGTAACGTATGAATTGTAAATATTGAAAAAAACTGTTTCCCTTTGTGCTGTCATAATTATTATTTTACATTTTTAACTTGGAGCATAAAAATATTGAACGCATAAAAGAAAAATAAATTAACATCATTGGAATGCTTATTTTATTCTCTTTCCATCAATATAATTCTTTTAAAAATTGACCAACAAATAAAAAAGATATGACTTGTTGAAGCACATTAGGTATGTAAGATTGCCGATGTCCACGAAAATACAGCATACGCTTGTAATGCTAATGTATATACGTCGTATCATTTAGTTGATCGTCTAGTGTGTGTATTTTAACATTTATGCAACAGTTCTCACAGGAAATGATTGACTACAATTGTAGACAAACAGTTCTTTTTAACAGATGTAAATACCACAACACTTACCTGAATTATTTACGAACATTTATTTTCATGATCCAGCCAGCATTTTCAGAGATTACACGTTTTTACATCTTGGCTGCCTGAAATGACGCCACCCCCTGTGCCATGGAGAGACCCTTTTTGAGTCATCTGTTCTCTCTGATGTCTAGCTAACAACTGCCTAGAATCTCCCCAAATCTACATACATCTCATCACGTTTCTCATACAGACAGTTGATGTAACCCCAATCTAGTTATTTGTTTATGCAAATCAAAAATAATGTTTACATCTATTTTTTATTTTCACATTCCTTTTGCGATATTATTATATTATATATGTCAATCACTTTTTTCCAATTTAATTGTTTATTTTTCTAATCATAATAGTCACCCGCTGTCGCTCGAATCAATAATAATAATAATTTGACCCTTGGCCCTGCTTGCCACAGTTAACACAGATATTATGCTATGATCACAGTTGAAAGGGTCACAACATTTGCGGCCTTTCATGACATATCTTAAAAATGCAATTTGGAAGCTGCTTGGAGTTTCAAGTTTAAATTTTTAGGATTATCTAGTTTTTATGATATCAACACTTAAGAAAAGTTTGAAGAAAATCTGAGAGGTATAGATGATATGGGCTCGATGATTTTACATTGAATTACTAGCACAACTTCTAGAATACTAAATCATTTTTAATCTTTATGATGTGCATGTTTCTGAAAGCCAGTACAATTGTTATTGTCAGTTTTATTATTGGATCTTAGTGTCAGACTAAACTCTTGAGCATCATAAGTAAGTGAAGAAAAGAGGAGAGGAAAAAGACAAATCGCTGGCTGAAACCATTCTCACTTTTTGTTTGTGTTCCTTCAGATATATTTTCTTGCTTGTAAAGAAGTCAGTTGTTATTGTTTGTTCAAAAGGGGATTTTTTATGAATTTTTTTTAGTTAAATTTTATTTAAGATTTTTATATTTATTCATAGTTTAAGTATCATGCATTAAAAGAAGTGTTTTTCAACAGTAGACCCTTCCAAAATATCGATCCAAGCCAAAGGTTTATTTTGGGAAATATATCAAAGTGATCCTTATGTTTAGCTAGCTAGTTAATCCGGAAATTGCATATCTTATATAATGGGTGAGAAAAATAATAATGTGCTCAAATGGCTGATTCAAAATGTCGCTGTGAATTTGAGGTGGTCCATTTTTGAGTGGGAATTTATAGGGTATGGGCCCAAATGTCAAAATCCCTCTAGATTTTTGATTCTGTGACCTCGGTTTGGGGTGGAAGAAAAAATGATGTCAAATTAATGCCAATAGACTCCTGAACATCATATTTTTTTCACAATCAAAAATGTTGCGCATAAATGAAAATGGCGGCCATATTTAAAGATGGCCAACTATCATTCAAGTAGAACATGACGACTTACTTAAACCCTAGTAGCACCCAAACCGATGAACATACAGGCATCTAGTTTAGCAGATTTTATTCTGTTTTATTCTTAATCATTTGATAAAGAAATATTGAACTTAATATATTTATTATGCTTCAAAATAGGGAATATTTGTTTAATAAAAAGCTTTTTTTTTTCCAGACATTTTATTTGATACTACTTCAATCTTTTTTGTGTATAACTAAAAAAATATATTTTTGTTACATTTTGATATTTCCCATGTAGAGACACTTATATTCTACCAATATTACTAGTCATACAAATTTATTGCTATATTTTGTATGTAGCAAGATCATTTTAACCTGAGGTAGAGCTGCGATTTTATGGCATTTTTCATACTGGTTCATACACATCAACTTGGTAAAGTATACAATGTTTGTCAATTTTCATTCAAACGAAATTTAACCTATATTTCTTGGAGTATTTTTATTTCTTGAATCTAGGAATAATAACAGGTTTGAAGGAAAAAAGGGCAATTTCTTTAATGTAAGTTAAACAAAATACAAACAAACATGTTAGTAAATAAGATCATATATGCTTTTATTTAAAACTGATCATTGCTTATGCCATTTCATTGTCGTCATCATCATCATCGTGTCCAATGTTTCTACTAATTTTATAACAAGAATCTCTTGAACATATCTGTGCATGGGACCCTGTTTTGTAGACATGTACAAATGTTTACATCTTTACACTGACTTCTTTTATATTTGGCAGAGCAGTTAATTAAATCCATTAAACTGTCTGGAGCAGGAAGAAGATTCATCCAATGGATTACTAAATCTCCATTTTCTATCTTCCATCCATGACAATCAATCAGGGTATGGATTTGCATGGGGGCTCCTTTTATAGACACCTGAAAAAAGAAAGAAATGAACACTAATATTGAATAATTTTTATCTTTTCTAATAAGCAAATAACAATGAAACTCCATATACTTAATTTTTACATATAATTGGAAATTTAATATTCATAAAACATACCTGCTTGATAGCTCGCTTGATGTGTTCATTCAGGGCATCTTGATTTGGAGGCATTGTGATTTTCCAATTTTCTTAGGAATATAAGCATGTTGTATCTGGCTTCATTAACATTTGTGACATTTTGTTGGCCATACAACCTGCAAACATTTCCAATGATTTTGCTGTGTCTGGTTTGACATAAAATTCATTACCAATATCACTGAATGCATAACAAAACTAGTGAAAATTGAATATGTAATAAAACTAGTGAAAATTGAATGCGTAACAAAACTAGTGAAAATTGAATGCGTAACAAAACTAGTGAAAATTGAATGCGTAACAAAACTGTAGTGAAAATTGAATGTGACTGCAGTCACGGAGGTGGGCTGCATGTGCAAATTCGAAACCTGAGCCATGGGAGATGAGAAGACGATGAATCAGCAGGTTTGAATGCGCATTAATTTGCATAAATGAGATAATATAAGGCCGGGAGTTAAGATGTTTGAGAGAGTCGAGCCGTTGAGTTCTCAAGAACCGGATGGAACCTGGTTAGAGCGGAGAGTGTTGCTGAGAATCGAGTCCCAGGTTTTTTTTTTTTCCGATTAGGAGCTATTTCGGCGTTAAATATGGAACCAATGCGGCCGAGATGCAATGGGAAATTTTAAATGATTCGCGTCGCACCTGGAAAATTAAAAGTCGCGTTGAAAATTGAAAAGTGTTGTCAAAGAGAGAATTGAATGAGTCGTGTCAAACTGGGAAGTCGGACTTTTTTTGTCTTTTTGTTTGTTAATCCCAGTGGGATTCGTTGGATTTCTTTAACTATTGTCGTCAAAGGAACGTGGAATTTAGAATGAAATTCGCTTATATTTGTTTAAAAAAAAAAAAAGTCGTTGTTGTTAACAGAACTTAAAATGCGATTTGGACGACTTGTGCATTTAAATTCGTTTTTCACCGAGGAATTTAAAATGAGATCCTTTTGTGTTAAAAAGAAAAAAGTTGTCGTTTTTTTTTTTTTAAACAGCTTTCATTTTTAATGAAAATACAATTCGAGTCGGATTTTATTCCGTTTGAAAAGTCGTCGCTGTTCAAAGAACTTAAAATGTGATTCGGATGACTTGTATGTATAGAAGTCATATTTCAAAGCGGAATTTAAAATGAAATCGTGTCATGCTGAAAAGGAGAAAAAAGGGGTCGTTTTTGAACGAAAGTTATTTTGATGAGAATACAGTAAAAGTCGTTTTTAAATGAGGAATTTAAAAATTAATTTTTGTGTCTAGCCATGTAGCCCCATTTTGCTAAGTAGTATTTGTCTTTGTCGGAGAGTAGTGAGGGCTAGCTGTGTCTAGCAGGAGTGTAGAGCGCTAGCTGTGTCTAGCAAAGACGGATACTACTTCACTACCCAGATTATGATCATGAAATCAGGGGGGCGTGTAATGAAAATTGAATGTTATACTGCAGTCACAGAGGTGGGCTGCATGTACGAACTTGAAACCCGAACGATGGGAGACGAGAAGGCGACGAATCAGCAGGTTCCAATGCGCATTAATTTGCATAAATGAGATAAGGCCAGGAGTTTGGGAGAGTCGAGCCGTTGAGTTCTCAAGAACTGGATGGAACCTGGTTAGAGCGGAGAGTGTTGCTGAGAATCGAGTCCAGGGTTTTTTTTGTTTTTTTTTTAGATCATTCTCTCAGTGCTTTCTTTTTGCCCTTCCCGTAAAACGAACTGACACTATCACATCAGGTAAAACAATGTAGACCAATTAAGGCTTGACTGATGGAATCTCCAATGCTGTCTTTTATCATCCTGATGTCTATTGTTCGCAAATTTGTTCCTCTTCCTGTGTGGAAGTATAAATGCACTGGAATGAGATTTTGTAAAGCAACTGCAATCACAAACGCATAATGATTATGGCTGTACTTGTGCTGGTTACCAAGGAAGCATGCAAATAAATCCGTGTATCAGCTTCTTCTTGTGAGCTACAAAGTCTTGTCTCTTCTAACCTGATGACACTATCACTTGCCTCTTTTCCAGGTGTGAATGAATGACATTTTTTGTCATGCACCAAGATACCTTTATTCCTCTAAGATCTGATGTTGAAACATTAGACCATGTTTCATCCAAGAATTCTATTAATGATTTTTTATTCTCTCCACTTGAAAGAAATTTCTCCACGATTGATTTCAAGTTCAGCTAGTGCTGTATCATGGTTTAAAACAACCGAATGAGAAACACAATGTCTCAAACCATTTAATAAACCAATCACTTGTCCAGATCCAGACAGATGGCGTACAGCCATACCAAGTGATAAATAAAAATATAATGTCTTGTGAAATAGACAAAAACTTTTTGTGGACAGATGCAGATATGCCCACTATTTTTTCTGTGCACAAATCTTCAGATACCCCAACTATCCATGTAAGAAAGTTAAATAAAATATGAGGTACCATCTTTTCAGCCTTCTGCAAATTTAATGTTTCTGCTGTTGGTGGCCATAACGAAGGAGGTTTTACTTGTCTAATAATGTTTCTCAGATCCATAGCACATGTTAAGTAGAGGATTTGGATTTGAGTGTGTAACGCCTCCGTGCAGCTCAGCTCAGGTGCATAGGCTCGTGATTGAAATGCACCCGTAGCCGATACCTGTGGCGCCACCCGTGGTTTCGTCTAGTGGTTGAATTTGTCTTCGGTTCTGCTTTCAAATCAGCTTCCAACCGTCATCTGGGCTATCGGAGAAATATATTGCATTCATAACGGTGTTCCAATCAAAGAAAAAGTCAAAACTTAATTGGTTAACACAGAATTGATTATTGTCCTTGACTTTACAATATAATAGTTACACATTGCCTAGTCATGCAACTTAGGGGGCTGGCAGTTTTGTTTCTTTTACCAAGTTCTTTGTTCTTCATCTATCGTCAGTCCACGGGAAGGGATCAGCGAAAACAGACACCAATTAGCCAAGTGTTTTGTTTTTATCAAATCAATAATTCCTCCGTCCACCTTTTTGGAGTTATTCTTTCTTTCTTTCCTCTCCCTCTCTCTGTTTCCCTGATTTCTACTCCTCCTTTCGGCTTTATCTATCCCCGTCTTTAACCCCCATTGCACTGAGGTGTTCCTTATTAGGAGCTATTAGTCACTCCCAGGTCGACAATGCCTGGCGGCAACCCCTCACCCCCGATTCCCACCCCAAGCTGTCAGTTTAAGAATCTGGATTTCTTCATATCGCTCAACAGAGGGCTCAAAACAACCTTTTCGTTGTTAACGGATTTCTCACAATAAGATAAGAACAATTATTTGTTTTTTTCTCTCTCTGACAAAATCCCATCAAACCATCATCATCATTAGAATTCAGCCGTGCGAATTTCTCTGAATTCGTGTCGACTAGCAAGGTCACTCGGCATCGCTCGGTCCGCATCATGTCACATCTCACCCCCTACCTGTTTTGTCTTTTACTTTGTAAATGACACCCGAGTCCCAACCCCGTGCTTGGACAGTTCATAACAGGAATATTCAAGTTCTCAGATCAGTTGTCTCTGGTGTGAGGGGGAGGGTGATATAGCGAGAGAGAGAGAGAGAGAGAGAGAGAGACAGTAATAAAACAATCAAAAATCACAATCTGCCAGCCAGGCCCCATACTCTAAAACAAAAAAAAAGAATCGAATGAGAATTTAAAAAAAAAAAAAAAAAAAAAAAAAAAAAGGATAATTGTTCACTCTAAAGTCCAAGAGTCTTCATATGGATGTCAACCAACACGCACCCATGCAATTTCAAGCTTCAACAGCTCGCGAGTCAGCGATTTTATATTCACCTCTATTTTTTTTCTTTTTTTTTTTTTTTTTGATTGCTAAACTCCCATTTTTCTTTCACTTTACTAGTCCTTTAAAGATGACTAAACCATGTACATGCAAACCAGTTTCTTTTTTTTTTTTTCTTTTTTTTTTTTTTTTTTCTTTCAGTCTTCTCTACTTTGTCTGTGTTTGTGGATGTGCATGTATGTGTATTTTAGATCAGGTGACGGGAGAAATGACAATTCGATTTAGGGACTAATCATGCAATGAAAATGTCTTTCAGTTCCTACAAAAATGAGGTTCCTCCCACCTCTTACTTTTACGCATCATTCTCCTCGTCTCTCTGTTACGTCCCTTTTTCTTCTTCTTTTTTTTTTCTGACAATGTCCAACCTTACAGCAGGTGCCATTGTTTCGGCTACCATCTCGGATATCTCTTTTGCAGGTGGCCTCGGTCTCCTCTATCGGAGGCTGCAGCTCTTGTACTCTGTCTTGATCTAGACATGGTGCACTCATTGGCATCCCCTCTTCACTCAGATGCTCGTATTGTCCGTGTCTTAGTTTTACCCCACCTTTTTCTATGTTTTCTTCCAGGCCACTATGTTAACCATATCCTCATCCCCTCTTGGGTTCTGTTCACCTACAGGACATAGTTCTCTGAGCCTCTGCCCTTCCGACAGTGTGACGCACCCCCAGTGCAACATAGCACTTCAGTACCTGTCTAACGAGGTCAACAGGCAACCTTAAATCATGCAGTAGCTCAACCTGCATTTTCAATAATACGTCTCTCAACCTTCCTGGGGCCACTATGCTGGGGTGACAGGTTTCCCAATGACAACACATCTAACTGCGCACATACATGTTCCGAGATTAATATCAGCGACTGTCCCGCCGGCCACAGCCAACAATTTAAAATATGTCTACACCAGATAGTCCAGTTTTTACAGTCCTGTCATTATGACGTCAATTATATTGGTCACTTCTCCTCTAAATATCTGCACCTGGAAAAATAATCCTCTCAACTGGCCCTGAACGCGGTCACCTCCACCCTGGTGACATTTGCCACAGACTCACTATTTTCACCAACGGTGCCAGCACTTTCGGATAGCTTTCTATCGTTTCTAATTTCTCCACTGAGGAGATTTCTCATCCTTAGTTATCTCCTCGCCTGCTCGGTCCAACCACATGTCACCGGACCAACTTGGCAGTTAACGCCTTGCTATCGCACGAAAAACTTTATCCTTTTCCTTCAATTAATCTCTCCAGGTGCGAACATCACGCACCTGATTTACTCGCAATGGAAAAATCCATCTAAAAATAATACATCACCCTTTGCGCACAATTGAGTGTACCACACTTCACTCAGTGATGCTAATAATTATTTCCAATTATTTTCATTGTCTTGCGGCCTCTTTGGCCCTTATTTCGGAATTTAAGAAATCCTTCCTGACTGAGGCAAAATTCAAATTCTTCCAAAAGTCAGTTCAATCGCCGAAATTAATGCTTCTAATTATTCTCAACTGAACTACCCTAAAATTTGTTCAGTTTAGTAAAGAAATCCTTCCAGACTGAGGTACAAAAAATTTTTTTTTTTCAAAAATCAATTCAACTCTCGGAAATTTATATCTCCATTTTTCCTCGCTGCATACACAAAACACAACTCTACACAGTTTAATTCTCACAACAGCGTTCACCATCGCTACATAAAAATACAGCCGATATCCAGCTAAAATGTTTCGTCAAAGTTCACGAACTGCTCAATTACTTAAGCCTCCTCTCAAAAGTAAGTGCCGATAACATCACATGGTTCTCTTGACAGTTCAAAACTGCTTCCCCACGATTTAATTATTACAGTTTTCTTTCAACTGGGAAAATCTCAGGCCAAGCCTTTTTTTCCGACAGTTTAAATTCCTCCAAGACACTCTCGCTCAATATACGACTTTCTCATGCTAAATTACTCTCTCCGTTTGCCAATTTAATCACTGCGAGATACTTCTAAATTACTTATTGCTCTTTTCTGCTATTCAAGGCCCCCCCCCTGGAGCTTTCCGTTTTAGTCCTTAGCTACCTCCAAGGTCAGTCCGCGACACAATCTGCTAACAGTGCGAACACATGGGGGCCCTCCATGCATCCACAGAGAAAACAATTGCACCACATTTCAACCAGGAGATGTTCCAAGCTCCCGTCTCTGTCCTACTAACCCCCACTGGTCCTTGGTGGAAGGACGTCACACTACTCCTGGGACAGGGAGTACCTTGCTCCCCTAAACGCCAGCCTCGGTTCACTTCTCCCCATTTGCTGGAGCCAGGAGATAGGTATTGGACACTCTTCATCCCATTCGCTCGACTCCTCAGCTGACTCTGCGGTCAACTGCCATTCAACTCTCTTTTCTTCACGAGTCGCGGCTACTCTTCGTGGCCTCCTATAGCTGGTGGAGTGGAACCCTGCAATTTCCCGTTCCAACTTTCCGTCCGTCTCTATATTTCTAGACTCTATAGAGTCGTCTCTCTTGTCTCAACCCGTCGCTCGGTGTCGTCCCTATAGTCATCCGCAACTCTGTCCTCATCTCGCGTTTGACTACCCCCGGGATTCTTTATCTTTTTACCCGTCTCCTTCATCCAAACTTGGTCACCCTGTCTTAACTGTCTAGTAAACGCTGCCTTTTTTTCCTTCTTGACCTTCCTGGTCCTATTCGTCCTATCGGCCGTCGCCTTAGGAACCGTCCCAGATTCTCGGACCACTGGATCTGTAAGAGTTACTCCCTCCTTATTTACCTTATACCTCGCTACCCGGTTGACTTGGGACAATTTTTCTCCCTGTTCCTTGGTGCTATCCACCTTGCCCATACAGGACCCGACTGTTCTTGGGAGAAGCTTCCTGTTGTTGTCAGCTCCCACAGGAAGAGGGACAGACCTCGTGTCATCTAGTGGTATCTCCACCCCTCTCACCGTTAGCGTGTCTGGATTAAAACTCAGAGTGGCTCCCCTCGCTTGGAGCCAATCCTCTCCCAGAATCATTTCGTTGCATAGCCCGGATACCACATACAGGGGGAAATTCTCTTTCTTTCCGGCCGCTCGTACAGGTAAGCATACCTTCCCTGCCACCGACATCCAGCTACCGTCGGCCTGACTGAGCTCCACATCCGACGGGTACAACCTTCTCCTCCCTGCTACCATCCGACAGACGTCCACGTCTATTAAGGATATTAGCGCTCCGGTGTCAACCAGAGCCTTCACCTGCGTGGCTCCTATCGTCACATTACAGGTGAGTTCTCCCTTTTTGGTGAGCGGAGGGAACACCTGGGCTCTCCTCTTCTCCTGTTTCAGGGTTCTCTCCTGGTACCCCGCTCCCGTGAGCATCGCAACTTGTGACAGTGGTTTCTTTCCAACCCTACCTGTCTGCCCTACCTCTCTTTCTCTACAGGTTCGCCGAGGGGGTGGGGTTTGGTTCTGATTCCTTCTCTCCAGAGGATCTTTTGCCCTCGCGTGGCTTTTCCTCCGATCAGGACAGTCCCTCCTAATATGTCTCAGGTCTCCACACCGCCAGCACCTGTGGGACTGGTGGCTGTAGGAGAAGCAGTCATTTTTGCCTTTTCTCTGACACGCGTTCAGTTCGGTCTTTACGGTGCCCACTCTGACTCTCCCCTTCTGTCGGGGTGTCTTCTCGTAGACAGTGGGGCACACACTTGACCGATGTCCCTTACCCTTACAGGTCCAGCATATAGCTCTGTTCCTGCCTTGGGTGCGATCATAGGGCCTATATCGGGGATCCCCTGTCCCTTCTCTGGGTTCTGTTTTCGTTCCCCAATACCCCATGACTCTGGCCCTTGACCTGGTCTCTGGACACTCTCTGCCTTCCGCCTGTTCATTTCCACCTCGGGGCCTTCCCTCCATTATCCGTGCTTGCAACCAAGCATAGTTTTTCGCCACCCTTCGTGCCTCTTCTAGAGTGTCTGGGCAACTCTTCAGCACCTCCATTTTGGCCGTCTCATCTCGCAATGCATCTACCATTGCGTCGATTAACATTGCTTGCGTGGTAGCCATGTTCCGGTGCTCCGCAACCGGATATGCGAGGATTGCCAGTTCCTGCATGTGGTTGACTAGCCCATCTACATCCTCCCCGATGGCCATCTTTATTCGGGATAGCTCTCTTACTGCTTGGACCATCGTCTTTTTGCCGGCAAACTTTCTTTTTAACCGTTCACGAAAATCGGTCCATGCTATGCCTGGGTTATCTTCTATGCACCTGCATATAAACTTCGAGGCCGCCCCCGTCGTCCCATCGCAGGCCAACAAAACCATCTCCCTATCTATAAGACCATATACTAGTCTCTTTTTCTCTACTGTCACTATCCATTCCCCTACTCCCTTCGCATCTCCTCCATACGAGGGTATACTTATCCCCCACAGTGGTCGTTCCATGGTCATCTGTAGCTCTACGGTCTCTACTGATCCCTCCCCCACTGACTGGTTTGCTTTGCTTTCTCCCCGAGAGACCATCGCCTTTCCCACTCATGCTCTTTCTACCACCCAGCAACAAAACTGTCAACTCCGTGCAAAGTTGAAATTCAAAATTCTAAACACAGACTGAGCACCAAAACTGAGCAAAGAATGAAAAGGGGACCAAAAGGTGACTTACCCTGTCTCTTACTGTCTGCTCCTTCTGCTGTCTTCTGCCGCTAGGTGGCTGTTTACGCGAGCTGGCCCAGACCTTATAGTCGATTGACTACAGTCCGTGGTCTGGCTATGCTCTCAGTCTCTTAAAAAAAATATAGGAACGGTGTACTTTTCTTCCGTTCGTTTTCTTTTTTTTTCAATTTTCCTTCCCTTCTCTCACAGGGAGATTTTGTGTTTTCGAGAAAGAAAAAAAATTTGTGTGCCCATGGAAATTCGTTCGCACGTCTCTTAACGAAACGGGATCTCCTGGATCACCGACACCAAACTGTAATGCCACATGTATTGGCTACAGATGCACTTCAATCACGAGCCTATGCACCTGAACTGAGCTGCACGGAGGCGTTACAAGTATACATGCCTTGTTTGCTGATTTGTGTAATTTTCTGATGACTCTGTTTCACGTGGGGTTGTGGTATGTGTTTCCTCATGGAGTACTGTTTTTTCCTCTACAAGAGAAGACACTGTAATGTCATTTACACACACGATGTTACCTTGTGATCTCAGAAGGGAATTTTTTAATTAACCTTTGTTTAAAATATCTCGTTATATATAAATCCACATTAACTCCATATGTTTCTTTAATCTGTTTGACAAACAAGTCTTTCAATTTTTTTAAGTCTCATGATTTCTTTGTTTTCAATAATTCGTGTTTGGACTAGTTTGGCAAACACCTCAAATGCTTTAGTATATGAAGTTTGCTCAGCCTGTTTTAGTTGGTTTCGTTAAATATCGAGTGAAGTCACGGTAACAGGAGTTATGGTATTTCACTTCGATTGCCACACAATCTTCATTTCTTATTTGCATGAGGAGTGATTCATCTTCTGCAGCTCGTATTGTTCTATTGTCGAATATCTTACAAGTTTTTCCCTGTTTCTTTTCCTAAATCTTTTGCACACTAGTTTCTACTTTTTAGCAAAATATGCTTTGATCTAGCTGGCAAAGATGTTCGATCAAAATTGGAACAAAAAACCTGTCTTTTTTTAGCTGATGGTTCATCTTTTTCGGCAGTAGTTGCACCAATGTTTTCTTGAGATGGGGACCCTGTAAAAATAAATATATATTCATGAGTTTAATATGCATTTGAAATAAAGTATATGGAAAATTTCAAATTAAAAATATTCAGTCATTATTTCATAAATCTAGAATATTTCATTAAAAGTTTAATATATTTTTGTATAGTCCTGATAAAACTTTTGTGAAAAAATCAGATGTTCTTAATTTATATTCTGCAATTAAATCGTCTGGTGACTCATTATTAATCATGCATTATATTTATCATTGGAATTGACAGGTAAATTCAATATGCAATGCGTTGTATTTTACTTGTGTTTTACCACTTATCAAAGCTAAAAGCCACTCGATGATAAAGGTTAATGATTGTCAAGTGACTGATTTTGGAAGTGCTAAAATCAGCAAATGTTACTGTAGATAGTTGTATCTATATTTAGAGTCATAAAAGAAATGAAACTTTTCCAGATTAAAACCAAGAGCTAAAATTATTGAAATTACAAAAATTGCTAAATAGTAACAGCTTTTGGCTAAGAGCAAAGTATAGCATTTGTTCTGATAATAATGTTTTGTCTCAGGTCTGTGAAGGAGAAATCTTTCGAGACTGAGGCAATTTTGATTTTTGTTCCAATCCAGAGTGCCTTTTTTGGTGAACTCAATTTTACCCACATTAAAACCCGATCTTGTATCTATGTCCTCGTGGGCAGACAAGTAAATAGAAATAAACTAGTTTTTTGTTTTCATTACAAATGAGATTTTCCAAAATAGATGCCAATTTTTATGTACATTTTCAATTGTCTGTTTGAAACGAAAAGATATTAATGTCTAAATCCCCCTCCCCTCTCCTCAAAAATAAAAAGATTGTACGTTTTTAAGCGATTATAATGAAGATTCAGAAAAAAACTTAACAGTAAAAAAACAAATTAAGTATATATATTTTTCAATTATTTACAGGCTTGACCTTTTTTTCTATTGGAGATAAATTCTGTACATTTTTTATTGGGGAGGGAATAAATCTTTTAGCCAATTACGTGTGATTTTACAATCTTGGCACTCAGACTTAAGGTTAGTGGTAAAAAAAATTAACAACAGCCTCTAGGAAATGGAGGATGATTTTTCATTAAATTTATATTCGAAATGTTACTCTAAATCCATTTTTTCCTACCATCAAGTTTTTCATGGTGTTCAATAAAAATCAAAATTACTAAAAACTTAAACTTACCTTCGAAAACGTTATCAGTATTCTTTTCTAGTTTTTTCTTAATTCTTTCAATTTTCTGATAATCTGTGAAACGTGCATAACAAGTTTGGTGAAACCCAACACGAGGAGGTATTGCTGTTGAATCACAGCTTTAGTCAGTTTTTCGCAATTTTTGCTTGTGGTCCATGTAAAACTTCATTTTTAACATATTCTAAAAAGCGCGTCCATGCATGTTTTCACTGAAAAAGATCTAACATTCCATGAGTCGGGAATATGCACATAATGCACTCGTTTTTTACTTTGTTTACAAACATTTCTTTTTCACTGGAGGCAGCCATATTGAATTTTGGACACACTTGTACGAAGGCAACTTAAGAGTTAGCATTTTTTTATGCATTAAAATTATTTATTAATGCATCAAAATCTTTTTTGTGAAATTTTTTTCCAAGTTTCTTATGATTTTATACATATTATATCCAAAAATCATGCTCACCCCTTATACATCTCATTAAAAGAATTTTCACACTGGGCCGACGGCCTATTAGAGGAGTGAAATGTTTTGGAATAGAATTTGTAGTTGTCTTTTATATCAGCATTTGTTCTTTATATGTAAACTAGTGGGGGGTATCCGGCGTTGCCCGGGTGTTTGTAGGTGTATGTATGGAGGGGGGGGGGAAGTAATAACCCTGTTTAAATATTATAAAAAAACAATGTAAAAAAAAATCGGAAAAAACAAAACAAAAAAGAGCGGGGGAAAAAAAAAAAAAAAAAAAAAAATGGCATAAATAACCCTGCCAGATCGAACCTGCAATCTTAAGATAACAACGCTGTGTATGGGGGGGGGATAAACTAAAGAATAAGCAAAGTAGGGAGGCAGGATTGAACCCGGAAGCCTTGACACGGAGGTGGAAACAAAAGCCAACCACTTAACCATCTCGGCCACGAGTGAGAGAAATTGATTAGCATGTTAAGTTAAGGCTTATAAAGCGAGTGAAAGAGGTTTGATTGACAGGTAGCCACTAAATGAGGTCATCGCGGGAGCGTACAATGACGTGGCAGTATTTTTAGTTTTCGCTTCTCCAAGGAGGGGGGTGTAGCAGCTCCCCATTTAAAGGGGATTGTCCAAATCGAATAGCAATTGTCTGATATAAGGAGAAACTCCACATTGATCAAAAGCTGATTGCTTTCTGGACATTTCAGCGCGAAAGCGGAGAACACGAACCGTTTGAATTTAGTTTCATTGTATTTATACTAAAAAGCCAAACAAACAAGCGATGCGGCGATATTATTATTCAGACGGTATATAAAAAGTTCTAAGACATAATAACCCTGGCGAAAAAAGCCTTTGCAAGACATACATGAAATGATCACACACATTTTGCCTTTTATATATATATAGATGAATGCATTTGTAATTTGGTGTTAAACTGATGTTCTACAGGGTAAAACAACAAAATTGTCGCCCTAAAGAAAACAACACTACAGTTTTATTTTAAAATTTTTATTGAAAAAAATTAATGCAGGTAACTTGATTAGCTGACATCTATTCGATGTAGTTACCTTCAGCTTCAATCATTGCCTCGATTCAGGTTCGGAACTGGGAGCATGCCTTTTCCACAAACACCGATGGGAACTCGGCGGATGGCGGTGAGCAGACTGGCATGGCTATTGTGGGAGGTCATGTTGGTGATATTCTCCATGTAAGACCAAATGAAGTAGTCCAGCAGGTTCAGGTCGGGGGAACCAAGCCTGAGTCTTTTTTGACTTGTGGGCCGGTGCCGAGTCCTGCTGCCACATGAAGGGTCTGCCAGCGGCCACCTGATTGCACTAGGGGATCACTACACTCTTCAGCACATCCAGGTACACTTTAGTGTTGACTTTCAAGGTGGCATGATGTGGCACTCACTTGAAACCACACCAAAGACCATAACCGTGAGTCGTCCGATGCATTGAGCTGTGCCCTCAAGTGTTGAACCATCTGGATTTGCTGGCAATGGTCAGATGGTTGAGGATGCTGGCAATGGTCCTGTTGTCATAACTTGGATCGGTAGAGAGCATGAGTTGTACAGTGGTGCATCTCTGATCCTGCTCATTGAACATTGTGTCACTTTCAGACAGTTTCTTTGAAGTAATTTATGTTTTTTTTTAGGATACCTAATACGGACACAGCCTCTCGTTGGAAAATTGAAATATTTCAAATTTGCATTAAATTTGATCCAGAATTAAAAGTTCCCTGAATTTCTTCATAAAATCCTTTAAGAATGAATCTTCAATTTTAGATGTTTTTTAGACTAAAAATTATGGCCAATGTTCCTTAAAAAATTGGCATATTAAACCGAAAGCATAAATTCCAATTTAAGCTAGGACCCCAATAATGTTGACTTCTTCCTTTAGAATTAGATGGGGATTTTCCTAGGGCATGTTGATTGACTTAGCCGGTCAACTTGAAAGCTGTTTCATCACTCCAAATGATATTTTCTGGAAAACTGACAGGTCTTTAAAGAATTGTTGAAAGAGCTGGGAGAATTCTATATGACTATCATAATCATCTCCATTAAATAACTGGAGCAAGTGTGGATGATATGGTTTCAGGTGAAACATTCCTGTAACATTCTTTGAGAATGATCAATTTCTTGTGAAGCTCATTTCATAGATTTCTGCAGATTGAGCAAATGCAGTTTCAACACTTTAACTCTTTTCGGTAGTACAAACAGACTTTGTTCTTCATGGTCTTGGAAAATAATCACACAAACTTGAACAATATACTCCTTAGTTCCTTCATTATTACTAATGTGTATTTCTTTCATTTAAGCAGCTGACTGGTCTTTAGCCATCTAACTCCCTTCCACAATCCCACATTTGAATATAGTGCTACACGATGCAGGAGCTATGCTGAATGGAGACAGTTCTTTACTGAGACTGATATCTCGGACCCTGACTGTGCTCTGTGATACATTTATAAAAATGTATAGTAAACTAAACTATTTTTATTGATTTTTTTAAAACTATATTTTATTTATTTCATTATTTTGCGCCCAAAAGGCCGGTTATCGTCTGCTTGTTTTCATTTTGTAAACAAAGCAGGAAGAAAAGAGAAGGAGGCCTGTGAACAGGAGGAGAAGGAAGAAAAAGAGATTATGAACGAAGGGTGGAAGAGGAAAGAAAAGAAAGCTCATAGACGAGAGAGGGTGGGGTTGGGGAGAAAAGATAGAGAGAAATAAATCGTATAGAGAAAGAGAGATAGACCGTATATATAGGACTGAAAAAAGTTGTCAACAGGCAGTTAGTCTTGCGCTGAGGAACGAAGGTTGGGGTGACGAAAGCAGCGGTACCGGCTACAAGCAAAAATAGCAGTGACGACAGAGGTAAATGTCAACAAGACAAGCAAAGCGACATTGGCGGTGATAACGAAAGTCAGTTTTGACTAGTGGCCAAAATGAAAATATCAACTAAAGAAAAAAATGAACCCAGCGACGATACAACTGGGTGAAGGAATAAAGATGAAATATTAACTATAGATCAAGGACTTCCATGAGCTTCAGAAACAAAGACTTGGAGTAACCAACATACGCACATGTAATGAAATGTAAACAATCCAAAAGAAAGAAATATAAAAAAGAAAGGACACATTTCAAAAGAAATTCAGTGAGTCTTCCAACTAAAACTTAATCTCTCTCCATCTCTCTAACATCTCTCTTATCCTATAACCCATCTTAAGTTGAGCAGACATTTGTCTTTGATGTGAATATTGACTGTGTTATATGTTGATTATATATTTTTCTCGGTTGAATTTGAATAACATAAAATCATTTCATTTAGTTATATATATTTCTTTTTCTTTTCTTGAATTTTATTCATTTTTATATAAATAAGTTTGTCAATTTTTCAACGATATTTGCCCTCCTTATTTCTTATGTGATTTCGTTGTCCAGTACATTTCATTTTATTGTTGTCTTCGAGACGGTTAATCCCTTCTCATAACAACAACTTATCAAGGAACCTGGGAAATTTTAATTTTTTATACATCTTGTTACGTCACCTATCTCTACCGTCCCCAGTAAGGCTGGGTTACGGCGTAACAACTCAATATACTCAAACCTTTGTGAAAAACTGGATCACTAAGAAAACCATTCAAACACTAACTGATGCCGATTTAGACAGTCTTGGTATTCATGTTCTTGGTGACATACTTATTATCCTTGCTCCCACCCAATCCTATTCTCTGAAGATAGAGCTGTCTGTCATTGCCAGTTCTGCAAGTTTCAAACCTCTCACTGCCTCAATCAAACTCCCAGCCTTACTTCCGAAAGTTCGTCATTGATTGGAGAGTGTACAAGAACGTTACCAACATACCCCCCACTAGCAATACACATGGATGATAAAATGCTTGGGATAATTACGGATTTCAAGGAGGTTCTGCTAAAATCATATTTTAAAAAACTATGCACCTTAAGTCCTCAAAATACCACCGTTTTGTTCGAAAATGAATATACTTTCAAATGAATGAATAAATAATAATGTAAATTATATATTTTAAGAGTTTTAAGCAAATAAAGTGATAAAAATGTTAACATCATAAACAACATTTTCGGTAAGATTTTGTAATAACCCCCCTCCCCCTTTAATTTGTAAATGGTTGTACCTCGTTTCTCTTTTGTCATGAAATTTGGAAATTAACTAGAAGAGATATCAGTTTTAATAGATTCGAGTGTCCGAATTTCTTTTGACAACTCATTTTTTTGTTGTGTTCTTTGATGCTGTCGATGATAATAATTCAGTTGAGCTTGCTCCGCACCAGCCTCATCATTGACATATGTACACCCGAATGCCACAGGAGTTTTCTGCTGTAGGGGATGACTATACTCGCCAGTCTGAAATTTTTGCACCAATAAGGAACAAAGTGAATTGTTGACATTCTTCTATATGATGACATAATTGAAGAGCACTTCAATCATATATGGGATTCCTTGACAATATGTGTCACCAATGGTATTGTGGTCAGCAAGAAGTTTCGTTTTTGCCAAGACACTGCTAACTTTGCCGGTTTGACAATCACTCCCAAAGGTGTGGCACCATCTGCCAAAATCCTTGCTGCCATCATAGACTTTTCATGCCGCACTGATCTTACCAGTGCCCACTCTTGGTTTGGCTTAGTTAATCAGGTATGCTCTCTGCCCAGTCATGGCTCCATTCCGTGATTGGATCAAACTAAATTGGAAGTTCTACTGGGATGATGTCTTGGACACTGCATTTGAAAAAGCCAAAATTGCAATTGTTGAACTAGTTAGGAAAGGTGTGAAGACACTCAATATAAAACTGACAACATGTGTTTAGCCTGATTAGTGCAGGGAAGGAATCGGCCACCTTCGGCTCCAAAAGTACTGTAAATGCACTAAGAGTGATCCTTTATGTTGTGTCGAAGGTTGGAAGTTGATATTCGCAGGTTCACGGCTGATGATAAAAGAAGCTGAATGAAACTACTCGCCCACAGAAGATGAAGCCTTGCAGTTTCATGGGTTTTACAGCATTGGTGCTTGTTTATTCTTGGTTGCCAAAATGTCTCATAAGCTGTTACTGGGTATCTTCAATAATAGGGACTTGGACACAATAAACAATCCAAGAACACAACACTTAAAAGAATTGACCTTGCCATTGAGGTTCACAATCATCCATTGTTCGAGAAAGTGGACTCGTGGTGCTGATTGTATATCACGCAACCTTGGTTCAATTGCCACTGCTCTTTTCTCCATCAGTTGAAATTGAAACATCGAATCCAATTGATGACCTCACACATGTATTGATGCCAAGGTATCAGCCTTGAGCAAATTTGCGTAGTATCACGTTTGATGATGTCTGTCATATTATTAACATCGTTCATTGTTTTGCATGCTTTTAACAATTCTCTTTCCTTTTTGTTATCTGTACTTCTTGATGAATAAAGCCTTGTTCACAGGTTATCATTCGCCTTTCATATTGTCCTCACTACAATGTCACCAGTGCAGCACAGGCGGGCCGTAACTATCAAGACCTGATTTCTTTCATCCAAACTGACTTTCTTGATAAACGGAATTGTGTTGCAGGTCACCTTCGAGAATATTGGGCAATCTGGCATCAGCTTACTACCTTTCATGGCATTGCTCTTTTAGATCAGCGGCTTGCAATCCCGCAAGCATTGTGCAAAGTCATCCTTGATAACCTGCATGTCATCAATCAAGTCAAGGTGTCTATGGTATGAAGTTTCATGCAAATCAGTGTGTGTATTGGCTTGGTCTCAACCAGTGTATCAAAAATTACAGGGACACTGGTAGACATTTTCGTAAACTATTTGTTGCGTATGGTGTATCAGGAATTGAACTCCAATGGTGACCCTAAGTACATGGGCACAGAATTCAAAAATTTTCTCCAGCTCTCCTCAGTCACATATCCTCAATCAAATGGCAGATTGGAGTAAAAACAGCAAAAAGAATTATCCACAATAATGTTAATGGGAATGGCAGTCTGAATGCTGACAGAGCTGCTTGTGCCATACTGCAGTACTGGAATAGTCCCTGCCTGACATGAAGTTGAGTCTTGCTTAAATCCTGTTACACCACCACTTTTGTGATGGAATTCCATCCCATCCACATCATTATCACCTCCACAAAGAGTGGGTTATATCTGCACAGAAGCATCATTCAGTAAGCGCAACAGCCTTGTTGAAATGCTATAATTCAAAAGTTCATGAACTCCAGCCCCTGTTATATAACATGTTGTTGCAGGGTAAAAAAAGTGGATGCTTGACGATCATATTGTTGAGGTGCTACCAAACTGCCAGTATTGTGTGAAGATTTTTTTTTTTTTTTTTTTTTACACAGTGATCACCACTTATCAAGGCCCGGAAGCCACTCAGGGATAAGGGTTATTGCAAGTACATTAAGTTAGTGAGGAGATTTGCTGAAGTGTTTACTTAAGGGGGCGGTTCATCAGGAACTTGTTAACATTGGACTTGAAGACATCCAAGTTATAGTCCGGAGGGAAGCAGGCAGACGGAACAGAGTTCCACAGGCGTGCAGTTCCAAGAAAGAAGCTTTGTTCATGGAATCCACATTTTGATTTAGGCACAGATATAGAGTGGGGGAAATTTTTCACAGTGGATTCAGCTAGACGGGTGTTTTTCGTGAAAGATTGGCGAGGGGGGGACCAGAGATTGGAGTTCAGACGAGCATCTGCCATGGAAATAACGATAAAACAAGGACAGGCTCGCAACGTCTCTTCTGTGGGAGAGAGGTTGCAGGGTAGAGAAAAGGCCATCCCCCACTAAGCCACAAAGTCTATTTTGTACTCTGTCAAGGCAGGATAGGCTGTTTTTAGCAGCTCCTGGCCAGATATGGCAACAGTATTCCATCCTTGGACGTACTTGGCTTTTATATAGATAGAGAATTGCATCAGTAGTGAGATATCTTCTCGAGCGGTAGAAGGATCCCACCATCTTTCCAGCGACCTTGGCAACAGACTTGATGTACGTGTTCCATTTCAGATCAGGAGTAAAGGTCAAACCCAAAGTAAAGGTCAAAACACGGAGCCTCACCCAGACGAGAGCCATCCATCACAATTGATGCCAGATGGGGATCAGAGCGTTGATGATGTAAGGATAGGAGTTTGGTTTCGGATGCATTAAAGGTAACCAGCCACATCTTCCCCCACTGAACCACGCGCTCGAGATCAGAGGAGAGAGAATCAGAGAGAACTTTGTCATTTACAGCCTTTGATGTGTTGCCGTAGATGGTTGTGTCATCAGCATAGATTGTAACGAATGATTTAAGTATGTGTTTAGGGAGGTCATTGATGTAGATCAGGAAGAGAGTTGGGCCCAGGATTGACCCCTGAGGGACTCCAGCATTTATATTGCAGGCCTCCGATTTTTGTCCATCGACCACTACACTTATGAGCCTATCGGAGAGAAATGATTTAATGATTGAGAAAACATTTCCAGTTATACCGTAGCTGGAAATCTTGTGAAGTAGACCCTTATGCCATACCTTGTCAAAGGCCTTTGATATGTCAAGAGCAATTGCCCTAGAAAGGAAGCCTTTGTCAAGAGATTCACTTATCCTGTGGGATATAACCGTCAGCACATCTGTGGTAGATCTTGCAGAGCGGAAACCATATTGTGTGTCACTAAGAAGGTTATTCCTGCTGAGGTGGTTGACTATTTCTCTATTTAATATAGATTCCAGCAACTTACTCATAACACACAGGAGACTTATAGGTCTGTATTGAGAGGGAGATGACTTATCACCTGAATTCTTAAATATAGGGCAAACTGAAGAGGTCTTCCAGGGAGTCGGAAAGCACTTCTCCTTAAGGCAGCGCTTAAATAGTTTCGTAAGTATGAGAGCAAGTTCTGGTTGAAGCTTTTTTAACACTATAATTGGGATGCCATCAGGGCCAGTTGCTTTACTGGAATCTAGGTTCTTTATTAGTTTGGCGACCTCCTGCACGGATATTTGTATGTTACCTAGCTTGTTCTGTGTTATAGGAGGAAATATGGGGAGTTGATGGCCTTCGTCGCATAGGGTAGATGTTTCATTTCTATCGAACTACATTGTGGAATAGACAGTTTCTGAAACTAACGCCACCAAATGTTCATACTCTGCCAGTTGGTGATCCAGTGACAGTTCATACTCTGCCAGTTCCTTCTCTTTCTGTCCATGCTCCCCTTCCTGACCCATTGATCACTGATGCCACTGCTCAAAATGAGTCCACACCAACACAGATCTGACATGTCGGGATGAGGGAGTGACTCATAGATTACTATTGGTGACGAAGATGTCCTGGTCTCTGAAGAACTTATAGCCTTTCGACAACTCTGGTATGAGGGAATGAACCCTCAGTACTCTTGCTTTTTAATCATGTGCTGTACAGGACTTGGAGGAAGGAGATGAACAATATACTCCTCAGTTCCTTCATTGTTACTAATGTGTGTTTCTTTCATTACAGCAGCTGCTTGGCCTTTAGCAATCTAACTCCCTTCCGTCGAGTCCATGGTCCTTCATTTGATGTAAAGTGCCAAATGCGACTAGTTATTGTGTCTGTATTTAATGATCAGAATTTTCTTGAAATCACTGGCATGTTTCATTTGTTGTTGTTTTTGTAAAAAGCTTTTACACTAAAGGCATGTTCTTTGATTGGATTATTTATCTCTGCCATTTCTGAGGCGCAATTTTCAATCTACAACAGACATACACAACAATTCTAGCATGCAAAGTCCTTAAAATTTATTCCAGTAAGATGTGTTCACATGATCTAACAATAATTTGATATCAAGCAATCAATTAAGAAAGATTTTAAATAATTGCTGATCAACTTACAGTTACTTCTGATTCATCTTACATGTGGAACATGCCATATTCTTTATCATTTGAAATTGACATTACATTAACTTCTGCCCTATAAATGTAATAATTATGCAGGGGAGAGAGGAGAGGGGAATTTTGTCTTTATGTCTTATTATTTGTACGTCTTTTATTGTTGTCTATATGTATGTCTATATGTGTGCATGTGCATGCAGCTGTGATCATCCGTCTATGTATTTATGTATATATGTGGTCGTGTCACCTCTAGTGTATGCATATGCATTGTGATAATAGTTTAGCGGAAAATTGTCTGATGAAATCCCTGTTGACAATGGTGTCAAACAAGGTAATATTCTTGCCCCTACTCTTTTCTCTATTTTGCTGCTCTACTTGCTCATGTGTTTCATGTGTTTCATGATTGCGATAAGGGTGTCATGTTAAAATTTTGAACCACAGGTCGCATTTTTAATCTTAGAAGATTTAATGCCAGAACCACGCTGCATCATGTCTTAATTAAGGAGTTACTGTATGCAAATGATGCTGTTTTCTTTTTGTTTTGTTTTTTTGTCGCACACTGAGACTGATATGCAGCATATAATGGAAAGTTTTGTTGACTCCTGCACTGCCTTTGGTCTTTGCTACGCCAACTACCTTAAGTTACACAAAACTCCTGTTCAGGTTAGCTTTGCACCTATTAGTCCGAACGAAACGATCTGTTTAACATACAGCAAAGTTTGCAAGTCTACTGCTAGTTTGAGAAGACAAGTGATTGTTCATAGGAATACCCTTCAACCTCCAGAGGAAGTCAACTCAGTGGAAATTGCTCAATTTGTATGTCACATCTGCTTCAAGATGTGCAAATCTGTGGCGGGAGTGCAGAGTCATCTGAGATGGCATGGATGACCAAGGTTGGGAGAACTCAATGTGATGGCAATCATCTGGAAAGATGCAGCAATCATCATCATGTGTGCATATGCATGCAGCCGGGATCATCCGTCTATGTATGTATGTATGTCTAAAACAAAGGTGATATTCACTCCTGCACTGGGCCAGACATACTTGGAGCCGAACATCATGGTCTGTGGTGCTAGACTGTGACTAGTTAATTCATTTGTGTACGTTGGTAGTTTTTTGTCGAGGGATGACTGTCTCGACACTGAAATCCACAGACAAATTCAGAAGGCATCTGTAGCTTTTGGAAGGTTGGAGAATAGTGTGGTCTGATCGTGGTATCACAGACAGGACTAAGATCTGCGTTTACAAGACCTGTGTGCTAACCACACTGTTGTATTCATTGGAGACCTGGACATTGCATCAAAGGCACATTAAATGGCTTGAACGATTTTACCAAAAATGCTTGAGACATATCTTAAACATCAAGTGGCAAGCACAAATACCCGATAGTGAAGTCCTTGCTCTAGTGTTGAGACCCTTGTAATCAGATCTCATATGCATTGGGTTGGCCACCTGGTTCGAATGAAAAATAGTAGGCTGCCAAAACAAATTTTTTACTGGAAGTTGGAAAATGGCAAGCACCCTCAACACAAGCCTAGGAAGAGGTTCAGGGACTCTATAAAGAATAATTTGAAAGTCTTACAAACTGACATCGACACATGGGAAGAACTTGCTCTGCAAAGGCCGAAGTGGCAAAAGCTTGTATGTGATAGTTGTGATGCTCTACAGAAAAGAAAGCAGGCCCACAGCAATCTGAAGCAAGAGCTTCGCAAAGGTTTAGTTGATGGTCTTAACCATGACATACAGAGCTGGAAATGCGACACTTGTGAACGAGTGCTTTTGTGAAAAGCTGGCTACGCCAACCACCTTAAGTTACACAAAACTCCTGTTCAGGTCAACTTTGCACCTATTAGTCTGAACCAAACGATCTGTTTAACATACAGCAAAGATTGCAAGTCTACTGCTGGTTTGAGAAGACCTGTGATTGTTCATAGGAATGCCCTTCAACCTCCACAGGAAGTCAACTCAGTGGAAATTGCTCAATTTGTATGTCACATCTGCTTCAAGGTGTGCAAATCTGCGGCGGGAGTGCAGAGTCATCTGAGATGGCATGAATGACAAGATTGGGAGAACTCAATGTGATGGCAATCATCTGGAAAGATGCAGCAATCATCATCATGTGTGCATATACATGCAGCTGTGATCATCTGTCTATGTATGTATGTATGTATATGAATGTGGTCGTGTCACCTCTATTGCGATAATAGGCACCATACCTTTTTTTTTTGTTTCTTGGTCTTTTCTGATCAATTCTTCCCATCACTGATTGATGCTGAAAAGGAACATCTGACAAAAACGTAATATGATCTTTTGGCATGGATTCTTTATTTGTTTAACAAGTGAACAGGGGGAAGCATCGCATTGTTGATTTAAACTTTCTTGCGTCTTTTTCTTTGATGCATCTTCGCGTCTAACTGACACAACTGCTTAGTCCAAAATTTCAAGGCAAACTGCTCATCTGCTTCATCCAAAATCAGAAGCTAGACTGCATTTGTATGCAAATGAAAAGATGTATTTCTCTCATTCTTTTTCATGCATTGTTTTCTTTCACAAAACTGAATGACACTCCAAGTGTCACCGCTGACCCTAACTGCATTTGACATGTCAACCATAATCCCTTAAACTCTTTTTTATACTTACCAACCTGCAAGCAAAATTGCAATTTCCAACATGCTGGCATGACCAGGTATATATTATATATCATAAATAGTGACTCCACTTCTGCAATATCATTAAGAAGATTATCTGAAGTATTTCTACCTTTTGTCCAAAACATAACATAGATGGAGAGATAAAATTAATTATTTGACCACTTTTAAATAATTAGCGGGTATGCCCAGATGTTTGGAGGTGTGTGTTGAGTAAAAAAAAAAGTCGTAGTAGGCAGGCTGGAACCCGTACCGCAAAGGAGGTAAAGAAAGTGAAAAAAAGAGAATAGTAAATTAAATGAGTTGGTAATTAATTGGTGGAGGATATTGGCACAAGGACGAAATAAAAAAAAAGATAGAGAGAGAGGTGGGATTGAACTCGAAAACGTAGGGTAATTAGTCTTTCTCGCTAACCATTATGCCAAAGAGGATAGTGAAATCAATGAGTTGGTAATTAACTTAAGAATCATAAGAGTCATCACACACGTGCATAAATGAATGTTGCTTTTAAAACTGGCTGGAGGTCATTTAAGCTTCCCGCTTTTTACCGTTTTATTTATTTGTTTCCCCACAAAAGCAAATTAAACACAAGGTCGTTTTTAATGTTAGGGAAAACCAGCTCCCCCAAAAAGGGGACACTCTGGCATTATCCAAATTAATAGCAATTGTCTCAGTATGAAGGATTTCCCTTACATTGACCAAGGACAAATTACAGAACAGATACTACCCGTCCAGAGGACCGGGAGCATTCAATTAGTTTCGTTTTATTTATATGAAAAAGACAAACAAACAGCCGACACAACAGGATGGTGGGAATTTTTGAAAACTCAATAAAAAAAAAAATGAAAGAAACCGTGTCCGTTTGCGAATCTGAGATGTTCTGATCTAGGAAGTATGCAAAAACTTCTACCGGAATCCAAACAACACGAGAATCCCAACACAAAAAGCCTTTTGTGCTCCCCCTCCCTCCATTTTGCCTTTTATATATTAGATAATTAAAAATACAATGACAAGGGGAAAAATTTGGCTGTTAATCAACTTTTCTATTTTCAATTCTAAACCCATACACCTATTACTTTTTTAAGCACAACATTCAAATTTTTAATATTGAGAATGAAAAAGAGGGAAGGATGGGGGATATACATAGAGAGATTGGATCAGTCTCAAAAGTTTGTTTTCGTCTCAAATTGGTTTGTTTATCACTGTTAGTCTGTTTACCACATGTAAGTTAAAAATAGCCTTTTGAAATACGACTTAACATCTCTAACTAAAATAACTATTTTGTATTTTCATTCAGAAGAAACATGTTGCACTATTTTTTTATAATGTTCTTTTAGGTTTTATGTACTAAAAAAAAATCTATGTATGTCCAAGAAAGGCTTTTGCCGAGCTTCTCGACAAGGTTACCCTTCATATCAGAAAATTGCTATTCATTTGGGGGTAGCTGGTTTTCCCCAACATCGTGAGGAAACAAGTACAGAGCAGAAAGCTGAAAGCTTAACTGGCCTATAGCCAGACATTCATTTCTGTTCCTGCGTGATCTCATTAATTTTTTTTCATCACTAAATTTGAACACTTTACACTTCCGCTTGCGTCATGGCGCAGCGGTAAACTCTTGGGTTTTCTTTCACATTCTTTTCCGCCTTCGCGGCACAGGTTTGAGCCTGCCTGCCTACTAACACTTTTTTTTTTCCACGCACCTACAAACACCTGGGCAACGCTGGGTACCCATGCTAGTCTATAATATAAATCTAAATTGTCTATTTAAATGCATGTCTGCTTAAAACTTTCGGCAAAGGTGACGGATTTTCACGAGATCGGTATCATTTTGAAGCTCAACCCTTCGGACGATAAATATTGAAAATTGACTAAAAAACATTAATTCCTTCACCCTCAACTCTACATGGAGGGGTCGCTTTTTTTGCCGTTATTTTCGAAAGTCATCCTCTCTTTTCGATTGACTAGCCTTAATTAAAACCTTTGCCACTTCTGGTTTGGCGATGGATGCAACGGCAAAGATGTCACTTTTTTATTTAAAAAAAATTTTTTTTTCTTCACATTCTTTTCCTCCTTTGCAGTACGGGTTTGAACCTGCCTGCCTACTACCTTTTTTTTTTTTTTTCTTCCTTAACACGTACCTCCAAACACCCGAGCAATATGCTGGGCACCCAGGCTAGTATTTAAATAAAAAACAGTAAAAGCATGAACAACAAAAAAGAACAAGGAAAGTAAAAATCAAAGAAGATTCTTGGGCAATGCCAGATAGTTACAATAGCAAATAAAGAAAATGGTTTAAGTCAGATATGGGTCATTCTGTGTCAAATCATCCAGAAAAATGGGATGTTGAAACCCATATCCTCAGATTTGACTGTAGTTTGCAATATACCCGACTTTCAACAGAAACTGTAAGTGAACGAAACAAGAAATTTTAACCATTTTTTCCAGAGACAATTTATTGTGTCTAAAAAAAAAATATATGAAAAAAGTAATGTGTTACCATGCCAGCCACACCATTTTTTTTTTATTCGATTTTGGGGCACATATGGAAAACTCCCAAAACTCTTAATATCTCTATAAGGCTTCATTTTTGAGAAAATCTGATTCCATTTTTGGATTCCTTGGGACAAAAAACTTACCTGGGTGAATTTTTAGAGCCATACAATCTTCCAATCAGTAAATATTCAAAGAAATGACATCACAAAATTGTCGCCCAGACGTCGCATCATGCGCCTAACACCAAAACAAAAAATGCTCTAAATCGGGAACCGCTTGGAGTTATGTGCTCAAATTTTCAGGATTTCTTAGTTCCAATATTGTCTATCTGCAGTGCAAACTACAGCAGATCTATGGATGTGGGTGTCAAGCCCTGGATGATTTGACACGGAATGACCCATATAAGAGCATGAAATGGTCAAGAAATTTTATCAATGTGGAAATTAGTTTTACATGTCTGGTTAAATGAACAATTTCTCAGATAAATACAACACATTGCTGTCAAAACTTCCAGCTCCAAAACTCGACACTCTTTGAAGTTGACTTGCACATGACTATGTATGTAGCACACCTTCTCCCAACTCATCCCCTGCTCACTTTACATCCATTTTTAATCACATATCTCATTTGCATATAAACAGCAAAAATCTGCAGCATTCACATGGCAGTTAACCATAAAACCAACTGGATGTCGTCATTTTAGCCTTTCTTTCTTTTATTTTGTTTACATTATCAACTTTGAAGCACGCTCACATGCTAGCCAAGTAAATTATGCTTTTCCCTACACTCCTCCTGATCTCATGATCATAAACAGGGTAGGAGGGTAGTATCTATCTTTGTCGGGTACTTCCTTGAAGAATCCTAGGCGTCACTTCCTTGTTTCCATCTTCCCCATCACTATCGTCATAACAACCAATATGCCTCATCATCCTTTCTTCTGATTCTATAGGCGGACAGGGGGGCAGTATCTGTCTTTGTTGGGTACTTCTTTGAAGAATCAGGGGTGTCTTTCCCTAATTTTTATCTTCATCACTGCTGTCATCACCACCAGTATGTTCCACTATCCCTTCTGGTTCTGTAGGCAGTGTTTTTATGCTCTTTCAGAAGGACAGTAGGGGATCTTCTTCATCGTTCTTAGAATTAAGACACATAATAGGGGCAGACATCTTTCACATGACGTGGGACACCATCAATCAACATAGTGTGAGGACATTACTTTATCTATTTGTCTGCTGCCAAATGTTGTAGTGCACTGAGAATTCAGAGGTTTTACCCAAACATGGTCTCTCACTTTATACGGGGTGTCAACAACTCTAACCACTGATGGTGTGACATCTATCCCTTTTATATGCTGTTTGTAGTGGTAAATCCCATTGGCTGGAGCAGTTTCTGGTGTTACATTGTCCTTGGGTGTCACATTATACCAGTATACAGTTTCTGGAATCGAACACTGCAGCCTGGCTGCAATTCTTTTGATATCACTCTGCTATACTGTTATCGTCAGGAAAAAAAATATATATATATTATACATCGGTAACACATTCTAATCTCTTATTCGTGTGTGAAGTTTTGAAATTCTTGACATCAAAAAGTAGAGGCATTATCAGTCGAGATTTCAAGTGGAGTACCACGTTCAAAAAAGGTGGATCTTGATTGTCGTACAATGCTTGAACTATTGCCAGACGCTGTATACAGGCTTTGCTTAATTTCACTCCAGTCTGATTCATCCCTGAGTTGTTAGCATATTGCATAGGCCCCTCCAGTTAACCTCAACAGGATTACTGTTGCTGGTTCTTTTATTTTGCACAGTTTACAGATACACTCAGCCTTCTCAACCCATTTGATGACAGACTGTCCAACAGTAGGTCTATGAAAATCTGGTATTAAGCAAATGTTGAATCTATCCATTTTTTTTTTTTTTTTTCTTTCTTTTTAAATCACTGCTTATCAAAGGTGAAATAGCTTATGGTTAAACTAATGATTGTCAGGTAAATTTGACACACTGCTGTCAAAACTTCTAACTCCAAAACTTGACACTCTTTCTTTGACTTGCATATGACTACGTATGTAGCACATCTTCATTCAACTCATCCATGTTGGCTTCACACCATTTTTATTCACGTGTCTCATTTACATAGAAACAGTGACAGTCTGTGTTGCTCACGTGATAGTCAACCATAAAATCAACTGGGTGTTGTCATTTTAGCCTTTCTTTCACTTTTTTTTGTTTACACAACAAGCACATACACATGCTAGTCAAGTAAGTAGAATCAAGAATGCGCTTACCTTCCCTCTCCACCATTATGGACCATTTAACTAATTTCAACATATTTATTCAGTAGCAATTAGTGGTATGCTAATTGCCATTGGGCCAGCCTACAATTAGTCAGGGATGGTGGATTGTTCTATTTTGAGGCGCCTGATTGGCTAAACATGCCAGGAGGGGCAGGTTCCACTCTACAAATGCCAGCTGCTCTGGCATTCAGGGGTTTTACTGTTCTAGACTTCTGCCAGGAACTACACTCTGTCAATTATCATATCCATTCAGCACAACATCTTCATTGGATTAGCTGGCTCACCCTAGCAATATTCTACATGGCGCTACGAACAATGGAACCTGAGGATTGGGAAGACTTCTTTCTCAAAGCTGGGATTACAGCTGAGTCTGCCAAAATCTATGCCACCACATTTGCCAGAGAAAGACTCACCACAGATCACCTACACATGATGGACAGATCCTTGCTAAAGGAATTAGGCATCACTACTATGGGTGAAGCAATGCGAATCCTCGAAAAAGCCAAGGACCCCCCCCCCTTACAGACTGCCTATGCTAAGGCACCAATCGCCAAACTCCCTCAGCTCCATTCTAACATGACACCCCAACAGTTTAGGAAATTCCGAATCGATTGGGAGGTATTTACTAAAATTACTGACATGCCAAAACACCAGGCCAATATTCAATTGTACAATTGTGCAGATGAATCGGTCCAAAATGCAATCATAAACACTTACCCGAAATTTTTTACCACTGATCCAGACAGATTATTGAACACGATCGAGTCCCTGGTAACCCAGAAAGCAAACCCAATGGTACACCATATCACATTTTCATCAATGTCCCAGACTGAGAGTGAATCAATCCAGCAGTACCTGGTTCGTCTCAGAGCGACAGCACTGGATTGTGACTTCTCTTGCCCCTGCTGCAGCTATAATCTATCCGACGTTTACATAAAAGACCAGCTAATAAGGGGAATAGCAAATGACGCACTCCAGACGGACCTACTGGCTACAGCCGGCTCACTGAAATCACTTGAACAGAATATCTGCCATGCCGAGGCATTTGAGTCCACACTACGGGACCAGACTACAATGAGCAACACTTGGACATATCTGCTTTCCGGATGTCTACATATCGAAAACAGAAGCATCGTATCCCCACTAAAAGGAGCCCAGACTCGCGTTAGCCCCCTCCCCCCTCAAATTGCAATTACAACAACATGGGGTCAACACCCCATTGCAGTGGTTGTGGAAACAGTCAACATGGCACCCCGGGGATGAAACCTCGCCACCTATCTTGCCCAGCATGGGGCCAAACATGCAGCAATTGTGGAAGATCAAACCACTTTGCCCGAGTGTGCCAGTCGATCAAGAACGAACGCTGCAGAGCTGCTGTCAAAAGCGCCGAACTTGACAAGGCAGCAATGGACAGCCTGATCGCCCACATTACATTTGATCAGGCAACAAACAAGTACGCGTCCACACCAATAGAGCAAGTTACTGAAATAAAGGCAACGGTAACCCCATTTTCACCCAATCCAGACCCAAGAAAGAAAAACAACATCCCTGAAAATAATAGCACCAACATGATGATATTCCCTGACAGCGGTGCCCCTATATGTCTGGGTGGCACAATACACTTGAGACACATGGGCCTCACCATAGACAACCTGATCCCATCGAGGAAAGTTGTTCGAGCAGTCGGGGATTCCACTCTTGAATGTCAGGGTTGGTTGCCGGTGACGTTCAGTGTGGGGGGACACACAACCAAACATTTGTGAAAGGATAAAACGGCTTTATTTCAGCAAGGCGGCCTGCATTGATGTTGGGATATTACATAAGGAATTCCCAAACCCATCGATGGCTATGCAGTGGTTAGAAGTCGAAAATAAAGTGCAGGATACAGAAAACGGGGTCAAACCACTACCGACACGTCCAAACAGCCACCCTTTCCCTGCCACCGAAGCCAACATCGGCAAATTAAAAGACTCGCTGTTAGAATGTTTTGCGGACACTGCATTCAAGAACGACGGGGTATTTCCCTCCATGACTGGACCTCCAGCACACATTCACCTGAAGGAAGGGCCTATTCCAAAAGCCAGACATAACCCAATCCCCGTGCCTTACCATTTGAAAGAACAGGTCAAGCAAGACCTCTGGAACGATGTGGGGAGGGGCATCATTGCTCCAGTGCCCGTCGGCACACCGACTGACTGGTGCAGTACCATGGTGATCACTGTGAAAAAGAATGGCAAGCCGAGACGAACCATCGACTATCAGTACCTTAATGCACAGTGCAAACGGGAAACACATCATACCGAATCACCCTTTCGATTGGCATCGCAGGTACCACCCAAGAAAAAAAAAACGTATTGGACACCGTTAATGGATATCACTCAATCCTGTTGGATAAAGAATCTCAGCCACTGATAACTTTCATCACGGAATGGGGGAGGTTCATGTATCTCCGAACCCCCCCAGGGGTATCTAGCGTCTGGAGATGCCTACACCCGTAGATTTGACAAAATAATTGAGGATATCACCCACAAAATAAAGATCGTCAACGACACTCTACTTTACGACTCGGATATCAAGGAATCATTCCTACACACATTCGATTTCTTGCTACATTGTGCAAAGAATGGAATCGTCTTGAACAAAGACAAGTTTCAATTTTGCCAAGACGTGCAATTTGGCGGCCTCCAAATTACACCCTCCCGGATAACCCCCTCGGAACCAATATTAGACGCAATATCCAACTTCCCAGTACCAAAAAAACATCACTGACGCACGATCCTGGTTTGGGCTTGTCAATCAGGTAGCCTGGGCATACTCGCTAGGACCAGTAATGCTACCATTCCGCGATCTTGTGAAAAAGGACTCACATTTCACGTGGAACCAGGACCTTGAGAATGCATTCAAGCAGTCAAAGCAAGCCATTGTCGACCTTGTTCGTAAGGGTGTCGCAACATTTGACAAGAATCGAACCACTTGCCTAGCCCCTGATTGGAGCAAAGAAGGAATGGGCTTTCTGCTCCTTCAGAAACACTGTTCGTGGCACCTGGTATTCGCTGGTAGCAGATTTTGCACTGACACAGAGCGCAGGTACACGCCGATAGAAGGCAAAGCAGCAGCAATCGCATGATCATTAGAAAAATGCTGAAGGACCTGTTTGGTGATAGTGATCTAAGCAAGATCCAGAAGCCCTGACTGTTTAGATTGAAGGAAAAAACCCTTAGATACCACTTCAACATACAACATTGTCCTGGGAAATGGCAGAGGGGGCCCGACGCTTTCTCCCGTAACCCAACGGCCGTGATGAACGTCCTCCTTAACGTATTTCCCTTCCAGCCTTCCAAATCAGACACTTCAGAATCCGAGAACCTCAATAGCATAGTTGAATCTACTGCTCTCATATCAACATTTGGGTACAATGACAACGTAGCGATCACATCACCAGGCACCATCAAAGCAGCAGGACGTCATAATCCACAGTACCAAAAGTTGATAAGTACGGTACAGCAAGGTTTTCCTGAAACACGAACTCTCACTTCACCCGAAGTCCGTGAGTACTGGAAAGTACAGCACCGCCTCAGCACTCATGATGACCTGGTGCTCTTAGACAGAAGAATAGTCGTTCCAAAAGGTCAACGAGGAAATATACTGCGCTGCCTGCATTCAGCATATCAGGGCACAACTGGAATGAAAGCCCGAGCAAACGAATCCATATATTGGCCTGGAATGAATGCCTCCATCCGCAATACCAGGGAGAACTGCATGACTTGTACAAGGATCGCACTGAGCCAGCCCCGGGAACCAATTACATTGACACAGTCCCCAGAGTGGCCGTTCCAGCAGATTGTCATGGATCTGTTCCACGTTGGTGACCACAGATACCTTGCTTGCGCTGACAGATTAACTGGCTGGCTCATCTTGTACCACCTAAGCCAAGGGCAGGCAACCGCCTCTCGGCTCATCTCAATCTGTCGGGAGATATTTCAAGCATATGGTTCCCCCAGAAGAAATCAGCAGTGAGGTGGCCCGCCGTTCACATCCCTCCCATTCAAGCAGTTTCTAGAGAAATGGTCTGTAAAGCACAGGTTATCATCCGTGGCCTATCCACAATCCAATGGTCGAGCGGAGCTAGCTGTCAAAACAGCCAAGAGGGTTGTAAATGGCAAGCAGGACCACAAGGGTCCTTAGATAACGACAAGGCTGCCAGGGCCATCCTACAATACAGAAATACCCCTATACAGGGTATCGGCCTATCCCCAGCACAGCTTCTGCTCCACAGGCGACTTCGAGATTACCTCCCTTCTCACCCGACCCTTTATAAGCCACATCCGGAATGGATCGTCGCGGCTCAAAAGCGCGAGATAACCCTGTCTCGGCATAACACGCTCATAGAGATGTATAACCGTACGGCTCATTCTCTCCGCCCACTACAAAGTGGGGACTTGGTCGTACTACAAAGAAACAACCGTCTCTGGGACATCACTGGTCGGGGGATTGAAGCCCTCTCCAATCGGCAGTACCGTATCAGAGTTGATGGCTCTGGTAGAATCACCTTGCGGAATCGGCGGTTCCTCAGAAAACTTGAGACTCCCACATCTCCAAAGCCCATCCCAAGCGCGCTACCAGGGGCCCCACCTCACATACCCCAAGTGACAGAGACAAACAGCCCTGTCGTATCAGACTCTCAATTTGACCTTCGGACACAGCAACCTGGCGGGAACATCACTCCAGAAGAAGTACCTGAACCTCCTAGACCAATGCCAGTCATGTCGGCGCGGGCACTTGCGAGGCTATTCCCACATAATCAACCTGGCCGTGAGGAGCTCATTCCTCCTCGGAGGCCGTTACCCCCATGTGATGGGGGAGGGGAGATGTAGAATCAAGAATGTGCTTACCTTCCCTCTCCACCATTATGGACCATTTAACTAATTTCAACATATTTATTCAGTAGCAATTAGTGGTATGCTAATTGCCATTAGGCCAGCCTACAATTAGTCAGGGATGGTGGATTGTTCTATTTTGAGAGGCCTGATTGGCTAAACATGCCAGGAGAGGCAGGTGCCACTCTACAAATGCCAGCTGCTCTGGCATTCAGGGGTTTTACTGTTCTAGACTTCTGCCAGGAACTACACTCTGTCAATTATCGCATCCATTCAGCACAACATCTTCATTGGATTAGCTGGCTCACCCTAGCAGTATTCTACAATGATTTTCCCTATTGTTGTACATCAGCTATTAGAACTTAAGTGACTTAGAATTATTTGTGTGAAATGAAAATTGATAATAGTCATTTGTTGATGTTTTTCAATTTGAAAAGCTTACTTAATCATTCAAAGAGTTTTTCTTTTTACATATACATACATATATATATCTTATGGGGGTTTCCAATGTATATTTACACTCCAGTCATATATCTTCACTGAATAAGCTAACCCCTGTTTTCATGTGTATTGTATCGATTTTCAAGTTGCAAGTCATAATTTTTTATTTATTTTTTTTTAGATAATCCACAATTATGAGATGCTTTATTTTCAAGATTAAAAGATTTAGATTTTTTTTTAATTTTCTAGACTAATTTCCGTTACCAAAAATAATTTTATTTTAATTGAGTAATTTTGAAATAATTGAAGTTTTAATTTCTGATTGTTAATTGCTGTAATTTATAAAATTTTAATTGATAATTTGTTATATTTTACAGAACATTCTTTTGGATATAATGGTAAGTTTTTATATTTTACATTTTTTGCTCTATCTCCATTAAACATATTTCCTTGGATAAGAGAAACAAGGAATTAGTCATTTATTTTTAATTGGTTCTGACATTTTGAATTGATGTTTCATCATCTTCAATTTGACGTCTGTTTTATATGTTGACTTTTAGAAATTAATTTTTAAACTAGCATATCTCTGATCAGGTTTTTATTTATCCTTCTTTCTCTCAAATTTATTTTTAACAATTGTATTAAATTTAGTAGTCAGTGTTCAGCTGTCTTATTAGTTGAACTATATAAACTGAGACAGAAACTCAGAAAGCTAGTTTAAAGTTGGAACATTTCTTTATGTTCAGAATGAATGTTCTGATTGCTAGTTCTTGTAACATTACAAGTTGATTTTTTCTGTTTAGATAATTGTTATTTCATAAATTTGCATGGAAATAGCTATGTAAAAGATGCTTACAACCACTTGAATTATGCAAATAACATAAGTAGTTCAAAAGTTACGAAAATTTTAAGTGCCAAAATTTATGCTTTTCCGTGGACATTTTTCTTTAGAAGAAGTGGGCTAAATTATGGACCTCAATATTTCAAGAAATTTGGTAATTTCGCCACCATTTATTTGTTTTTCAAGCTATTCCCATGAAACTTGGCACTCTTATGTGAAATCGTGTGCTTTTTCTGATGATGCAGTCAAATCTAATGTATCTCTTTACCATAAGACATGAATATACATTTTAAAGAAATTTCTGCACAATTAATAATTATCAAATTTTTACATATTATACATGAAAATAATTCTTAAACTATTATCTATATGAAAATGGATAATATATGCCGATTTATCTTATCGATTTTGAAATATTCTTCTTCAACTTTGCTCGGTCGTAACTTTCCTTCCTGTGGTCGTAAAAATATAAATAAAAGTCCAGTAGAGATGCCTGTAAAATTTCAGCCATGTCCAATCAAATTTGACCCTGCGCATGTGTATTCAAATTTAACGTATAAAATGTAAAGATTGAAAAAACAGTTTCCCTTTTTGTTGTTATTTTTTCACTGTTTTTTTCATTTTTAACTTGGAGCTTAAAATATTGAACGCATAAAAGAAAAATAAATTAACATCATTGGAATGCTTATTCTATTCTTTCCAGCAATGTAATTCTTTTAAAAATTGACCAACAAATAAAAAAGATATGACTTGTTGAAGCACATTAGGTATGTAATTGTTGGATTGTGTAGTGGACTTTCTGTCAGCGTTCAAGTTATGGATAACTTGACAAAGACTAAAGTTACTTCTCATGAAAGAGGAGAACTATTTATGGCACAATGGGAGATTCCATTGTGCACACATGGGCCAGTCTATTCCTTGGATTGTGATTGGCTGAATCACCTGATTGGATATGCTTGTATATAAATACAAGCCTTCAGTCCAGCTCAATCTGGTGTCTGTATTGTGCATAAGCTGGATCCTTGGTAAGTGTTGCTGCTATTATTATTATTGTTGTTGTTGTTGTGTGTTATTGACTAACACAGTTCTTTTGATTATTCTACATCTCCCCTCTTCCTCCCCCCCCCCACGAGTAGGCTGGGTTGTGTGAGAGGTGTATCTCTCTTTTAGGCCTAGTTTGTTGTGTGGTTGTAACCTAGAAAGAGCTCGAGGAATCCTTGATCGAAAGCGTGGGGATATGTGTGGTTTGTTGTTGGGGTTTGGTTGCTGTGTATGTGCTATTACAGGGAGATAGTGGGAGATGCAAGAATGTAGTATCGCTTGAGGGAATTGTTGGTCCTAGTGCTGCACTTGGTATTGGGGTTGGTGCAGGCTTAAGTTCGCATTTTCTGAGGAAACGGCGATTCCTAAGTGCGATCCTTCCGGATCCGTTAACCCTGATTCGGTATTGTCGATCTGGTAGGGAACTGATGATGTTGCCCGTTGTGTTCCATCTGCGATTGACTGGATTTTGGATGGCTTCATCTTCTAGATATTGCCGATATCCACGAAAATACAGCATACGCTTGTAATGCTACTTTCATACGTTTTAGAGATGTCAGTTTTAAAGAGTTTTGGACTTTTTTTTAAAAATAAATAATGCTCTCTGAATATGTTCAATGCTTTGCAGCCATCGTCCAGGGCTTCTGTCATTACCTATGATAGACTTCGGTCATCTAAGCACTGTATTAATTCTGCAAAGACAGTTGTATTCTTTGCAATAAAATCCGGATCGTTTCTGTTTTCAGGTTGTGCTTGAATTACTTTGTCACTCTTGGATTTGTAAATATCCTAAAAATTTCACTTGCCACAATTTGAATTTTGATTCTGATCCATCAAAGTAAAGTCTCATGCCGGATCCATAACCTCTTGAGTTATAAGCCATATTCAGTTTCAGAAAAGTTTCCAATGGATAATTATTCTATACAAGTCCTGGAAATGACAAATTCTCAGTAGACAGTTAATCTGTACAGGTTCCAGACTTTATAATTTTGCAGCCAAAGAGCAAAACATCCTTCTTGTGTTGACACAAACAAAATATGTGCAAGGTTGCTAAAGAAGGGTTTAATTTTTATTGAGCAATTCTGGTTTCTGATTGATAGCAGAACGTGAAATTAATTTTATTTGTCAGTTAGCAGCAGCGTTCATATAAAAAATGTTTCAACTTTGAGGGAGCATACATTATGAATGAAAAAATATTGCAACATTATGAATGAAAAAATATTGCAACATTATGAATGAAAAAATATTGCAATAGTTGTGTATATAGTCATAGTTAAAATAGTTGTGATTAGTCATAGTTGAAATTTTTTTTGTGTCAATACAGTTATAGTTTAAATATAATTGTTGTGTAAATATAGTAATACACATGAAAAAATTGAAATAGCTTAACATATTTCAATAATGGAATACATAGAAAGGGCTTGATAAGCTAAGAATCTTTTTAAATTTTTAAAATCCAATTAAAATTAAGGAAGTTATGACTATTTTTGTGCCTTGCACATTTGGATATTGTTCCCTCTTTAAGACCATATGCGTTTCGTCACATTTTTTACACTACTTTTTCAGTAAAAATGCTATATCTTTGTTAAAACACAAGATTAAGCAATAGAATTTGCTATATAAGTGTATTTTTGTGCAAGAAACCAGGATATGCTACTGAAAATCTCTGGAAATTAATGGTTTCCAAATAATCTGCTGTAAATGCACATAAATATGCTGCAATTCCTTAAAAATGCTATCCATTAAAAGAAAAGAACGCAAAGCTGAATTGTAAGGTATTTTATGCACAAAAAACTGAAATCTAAATCTAGGACTGTTTAAAAATGAACATATTGTAATATTTCTTTGGTATTAATGTAGATTAATACCTTCTGTTACCCCTCCTCATCTGACTACCTCTCCAAAATATATGAGTCTACCTTTATAGACAATTACATGAGAACATTTTGAAAAACTTTAATGAAAGATAAACAAAAATTATTTTGGAATTTAATGTAAAATGATTTCGCATCTTAAACCATTCCAGCGTTTAGCCCATTTTTTTTTTTATGGTAGATAAATCCTGGGAGTTTTTTTTTTCTAAAAGGTGATTATGTGTGGTTTTAAGAGGGTCTTTATGCAATTATGAGAAGGTGGGGAGGTTGCCACTCTGACTTTGGGTTAATGATAGGGCTAAAGGAAATTATGTGTGAACACCCTGAAGATTTAATAGAAGCAAAATAAAAACAATTTTAGAATTCAGAGCGGGGGTTAGTTTCACAAAAGTTTAATGTAAAATAATTTACCATTTTGAGACCATTCTAGCGTTTTCTGACAGTTGATAAATGTATTTTTTATGGGAGATTAATCATGCGCACTTTTCTTTAAGGAAAAGTCTTCTTTTTGACGCTTATATGTAGTTTACCAAGAAATTTTGTTTGGTGAGGAGCTCTGCCACTTGGACTTAGCGTTATTGTTAGGGCTAAGGTTTTAGGAGGCATAAGATTAAGAGAGTTTTTTGGGTTTTTTTTGTTAAGAGAGTGTTTAACATCTATTGTGAAACTTTACAAGAATTACAACAAACAGTCAAAAATAAATGTTATTTAAAACAAGTGACATCATGAACAGAAAGCGTGACGTTTGGTAAAGTATGAAGTATTGTTTTGTCACACTTATTTAAATATTAAAAAAAAAAGAAAGAAAGTTTATTGCTGAAAATGGAGAAGCCATTTTTTCGGGCACTCGTCATTAAAATCAGGAAGAAATCAGTATTTTAAACTATGGCCGAAGTAGGAAATAAATAACAAAAAAATTAAACTAGATATTAATTACTTGCGGAAAGAACTTAAAAAAAAAAAAAGTAAATAAAGTGAAAGAGAACATATATCCGCAATTGTTAATTGGAAATGTTTGGATTTAATTAAAGAAAACGGGGAATTTTTTCATGAAACACACACACACACACACACACACACACACACACACACACGCACACACACACACACACACACACACACACACACACACACACACACACACACACACACACACACACACACATATATATTTATTAAAAACAGAAAATGAAAATGACATATTCATAATTGTTTAACCTGAGCGAGTGCCATTTGAAAACCAAAACATTTATTGTGTAAAAATGTATGAAAATATAATTGTAAAGACATTTATTGAAAAGTCTTTAAGAAAATACAATTTTAATAAAACACTTTTGTAATATTTTATTATTTATTTCCTACTTCACTCATAGTTTAAAGTACTGATTTCTCCCTCTGATTTTAACGACAGGTGCCTGAAATAAAATGGCGTCTCCATTTTCGGGCATAAACCGTAGAAGTACCAAAAAAACTTTTTGCTAGAGTTGGAAAATTTTGAATGAATTTGATTTTTATTTTTAATTACATTTAATGCCTTTTTCTACTGTTTTTGTTCCTTCACCCCTGACAAATATTTAAATATCGATTTTGCATTTTTTTTGTTTTTATAATCGGGTAGATTAGTTTCCATTCAATAATAATTTGCTGAATACACAAGACGAAAATTAAAAAATATATAAAGGGTTGTACCGCTTGTACAAGTGACCCCCCCCCAATCATATTTCACATCTTCTGTTGTTCAAAGTGAAACACTATATTTTTAAAATTTGACTACTATCCAAATTTTTTAAATATGGTTGATAACAATATAGCTCTAACTAAACATGTAAGAAACTTTTTTAAAACCAGAATTTCAATTTAAAAAAAAAAAGAAAGTCGATCTGGAATAAAAATCAACCAAAAAAAAAACCTCTGTTTACGCCATGCTATTGCTGACGCTATTACTAATACTACATCAGTCTACATTCAAACTAAAAACGATTTTTTCCTGATATCATGTTTTTAAATTGCTACGTATCACAAGACAAAACAATATACTATTATTCTTTCAATGGATAAACATAATAAAAAGATTGTTTTATTTAAAAGTGGGAGTCCGTAGAAATTTTTTTCAAAATTTTCCAAACTCATCATGTTGAAATCTTTTTTTTTTTTAACACAACGAGTTAACGAGTGGTCAAATATATTTCAGACACCTGAAAATATTCAAATTGACATTCCTTCTGGCTAATTTCAAAATTTCATAAAAAAAAATTCTTAACAGAAACGCAGTACGAGCGTTTACAAATCAGGAGGTGGGGGCGTTACAAAATCTTATCAAAAATGCCATTTTATGATAACATTTTTATCACTTTATTTGCTTAAAACTTTAAAAACATATAATGTACATTATTATTTATCAATTCATTTGAAAGTATATTCATTTCCGAATAAAACGGTGGTATTTTGAAAACTTAAAGCGCTTTGGTTTATAAAATATAACTATTTTAGCAGAAATCCCTTGAAATCTGTGATAATCCAAAGCGTTTTATCGTCTATGTGTGTTGCTAGTAAATATAGTCATAGTTTAAATATAATTGTTGTTTATATATTTGTACTTAAAATAAATTTGTGTCAATACAGTCATAGTTTAAATATATTTGTTGTATCAATACAGTAAAACTTTATATGTAATTGTTGTGTACAATGCAGTCGTACTTAAATAAAATAGTTGTGTCAATACAGTCTTTACAGTCTTACTTTAAATAACATTGTTAGAACAGTCAAAAATGAAATAAAATTGTTGTGTCAATACAGTAATACTTTAAATAAAATAGTTGTGTCAATGCAGTCATACTTGAAAAAAATGGTTGTGTCAATGCAGTCATAGTTAAAATAAAATGGTTGTGTCAATGCAGTCATAGTTAAAATAAAATAGTTGTGTCAATGCAGTCATAGTTAAAATAAAATAGTTGTGTCAATGCAGCCATAGTTAAAATAAAATTGTTGTGTCAATACAGTCATAGTTAAAATAAAATAGTTGTGTCAATGCAGTCATAGTTAAAATAAAATTGTTGTGTCAATGCAGTCATAGTTAAAATAAAATTGTTGTGTCAATGCAGTCATAGTTAAAATAAAATTGTTGTGTCAATACAGTCATAGTTAAAATAAAATTGTTGTGTCAATACAGTAATAGTTAAAATAAAATAGTTGTGTCAATACAGTCATAGTTAAAATAAAATTGTTGTGTCAATGCAGTCATAGTTAAAATAAAATGGTTGTGTCAATACAGTAATAGTTAAAATTAAATTGTTGTGTCAATACAGTCATAGTCAAAATAAAATAGTTGTGTCAATGCAGTCATAGTTAAAATAAAATGGTTGTGTCAATACAGTAATGCTTTAAATAAAATGGTTGTGTCAATGCAGTCATAGTTAAAATAAAATTGTTGTGTCAATACAGTCATAGTTAAAATAAAATTGTTGTGTCAATGCAGTCATAGTTAAAATAAAATAGTTGTGTCAATACAGTCATAGTTAAAATAAAATTGTTGTGTCAATGCAGTCATAGTTAAAATAAAATAGTTGTGTCAATACAGTCATAGTTAAAATAAAATGGTTGTGTCAATACAGTAATACTTTAAATAAAATTGCTGTGTCAATACAGTCATAGTTAAAATAAAATTGTTGTGTCAATACAGTCATAGTTAAAATAAAATGGTTGTGTCAATGCAGTCATAGTTAAAATAAAATGGTTGTGTCAATACAGTAATACTTTAAATAAAATTACTGTGTCAATACAGTCATAGTTAAAATAAAATTGTTGTGTAAATACAGTCATAGTTAAAATAAAATTGTTGTGTCAATGTGTTACATGATAAGGGCTGTCCCCTGTTCATGTAAGTATAAAAATAGAGAGATTAGTTAAAATGAAAATAAGAGAAAGCATAAATCGAACCCTGGACATAAGTTTTAAAGAACAATAGGTTTAAATGGAATGTCCAGTAAATTGTTAATTCGGATGAAATAAATAATAAATAAACTATTCAATTGTTAAAAGAATGTGGATAATAAAATATGAGTTAAATAAATTAGATATGTAGGTTAAATTCCTTTGTGGAAACAACACAAGAAAAATAGGTTATTGGGAAATCAATGTCGAAAACGTGCAAAGTCGCGCATGTTGAAACACGTGAATTTTGCTCACGTGGCGGGGATGCATGGATTCTCAATATAGGAAGTGGGAGTTAGTTGGTCGTAGAGAGACAGTCAGAGAGACAGTCAGGGGAGACAGAGACAGGCGGACGTCTGAAGCGAGACGTCACTTCAGAAACTAAGATGTGAAACTTTGAGTTCTTAATGAGGAAATCCCGACCGGTCGTAAGAAAATAAATTATCATGTGTTTTGGATAAAGCTCATCTTTGTGTTTGTGATTTCTAAAAAAAGGTAAATTGTATTGTTATTATATGTCTGTGTTATAAAATGTCATTACAACAACATATCTCTAAGATACAACATCATATGTAATAAGACAAGAACTCTCACTAAGACACATATCATTACTAATAAGAACTCACGTAACATACGCGCACAAGTGGTATCGTCTAATAATACTAATAATAATCACTATATAACAAATGCAGTCATAGTTAAAATAAAATGGTTGTGTCAATACAGTAATACTCTAAATAAAATAGTTGTGTCAATACAGTAATACTTTAAATAAAATAGTTGTGTCAATGCAGTCATAGTTAAAATAAAATAGTTGTGTCAATGCAGTCATAGTTAAAATAAAATGGTTGTGTCAATACAGTAATACTTTAAATAAAATAGTTGTGTCAATACAGTCATAGTTACAATAAAATGGTTGTGTCAATACAGTAATACTTTAAATAAAATAGGTGTGTCAATACAGTCATAGTTAAAATAAAATTGTTGTGTCAATGCAGTCATAGTTAAAATAAAATTGTGTCAATAGAGTCATAGTTACAATAAAATGGTTGTGTCAATACAGTAATAGTTAAAATAAAATGGTTGTGTCAATGCAGTCATAGTTAAAATAAAATAGTTGTGTCAATACAGTAATAGTTAAAATAAAATTGTTGCGTCAATACAGTCATAGTTAAAATAAAATAGTTGTGTCAATACAGTCATAGTTAAAATAAAATTGTTGTGTCAATACAGTCATAGTTAAAATAAAATTGTTGTGTCAATACAGTCATAGTTAAAATAAAATTGTTGTGTCAATGCCGTCATAGTTAAAATAAAATGGTTGTGTCAATACAGTAATAGTTAAAATTAAATTGTTGTGTCAATACAGTCATATTCAAAATAAAATAGTTGTGTCAATGCAGTCATAGTTAAAATAAAAGTGTTGTGTCAATACAGTAATACTTTAAATAAAATTGTTGTGTCAATACAGTCATAGTTAAAATAAAATAGTTTTGTCAATAGAGTCATAGTTAAAATAAAATTGTTGTGTCAATGCAGTCATAGTTAAAATAAAATGGTTGTGTCAATGCAGTCATAGTTAAAATAAAATGGTTGTGTCAATACAGTAATACTTTAAATAAAATTGTTGTGTCAATACAGTCATAGTTAAAATAAAGTTACTGTGTCAATACAGTCATAGTTAAAATAAAATTACTGTGTCAATACAGTCATAGTTAAAATAAAATTGTTGTGTCAATACAGTCATAGTTAAATTGAAATTGTTGTGTCAATGCAGTCATAGTTAAAATAAAATGGTTGTGTCAATACAGTCATAGTTTAAATAAAATTGTTGTGTCAATACAGTAATACTTTAAATAAAATAGTTGTGTCAATACAGTAATACTTTAAATAAAATAGTTGTGTCAATACAGTAATACTTTAAATAAAATAGTTGTGTCAATACAGTCATAGTTAAAATAAAATTGTTGTGTCAATACAGTAATAGTTAAAATAAAACGGTTGTGTCAATACAGTAATACTTTAAATAAAATAGTTTTGTCAATGCAGTCATAGTTAAAATAAAATGGTTGTGTCAATACAGTAATACTTTAAATAAAATAGTTGTGTCAATGCAGTTATAGTTAAAATAAAATTGTTGTGTCAATACAGTAATACTTTAAATAAAATAGTTGTGTCAATACAGTCATAGTTTAAATAAAATTGTTGTGTCAATACAGTAATACTTTAAATAAAATAGTTGTGTCAATACAGTAATACTTTAAATAAAATAGTTGTGTCAATGCAGTCATAGTTAAAATAAAATTGTTGTGTCAATGCAGTCATAGTTAAAATAAAATGGTTGTGTCAATGCAGTCATAGTTAAAATAAAATGGTTGTGTCAATGCAGTCATAGTTAAAATAAAATGGTTGTGTCAATGCAGTCATAGTTAAAATAAAATGGTTGTGTCAATACAGTCATAGTTAAAATAAAATGGTTGTGTCAATACAGTCATAGTTAAAATAAAATGGTTGTGTCAATACAGTAATGCTTTAAATAAAATAGTTGTGTCAATACAGTAATACTTTAAATAAAATAGTTGTGTCAATACAGTCATAGTTAAAATAAAATTGTTGTGTCAATACAGTAATAGTTAAAATATAATTGTTCTGTCAATACAGTAATTCTTTAAATAAAATAGTTGTGGCAATGCAGTCATAGTTAAAATAAAATGGTTGTGTCAATACAGTAATACTTTAAATAAAATGGTTGTGTCAATACAGTCATAGTTAAAATAAAATTGTTGTGTCAATACAGTAATAGTTAAAATAAAACGGTTGTGTCAATACAGTAATACTTTAAATAAAATAGTTTTGTCAATGCAGTCATAGTTAAAATAAAATAGTTTTGTCAATAGAGTCATAGTTAAAATAAAATTGTTGTGTCAATGCAGTCATAGTTAAAATAAAATGGTTGTGTCAATGCAGTCATAGTTAAAATAAAATGGTTTTGTCAATACAGTAATTCTTTAAATAAAATAGTTCTGTCAATACAGTCATAGTTAAAATAAAATAGTTGTGTCAATGCAGTCATAGTTAAAATAAAATTGTTGTGTCAATGCAGTCATAGTTAAAATAAAATAGTTGTGTCAATACAGTAATACTTTAAATAAAATAGTTGTGTCAATACAGTCATAGTTAAAATAAAATTGTTGTGTCAATGCAGTCATAGTTAAAATAAAATAGTTGTGTCAATAGAGTCATAGTTAAAATAAAATTGTTGTGTCAATGCAGTCATAGTTAAAATAAAATGGTTGTGTCAATGCAGTCATAGTTAAAATAAAATGGTTGTGTCAATACAGTAATACTTTAAATAAAATAGTTCTGTCAATACAGTCATAGTTAAAATAAAATTGTTGTGTCAATACAGTAATAGTTAAAATAAAACGGTTGTGTCAATACAGTAATACTTTAAATAAAATAGTTTTGTCAATGCAGTCATAGTTAAAATAAAATGGTTGTGTCAATACAGTAATACTTTAAATAAAATAGTTGTGTCAATGCAGTTATAGTTAAAATAAAATTGTTGTGTCAATACAGTAATACTTTAAATAAAATAGTTGTGTCAATACAGTCATAGTTTAAATAAAATTGTTGTGTCAATACAGTAATACTTTAAATAAAATAGTTGTGTCAATACAGTAATACTTTAAATAAAATAGTTGTGTCAATGCAGTCATAGTTAAAATAAAATTGTTGTGTCAATGCAGTCATAGTTAAAATAAAATAGTTGTGTCAATGCAGTCATAGTTAAAATAAAATAGTTGTGTCAATGCAGTCATAGTTAAAATAAAATTGTTTTGTTCATACAGTTATTATTTAAATATAATATTTGTGTCAATACAGTCATAGTTAAAATAAAATAGTTGTGTCAATACAGTCATAGTTAAAATAAAATAGTTGTGTCATTACAGTCATAGTTTAAATATAATTCTTGTTTCAATACAGTAATACCTGAAATGAAATTGTTTTGTCGATAGTCATACTTGAAATAAAATTGTCCTGCAAATACAGTCTGAATTACAATAAAATGGTTGTGTCAACACAGTCATAGCTTAAATAAAATTGTTTTCAATACAATCATACTTGAAATTTAATTTTTGTGTCGGAGGGGTGGGGGCAATCTGTTAACTCTGCTCAACGTCCAATTTTTTTTTTTCTTACATGGGGGTCCCCACTTATCAAGGCCCAGAAGCCACTCGGGGATGAGGGTTATTGTGTGTACAGTAATCAAGGGGATTGTATTGTAGTAATAGTATTGGGGATTTGATAAGGTGTCATTACTTAAGGGGGCGGTTCATCGGGAATTTGTTTGTGTTGGACTTGAAAACATCCAAGTTAACATACCTGTAGTTCCGTCAGCTGACCAGATACTTCAGGTAAACTTGTCTATGATCTAGTTTTGTTATATTTTGACAGTTTTTATCAATATTCTCCATATTCATCTCTTGTTTATCTCTCCAGTTAGATAGATAGATAGATGGAGATGGATCGATACAGAAATAGATAGCTAGATCTAGAGATATATCAGTAATACACATAGATAAATAGTTAGATCGACAGACAGATTAATAACTAATAAATACTTTCTTGTGTTCGACATCTATATATATATATATAAATGCGAATATGTATGTATGTTTGTGTGTCTGCTAAAAACTTTTGACTGATGGAACAAAAATTCACAAACTTGGTATCATATTAAAGCCCCACCCTCCGGACGACAAATATCGAAAAATTAGCCCAAAAGGACCATCAGAAGTGCGTCAACTGATCGATTTTCTGCAGGGGGGGGAGGGGGGGGCAAGAAAAGTGACATTTTAATGTTAAACATTACATATTTTTAAATCGATTTATAACTGCCCCCAAAAATACGGGCGCCAACTCTTCTACATAAAGTATACACGGGGCCGTTTATTTTGGGTCAACTTGTATTTAAAACCTGCTGAGTCATGTCACATGATCTTGACGTCAGCAAGCTCTAATGGCAGTCTGAATTTAAAATTTAAAAATGTTATCGGTAAAAAGAAATTTAATCCTCACACAAGCTAAACTATGAACTTCTACGCTATGACAACGTTACCAAAGTTATTAGCACATTCAAAATAGTTAGATACGATAGTTAAACGTAAAATAACAAGCCAAAAATGTGAAGTAAAAAAAAAAAAAAGGCTTACAAAAAATATTAACGATCAAAGTTTTTACAAAAAAAAAAAACAGCCAGACGCCATTTTCTTCTTTAGTAACAGTCTTTAGAGTAAGGAAGACGGAGTGAGAGAGAGAGAGACATATAGAGAGAGATGTCTAGACAGGAAACGAAATACGTAATTTAATAAACGCTAATGTGAAGTAAAACAAAAAAAAAATAAAATACTGCTACGTCATCTCGTAACGCTCCTGCGATGACCTCATTTAGTGGCTATCTGTAATCAAACCTCTTTCACTCGCTTTATAAGCCTTATTTTAACACTATAATCAATTCCTCTTACTCTTGGCCTAGGCGGTTAAGTGGTTGGAGTTTGTTTCACCTCCACGTCAAGGCTCCCAGGTTCAATCCAGCCTCACGACCAAAACTATTTTTTTTTTCTTTTACATCTTTAGACATGCGGGCAACGTTTCTTTATTTTTTTTTACTTCGCTTATTCTTTAGTGTACTTCCTCCCCCCTCCCTATACACACAGCGGATTTTTTTTTTTTCACTGTTTTTTTTTTCACTGTTTTTTTTTTTTTTTCTGATTTCTTAAACATCGTTTCAGGATTATTACTTATCCCTCTCCCATACACACACCTACAAACACCCGGGCAACGCCGGGTACCCCCCCCCAGTACTACATAAGTGTCAGTACAGTCATACTTAAAATAAAATTGTGTCGTCAATATAGTCATAGTTTAAATATAATTGTCGTGTCAATACAGTCATACTTGAAATTAAATTGTTTCAATACAGCTTTGTTGAAATAAAATTGTAACAGTAGTCATATGTGAAATTAAATTGTGGTGTCAATACAGTAATACTTTGAATAAAATTGTTGTGTCACTACAGTCATAGATTTAATATAATTGTTGTGTCACTACAGTCATAGATTTAATATAATTGTTGTGTCATTACAGTCATAGATTTAATATAATTGTTGTCACTACAGTCATAGATTTAATATAATTTTTGTGTCACTACAGTCATAGATTTAATATAATTGTTGTGTCACTACAGTCATAGATTTAATATAATTGTTGTGTCACTAGTCATAGGTTTAATATAATTGTTGTGTCACTACAGTCATAGATTTAATATAATTGTTGTGTCACTACAGTCATAGATTTAATAAAATTGTTGTGTCACTAGTCATAGATTTAATATAATTGTTGTGTCACTACAGTCATAGATTTAATATAATTTTTGTGTCACTACAGTCATAGATTTAATATAATTGTTGTGTCACTATAGTCATAGATTTAATATAATTGTTGTGTCACTACAGTCATAGATTTAATATAATTGTTGTGTCACTACAGTCATAGATTTAATATAATTGTTGTGTAACTACAGTCATAGATTTAATATAATTGTTGTGTCACTACAGTCATAGATTTAATATAATTGTTGTGTCATTACAGTCATAGATTTAATATAATTGTTGTCACTACAGTCATAGATTTAATATAATTTTTGTGTCACTACAGTCATAGATTTAATATAATTGTTGTGTCACTACAGTCATAGATTTAATATAATTGTTGTGTCACTAGTCATAGATTTAATATAATTGTTGTGTCACTACAGTCATAGATTTAATATAATTGTTGTGTCACTACAGTCATAGATTTAATAAAATTGTTGTGTCACTAGTCATAGATTTAATATAATTGTTGTGTCACTACAGTCATAGATTTAATATAATTTTTGTGTCACTACAGTCATAGATTTAATATAATTGTTGTGTCACTATAGTCATAGATTTAATATAATTGTTGTGTCACTACAGTCATAGATTTAATATAATTGTTGTGTCACTACAGTCATAGATTTAATATAATTGTTGTGTAACTACAGTCATAGATTTAATATAATTGTTGTGTCACTACAGTCATAGATTTAATATAATTGTTGTGTCACTACAGTCATAGATTTAATATAATTGTTGTGTCACTACAGTCATAGATTTAATATAATTTTTGTGTCACCACAGTCATTGTTTTAATATAATTGTTGTGTCACTACAGTCAAAGATTTAATATAATTGTTGTGTCACTACAGTCATAGATTTAATATAATTGTTGTGTCACTACAGTCATAGATTTAATATAATTGTTGTGTCACTACAGTCATAGATTTAATATAATTGTTGTGTCACTACAGTCAAAGATTTAATATAAATGTTGTGTCACTACAGTCATAGATTTAATATAATTGTTGTGTCACTACAGTCATAGATTTAATATAATTGTTGTGTCACTACAGTCATAGATTTAATGTAATTGTTGTGTAACTACAGTCATAGATTTAATATAATTTTTGTGTCACTACAGTCATAGATTTAATATAATTGTTGTGTCACTACAGTCATAGATTTAATATAATTGTTGTGTCACTACAGTCATAGATTTAATGTAATTGTTGTGTCACAACAGTCATAGATTTAATATAATTTTTGTGTCACTAGTCATAGATTTAATATAATTGTTCTGTCACTAGTCATAGATTTAATATAATTGTTGTGTCACTACAGTCATAGATTTAATATAATTGTTGTGTCACTACAGTCATAGATTTAATATAATTGTTGTGTCACTACAGTCATAGATTTAATATAATTGTTGTGTCACGACAGTCATAGATTTAATATAATTGTTGTGTCACTACAGTCATAGATTTAATATAATTGTTGCGTCACTACAGTCATAGATCTAATATAATTGTTGCGTCACTACAGTCATAGATTTAATATAATTGTTGTGTCACTACAGTCATAGATTTAATATAATTGTTGTGTCACTACAGTCATAGATTTAATATAATTGTTGTGTCACTACAGTCATAGATTTAATATAATTGTTGTGTCACTACAGTCATAGATTTAATATAATTGTTGTGTCACTACAGTCATAGATTTAATATAATTGTTGTGTCACTACAGTCATAGATTTAATATAATTGTTGTGTCACTAGTCATAGATTTAATATAATTGTTGTGTCACTACAGTCATAGATTTAATATAATTGTTGTGTCACTACAGTCATAGATTTAATATAATTGTTGTGTCACTAGTCATAGATTTAATATAATTGTTGTGTCACTACAGTCATAGATTTAATATAATTGTTGTGTCACTACAGTCATAGATTTAATATAATTGTTGTGTCACTACAGTCATAGATTTAATATAATTGTTGTCACTACAGTCATAGATTTAATATAATTGTTGTGTCACTACAGTCATAGATTTAATATAATTGTTGTGTCACTACAGTCATAGATTTAATATAATAGTTGTGTCACTACAGTCATAGATTTAATATAATTGTTGTGTCACTACAGTCATAGATTTAATATAATTGTTGTGTCACTACAGTCATAGATTTAATATAATTGTTGCGTCACTACAGTAATAGATTTAATATAATTGTTGCGTCACTACAGTCATAGATTTAATATAATTGTTGCGTCACTACAGTCATAGATTTAATATAATTGTTGCGTCACTACAGTCATAGATTTAATATAATTGTTGTGTCACTACAGTCATAGATTTAATATAATTGTTGTGTCACTACAGTCATAGATTTAATATAATTGTTGTGTCACTACAGTCATAGATTTAATATAATTGTTGTGTCACTACAGTCATAGATTTAATATAATTGTTGTGTCACTACAGTCATAGATTTAATATAATTGTTGTGTCACTACAGTCATAGATTTAATATAATTGTTGTGTCACTACAGTCATAGATTTAATATAATTGTTGTGTCACTACAGTCATAGATTTAATATAATTGTTGTGTCACTACAGTCATAGATTTAATATAATTGTTGTGTCACTACAGTCATAGATTTAATATAATTGTTGTGTAACTACAGTCATAGATTTAATATAATTGTTGTGTCACTACAGTCATAGATTTAATATGATTGTTGTGTCACTACAGTCATAGATTTAATATAATTGTTGTGTCACTACAGTCATAGATTTAATATAATTGTTGTCACTACAGTCATAGATCTAATATAATTGTTGTGTCACTACAGTCATAGATTTAATGTAATTGTTGTGTCACTACAGTCATAGATTTAATATAATTGTTGTGTCAATACAGTCATAGTTTAATTCATTTTTTAATAAGTTATAGTTAAAATAATTGTCGATACAGTCAAACTTAAAATATAATTGTGTCTCAATATAGTCATACTTCAAATAAAATTGTGTCAATAGTTTAAATAAAAGTTGTTGTCACTACACCTGTAGTTTAAGCAAAATTGTTGTGTTAATACAATCATAGTTGAAATAGAATTGTTATGTCATAAAAGACATACTTGAAATAAAATTGTCGTGTCAACTCAGTCATAGTTTAAAATAATTGTTTTGTTGGTACAGTTATACTTGAAATAAAAATATTGTCAATACACTCATATTTTTAATATAATTGTTATGTCAATAAAGTCATAGTTTAAATATAATAGTTGTGTCAATACAGTCATACTAGAAATAAAAATGTTGTGCATACGGTCATAGTTGAAATAAAATTGTTGTGACAATGCAGTCAGACTTGAAATAAAATTATGTTAGGACAGTTACAGTTTAAATAAAATTGTTCTGTCAATACAGTCATAGTTAAAATAAAATTGTTGTCAATGCAGTCATACTTTAAATATGATTGTTGTGTTAATAGTCATACTTGAAATAAAATTGTGTGTCAATAGTTATAGTTGAAATAAAATTGTGTCAATACAGTCATAGTTGAAATAAATGCGATTTCTAATTAGAGTCAGAAGCTAATTAAATACAATTATTTTTTTTACAGTCTGTCAATATAGAATACTGGTCTCATTACACGGTTGTAATATAATCGAAGTCCATACAGTCGTAGTTAACATTTGATTTTGGTTTCAATACAATTATTGTTGAAATAAAATGGTTGTTTAAATACCGTCATAATCTAAAGAAAATGATAGTCTTTTTACAGTTATAATTAGAATAGATATGTGGTTTCAGTTTAAACAAAATATACAGTAATACATTAATTTATTACAGTAATAGTTCAATTTAGTGATCTCATGAGTCATGCTTGGAAAAAAAAGGTGATCCACTGTGTTATATTCCAAATAAAATTATAGTCTCATTACAGTCATGGTAAAAATTAAATTTTGGTTTCATAAGTCATAGTCGAAATAGTATAGTAGTCTCAATACAGTCATAGTTGAAATTAAATTATGGTCTAAATAGTCTTTGTGGAAATAAAATTATTGCGTCAAAACAGTCATAGTTTAAATAAAATTGTGGTCTCAGTACAGTCATAGTTGGCCTTGTATATCTAATAAATCCCATAATACATGTATAAATATTATATACTAAAGTTCAATTTTTGACAGATTACAGACACTTGTCAATGAATCTACCGAGACCCCCAATTTTTTTTTTTTTGTACTAAATCGAAATGATTTACACTACTTTCAAGTTCAAAACTACTGGAACATAAGTTAAAACAAAAAATTCTTATTGTAGAAAGTAACGTTTTTGTTTTTATTCTTTTGTTAGCTAATAAATGGCAATACGTCAAAATAACCTCATACTAACAACAAGCAAATACCCACAACAACTCACTTTTGAAGATGTATTATGTAGAACCATAAAATGTTCACCAGATTCAAGGATTTTTTTTCAGCTGCAGGAATTTCAAATTCAATCTCAGAATTTAAATAAAATTGAACCCAGTTTTTGGCTCAGCGTTTCTAGCTTGTTTCCATGAGCAAAGCTTCTTTCTTAGAACTGCACGCCTGTGGAACTCTGTTCCGTCTGCCTGCTTCCCTCCGGACTACAACTTGGATGTCTTCAAGTCTAATGTTAACAAATTCCTAATGAACCGCCCCCCTAATTAAACACTTCATAAAATCTCCTCACTAACGTGATGTACTTACAATAACCCTTATCCCTGAGTGGCTTCCGGGCCTTGATAAGTGGTGATCACTGTGTAAAAAAAAAAAAAAAAAAAAATATGTTTAAAGCAATATTTACAAAAAGATGTGAACAATGATCTAACAAAAAAAATCACTCTATCATTACAAAAGTTAATAACAGAAGAAATATGTGAATTTAATCCTAAAAAAAGAAAAAAAAGAAAAAAGGAACTTGAGGATTGTTGTTTGCATGGAAACTAAAAAGGCTAATCTGCTTGCCCATCGTTTTGCCTTCAACTCTACTTTGGACTTAACAAACCATTCCCTCCGATATTTTCTTCTGCAGGCAGAAACCACACTAGATGATCTGAAAATCACACCTTCTCAAGTACATGATATAAAAAACCTATACACCTCAAAAGCATGTGGAGCTCATCTCCTCCCAGCTATACTATTAAAACAATGCTCTGTTGAGGTTGCTCCATTTCTCTGCAAACTTTACAACAAATGCCTTAATAAATCTTGCTTTCCTGACTGCTGGAAAACTGCTTATGTAGTACCACTTGACAAGAATTCTGGTGAAAGAACTGACCCATTAAATTATCATCCCATTAGCCACCTTACTCTTTTTGCCAAAATATTTGAGACCATAATTGATCAAGCTCTAGTCCACCATTTCACAACTGCTAAACTTCTGTCCGACCAACAGTATGAGTTTAGGCAAGGCTGTTCTACAGCAGATATCCTAACTGAACTCTATGGACCATGCACCGGATAAAGCAGTGGAGGCTAGGACAGTAGCCCTAGATATGAAATCAGCCTTGTATATCTAATAAATCCCATAATACATGTATAAATATTATGTACTAATTACTGATACTGGACAAATACTTAACATAAGTAAATCCTTCTTAAAAAAGAGAAAAATTCAGGTTGTCCTCGATGTCAAAACAGTATGATATAAATGCAGGCAACCTCAGGGGTCGACCTTTATTATTCCTGATATTCATGAATGACCTCTCTGATAAAATTGTCTCTGAGATGGGTATATTTGGTGATGACACTATGCTCTATAACAGACACAAAGGGAAAACGAATGAACATGTATCCAAGGCAATGGTAGGAACCCTAGAGGAAGACGTCCAATTTGTAGTGGAATGGGAACAAAAAATTCAATGATGCCAAGACTAAACTGCTTTCCTTTAATAACTACAAAAAACCTTAATCACTAATAGCCATGGATAATGATACATTATCTGAAAGTTCTTCTTTTAAACTCCTCGGTGTAACATTCACGGGGAACATGAGTTGGAACAGATACATTGAGGGCATTGCCAAGGCTGCTGCAAAGAAGGTGAGCTCTCTTTACTGTTACTTATGTCTGAGAGTATCCTGTACCTCTACAAAGCCACCATTCGCCCATGTATGGAGTATTGTTGTCACATTTGGGCTGGTGCATTAGCTACTGGTTTCTCTCTCTTAGACAGGGTTAAAAGAAAAGGGAGTCTCCAACCTAATAAGTTCCACATAATCAGCTAGGCTTCAACCGCTGTCCCATTGACAAAATGTTGCATCTCTACCTGTTTTATAAGTACTTTAATGGTAGGTGCTCCAACGAACTACAAGCCCTTGTTCCATCTCAACATAATACCTCTGACAACCTCAACAAGCAGCATCACTATACCCTTACATAGTAGCAATCCCTAAATGTCAGAAGCCTTCTACTCTAATAGTTTTTTCCCTAGGACTGCTAGACTTTAAAATTCCCTTCTAGGCCCCTGCTTTCCTGACTGTACTGACATGCAGAAGTTCAAGTGTAATGTAAATAGATGTCTTGCTGCTCAACTCTGCCGTATCCCTTCAAATTATGTCCCAGATAGTGGCCTCCTACATCAAAGTGGCACTGTGCCTTGTTTGGGGTGAAAATGAAAAAAAAAAAAATATGGCAGGCTGTCAAATTGCAGAAAGGCTATACTAATATTAACTAGTTCATTGTGTTCCTGTTGTATTTGTGTTGCATTAATGTTCTAAAGTTACATTTAAATAATAATTTTCCATTGTGGGGAGTTTCTTTTTGCCTTCTTGATTTGAAGTTAATTTTTAAAATTGACGTGAAAAAACTTGCCAAAAGATAAGCCCCCCCCCCCGTTTTTTTTTTAGTCACTAGTTGGAAAAACCACTGATTTTTAACATGATTTACTTGCAATGAGAGCACTGTAAAATCTTTTTTCTCTAAATTCATCAACTTTTTGATGGACTTGACGTAATTAGGCTGTTTTATACATAAATAAACTTTGCTCACAAATGAAAACAATGTTACCTTGTGGCCACTAAAGTTTTGCAACAGTGCAAACAAATAACAAATCTTGGGCCGTGAAGTTTCGAAACAGACAGCATTTATGTCTGTGACTGAATAAGAAAACTCATTAAGATAAATAAAGATTATTAAGTAGTTAATAAAATTAAATATGTTATGAAAAGTTCTGACGTTTTTATCACAAATTTGACAGCATTAATCTCACTTCAAACAGTTCAATTTAAAAATATAAGAGAATCGTAATGAAAGAATTCTAAGGTATTTTTTTAACGATGCAATTCCAATTCCCACCAAAATACACGGTTCTTAGGACTAACGATTCTGATTCCGATTAATCGTCCCACCACTAGTAGAGTGGTAGCCCTAAATATAACTAAGGCTTTTGACAGAGTATGGCATGATGGTCTTCTCAGGAAAATCAGATCATATGGTATCACTGGACGAATATTAAACATAATTAAATTCTCCTTAAATATGAGAAGAATCCAAGTTGTCCTCGACTGTCGTGTATCCAAACAATATGATATTAATGCAGGAGTACCTCAGGGGTCTATCCTTGGACTTTTAATATTCTTAGTATTCAGAATAACCTCCATGATAAAATTGTCTCTGAGATGGGTATATTTGTTAATGACACCTTCTCTATAACAGGCACAAGGGGAAAAAAATGAATGCAAATCTAAGAAAACACTAGAGGAAGACCTCCAATCTGTAGTGGAATGGGGGCATAAATGAATGGTCACATTCAATGCTGCCAAGACTAAGCTTGTTTCCTTCAATAATTATAAGAAACCTTCTCTACCACTAATATCAATGGCTAAAGATACATTATCTGAAAGTACTTCTTTTAAACTCCTCGGCCTAATGTTCACAGGGAACATGAGTTGGAACAGATAGATTGAGAGCATTGCAAGGGCCACTGCAAGGAAAGTAGCTCTCTTTACCATGCTAGAAAGCTACTTATGGTTGGAAGTATCCTGTACCTCTATAAGGCCATTATTCGCCCATGTATGGAGTATTGTTGTCACATTTTGGCTGGTGCTAAGAAGAAAGTAAGTCATGTGACAGTTTTTTTTTTTCAAGAACTTTCAAGTTGGAAAAATTTATTGGGTAAAAAACCCAATAGAATTGAATCTTGGAATCAATTGAGATCCAGGCACACTATAGAGGTCATGGAAAATACTGTAGCGATTCAAATAAAAAACCTATAATGCATTTGAAATTCCTATTCTCCAATAAATGTATCACCAAAAGTTAATGGATTATGTCCAAACTCTAAAAATAGAAAATATTAACTAAATTTCACAGAAAAATTTAGGTCGAAGAGAGGCGATTTAAGGAATATGAGTATCTCCATGTCTTTCTTTGTTACAAAATTATGATTGGTTGATTAAGCCAAAGATACCAACTGATAGAGCCACCTAGGTCAGATGTTAAAAATATCCAGCATTAACCACAAAACACTCATTCAGTAACGCCAATTCACCAGATAGTTAATCAAAATGTAGCAAAGCCTACTCAACTACTTCAAATGAATATATATCCCTTTCTCGGGCCACATCAGTTTTCTAGGTTTTTAGATGAGTAGCACACCTTTCCCTAGTCGACGAGGAATGGGATTAGAGACTGACGATCTTGATGTAGTCTGAGTGCATCCTCCAAGTTCCACTAAAGAATACTGAGCGTTCTTTTTCACAACATGAGCATGGACAATCAAAATTCTGATGTTGAACTTAATTCAGCCGCTGACAGTTTCTTCCATTTATATCACAATGTGCATTGGTAAGACTATTCTCATCTGCGCAAAAACTGAAAGGTCCCATTTCAAAAAGTATTTGCTGATAAACAACTGTAATTTAAACCTGCTCGGCATGCATTCCTCTCCCCCACAAGTTCATGAGGAATTTTGGGTGAGTGACGTGAAAAAGAATGCTGTTCACTCTACACTCTGAAACAATAGAGAAGAGGGTTGTGTCCTAGGTGATGAGAGGAGACATTTACATTAGCTATCTCCCCCACCCACGGTGAGTTTTTTGCGGGCACGACAAAAAAATCCTGTACAAAAGTCCTCTGAAGCTATATACACTGTGATGGAATCACTAGTCTTGGTTTCGCCGGGGCCGCAACCTACTCGCTGGTGCAGTCTCTGAAGCACCAGGAGCGTTGTGTGGCATCAGTCAGCTCAAGGCCCTGGGAGCCTTCTTGGCAATTGTATGCATGTTCTTGGGGGTGGTGTCGTTTCCAGCTCCAGCGTTCTTGGGAGTGGCAGAATCTCTAGCTGGGTTAGAAGGATCTCAGAAGGGCTCAATGGCACGTCATAAAAATCTTTATTGCTGGACTTGCGTATGGGACTATCCGTTGGATTACTAGCATGGACTTCTGGCAGGGTGGCAGGAGAGTCCTCTGACACCTCTGGTATGGTGCTGACAGAGGCGTTTTCCAGCAGTCTGGTGACTGGTAGGAAGGACTATCACGTCTTCATTAGTTGTGGTTCTGAAAGGCTTGAATTTCCGAAGGTGTTGTCGGTTTCTGAGCGTAAGTCTCCCAGAGCCATCTATCTTGACCACATATTGGTGAAATTGTCTCACCTTCACAACGGTGCCTGTTCATTCCCAGCATTTAGGGTGATTTCCAGTTAGGTTTTGAATATACACGTGATCCCCCACGCTTAGAGGGGGCAAAGATCTTGTATGCTCGCTCCACTTTTCATGCTCAAGGGAATGACGTTTTCTAGTGTCTTCTCCCTGTTTACAAGCGTTTCAGACCATGTGGGGTGGGGGCAGTACCGACCCATTGGAATCGGGATGGGATCTCTAATGGGTCGTCCGAAAACTATAAGAGCAGGGGATGCCTTCGTCTCTGGGTTGATGGAGTTGCGGTATATTAGCATCGCCCGTTGAAACTTGTCCACATTGATGGACTCGCCTGCTGAGGTGTTATCCATCAGCATTCGTTTGACAGTTTTGACTGCAATTTCTGCTCTGCAGTTGGCGTGAGGGTTGGCAACAGAGGTAAGGCGATGGTAGACTCCCCATGATCGGAGGAAATCCTGAGTGTTCCCAGCAGTGAACTGGGGTCCCCCGTCAGATGTCAGCTCCTCAGGCACTCCGAAAGTCACAAAGACTTCTCTTAGGCGCTTGATGAGGCTATCTGCGCCGTTCTCTGCTTGGAATACCATTGGCCAGTTGGAGTACCGGTCGACCACCACAACATAATCATGGTTGTTGTGTGTGAAGTAGTCGCTGACAATCTTGTGAAACGGGTACACCGGAGGTGCAGCGTTAAAAGGTGGCTGTATAGCATTAGACTTTGCAATCCGATGGCAGTGGGTGCAATTGTCCCTGACACGTTGGATGTCGATGCTGATATTGGGCCAGTAAACTGAGTCAGCTGCGCGGGCACACATGAAGCTGATTCCCTGGTGGGCCGCATGCAGGGCTTCTAATATCTCTTGGCGTAATGTTGCCGGCACAATGATGCGGTTGCCGGCAAAGATCACGCCATCAACGGTGCAAAGGCTGCTGGAGATGCAGTGGTACGGCCGGAGTGCGGTCCTTAGCTGTCGGCAGTCCAAAGGAAATCCGTCATGAATCAGTCGGTGTAATTCCTGTAGGTCTGCGTCCGAAGATGTAGCTTCCTGCACCATGTCCCAGGAAACCACATTAGTGACTGCATAGAGAGTGTTAGACATGGATGCGTGTATCCCATCATCCTCTCCAATATCTGCGATGTCATCTGTGCTAGAAGCATCATCTGCATGACTGGCGGCGGCAGGTGGGTACCGGGAGGCAGCGTCAGGTCCCAGGTTCTTCTTTCCAGAGATGTGGATGACTTCAAAGTTGTAGGAGAGAGTCTTTTCCTTTAGATTCAACAGACGGCGATTGTCTATCTCCGTCATGAAGCGGTCATTGAGTATCCCAACCAGCGGCTTGTGGTTGGTAGCCACAGTCAAGTCACGGCATCCGAGGATGTAATACCGTGTTTGGTGCAAGGCGTAGACAACAGCGAGGGCTTCTCCTTCAATTGGTGCATACCTGGATTCTGCCGCGTGGGTGAAGTGACTACCCACCAGGCAGAGCTTCCAGCCCTCCTTGCAGCGCACAGGCGTCCTGGTGGCACAGTCACAGTACTTCTGCATCATGAAGTACCCGATGCCAGTGACCGACCAATCGGTTAACAGACAGGTTGGGCGGGATGGCTGGAACAACCTCACTCCTTCCTTTATTTCCTCTATGATCTTGAGCTTGGATTCAGTGAATATCTCATTCAATTCCTCCGTCCACTTAAATTTGGTGGATGGTTTCAGGAGATGCCGGAAAGGCTGCATGCGCTTGGCCATGGAGAATGCATATGCTCCTTGATTAACCAATCCAAACCAAGCCCGTGCGCCAGTGATGTCCTTCGGGGTAGGGAAATTCCGAATTGATTCCAAGAACTTGACAGACTGGGTGACATTAGTGGGCGTGATCTGGAGGCCCGCAAAGACAACAGTCTGTCTCTTCGGCGAACTGGAACTTTTTGGGGTTGAGTGTAATCTCATTTCTGGCGCAAAGGTCCAACCACTTGCATGCCTGAAAGAATGATGCCTCAACTGAATCAGCCCACATGCACGTGTCATCCACGCATTTAACCTTGTTTTTGAAGTTGGCGATAATAGCATCAAATCGCTGGTTGTAGGCGTCGCCACTAGCGAGGAAGCCCTGTGGTGCCACCTTGTAACGATAGCGACCCCATGGGGTTCTGAAGGTTGTAATGTGGCGATCTTCCTCTCGGATGGGAACAGAATTATAAACCTTATCCTGCCAGTGTAGGGGGACCAATGCAGGCTTATGAATGGTGACTGGCTTTGCGTTGGGGTCGATATGGAGCTCCAGCAGTTCACACTTCATCATGGGAATGTATTAAACATTGTTGATGAATAGAAGGCAAGCCGCCATTGCTTCAGAATTGGCACATTTTCATCGGTGGGCGCAATACCTGTTGGAAGCTTTGCTGGTATAGGTGGTGGTAAATCTGTGTATTTTGGGCACGAACACTGCTTATATTCATCTTCCATTGTAGTCAGGGAGTCTTGAGGCCAACTTACTGGCACAGTTGGGAAACTGGCAGGTATGGCCCCTAATGCCACTAGTGCTTCATGACAAAGGAAAGCTTTGCCGATTTTCCTAGACACATATAACAACTGCTTTGTTGTTTTTGGTGTGCCAGATACATCAGCTGTGGCTACCTCCACGAAGATACCTCCTTCAACCCCTAGATCCTCCTCGATAGCTCCTCGCATGGACAATTTGACAGGGAATATGTCAGTCTTGGCGATGCCCATCGCAAGTGCTGATCTGATGGGTATGATGGAACTCTGACAACCAGAATCCGCCACCATAGGTATTTTGATTGATGTGGGGCTGGAGGATTTTAGTGTGCAGCCAAGCTTCTTGTGGTCATCTGGTAACGTGATGAGCTTCACCGTCATCATTGGGTGGGGCTTAGAAGGTCTAGCGACCCATTTGCCTTCGTATACATGATGTTCGATTGGCTTGCAGCTGCTAGTTAAGGGTTGATGAGTCTGGATGGTACAAAGCTGGTCAAATAGTGTGCCAGCTTCGTCATCCCCCATGTGCAAGGTGTCATTACTGTACTTGGGCTTAGCCTTACGGCGGGGGTTCTGAGGGCACCACCTGGAAGATCTGTCTCGGTGGCCCCCATAACCCGCAGTTCGAGCACTTACTGCAGTTGGTCGCAAAATGGCCTTTTACAGAGCACTTGCTGCATGTTACAAACCAAGCACTGCAGGACTTGGCTCTGGAATTCTGGTCGTTTGACTTACCATGCTGTAGTTCTCCACAGGCCCAGCACTTTCTCTGTTTGTTGCTGCGAGATGGTTGTGACTGGTGGGGTTTGTCGTTGCCATGGCTCATGGCAGCAGTAGTTTCTCCAACAGCTGCCCTGGTGGATTTACCCTGTTCCTTCTGGGCTATATAGGCAACAGTTTCCTCCAGGGTTCGGTCTGTTTTGGGATCGCCCAACAGATCAGAAAGAATCTCTGGATCAGCAATACCACGAATGAGATTATCCCTAATAATCTCACTGCTATAATCATAAGTGTGGCCACAGCCCGGTTCCTTACACTTTGCTGTGTACTGGCATAAAGCGGACTGACCCCTGAGAGCAGCAAGGAAGGTTCTGATAGCGGTACCAGGGGCCTGTGTCATCCTACTGAGTTTGATGCTGTGGACCAGAGTGCTCTCCTCCCTGACTGCCAGGCGCCTTATAGCAGCAAGGAGGTCTGCCTCGGTCATTGATGACACATCTTCCTGCAAGTCTCTCAAGAGGTCATTCATGAGGTCCTCATCACAGCAGTGAAAGAGGGCCGTGGCACACATAGCATCAGTGATAGCCATGCCGGTCTTATACATAGACCATTGTCACTTGAAGGATGACCATTGATCGGGAGTGCTTTCAGCACCAATAGATGGGGACTTGAGCTTAAGCCTGGGAGCTGCTGGTTGTTGGGGGTTGGCCATCGGGGCTGGATGGGCAGTTTGGACATTCAAGTGCACGGATTAATACGAGCACAAATCTGTTACAACAAGTACAGAAAACGAACGAAAGAGTGTAGAGTGAACAGCATAGATGAGTAGCACACCTTTCCCTAGTCGACGAGGAATGGGATTAGAGACTGACGATCTTGATGTAGTCTGAGTGTGTCCTCCAAGTTCCACTAAAGAATGCTGTTCACTCTACACTCTGAAACAATAGAGAAGAGGGTTGGTTAGCTTATGTCCTAGGTGATGAGAGGAGACATTTACATTAGCTAGTTTTCTCATATTATCTTTTCAAAGTTCAAATTTATATACATTCAAAACCAAATGCAAATTACACTTTTACTTCAAGTAATATATAACGACTGTTCTTAGCTGATGTTGCTTGGCAATCTTTTTACTTTAATTTTTTCTTTTATTCTCACTTTTTTTTTTTTTTTTTAACTAGTGGTGTGTTTTTTTTAACAAATTATTTTAAATAAGATTTTGAAAATTAAATTTACTCACCAATAAAAAATTAAATGAAAGGTTTTATTTAACTTTCTACATGTTTCTCCTTTTAATTATTAACTTTGATAAGTAAATTTTGTATTTTTTATTTTCAGTGTAATTTTTTAAATTTATAATCTCTCTCTCTCTCTCTCTCTCTCTCTCTATATATATATATATATATATATATATATATATATATATATAGGCAAAATGCGCAACAGTTTTTGTATGTCCAAGAAAGGTTTTTTTCGCCGGTGTTCTCGGGGGAGGTTACTATCGCTTAGAAGTGTTTATATACCCCCTAGATAATAATATCTACGATTTGCAAATGCGCGTCGCGGCTAGATTTATTTACAGTAACTTTTACAAAATTATTGCTATTTTGGCTTCTCACGTGTTGATTCGGCTTTTTCGTATAAAAGCAAAACTAATTCGAAGTTAAGCCATTGTCCCCAGCAATCGCGCTGGGAACATCCAGAAAGCAGTCAGCTTTTGATCAATACGGGGGGAAAAACCCTTATATCAGACAATTGCTATTCAATTTGGACAATCCCCTTTTTATGGGCAGCTGCCCCCCCCCAACATCTTGGGAAAACAAAACCAGCCAAAGTTGGGTAAACAAATCCAAAAAAAACTGTCCCGCAGTAAAAGTTAACTGCACTATTTCTATTTGACCTCATTAAATGCGTGCACCTGTCAATTCCGTTTTTAATATTTTAATAAATTTGAACATGTTTCAGTTACTCTTTCTTGCTCGCCAAGCAGGTAACGTGTCAGTTTTTTTTTTCACATTTTATTTTCCACCTTCGCCTCAAGGCTTCGGGTTCGATCCTGCCTACCTACCAAAACTTTCATCACATGTCTCATTACGCATCTCAGGCCAACAGCTGATGTAACAACAATCTAGTTATTTGTTTATGTGAACCAAAAATCATGTTTACATCTATTTTCTATTTTCACATTCTTTTTATATTATTATATTATATGTCAGTCATTTTTTCCCCAATTGAATTGTTTATTTTTCTAATCATAATAATTGATCCAGCGACCTCCGCCATCGCTCAAATCAATAATAATGGTAATAATGTTTTGACCCTTGGCCCTGCTTGCCACAGTTAACAGATATTACACTATGATCACAGCTCAAAGGGTCACAACATTACATTTGGAGGTGTGTGTTAAGAAATAAAAAAGTAGTAGTAGGCAGGCTGGAACCCGTACCGCGAAGGAGGAAAACAATGTGAAAAACAATTAAAAAAAAAAAGGGATTTCTTTGCTGTTGCGCCCATCGTCAAACCAGAAGTGACGTAGGTTTAAATAAAGGCTAGTCAATTGAAAAGAGGGAATGATTTTTGAAAATATCAGCGAAAAAAGCGACCCCTCCCTGTAGAAAAGTGCCCAGTTGAGGGTGAAGGAATTAATGTTATTGGCCAATTTTTCAATATTTGTCGTCCGAAGGGTCAAACATTAAAATGATACTGATTTCATGAAAATCCGTCACCTCTGTCGGAAATTTTAGGCAGACATACAAACATACATGCATATATACATACATTTAAACAGACAGGTGAGATTTATAATATAGATTCTCCCTCTCCCCATATTAAGAATTATTAAATTGCTAGGTGAAAGTACAAGAACAGCGAACATGATGGAAAAAAAAAGAGCAATGTGGTGGTGCCCGGCGTCGCCCATGTGGTAAAAGAAAAAAAAAGTTTTGGTCGGTAGGATCAAACCCGGAACCTTGAAGCGAAGGTGGAAAAAAATCCTGACATTTTACCCGCTTGCCCACGGCAGCAAAGTAACAGAATAGTGTTTTAATGTAACAATTAAAACTTAATTGGCAAGTGCGCGAATTTAATGAGGTCAAACATATCTCGCAGTTAACTTTTGCTGCAAGGCAGTTTTTTGTTTTCTTTCCCCAACTTTGGCTGTTTGTTTCCCCAAGATGTTGGGAGGAGACGGACCAGCTCCCTATCAAAGGGGAGTGTCTATAAGAATAGCAATTGTCTTCTATAAGGGGTTTTCCCCGTATCGATCAAAACTTATTGTTTTCTTGACCTCCCAAGCATGAAAGGCAAGGAAGACGCATCATTTCAATTAAGTTTCACATTTAATTATATTATTTAAATTATCTATATATATATAAAAGCGAAAATGTATGTTCGCTTTTTGTGTATGTCCAAGAAAGGCTTTTTTCAGAAATGGTTGGTCACCTAACAACTTTTTAAAACTTTTTATATCACATGTAAATAGTAATATCTCAGAGTTAACAACGGAGCTCGCCTGTCTATTTAATTTGTCGACTTCGGGAGGAAAAAAAGCAAAAAAAAGCATTCCTGCACTAAATGAAATGCTACCCCGCAGTCAAAAGTTGACCTCATTAAGTCATTAAAACGTGCACCTGCTAATTTAATTAAATAAATTCAAACGTGTTTCCATTAGCATCTCACGGTGGCGCAATGGTTAACGTCGCACGTTTTTTTTTTTCACACTTTAATTTACAACTTTGCCTCAAGGCTTCGGGTTCGATCCTCATACTTACCAACCAGAACATATTTTTTTATTTTATCCCCCCCCCCCTCCCCGGAGTTTTGATTTACCCAAAACCACACACACCTCTAAACACCCGGGCAACGCTGGGTACCCCTCGCTAGTCTATATATATTAAAGCAAAAATGTATGTGTGTTTGCTTTTTGTGTATGTCTTCAAAAGGCTTTTTTCCGGCGGATTCTCGAGGCCGTCGCTCATTTTTAAAGCTTTTTATATCACGTCTAAATGATAATATCTATGACTTAACAACGGTGGTCGCCTCTCTATTTAATTTGCCCGATTTTGAAACGTTAATTATTCGACATTTTTGGATCTGCACGTGTTGCATTCGTTTTTCGGTATAAAAAAAAAAAGCGAAACTTGATTCGAAATACTGGCCCACGGCCAGTGGTCTCTAGAAAGCTATGTAACGTTTGGTCAATGTCGGCTTCGTCATATCAGACGGTTGCTTTCATTTCGAGACAAGACATCCCCCCTTTGCTTTTAATTTATTTTAATTTTACATTGAATTATTTTGATTGTAATTTTCATTTTCACAAAATAAATTATATATCAAGACATTCCCCCTAATAAACAGGAAGCTGTTTTTTTCCAAAGTTAGTTAAAAACAAACAAACCGGTTTATTGACCTCATTAAAAACTGTCCCGCAGAAAATGTTAACTGCTGAATAGCTATCTTGTACCATCGCTGCATGTGCATTAAGCCTTTTCGTATAAAAAACAGACTCGCGTTAAATAAAACACTGTCCCACACTCAAAGTTCATATCACGGGCACCTGTTTTTCTTTTTTTTTTTTTTTTCACACTTTACTATTTTCCAACTGCGCGTCAAGGGTTTTTTTTTTTTTTTGTTGTTGTTTTTTTTTTAACAACCAACGATTTTTCTTTTTATTTACCCAAAACGACACACACTTCCAAACACCCGGGCAACGCGTGGTACCCCTCGCTAGTTTATACTAAAAAGCCGAACAAACACGCGACAGCAAAATAGCGCAAATTTTATAAAAGTTAAGCAAAATAAATCCAGACATGATGTCCCTTCGCAAATCGTACATATTATGATCTAGGGGGTATATAAACAGTTCTAAGACAGAGTACCCCCTCCCCCGAGAACCCTGGTGAAAAAAGCCTTTCTTGGACATACAAAAAATGTGTGCACACATTTTGCCTTTTATATATAATAGAGTAGCGGGGCTACCCGGCGATGCTCGGGACCGTATAAACAATGAGAAAATTGAATTTGATTTTGAATATATTTGTTATTCTTAGGAGAGAGGAATTTTTAATGTCTATGTATCATTTGCTATTTCAAGCAAAAGAATATTTTACCTACCTAGGACGGGTATTACACATATGAAATAATTGTATCTTACCTAGAGTAGGTAATTTACAGCATGTATATAAAATAATTTTGCCTTTTTAAGAACGGGTAATATACAACACATACTTAAAATAATTTTACCTACACAAAGACGGGTAATTTAAATACATATATGAAACAATTTCACAAGCGTTTTTACCTCAAAATAGACATTACTCTCTTCAACCCAACCCCCAAAAGAAAACGCAAGGGCACATTTAAAATTAACATACTCATGCTTCTTTCTACCCACCACTACAACCATCACATCATTCCTGGATGATAACATAAAAAATAAAAAAAAATATAGATTACCCACAAAAGAAACTCGCCTAGTAAAGTTCCATAGAAAACCAACAATATATATGTAGTAAGCTAATTCTGAGATCGTAAACTGTTTAAGCCATATCCGGAATCACAAATGAAGTAATTTTAAGATTAGACAGAAGAATAGTCGTTCCAAAAGGTCAACGAGGAAATATACTGCGCTGCCTGCATTCAGCATATCAGGGCACAACTGGAATGAAAGCCCGAGCAAACGAATCCATATATTGGCCTGGAATCAATGCCTCCATCTGCAATACCAGGGAGAACTGCATGACTTGTACAAGGATCGCACCGAGCCAGCCCCGGGAACCAATTACATTGACACAGTCCCCAGAGTGGCTGTTCCAGCAGATTGTCATGGATCTGTTCCACGTTGGTGACCACAGATACCTTGCTTGCGCTGACAGATTAACTGGCTGGCTCATCTTGTACCACCTAAGCCAAGGGCAGGCAACCGCCTCTCGGCTCATCTCAATCTGTCGGGAGATATTTCAAGCATATGGTTCCCCAGAAGAACTCAGCAGTGATGGTGGCCCGCCGTTCACATCCCTCCCATTCAAGCAGTTTCTAGAGAAATGGTCTGTAAAGCACAGGTTATCATCTGTGGCCTATCCACAATCCAATGGTCGAGCGGAGCTAGCTGTCAAAACAGCCAAGAGGGTTGTAGATGGCAACACAGGACCACAAAGGTCCTTAGATAACGACAAGGCTGCCAGGGCTATCCTACAATACAGAAATACCCCTATACAGGGTATCTGCCTATCCCCAGCATAGCTTCTGCTCCACAGGCGACTTCGAGACTACCTCCCCTCTCACCCAATCCTTTACAAGCCGCATCCGGAATGGATCGCCGCGGCTCAAAAGTGCAAGATAACCCTGTCTCGGCATAACACGCGGCTCATAGAGATGTATAACCGTACGGCTCATTCTCTCCGCCCACTACAAAGTGGGGACTTGGTCGTACTACAAAGAAACAACCGTCTCTGGGACATCACTGGTCGGGGGATTGAAGCCCTCTCCAATCGGCAGTACCGTATCAGAGTTGATGGCTCTGGTAGAATCACCTTGCGGAATCGGCGGTTCTTCAGAAAACTTGAGACTCCCACATCTCCAAAGCCCATCCCAAGCGCGCTACCAGGGTCCTCACCTCACATACCCCAAGTGACAGAGACAAACAGCCCTGTCGTACCAGACTCTCAATTTGACCTTCGGACACAGCAACCTGGCGGGAACATCACTCCAGAAGAAGTACCTGAACCTCCTAGACCAATGCCAGTCATGTCGGCGCGGGCACTTGCGAGGCTATTCCCACATAATCAACCTGGCCGTGAGGAGCTCATTCCTCCTCGGAGGCCGTTACCCCCATGTGATGGGGGAGGGGAGATGTAGAATCAAGAATGTGCTTACCTTCCCTCTCCACCATTATGGACCATTTAACTAATTTCAACATATTTATTCAGTAGCAATTATTGGTATGCTAATTGCCATTGGACCAGCCTACAATTAGTCAGGGATGGTGGATTGTTCTATTTTGAGGCGCCTGATTGGCTAAACATGCCAGGAGAGGCAGGTGCCACTCTACAAATGCCAGCTGTTCTGGCATTCAGGGGTTTTACTGTTCTAGACTTCTGCCAGGAACTACACTCTGTCAATTATCGCATCCATTCAGCACAACATCTTCATTGGATTAGCTGGCTCACCCTAGCAATATTCTACAACATCGACATTAAAAATTCCTCTCTCCTAAGAATAACAAATATATTCAAAATCAAATTCAATTTTCTCATTGTTTATATTGTTCCGAGCAACGTCGGGTAGCCCCTCCGCTAGTCTTCTAATATATAAAAGCGAAAATGTGTGCATGTATGTGTGTGTGTGTGTTTGTATGTCCACCAAAAGCTTGTAAAGGACACAAACAAAATTGACAAGTTTGATATCATATTGAAGCTCTAACCTTGGGGCCAAAATTTCGATATTTTTCGTCCAAACGGTCAACTCTATGTTGGTCAGCTGGCCAGTTTTCTGCATGGGGGAGGGGGCTAAAAAAAGGGACATTTTAACGTTAAATACTACATAATTCTTATAATTTAAAGTAGATTCTAATGTTAGTTATACATATTTGCAAAAACGTTTACTCATGTCACGTGATGTGACATCAGCACGTTTTAATGGCAATGTTTGTATACTTTAAATAATGGGTCAGTATCGTACAAATTAAAATATTAACTTACACCTTATGATACCAACGTGATTATCGGGTTAAAAATAGTATAATACAAGAGTATAACAAAAAATGATAAGAAAAAAAAAATTACGCTTAAAAATATTTAGCAATGAGCGGAACACCTCGCTATGTTTACAAAACAAAAACAAACAGCCAGTTTCTTTTTAGTATTAGTAATAATATATCCTAACTGTTTAGCAGAGGGGGGGGGCAAAGATGAGACCGCTTGAATTCTAAGAACAGATACTACACATTGATCTTGGCCAAATGACCAAATAACCGTATTATATAGCATAATTTCCTATAGAACATTATCTTCTATTAAAAAAGCTGCATATTATATCGTCAAGAATGAGAGTTCAATAGAAAAGTTTTAATTTTAATAAAATAAAATAGGCATCAAGTGCGCTTGAAACCAAATCACAACGTAATATTAGGAAAATAAACAAATATTTTACTTGTTTGAAATTTATCACAAATATATTTCAGAGGTAGACTCCATTTTTAGTGTGTTGTTTTGTTTCTTTTTTCCTTTTCTTCTTCCTTGCCATGTTATAAATTTGGAGAAAGAAGTCTGTATAGAGCCATGCGTTGTATCTGGTGGATGTATTTTGAAATGTTTGAACTGTGCGTAGGTAACGCGAGAATAACGTCAAGAATGAGAGTTCAATAGAAACGTTTCTATTGAACTCTCATTCTCATTCTTGGATATTTGTACTAGCAGAATACCTGGCGCCACCTGGGATCAAATAAGATAAGTGGATATTTGTTCTAGCAGAATACCCGGTGTCGCCCAGTATGAGATAGGTGGATATATGTACTAGTAAAATACCCGACGTTGCCCGGGATTGGATGAGATAGGTGGAATATTTCCTAGCAGAATACGTGGGATCGGAGAGGATAGATGGATATTTGTACTAGCAGAATACCCTTGCCTGGGATTGGATGAGACAGGTGGATATATGTATAAGCAGAATACCCGGCGTTGCCCGGGATTGAATGAAATAGGTGGAATGTTTCCTAGCAGAATATCCGGCGGCGCCCGAGATCGGACAAAATAGGTGGGTATTTGTACTAGCAGAATACCCGGCGTCACCCGGGATTGGATGACATAGGTTGATATTTGTACTAGCAGAATACCAGGCGTTGCCCGGGATTGGATGACATAGTGGATATGTGTACTAGCAGAATACCCGATGTCGCCCAGTATTGGATGAGACAGGTGGATATATGTACTAGCAGAATACCAGGCACTGCCCGGGATGGGATAAAATAGGTGGAATATTTCCTAGCAGAATACCCAGCATCGCCTGGGATCAGATAAGATAGATGGCTATTTGTACTAGCAGAATACCAGCGTTGCCCCGTATTGTATGAGGTAGGTGGATATATGTAGTAGGAGAATATTCGGCGTCACCTGGGATTGGATGACATAGGTGGATATATGTACAAGCAGAATAACCGGCGTCACCCGGGATTGGATGGCATAGGTGGATATATGTACTAGGTGGAAATATATAGGAGCAGAATACCATGCATCGCCCGGGATTTAATAATGCAGGTGAAAATAAATATTAACAGAATACCTTGCATTGCCTGGGGATGAATGAGATAGGTACAAATATGGAATAGACAAATACTTGGCGTCACCCTGGATTGTATTAGATATCTGCACATATACACTAGCAGAGTGCTCACGATTGAATGAGATAGGTGAGGAAATTTACTAGCAATATTCCTGGCATCGCCTGGGATTGAAGGAAATATACATTAGCAAAACTCCTGCCGTTGCTCAGGATCAAATGAGATAGGTGAAAATATATACTAGCAGAATAATCAGCATCGCTCTGGATTAAATGAGTGTCGCAGAATATAAAGTTTGTACCTAAACAATTTTCTTAGCAATACACATGAAAAAATTGAAATAGCTTGAAATATTTCAATATTGGTATACAAAGAAAGAGCTTGGTGAGCTAAGAAAGAATCTTTTTAAATTTTTTAAATCTGATTAAAATTAAGGAAGTTATGGCTATTTTTGTGCCTCACACGTTTGGATATTTTCCCCTCTTTAAGACCATATGCGTTTCGTCACATTTTTTAACTACTTTTTCAGTAAAAATGTCATATCTTTGTTAAAACACAAGACTAAAAAATGAAATTTACTGTATAAGTTTATTTTTGTACAAGGAATCAGAATATGCAACTGAAAATCTCCCAAAGTTTATGGTTTCCAAATAATCTGCAGTAAATGTGCATAAATATGCAGCAATTCCTTAAAAATGCCATGTATCCATAAACAGAAAAGAAGTTGGAGAACTCAAAGTTGAATTGTAATGTGCTTTATGTACAAAAAACTTAAATCTAAACATAAGACCATTTAAAAATGAATATATTGCAATATTTCTTTGGTATTATTGTAGATTAACACCTTCTGTTTAACCCCACTCAACTCCTTCTGACCACCCCTCCAAAATGTGATTCTACCTTTTTAGGAAATTATGTATAAAATGCCATGAAAAACTTTAATGAAAGATAAACAAATTATTTTAGAATTGAATGTAAAATAATTTCCTATTACAGATCATTCTCGCATTTTAGGGCAGTTAACTGTTTTTTTTTTCTATGGGAAAATATGCATGCTTTTTTTTTTTTTTTAAGATGATTATGTGTAGTTTTAAGAGGGTTTCTATGCAATGAGAATATGTGGAGGGTTGCCATTCGGACTTTGAATTAATTGTAGGGCTAAGGAAAATTATGTGAACATACTGAAAACTTGACAGAGACAAAGCTAACAAAAACAATATTAGAGGGGGGAGCGGTTAGTTTCACAAAAATTTAATGTAAAATAATTCACCATTTCCTGGCCATTCTAGCATTTTAGGACAGTTAACCAATTTATTTTTATGTGTATTTTCTTTAAGGAAGGATCTATTTTTTGTTTGTTTGTTTTAGATGCTTGTATGTGGCTTACAGAGGTATTTTGTTGGAGGGGGAGGGGGGCTTGCCACTCGAACTTAGTGTTATTGTTAGGGTTAAAGAGTGTTTTAGGAGGAGACTTGCCACACATAATTTGGATTAGAGGTGAAGTTAAGAGAGCTTTTTTTTCAAAGAGAGCGTTCATCACTCATATTTACTGTTAGCGGTTCATAATTATTGGCTTTATATTATATATTTAGTTTTAATTTAATAAGAAACTGTGTTGCGAAATTTCAAAGAAAATTCCTTAAATTTGTTGATTTCTATTTTCGAGGTTGAAGGTGTTAATTCCATAGGCCGTTTATACTACGCTGGAGCAGGTTGTAAAAATATCTTTCGCTTAATAAGTAGAAAAAAAAATTAACGAAATAAAAAGCTTCCTAATTGTAGTTTGATGTGTTTTCTAACTGCTTTTAAAATTTCAAGAATATTGATATAGATTTTGAGGGTTTGTATTACTATACACATAGATTCGAAAAAGTTGTCAAAAAAACAAATATATAACAAATAAATGTTATCAAAAGCAAGTTACTTTTCTACCTAACTGGATAGTTTTTTAGTGTTTTTATTTAATGTAACATGTTTATTCAGCTTGAAAACAGTGTTTACCGATGTTTTGGAAAATTTTAAATGGCGCCCGCCGCCCGACTCTCTTGAAACGGTAAGTTTGGGGAAAAGAGTTAAAAATAAAAAAGTAGACAAAATACTGCTAGAAACTCGCTCAATATATGTTACCGTGACATAGGCTAACATATATTCGGTGAGTTTTTAGCAGTATTTTGTATAGTTTTTTTTTTTTTTAATTTTTAACTCCTTTTCTCAAACTTATCGTGTCAAAGAGAGTCGGGCCCGGCCCCATTTTTAATTTTCCAATACATCGGTAAACACTGTACGTTTTTCGAGCTGAATAAACATGTTACATTAAATAAAAACACTAGAAAATTATCCAGTTAGGTAGAAAAGTAACTTATCTTGCCTTTGATAACATTTATTTGTTATATATTTGTTTTTTGACAACTTTTTCGAATCTATGTAAAAACGAGATTTTGATACTTATTTTGATTTTGAAAAAAAACATTTGTGGCTGTTCGCAGTAAAACATTGTTTTAATTCGCTGTTCAAAACTAAGTTAAAGAATAGAAGTGCATGCAAGCTATATATCTACAAAAGTTTATTTTGTTTTTTTTAACCATGTTTTTAAATTTGACGAAAAATGTTAGAAATTGCAACAGATTCATAATGCCAAATTGGTTGGGATTGTTGTTATTATACATTCTGAAAACCGAATAGTTCTAAACTAATGTTATTCTGATAACAAAATAGCTCTAATTAAACATAAGAACATTTATATTCATATTTCATTATGTTTTCATTTTGTTTCATTTTGTTTTTCTTAATTATTTTCATTATGTTTCATTTTGTTTTTCTTAATTCATTCTTGAATAAAAATTAAAGAACGCGTGTTTGTTTACACACTGTGCTATGGCTGATTCTACAGGCTGTAGCTGCTGCTGCTGCTTCTAGTAATATTAACTTCATTTGACCAAATTCGATAAATAGAAACAATTTTTTTTTTCGGGTAGGTCCTTTTAAATTATCAATTACCGCGGTCCTACTCAACATAAAATAATACTTTTAATTGATAAAGATAGTAAAAAGATTGATTTATTTACTACTGGGTGTCCGAAGAATTTTTTTTTAAAAATGTTCGATACTCGTCATATTAAAGTCTTATTTTTAACACGACAAAAAAAGAAATGGTCAAAAATATTTCGGACACTTGGCAGTATTAAGATTAACACCTCTTCTTATTGATTCCCAAATTTCATGACGAAATTCTTCATACAATCACGGTACGGACCTTTAGAAAACAGGGGGGGGGGGTCTTACAAAACCTTACCGAAAACGCCATTTTATGACGTTCACATTTTTATCACTTTATTTGCTTAAAACTCTTAAAATATATAATGTACATTCATATTTATTAATTCATTTGAAAGTATATTCATTTCCAAACAAAACAGTAGTAATTTGAAGACTTGAAGTGCTTTGGTTTAAAAAATATGGCTATTTTAGTAGAACTACTTTGAAATCTGTGATTATCCAAAGCGTTTTTTCGTCCGTGTGTATTACCAGTCTAAGAGCACCAGGTCATCATGGGTGCTGAGGCGGTGCTGTACTTCCCAGTACTCACAGACTTCGGATGAAGTGAGAGTTCGTGTTTCAAGAAAACCTTGCTGTACCGTACTTATCAACTTTTGGTACTGTGGATTATGACGTCCTGCTGCCTTGATGGTGCCTGGTGATGTGATCGCTACGTTGTCATTGTACCCAAATGTTGATATGAGAGCAGTAGATTCAACTATGCTATTGAGGTTCTCGGATTCTGAAGTGTCTGATTTGGAAGGCTGGAACGGAAATACGTCAAGGAGGGCGTTCATCACAGCCGTTGGGTTACGGGAGAAAGCGTCGGGCCACCTATGCCATTTCCCAGGACGATGTTGTATGTTGAAGTGGTATCTCAGGGTTTTTTCCTTCAATCTAAACAGTCAGGGGTTCTGGATCTTGCTTAGATCACTATCACCAAACAGGCCCTTCAGTGGCTCGTGATCCGTCACCACTATGAGATTAGGGCAACCCATAACAAACACACAGCATTTTTCTAATGACCATGCGATTGCTGCTGCTTCGCCTTCTATTGGCGCGTACCTGTGCTCTGTGTCAGTGCAAAATCTGCTACCAGCGAATACCAGGTGCCAACCCTCTGGACAGCACACGGGGGCCTTTTCCATGGTACACGAACAGTGTTTCTGAAGGAGCAGAAAGCCCATTCCTTCTTTGCTCCAATCAGGGGCTAGGCAAGTGGTTCGATTCTTGTCAAATGTTGCGACACCCTTACGAACAAGGTCGACAATGGCTTGCTTTGACTGCTTGAATGCATTCTCAAGGTCCTGGTTCCACGTGAAATGTGAGTCCTTTTTCACAAGATCGCAGAATGGTAGCATTACTGGTCCTAGCGTGTATGCCCAGGCTACCTGATTGAAAAGCCCAAAGCAGGATCTTGTGTCAGTGATGTTTTTTGGTACTGGGAAGTTGGATATTGCGTCTAATATTGGTTCCGAGGGGGTTATCCGGGAGGGTGTAATTTGGAGGCTGTCAAATTGCACAATGTCTTGGCAAAATTGAAACTTGTCTTTGTTCAAGACGATTCCATTCTTTGCACAATGTAGCAAGAAATCGAATGTGTGTAGGAATGATTCCTTGATATCCAAGTCGTAAAGTAGTGTCGTCAACAATCTTTATTTTGCGGGGGATATCCTCAATTATTTTGTCAAATCTATGGGTGTAGGCATCGCCAGACGCTAGATACCCCTGGGGAGGTTCGGAGATACATGAACCTCCCCCATTCCGTGATGAAAGTTGTCAGTGGCTGAGATTCTTTGTCCAACAGGATTGAGTGATATCCATCAACGGCGTCCAATACGTTTTTTTTTTTTCTTAGATGGTACCTGCGATGCCAATCTAAAGGATGATTCGGTATGATGTGTTTCCCGTTTGCACTGTGCGTTAAGGTACTGATAGTCGATGGTTCGTCTCGGCTTGCCATTCTTTTTCACAGTGATCACCATGGTACTGCATCAGTCAGTCGGTGTGCCGACGGGCACTGGAACAATGATGCCCTTCCCCACATCGTTCCAGAGGTCTTGCTTGACCTGTTCTTTCAAATGGTAAGGCACCGGGATTGGGTTATGTCTGGCTTTTGGAATAGCCCCTTCCTTCAGGCGAATGTGTGCTGGAGGTCCGTCATGGAGGGAAATACCCCGTCATTCTTGAATGCAGTGTCCGCAAAACATTCTAACAGCGAGTCTTTTAATTTGCCGATGTTGGCTTTGGTGGCAGGGAAAGGGAGGCTGTCTGGATGCGTCAGTACGGGTTTGACCCTGTTTTCTGTATCCTGCACTTTATTTTCGACTTCTAACGACTGCATAGCCATTGATGGGTTTGGGAATTCTTTATGTAATATCCCAACATCAATGCAGGCCGCCTTGCTGAAATAAAGCCGTTTTATCCTTTCACAAATGTAGAGGGCTTGTTTGGTTATGTGTCCCCCCACACTGAATGTCACCGGCAACCAACCCTGACGTTCAAGAGTGGAGTCCCTGACTGCTCGAACAACTTTCCTCGATGGGATCAGGTTGTCTATGGTGAGGCCCATGTGTCTCAAGTGTATTGTACTACCCAGACATATAGGGGTACCGCTGTCAGGGAATATCATCGTATTGGTGCTATTATTTTCAGGGATGTTGTTTCTCTTGCTTGGGTCTGGATTGGGTGAAAATGGGGTTACCGTTGCCTTTATTTCGGTTACTTGCTCTATTGGTGTGGATGAGTACTTGTTTGTTGCCTGATCAAATGTAATGTGGGCGTCAATGTGCCTCGTCAAGTTCGGCGCTTTTGACAGCAGTTCTGCGGCGTTTGTTCTTGATCGACCGGCACACTCGGGCAAAGTGGTTTGATCTTCCACAATTGCTGCATGTTTGGCCCCAAGCTGGGCAAGATAGGTGGCGAGGTTTCATTCCCGGGGTGCCATGTTGACTGTTTCCACAACCACTGCAATGGGGTGTTGATCCCATGTCGTTGTTGTAATTGCAATTTGAGGGGGGGGGGCTAACGCGAGTCTGGGCTCCTTTTAGTGGGGACACGACGCTTCTCTGTTTTCGATATGTAGACATCCGGAAGGCAGATATGTCCAACGTGTTGCTCATTGTAGTCTGGTCCCGTAGTGTGGACTCAAATGCCTCGGCATGGCAGATATTCTGTTCAAGTGATTTCAGTGAGCCGGCTGTAGAGTGCGTCATTTGCTATTCCCCTTATTAGCTGGTCTTTTATGTAAACGTCAGATAGGTTATAGCTGCAGCAGGGGCAAGAGAAGTCACAATCCAGTGCTGTCGCTCTGAGACGAACCAGGTACTGCTGGATTGATTCACTCTCAGTCTGGGGCATCGATGCAAATGTGATACAGTGTACCATTGGGTTTGCTTTCTGGGTTACCAGGGACTCGATCGTGTTCAATAATCTGTCTGGATCAGTAGTAAAAAATTTCGGGTAAGTGTTTATGATTGCATTTTGGACCGATTCATCTGCACAATTGTACAATTGAATATTGGCCTGGTGTTTTGGCATGTCAGTAATTTTAGTAAATACCTCCCAATCGATTCGGAATTTCCTAAACTGTTGGGGTGTCATGTTGGAATGGAGCTGAGGGAGTTTAGCGGTCGGTGCCTTAGCATAGGCAGTCTGTGAGGGGAGGGGGTCCTTGGCTTTTTCAAGGATTCGCATTGCTTCACCCATAGTAGTGATGCCTAATTCCTTTAGCAGGCTTCTGTCCATCATGTGTAGGTGATCTGTGGTGAGTCTTTCTCTGGCAAATGTGGTGGCATAGATTTTGGCAGACTCAGCTGTAATCCCAGCTTTGAGAAAGAAGTCTTCCCAATCCTCAGGTTCCATTGTTTGTAGCGCCATGTACAATGTTGCTAGGGTGAGCCAGCTAATCCAATGAAGATGCTGTGCTGAATGGATGTGATAATTGACAGAGTGTAGTTCCTGACAGAAGTCTAGAACAGTAAAAACCCCTGAATGCCAGAACAGCTGGCATTTGTAGAGTGGCACCTGCCCCTCCTGGCATGTTTAGCCAATCAGGCGTCTCAAGATAGAACAATCCACCATCCCTGACTAATTGTAGGCTGGTCCAATGGCAATTAGCATAACGCTAATTGCTACTGAATAAATATGTTGAAATTAGTTAAATGGTCCATAATGGTGGATGAGGAAGGTAAGCACATTCTTGATTCTTGATTCTACAGATGTATTATTTGCTATATTGAGCAAAAGAATATTTTACCTACCTAGGATGGGTATTACATGTATGAAATAATTTTATCTTATCTAGGTAGGTAATTTAAAGCATGTATATGAAATAATTTTACCTTTGCATGGACGGGTAATAAACAACACGTACTTAAAATAATTTTACCTACACTAAGACGGGTAATTTAAATACATATATGAAACAATTTCACATACTTTTTTTTACCTCAAAATAGACATTACTCTCGCCAACCCAACCCCTAAAATAAAACGCAAGAGCACATTTAAAATTAACATAATCATGCTTCTTTCTACCCACCATTACAACCATCACATCATTCCTGGATGATAACATAAAAAATAAAAAAAAATATAGATTACCCACAAAAGAAACTCGCCTAGTAAAGTTCCATAGAAAACCAACAATATATATGTAGTAAGCTAATTCTGAGATCGTAAACTGTTTAAGCCATATCCGGAATCACAAATGAAGTAATTTTAAGATAGAAAATTGTTTAAGCCAGTACAAATATTGTTTACAGTACAAACTTTATATTCTGCCACCCTCATTTAATCCAGAGCAATGCTGATTATTCTGCTAGTATATATTTGCCTCTATCTTATTCAATCCCGAGCAACACCAGGAATTTTGCTTATATATATTTCTATCAATTTCCTTCAATTCCGGGCGACGCTGGGGATATTGCTAGTAAATTTTCCCACCTGTCTCATTCAAGCTAGAGCAACGCCGGGTATTTTTCTGGTGTATATGTGCAGCTATCTAATACAATCCAGATCAATGTCAAGTATTTGTCTATTCTGTATTTGTACCAATCTTATTCATCTCCAGGCGATGCCAGGTATTCTGTTAGTATTTATTTGCACCTGCATTATTGAATCCCAGGCGATGCCTGGTATTCTGCTTTTATATATTTCCACCTATATCCTTCAATCCAGGGCGATGCAGGGTATTCTGCTAATATATATTTCCACCTATCTCATTCAATCCGAAGCGACGTTGGGAATTTTGCTAGTATATATTCTCACCTACTTCATTCAATCCCAAGAAATGCTGGGTATTCGGCTAATATATATCTTAATTAAGCTCATTACATCCCGGGTGACGCTAGGTATTCTGTTAGTATATATTTCAGTCAATCTCATTCAATCCAAAGCAACTCCAGGTATACTGCTATTATTTATTTGCATCTATCTCATTGGATCCCAGGCGCCCGTGTATTCTGCTTGCATAAATTTGCATGTATCTAATTCAATGCCGAATGACTCTGGGTAATCTTCTAGTATATATTTTGAAATATATCATTGAATCCCATAATTCTTGGATATATTACTAATTACGAAAATCATTTTTCATAAATTAACCCACATTATTGCCCCCCCCCCTCTTACTAAAATAATAACTTTGATACATTGTGTTGGCTGTTTATTTCATTACAAACACACTAATCAAGTAACTTACATTTAATAATTTTTCATAATTCTTGGATATGTTGCTAATTTCAACAATTATTTTTCACGATTCAACCCATATTATCGCCCCCCCCTCCCCTTATGAAAATAATAACTTTGATACATTGTCTAGACTGGTTATTTCATTACAAAGACACCAATAAAATAACTCACATTTCATCATTTTTCAAAATTCTTGGATATGTTACTAATTTCGACATTTTAAATTATTTAACACACATTATTGACCCACTCTTATTAAAATAATAACTTTGATACATTCTGCTAGTATATATTTCCAGCAACATTTTCAATACCGGGCGATGGCAGGTACAAAGCGAATATATATTTCCAGCAAGGTTATTCAATCCCAGGCCATGCCACATACTCTTCTATTATATATTTCCATCTATTTAATCCATTCAGGGGCTATTCTAAGTATTCTGCTAGTATATATTAACATCTGTCTCATTCAATCCTGGGCGGGGGCCAAGTATTCTGCTAGTATATAATTCTACCTATCCCATTCAATCGCGGGCGACATCAGGTATTTTGTTAGTATATACTTCTGCCTATGTAATTCAATCATGGTTGATGCCGGGTATTCTGTTAATATATATTTCCACCTATCTAATCCGAACGCGGGCGACGCCTGGTATTTTGCTAGTACATATTTCCACCGATCTCAACCAACCTGGGACCACGCAGGGTATTCTGCTAGTACATGTACCAACCTATCTCATCCAATCCTAGGCAACGCCAGGTATTCTGCTAGTTCATATTTTCACCTATCTCATCCAATCCCGGGCGACGCCGGGTACTCTGCTAGTACATATTTCCACCTATCTCATCCAATCCAGGGCAATGATGGATAATCTGCTAGTATATATATATCAACCTATTTCATCCAGTCTTGGTCAACGCCAGGTATTCTGCTAGTACATATATCAACCTATGTCATCCAATCCAAGGCAACATCGGATGTTCTGCTAGTATATATACCCACCTATTTCATCCAATGCCAGGTATTCTGTTAGGGAACATTCAACCTATCTTATGCAATCCTGGCCAACGCCGGGTATTGTGCTAGGAAAAATTCAACCTATTTCATCCAATCCCGGGCGACATCGGTCATACTGTTAGTACATTTATCAACCTATCTAATCCAATCTTTGGCAACGCTGAGTATTCTGCTAGTACATATATCCATCTATCTCATCCAATCCTGGGCGATGTCGGGTATTCTGCTAGTACAAATATCGACATATGTCATCCAATCCCAGGCAACGCTGCGTATTCTGCTAGTATATGTATACACCTATCTCATCTAATCCTGGGCAACGCCAGGTATTCTGCTCATGTATGTATCCACCTATTTCATCTAATCCGAGGTGACGCCTGGTATTCTACTAGTACATGTTTCCACCTATCTTATCCGATCCCGGCAACGCTGGGTATTCTGCTAGTAAATATCCCTACCTATCTCATTCATTCCCGGACAACGCCGGGTATTTGGTTAGTACATATATCCACCTATCTCATACAATCCCGGGTGACGCCGACTATTTTGCTAGTATATATATCCACCTATATCATACACTCCCATGCAACGCTGGGTAATCTGCTAGTACAAATATCCATATATGTTATCCAATCGCAAACTCTTTGTCAAGAACTTTGCAGCTAATTCTACCCTTTGTGATCAAGGCTGCCAACCCCCAATATTTCCTCCTGTATCAGAAAGCACGCTATGTGATATACGTATATCTGTACGTGATGTTGCCAAGCTAATCAAAGACCTTGATTCCAGTAAAGCAACTGGCCCTGATGGTATTCCAATTATAGTACTCAAAAAACTTCAACCTGAACTAGCGCCCATACTTACAAAACTGTTTAAACGTTGTCCATCTCCCTGGAAAATTTCATCAGTATGCCCTGTATTTAAGAATTCAGGTGATCGCTCATCCCCCTCTCAGTACAGGCCAATAAGTCTCCTGTGCGTCATGAGTAAGTTGCTGGAATCTGTGTTAAATACAGAAGTAATCAACCATCTCAACAAAAATAACCTTCTTAGTGATACTCAATATGATTTCCGTTCTGCTAGATCTACAGCAGATGTGCTTACAGTTATATCTCATAGGATTAGCAAATCTCTCGACGGAGGCAACCTTTCTAGGGCAATTGCTCTTGACATATCTAAGGCCTTTGATAGGGTATGGCATAAAGGTTTACTTCATAAGATCTCTAGCTATGGTATTGCTGGAAATGTCTTCTCAATTATTAAATCATTTCTTTCTGATAGGTTCATAAGAGTAGTAGTTGAGGGGCAAAAATCAGAAGCTCAGTATTAATGCCGGTGTCCCTCAGGGATCCATCCTGGGCCCAACTCTTTTCCTGATCTATATTAATGATCTTCCAAATCACATCCTTACATCATTTGTAGACATCTATGCTGACGACACTACCATTTATGGTAGCACATCTAAGACAGTAAACGACCAAGTTCTCTCCAATTCTCTCTCCTCTGATCTTGAACACGTAGTACAATGGGGTAAGGAGTGGCTGGTTACTTTTAATGCATCTAAAACCAAGCTTCTCTCTTTACATCATCAACATTCTGATCCACATCTGGCATCAATTGAAATGAATGGCTCTCGTTTTCAGGAGGCCTCAAGTTTTGACAAGCTTCTTGGCTTGACCATTACTCCTGATCTTAAATGGAACACGTACATCAAATCTGTTACCAAGGCCGCTGGAAAAATGGTGGGATCTTTCTATCGATCCGGTAGATATCTCACTGCTGATGCTATTCTCTATCTATATAAGAGCCAGGTACATCCAAGGATAGAGTACTGTTGCCACATCTGGGCAGGAGCTGCTAAAAAGGACTTGGCTTGCCTTGATAGAGTTCAAAATAGACTTCGTAGCCTCGTAGGAGATGTCCTTTTCTCTTCCCTGCAACCTCTATCTCACAGAAGAGATGTTGCGAGTTTGTCTCTGATGTATCGTTATTTTCATGGAAAGTGTTCGACTGAGCTTCAATCTATGGTCCCCCCTCGCCAAACTTTCACAAGAAACACTCGTCTAGCTGTAATCACTATCAATAATTCCCCCCACTCTTTATCTGTGCCTAAACCTAAACGTAGATTCCATGAACAAAGCTTCTTTCTTAGAACTGCACGCCTGTGGAATTGTCTTCCGTTTTCCTGCCTTCCGGCTGACTACAATATGGTTGTCTTCAAGTCTAACGTAAATAAGTTCTTGATGATCCGTTCCATATAAGTTATCACATTTACCAAATTTTCATTACTAATGATTACTATATTGTCCAATTTCTAATGTACACTCTTTAACCCTTATCCTTGAGTGGCCTCTTGGCCTTGATAATGTGTTGATTCCTATGTAAAAAAAAAAAAAAAAAAAAAAATCCCAGGCTACGCCATGTATTCTGCTAGGAAAAATTTCACCTATTGCATCTAATCCCGTGCAACAGCGGGTATTCTGTTAGTACATATATCCACCTATGTCATCCTATTCCAGGCAACCCCGGGTATTTTGCAAGAACATATATTCACCTATCTCATACAATCCCGGACAACGCAGAGTATTCTGCTAGTACATATATCCACCCATATTATCCGATCACAGACGATGCCGGGTATCCTGCTAGGAAACATTCCACCTATTTCATCCAAATCTGCACCATGCCGGCTATTCTGCTGGTACATATATCAACCTATATCATCCAATCCCGGGCAACGTTGGGTATTCTGCTAGTACATATTTCCACCTATCTCATCCGATCCAGAGCGATACCTGGTATTCTGCTAGTACATATACCCACCTATCTCATAAAATTCTGGGCAACGGCTGGTATTCTGCTCGTATATATATCCACCTATTTCATCAAATATTGGGCGATGCTCAGTATTCTGCTAGTACATATATACACCTATCTCATCCAATCCCGAGCAACAGTAGGTATTGTGCTTGGAAATATTTAATCTATTTCATTCAATCTTGGGCGACGCCTGCAATTCTGCTAGTATATATATCCACGTATTTCATCCAATCCGAGCAATGCTGAGTATTCTGCTAGTAATTATATCCACCTATCTTATTCAATCCCTGGTAACACTGGGTAATCTTCAAGTACATATATCTACCTATCTCCTCCAATCCTATGTGATGCCGGGTATTCTTCTAGTACATATATCCACCTATTTTATCCAATCCCAGGCGACGCCGGGTATTCTGCAAGGAAACATTCCACCTATTTTATTCAATCCCGGGCATAGCCAGGTATTCTTCTAGTGCATATATCCACCTATGTCACCTAATCTGTTGCGATGCCGGGTATTCTGCTGATACATATATCCACCCATTTCATCCAATCCCCTGCGTAGCTGGGTATTCTGCTAGCAAATGCATATTAAGCCAATCCCGAGCAATGCCGGGTATTCTGCTAGTACAAATATCGACCTTTGTCATCCAGTTCCAGGTGACGCTGGGTGTTATGCTAGTACATATATCCGCATATATCATCCAATCCCGGGCGAGGCTGGGTATTCTGCTAGTACAAATATCCACCCATCTTATCTGATCCCAGGTGACACCGGGTATTCTGCTAGGAAAGCTTCCATCTATCTTACGTATTCCGGGTGACGCTGAGTATTCTGCTAGTACATATATCCACCTATTTCATCTAATCTGGAGCAATGCTGGGTATTTTGCTAGTACATATATCTACATATCTCATTCGATCCTGGGCAATGGCGGGTATTGTTCTAGTACATATATTTACCTCTCCCATCCAATCCTGGGCTACGCCAGGTATTCTGCTAGTACATATATCCACCTATGTCATTCAATCCCGGGCCATGCCGGGTATTCTGCTAGTATATATATCAACCTATTTCATCCAATCCTGAGCAATGCCGGGTATTCTGCTGATACAAATATCGACCTATGTGATCGAATCCCGGGCGACGTCGGGTATTTTGCTAGTACATATATCCACCTATCTCATACGATCCTGGGCTACGCTGGGCATTCTGCTAGGAAACATTCCACTTACCTTATCCAATCCTGGGCAATGCTGGGTATTCTTCTAGGAAACATTTCAACTATTTCATCCAATCCTTAGCCATGCCGGGTATTCTGCTTGTACACATATCCACCTATATCATCTAATCCCGGGCGATGCCTGGTATTCTGCTAGTACATATTACTTTAACATGAATTCCTTAGTGTAGTATCAGTCTCAGCATTCAATTGACTTTAATCTCCCTCCCCCTTAACTCAGGAGTATATAAAAACATCTCCTCCCAATACTAAGAATGGCTTTCTAAATGTTTTTATTTCAGCACGGTCTGTATTCCATAATAGTAAAATACTATCCCCCTTTTTATATTAAGAATTATTAAATTACCTGCTATTAAGAATTAAGAAATTGTAGGTGTAAATAGAAATGTAAGAAACATCTCACAATACTAAGAATGGTTTCTAAGTAATAATGTTTTTCTTTCAGAATTTGGAATCAGCAGTTTAGCGATGCTATGTGATGTTTGAAATATGAGATCTTGTCTCAATTGAGGACACGATAAATATATATTCATCTTTTTTTAATAGGATATAATGTTCGGTAGTAAATTACGCTATAGAATACGGTTACTTGGTCTTTTTCCTATACGCTCGATCATAGAGGGGACAGAAGACGACGCCGAAGCCGCGCTGATCAGTTTGGATCAGTCCAAGGCATTCGATATCAGTTTGGATCAGTCCAAGGCATTCGATAGGGTCGACCATCGGTTCCTAGGATCTGTGTTAGAGGCCGCCGGATTTAATCCGGACTTCCGCAAGTGGATCTTTGTTCTGTATGACAGGCCAACGGTGGCGGTGCAGATCAACGGTAAGCTATCGGAGTCATTCGCTGTCTCTCGGTCGGTGCGACAGGGTTGTCCGCTGTCGCCTCTGTTGTATGTCCTGGCGTTGGAACCCCTCCTTCGCAATTTAAGGGACGAGGCGGCTACACCAGTCCTGCGCGGAATAGCTCTCCCTGGAGGCACACGAGCCAGGGTTTCCGCGTTCGCCGATGACGTCACCGTGTTCGTGTCTTGCCTCACGGACGTTCAAGCGGTGGTCGAGGCGCTCGCTCGATACGAAGAAGTAACAGGGGCCATCTTCAACCGTAGCAAGTCTGCTGGCCTGCGGTTGGGGGCCTGGACCGGGGTAAACTCGCTTCCAGGTATTTTCAGCTGGACCGATGGACCGGTCCGTATTCTCGGTGTCTGGTTTGGACCGGGACTTCAGCTGGAAAAGAATTGGTCGGAAGTACAGTCTAAGGTCAAATCGTCAGTCAAGACTTGGATTGGAAGGAAATTGTCCTTGAAGGGTCGGGCGGAGGCGTGTGCTACATACGTCTTTCCGCTCATCCTTTACCGTTTGTCTGTACTTCCTCTCCCTGCAGAACGCCTAACCTGCTTACAAGGGCGCCTCGATTCACTTTTGTGGAACGAGGGTAAGCACTATGTCTGCAGAGAGGTCTGTGTTCAACGTCCGAGCGAGGGAGGCCTGAGTCAGCCCAGTCTCTTGTGTCACAGAAACGCCGAGAGATTGGCTTTCCTGGGTCGTTCGCTTGAAGGAGACGCTCCTTGGGTCCCTGTGGTTGAGAACTCATTTCCCAATCTCAAACCCAACCCTTCGGTAGAAGGTCGTCGTAGACCGAAGGGGGAGTCCAAGTTCTTCTCCGAATGCCGGACCGCTCTTAGAGCTTTGCCGGGGACCAGTGTCCTCGATCAGCCAAGGAAGGAACTGTATCGGGAATTAGTGGAGGGGACCGCGAAGGATCCACTTTGTAGGCGGATGGGATGGTCGATGAAGGTTGTCCGTTCTCAATGGTGTTGGGCGCCGGGACGGGAGATTCTGAATAACTCGGAATTCTCCCTGACTTGGCGACTGGTCCGAAATGCGCTGCCCCTCTTCGACGAACTTTTCCGGTATAAAGAACATACCAGGCGCTTCTGTCCGTGCTGTGACGAACGCGAGCCCGAAACAATCGAGCACACGTTTTTTAGTTGCAGCCGGATACAGCCCCTTTTAAAGTACGTCGAGGGGGTAACAGCTCGCATCGATGCCGAGTGTCCGCTCGATCTCGACGTAGGAACTTTTGTGTACAACATGGAGCCGCCGTTCCCCAGGGAGGAAAGTTTGGTTTTCCTGGCGATCCTAGCAGTAGCGCGCATGGTCATTTGGATCACGCGCCTCAAGTTGGTCCGCGAAGGGACATCTGTTCCGGATCGGGATCTGATCGTTTACTTTAAACATTTGCTTAAAGTAAAGATCAGATGCGATTGGAAGAGGTTGCCCAGAGTGGATTTTGACAAGAGGTGGGTGCACAGCACTAGTTTGTGCATCCGTCGAGGAGCCAGGTTTCAATTCGTGTTCCCTCCATGAGCATGGCACGGGCGGTGCTGAGTCCTTCGGAACCCATCCCGCCTTAGCATAATTCAGTAAAGTGACTCTTGACTGGTGGTACAAACGAGATCCCACTCCTATTATTATTTTTGGTACTAGAGAACCTCTGAGTCTACCCACTCCCCTTTGCCACAGATTTGTTTTGAATAAATCCCAATCCTCCCTCACTACTCAGAGGTCACCGACCGACCCCTCCATCCGTTGCTTTATTTTCTCCCGCCTCCATTAAGGCTTCTTCCCCAAACCCCATTAGGGATGCCCTGCTTGTTTTCGGCTCCCCGGAAAACAGTGGGGGATCTAGTCACATAGAATAGTACAGGGGGGCCTTACTAACAACCCATTAGTTATTATTCCTTATTTTGAAATGAACATTTTGATAGGTTTTTTCCCACTCCACGAACTTTTTTATCCAAATAAATTCAAGAACTATTTTTTGTTTTTGCCAATGAAATCGAACTTTATTTTCTTACACATGCACACACACACAAAAAAAAAAAAAAAAAAAAAAAAAAATGCACACATGACATACAGAAATCATTATACAAATTGTAAATATGTTATTCTTTACACTGAACGCTGGGGTTCTTAGTTAGATTAGGCTCCACAGAGTGAATGAGGTATTTTGGTAAATGTTGCCAGTCAAGAGTAAGACCACAAAGTCTTCATGTCATTATAGTCACAAAGACCCTGTACCCTCCCCCTCCCAATTTCTTATAGGGCCTTGTGCCTAATTTTGTTGTTTGATATTTTTGTTTTTTATAATTTTTTATTGTAATTACAATTTTTGACAACAATAAAATAAATAAGATCAAAGTGTAGTATCTGTTCTTAAAATCTAAGCAGTCTCATCTTTCGCACTACCTCCCCTAAACAGAATTAGGAGATCATATAGTTACTAATACTAAAAAGAAAATGGCCGTTTGTTTTTGTTTTGTAAACGTAGCGAGGCTTTACTCTCATCACTAAATATTTTTAAGCATAATTTTTTTTCCTGATCATTTTTACTTGCCATTTTTCGTTATACTCGTATGTTACTATTTTTAACCCGATAATAACGTTGGTACCATTTTCATTACGTGTAAGTTAATATTTTAATTTTTATGATACTCACATTTGACTCATAAAAGCGTCTTGTATTATATACATTGTATTGTATACAAATATCGCCATTAAAGCTTGCTGACGTCACATCACATGACATGACTAATCGTTTTTTCACATATGTATAAATATCATTAGATTACTACTAAAATACATAGGAAAAATGAAAAAATGTTGCTTTTTCCCATGCAGAAAACTGGCCAGATGAACAACTTAGAATTGACCGTTGCGGCCAAAATTTCGATATTTTTCGTCCGAAGGTTGGACCTTTAATATGATACCAAATTTGTCAATTTTGGTTATGCCTGTTGAAAGTTTTTGGCAGACATACAAACACACACACACACACACACACACAAACACATTTTCGCTTTTATATATTTTCGACTAGCAGGGATACCCGGCATTACCAAGGTGTTTAGAAGTGTGTGTTAAGCACAAAAAAAAAGTATTAGTAGTCAGGCAGAAGAAAGTGATAGAAAATGTGACATCTTACCGCTATTATATGAAACCATAGGAAGTGAAAAGTGTTTAAATTTAGCATGTCAATCAAAACGTTGACTTGCTAAGTGAATGAGTTCAAGCAGGTGCAGAAATAAACATTGGCTGGAGGCCAGTTCAGCATTCTGCTGTTTCATTTATTTGTTTCCCCGCGATGTTGAGGAAACCAAGCTCCCCCTGGAAGAGGGGGGAACTCTCAAATTAATAGCAATTGTCTGATATGAAGGCTTTTTCCCACATTGATCAATGCTTATTGCTTTCAAGACCTCTCAGCATGAAAGACCGCTGACGGCTTTGCTTCATTGAGTTTCACTTTATTTATACGAAAAAGACCAACAAACATAGGAAAGGATGGAATAGCGTGAATTTTATAAAAGTCGATCAAAATAAATGCAGATATGATGTCCGTTCGCAAATTTTAGATATTACTAGTGGGGGGAGGGGAGGGTACCCGGCATTGCCCGAGTGTTTGGAGGTGTGTGTGGTTGGGAGGTGGGGGGTGGAGAGGTGTTAATGAAAACCTAAGAATAAGCGAAGTAAAAAAAAAAAAACAGAAAAACGAACGTTAAAACTTAAGCGGGGGGCACCCGGGCGGGTGGGGGTGGGGGGACGTAGTCAAAACATTGAAAAAAAAAAACACAAAAAAACTAACGTAAGGCAAACGAACGATGTTAAATGTAAAAATCGGAAAAAAAAAACAAAAACAAAAAAGGAAACAGAAAAACAAAAGTTAAAACTGCTTTAAAAAATGTGAAAAATAAACCCCCGCCCAAAAAAAAAAAAATGTGAAAAATGGCTTAAATAATCCTGTTTCGATATTAAAATTTAAAAAATCGGTGGGTACCCGGGTGTTTTTGGGTGTGTGTTTGTAAGGTCAGGGGTGGGGGTGGGGTGTTAATGAAAACCTAAGAATAAGCAAAGTAAAAAAAAAAAAAACCCAGAAAAATGAACGTTACGTGAAAAATGGCTTAAATAACCCTGCTTCAATATTTGAATTTAAAAAATCGAAAAAAGAAAAAAGAAGACATCTCACACCAGGATTCGAACCCAAAACGTTTAGATAATGACTCAACGCTCTAACCAACTGAGCTAACACGACGTTCAAATATTTAAACTAAATCAGGTCATGACGTCATCTGACGCATGTGTAGAACCGATCTTGTCATGAGAGGACAGTTTTTTTTTGTTTGTAAAAAAGTGTTGATTTCAGGATGAAAAAATTAACGTTTTTAGCCAATTCTTCGATATTTGTTGGGTGAAGGATGGGACTTTCATATGAGACCAAGTTTGTGAATTTTTGTTCTGTCTGTCGAAAGTTTTTAGCAGACACACAAACATACACGCATACATACACACATTTTCGCTTTTATATATAGAGACTAGCGAGGGATACCCGGCATTGCCCGGGTTTTTGGAGGTGTGTGTGGTTTTAGGTAAATCAAAACTCCGGGAGGGGGGGGGAGTTAAAATAATAAAAAGTTTTGGTAGGTAAGTATGAAGATCGAACCCGAAGCCTTGAGGGAAAGTTGTAAATTAAAGTGTGAAAAAAAAATACCTGGCTATGCTTTTTATTCTGCTAGCACATATATCAATCTATATCATTCAATCCCAGGAAATGACAGGTATTTTGCTAGTACATATATCAACCGATCTTATCCGATCCCAGGCGATGCTGGGTATTCAGCTAGGAAACATTCCACCTACTTCCTCCAATCCTGGGGTATGCCGAATATTCTGCTAGTACATATATCAACCAATCTCATCTGATCCCAGGATATGCCGGGTATTCTGCTAGCGCATATATCCACCCATGTCATCCAATCCCGGGCAATCCTGGGTATTTCGCTAGTACATATATCAACCAATCTTATCTGATCTCAGGTGAGGCCGGGTATTCTGCTAGGAAACACTCCATCTATTTCATCCAACCCTGGGCTATGCCGGGTAATTTGCTAGTACATATATCCACCTATGTAATCCAATCCCGGGCGACACCAGGTAATTTGCCAGTACATATACAGCTATTTCATCCAATCCCGGGCTATGCCAAGTATTCTACTAGTACATATATCCACTTATGTCATCATATCCTAAGCGACACCAGGTATTTTCTAGTACATATACCAACAAATTTTTTCTAATCCCAGGCAACGGCAAGTGTTTTACTAGGAAACATTCCATGAATTTTATCCAATCCCGGCGATGCAGGGTAATCTGCTAGTACATATATCCACCTATGTAATAAAATCCCGTGCGACTCTTGGTATTCTGCTAGTACATATACACCTATTTCATCCAATCCCGGGCTACGCATTGTATTCTGGTTGTACATATATCCACCTATATTCGGGGCGATGCCGGGTATTTTGCTAGTACATATATCAACTAATCTTACCTGCTCCCAGGCAACGCCGGGTATTTGGCTAGGAAAGATTCCCCCTACTTCATTCAATCCAGGGCCATGCCAGGTAATCTGCTAGTACATGTATCCTTCTATGTCATCAAATCCCGGGCAACGCCGGGTATTTTGCTAGTACATATATCAACCAATTTTTTCCAATCCCATGCGACCCCGAGTGTTCTACAAGGAAACATTCCATGAATTTTATCCAATCCCGGGCCATGTCAGGTAATCTTCTAGTACATATATCCACCTATGTCATCCAATCCCGGGTGACGCCGGGTATTCTGCTAGTACATATACACCTATTTCATCCAATCCCAGTCTATGCCAGTTATTCTTCTAATACATATATCTACCTATATCATCCAATACCGGGTGATGCTGGGTATTTTGCTAGTACATATATCAACCAACTTTTTCAATCCCAGGCGACCACGAGTGTTCTGCTAGGAAACATTCCATGAATTTATCCAATCCCAGGTGATGACGGATAATCTGCTAGTACATATATCCTCCTGTGTCATACAATCCTGGGTGACGCCAGGTATTCTGCTAGTACATAGACACCTATTTTATCAAATCCCAGGCTATGCCGTGTATTCTGTTAGTACATATATCCACCTATGTAATCCAATCGCAGGCGACGCCGGGTATTTGTCTAGTACATATATCAACCAATTTTTTCCGATCCCAGAGAATGCCAAGTATTCTGCTAGGAAACATTCCATGAATTTTATCCAATCCGAGGCCATGACGGGTAATCTACTAGTATATATATCCACCTAAGTCATACAATCCCGAGCGACGCTAGGTATTCTGCTAGTACATATACACCTATTTTATCCAATCCCAGGCTACGCATGGTATTCTGCTAGTACATATATCCACCGATGTAAACAATACCAGGCTAGTACATATATCAATCAATTTTTGGCTAGTACATATATCCACCTATATAATCCAATGCCGGATATTTGGCTAGTACATATATCAACATATTTTTTCCGATCCCAGGCAACGCCGAGTGTTCTGCTAGGAAACATTCCATGAATTGTATCCAATCCCAAGCAGTGCCGGGTAATCTGCAAGTACATAGTGAAACAAACATCACTCGGAAATGAGGAGGAGGCTACGCCTGGGAGGTCAAGCTTTAGAGAAACGAACGTCACTCTGAAATGTGGAGGAGGCTACCCCTGGGAGGTCGAGCTTTAGAGAAACAAACATCACTTGGAAATGAGGTGCAGGCTATGCCTGGGAGGTCGAGCTTTAGAGAAAACAAATGTCACGCGGAAATGAGGAGAAGGCTATGCTTTGGAGGTCGAGCTTTAGAGAAATAAACGCTACTCGGAAATGAGGATGAGGCTACGGTTGGGAGTTGAGCTTTAGAGAAACAAACGTTCCCTGGAAATTAAATGTTTAGTGAAAGAAATGTAACATCGATTCTACAAGTAATTTTAGCTAATTCAAGGGGCCTCATCCGTCACCCCCCCTCCAGTTTAACAGAGGTAGAAGGTCATGTGTTAATAATACTAAAAAGAAAATGGCTGTTTATTTTTTTAGTGTAAAGATAACGATCGATCTTGTAATCGGTGAATATTTTTAAGCTTAATTTTTTTCCCCCCCTTATCATTTTTGCTTGACATTTTTCATTATACTCTCGTATTTTTAACCCTATAATCACGTTGGAAACATTTTCATGACGTGTAAGTTAATATTTTAATTTGTACAATACTGACAGTTAATCCTTTAATTTGTGCGATACTAACCATAAAGAGTCTCTTAATATAAACGTCGCCATTACAGCTTGCTGATGTCAAGATCATGTGACATGATTCAGCGTTTTTTTTAAATACTTATAAATATCATTAGAATCGATTTAAAATGATAAGAATTATGTAATGTTTAACGTAAAAATGTCACATTTTTGGGCTGACCCTCCTGCAGATAAATGCCCAGCTGATCAACTTACAGTTGATGGTTTGAGCCAAAAATTCAGTATTTGTCGTCCGGAGAGTTGAGCTTTAATATGATACCAAATTTGTGAGTTTTTTTTTTGTGTCTGTCAAAATTTTTAGCAGACATACAAACATACTCACATACACACATTTTCGCTTTTATATATTAGACTATCGGGGCTACCCGGCATTGCTCGGTAAACAATGAGAAATTGAAGTTGAGTTTGAACATATTTGTTATTCTTCAGATAGAGGAATTTTTAATGTCTATGTATTATTAGCTTTTTTGAGCAAAAGAATATTTTACCTACCCTAGGACGGGTATTATACGTATCAAATAATTGTACCTTATCTAGGATAAGTAATTTATACTATATATATGAAATAATGTTTCCTTTGCGGGGATGGGTAATATACAACATATTTAAAATAATTTTACCTACCCCCAGACAGGTAATTAAAAAACATACATAAAACAATTTCACATACTATCGACAAGTACTGTACAACAAGTTAAATAATTTCTCTTACCACCAAGGCTACCATAATTTTAAGAAAACTGAAACAATTTTTAGAAAGTAGATCATTAGACTTTCCAAATTAGTACATAAATACCTCATCTTGGTTAAGAATTAGGCAACCATTGTGTCATCATAAATTTCAATATTACTGTTTTTTTCCTTCGTCACTATTGGCACTAAAATTGTAAAAAAAATTATGACATTTTTTAACAATGTCTCCGTAGGATTTTTTAATTAATGCATAAATACATTGACACAGTTAATGATTAGACAACCCTTGCTTCATTATCAAATTCCGCATTACTCTGTTTCATTTTAATTCCCCACTACCGATACCAAATTTTTTTTGAAAAATACTTCATTTTCTTAAGATTACTCAGTAGGTTTTACAAACAAATACACAACTGTGTTAAGTTTAGTGATTAGACAACCCTTGCTTCACTACAAAATTCCACATTACTGTGTTCTATTCCTCCCGACTACCGATGCCATATTTTTAAGTGAAATGATATCATTTCTGGAACATAACTGAAACGGTTTTCCTAGTAAGTATAGAAATGCATTGACACGGATTGTTATTAGGCAACTTTTACTTTACCACAAATTTCAATATTAATGTAATTATTCCTTCCCATATACCAACAACATAATAGTAAGAGAAATTATGTCTTTTCTGGAATATGATTCCAATGATATTCTATATTTTTGGAATATGACATTGTGGGGCATTGCTTTGTAACCCCAAAACAGACATTACTCTCTCCAAAAGAGAACTCAAGAACTTGTTTAAAATTAACAATAATAATTAATAATAATAATAATAATCATTCTTCTTTCTACCCCCCCCCCCACTACAACCGTCACATAATTCCCGGATGATAACAGTAAAAACCCACATAATTGCTCTCCTCTCTTACTAAAAAAATAACTTGGACACATTCATTAGGCTGTTTATTTCATTGCAAAAACACTAATCAAATAAGTCGCAATTCATCATTTTTACATTACAAACACACCAATCAATAGTCATGTTTACTCGCAAACGGTTTCTGCGATTTCCAGGACTGTCTTCATATCCCTCACCATACTGTTAAAAAATATACATGAAATATTCCCAAGTAGTTACCCATCTGATAATGACCAAGTTCATTGTTGCTTAACTTTGGTGATCTACATAAAGCATTTTGTATTCCTAAGTAGCCACACATCTAATAATGACCTGACACATTGTTGCTTAACTTTAGTGATCTGGCCAGGCTCATTATTGCTTAACGTTTCTAATCTACATAAAGCATTTTGTATTCTTAAGTAGTCACTCATTTGAGAATAACCAAGACAATGATCTACATAAAGAATTTTGTATACCAATTGTCACCCATCAAATATTGACCAAGCTAATTGTTGCTGAACTTTTGTTATCTACTTTAAGAATTTTGTATTCCCTAGTAGTCACCCCTCTGATAATGACAAAGCTCATTGTAGCTTAACTTTAGTGATCTACATAAAGCATTTTGTATTCCAAAGTAGTCACCCATCTTAAATGACCAAGCTCGTTGTTGCTTAGCATTGATGATCTACACAAAGCATTTGGTATTCCCAAGTAGTCACGAATCTGATAATGACAAAGACAATGTTGCTTAACTTTGGTGATCTACATAAAGAATTTGGTACTCCCAAGTAGTCACCCATCTGATAATAACCAAGACAAAGTTGCTTAACTTTGGTGATCTGCATGAAGCATTTGTTATTCCCAAATAGTCACCCATCTGATAATCACCAATACAATGTTGCTTTACTTTGGTAATCTACATAAACCATTTTGTATTTTCAAGTAGTCACCCATTTGTTAATGACCAAGACAATGCTGCTATACTTTAGAGATCTATAGAAAGCATTTTGTATTCCCAAGTAGTCACCTATCTGATAATGACCGAGACAATGTTGCTTACCTTTGGTGATCTACATAAAGCATTTGGTATTTCCAAGTAGTTACCCATCTGATAATAACCAAGACAATGTTGCTTAACTGAAGCATTTGGTATTCCCAAGTAGTAACCCATCTTCAAAATTGTCAAATTAAACCTGTAGTGCAGAAGGAGCTTCAGAATTGTCAAGTCAGACCCATACTGCACAAGCACTTTCACAATTGTCGAGTCGGGACTATACTACACAAGCACTTTCACAATATCAAATAAGACCTATACTGCACAAGCACTTTTAAAATTGTTCAAATCGGAATTATACTGCGCAAGCACCTTAAAATTTTTCAAATCGGACCTATATTGCACAAGCACCTTCAAAATTGTCAAATCAGACCTATACTGAACAAGCACCTTCCCAATTGTCAAATTGAACCTATACTGCACAAGCACCTTCAAAATTATCAAATCGGACCTATACTGCAAAAGGTATTTCAATATTGTCAAATCGGACCTATACTGCACAAGCACATTCAAAATTGTCAAATCAAACTTATACTGTACAAGCACCTTCAAAATGGTCAAATCTGACCTATACTGCACAAGCACCTTCAAAATGGTCAAATTGGACCTATATTGTACAAGCAACTTCAAAATTATCAAATCGAACCTATACTGCACAAGGACCTTCAATTTTGTCAAATAGGAACTATACTGCACAAGTACCTTCAAAATTTTTCAAATTAGACCTATACTGCACAAACACCTTCAAAATTTTTTAAATCGGACCTATAAAGCACAAGCACCTTAAAATTTTTCATATCGGACCTATACTGCACAAGCTCCTTAAAATTTTTCAAATTGGACCTATACTGCACAAGAACTTTCAAAATTTTTCAAATCGGACCTATACTGCACAAGAACTTTCAAAATTTTTCAAATCGAACTATACTGCATGCACAAGAACCTTCAAAATTATAAAACCGGACTTATACTGCACAAAAACCTTCAAAATTTTTTTAATCGGACCTATACTGCACAAGCACCTTCGAAATTATCAAATCCGACCTATACTGCAAAAGCACCTTTGAAATTGTCAAATCCGACCTATACGGCACAAGCACCTCGAAAATTGTCAAATCCGACCTATATGGCACAGGCTCCTTCAAAATTTTTCAAATCGAACCTATACTGCACAAGCACCTTCAAAATTTTTCAAATCGGACCTATACTGCACAAGCACCTTCAAAATTTTTCAAATCGGACCTATACTGAACAAGCACCTTAAAAATTTTTCAAATCCGACCTATACTGCACAAGCAACTTAAAATTTTTCAAATCGGACTTAAATTGCACAGGCATCTTCAAAAATTTTTAAATCGGACCTATACCGCACAAGCGCCTTCAAAATTTTTGAAATCGGACCTATACTGCACAAGCACCTTAAAATTTTTCCAATCGGACATATACTGAATAAAGACCTTCAAAATTATCAAATCGGATCTATACTGGATACGCGCCTTCAAAATTGTCAAATCGGACCTACATTCATTACACCTTAAAATTTTTCAAATCGGACCTATACTGCACAAGCACCTTCAAAATTTTTCAAATTGAAACTATACTGCACAAGCACCTTCAAAGTTTTTCAAATCGGACTTATACTGAACAAGCACCGTAGAAATTGTCAAATCGGACCTGTACGGCACAAGCACCTCAAAAATTGTCAAATCGAACCTATATGGCAGAAGCTCCTTACAAAATTTTTCAAATCGAACCTTTTCTTGCACAAGCACCTTCAGAATTTTTCAAATCCGACCTATACTACACAAGTACCTTAAAATTTTTCAAATTGGACCTGTACTGCACAAGCACCTTCAAAATGGTCAAATCTGACCTATGCTGCACAAGCACCTTTAAAATGGTCAAATTGGACCTTATCTGCACAAGCACCTTCAGAATGGTCAAATTGGACCTTATCTGCACAAGCACCTTCAAAATGGTCAAATCGGACCTATACTGCACAAGCAGCTTCAAAATGATCAAATCGGACCTATGCTGCACAAGCACCTTCAATATTGTCAAATTGGACCTATACTGCACAAGGACCTTAAAAATTGTCAAATCGGACTTATACTGCACAAGGACTTTAAAAATTGTCAAATCGGACTTATACTGCACAAGAACTTTAAAAATTGTCGAATAGGACCTATACTGCACAAGCACCTTCAAAATTATCGAAACGGACCTATACTTCACCTATGTCATGCAATCCCAGGCAACGCTGTGTATTCTGCTAGTACATATCCACCTATGTCATACAATCCTGGGCAACGCCGGCTGTTCTGCTAGTACATATACACCTACTTCATCCAATCCCAGGCTATGCCGGATATTTTGCTAGTACATATATCCCATATGTAATCCAATCCCGAGTGACGCTGAGTATTTGGCTAGTACATATATTAACTAATTTTTTCAAATACCAGGCGACGCCGATTGATCTGCTAGGAAAAATTCCATGAATTTTATCCAATCCCAGTCCATGCCGGGTAATCTGCTAGTACATATATCATGCTAGTGCTATGTCATACAACCCCGGGCAACGCTGGATATTCTGCTAGTACATATACACCAATTTTATCCATCCCGGGTTATGCCGGGTATTCTGCTATTTCATATATCCAACTATGTAATACAATCCCGGGCGACGCTGGGTATTAGGCTAATACATATATCAACCAATCTTATCCGATCGTAGGCAACGCTGGGTATTCTGCTAGAAAACATTCAATGTATTTTCAACTACGTCGGGTAATCTGCTAGTACATAATACTTTTATATGAATTCCTTAAAACCCTTCCTCCTTAACTGAAGATTATATAAAAACATAACCTCCCAATACTAAGAATGGCTTTCTGAATAATAATGGTTTTATTTCAGAATTTGGAATCAGCAGTTTTGTTATATAGTTATACATTTCAATGTGTTCTTTATTAGTAAGGATAATGTATGTTCTTTTGTTTTCATGTTATAAAGGATATGAGTCTTAAGTGAGATGAGTCTTGTTGTTGTATCTTAGAGAGATTATCTTAGAAAGAGTCTTATTAGAGGTGATGCTTAGAAAGACTCCGAGAGAGAGATGTTGTTGTAAGAGTTCTAGAGAGGAATGTTGTGAGAGACTTAGAGAGATTGTTCGTTTATAACGATTCCTATATATTAAATGTTCATTCCTTAATTGTGTTTCTGGAAGAAGAAGGGGAAGAAGCTCTCAGAGTGAGGAGACAGTGTTCACTGTTCAGACATTGTGTAGACATGAGATGTCGAGACGTGTATGTAAAGACATTTTATAACACAGATATATAATACAATTTTCACTTTACCTTTTTGTAAGAATCATAAGACAAGACGACGTTTTACAAAAAACACATGATGGTTTATTCTTCACACGACCGGCCGTGATTTCCATCATCAAGAATTCAAAGCTTCACATTTTAGTTTCAAAGTGATCGTCTCGCTTCTAGACGTCGAATTCCAAACTCCAGACTCTCTCTGAGTTTCTCACTGACTGACTTCTTTTTACTCTCAAGTTTTTTCTCTATCCCTAGAACTTTCTATTTTCCGTGACGTCATACACATGTTAAAACATGTGCCTTCTTTCACGTGTTCTGGACATGCGTGTCCAAAACTTTTCCTATACTCAGTAACCTATTTTTCCAATATGTTAAAAACATTATCTTATAAGCTGCATTCTTTCAATTTAAAATTTCATAACAAACTTGACAGTTCACATTCTTTTCTTGAAATATTTTATTTCTATTCTAAACAAACGTTTGTTTTACATTTTTAAATTCTCACACGTAATCTATTTCTAAACCTAAATTACAAGGTTCGAATTTCGTCTATTGCTATTTCATTTTCATTTTAACTAAACTCTCTATTTTTATACTTACATGAAAAGGGGACAGCCCTTATCATGTAACAGTTTAGCGATGTGTGATGTTTGACATCTTGTCTCAATATAATATACGATAAATATATAATATGCATTTTTTTTTTTACTTGGACTTTTGGCTAAGATCAAAGTGTAGTACCTGTTCTTAGAATTCAAGCGGTTTCATCTTTCACACCCACTAAGAAAATAAGGAGGAGGTCATGGTTTGCATGTCAAGCTTTAGAGAAACAAACGTCACTCGAAAATAAGGATGGCCTTCTAAATAATAATGTTTTTCGTTCAGATGTGATTTTTGGAATATGACATCTTGTCTCAATTTAGTAATCGATAAATATAAATTATGCATCTTTTTATAATAGAAGATAATGCTCGGTAGAAAATTAAGCTGTATAAGACGGTTACTTGGTCTTTTGGCTAAGATCAAAGTCTGTTCTTAGAATCCAAGCGGTCTTTTCTTTGGGCCCCCCCTCCCACTAAGAAAATAAGGGGGAGGTTATACCTGGGATCTCAAGTTGTAGAGAAACAAACGTTACTCGAAAATAAAGAGGATTTATGCCTGGGATGTGATCAAATCCATTCACTCACATTTCGTATATGTAATGTTTTAGATTTAGATGCATTGTTTACATTTTAAAACAGTAAAACTAATCTCGTTTCCTGTTTAGACATCTCTCTCTTTCTGTGTGTGTGTGTGTGTGTGCGTGCGTCTCTCTCTCCCCCCCCTCTCTCTCTCTCTCTTCGTTTTCCTTACTCTAAAGAGAAATAGTGTTACTAAAAAAGAAAATGGCGTTTGGCTTTGTTTTTTTGTAAAAACATCGATCGTTAATATTTTTTAAGCATATTTTTTTACTTCACATTTTTGGCTTGTTATTTTTTCGTTTAACTATCGTATCTAACTATTTTTTACCTGCTAATAACTTTGGTAACGTTTGCATAATGTGTAAGTTAATATTTTAATTTGTATGATTGTTGCCTTTTTTACCGATAAATATCTTATATGCAATGTTTGTATATACAGACCGCCATTACAGCTTGCTGAGTCAGATCACGTGACATGAGTCAGCGTTTTTCAAATACGTATAAAGATCATTAGATGATTACTTTATTAGTACATAAATACATAGGAAAAACGAAAAAAATATCACTTTTTTTGCCCCCCCCCCCCGCCTGCAGAAAAACGTTCTACTAATACACTTAGAATGGTCCTTTTGGGCCAAAAATTCGATATTTCTCGTCTGGAGGGTCGGGCTTTAATATGATACTTAATTTGTGAATTTTTGTTCTTTCTGTCGAAAGTTTTTGGCGGACATGCAAACACGTACATACACACATACATACATACACACATTTTCGCTTTTATATATATAGATTAGATATATAGATGACTTTATAAATAATAATTTTCTATCAGCATGAACCGTATCCCATAACAGAAAAATATGATCTGCCTTCCCATATTGATAATTATAATCCCTCCTCTCCTAATATTAAGAATGGCTTTCTAAATAATAACGTTTTTTTTTTCAGCATGGTCCATATGCCATAATAGTAAATGTATTACCCCCTTCCCCATATTGATAATTATTAAATCGTTAGGTTAAAATACAGAAAAGTTACAAAACAATCCATCCGCCATTCCCAATGTAGTGAAAGTACAGAAGAGTTTAAAAAAAAATCCCTTCTCCCAATATGTAGGATGGTTTTCTAAATAATAATGTTTTTATTTCCGCATGGTCCGTGTTCCATAATAGTAACATATTAAGAATAATTTAGTTTTAGCACATTACGGACGCAAATAAGAACTCAGCAATACTTGATCTATTTACGTTATTCTCAGAAAGTCAAATAAGCCCTCAGCATACACTTGATCCATTTAACTGATTTTTGGAATCAGCAGTTTTCCATGTGATTTTTGGAATATGATATCTACTGTTAATCTCATAAAGATTATAAAATCATAAAGATTTTTTATGCATTTATTTTAATAGGAGAAAATAATGTTTGGGAGGAAATTACGCTATATAATAATGTTTGGTCTTTTGGCTAAGATCAAAGTGTAATATCTGTTCTTTGCATAAAGCGATTTTTTCTCTCCCAATAAACAGTTAGAATATCATATTTGAACAAATGCTAAAGAAAATGGCCAGTCAAGTTTTAGTGAAATGATGTCATTTCCGGTATAATGACTCGGCAGTTTTAACTGATACTAAAATCCATTGTTTGATTTTAAAACATAGCAACTGTATTTAGTTCGCCTTATCAGTACATTTTTTCAGTCATGTTTTTCTACTCTATCATTTCTTGTGATTACTATTTGAGACTCAAGAATTACGTAGGTACCATTTTTTTGCTTGAAAAGAAGTATTTCTTCTGATATTATAGTGAAGAAATACTTTGAACCAGTATCTGCGATATATATATATATATATATATATATATATATATATATATAGCAATACACATGAAAAAATTGAAATGGCTTAAAATATTTCAATATTGGTATATATAGAAAGAGCTTGAATCTTTTAAAATTTTTAAAATCCGATTAAAATTAAAGAAGTAATGACTATTTTTGTGCCTTGCGTTTGGATATTTTTCCACATGCATTATGTCACATTTTTTACACTACTTTTTCAGTAAAAATGTCATATCTTTGTTAAAACACAAGATTAAGCAATGAAATTTTGGTAAATAATAAGAGTATTTTTGTGCTAGGAATTAGAATATGCTACTGAAAATCTCCAGAAATTAATCTGCAGTAAATGCACATAAATATGCTGCAATTCCTTAAAAATACCATGTATTCATTAAAAGAAGAGAAGTTAGAAAACTCAAAGCTGAATTGTAATTGCATTATATATACAAATATCTGAAATCGAAATCTAGGACTTTAAAAATAAATATATTGCAATATTTCTTTCATATTATTCCGTTAACCCATCTGATCACATCTCCAAAATATACGATTTTATCTTTGTAGACAATTAAATGGGGAATCATTTTACATGAGCCATTCTAGTGTTTTAGGGTAGTTAACTATCTATTTTTTCTATAGGAGATACATCCTGTGTGCCCCTCCCTTTTTTATCGAAAAGACGATTATGTGTGATTTTAAGAGGGTCTTTGTGCAATTATGAGAGGATGGGAAGGTTGCCACTTTGAATTTGGGTTAATGATAAAGCTAAGGAAAATTATGTGTGAACACCTTCAAGACTTGATAGAAACAAAACAAAAACAATTTTAGAATTTAGAGTGAGGGTTAGTTTCACATAAATTTAATGTAAAATAATTCACAATTTCGAGACCATTCTAGCGTTTTAGGACAGTTGACCAATTTATTTTTTTATGGGTGATAAATGGTGCACTTAAGGATCTGTTTTTTTGTTTTTAAAATTTTTTTTAGATACTTATATGTAGCTTACCAAGGAACTTGGACTTAGCGTTATTGTTAGAGTTAAAGAAGGTTTTAGGAGGAGGAGGAGGAGGTGGCTTGCCACTCGTATCTAGAGTTAAAGGTAGGATTAAGAGAGTTTTAGTTTTTAAGAGGGCGTTTGACACCCATATTTACAGTTAGTAGTGGGTCATAATTATTGGCTTTTGAAAATGTTATGCCTTAGATTTTGGACATTACTTTTAAATATGTAAACTTACGTAAATGAGGCTTGTGAAACTTAACAAGTATTACAACAAACAGACAAAAATAAATTTCGTTTAAAACAAATGACGTCATTAATAGAAAACGTGATGTTTGGAAAGCTTAAGTATTTTTTGCCCACTTATTTAAATATGAAAAAAAAAAACACTTTTTGCAAAAGCTGACAAATCGTTCACAAATTTTCGATAAATTTGGTTTTTATTTTCAGTTACATTTCTTGTCTGAGTGATAAATTATTTCATTAAACTTTCTAGTTTACTAGCATGGGTGCCCGGCATTGCCCAGGTATTTGGAGATGTATGTTGAGCAAAAAATAAAATAAAAAAATGCGGTCAATTTTTTTAACTTCGACCCAAATTTCGAGTCTGTAGACTTAAAATTGACAGTTATTGCGTAGGGAAATGTACACACACAGATGCACAGACATGTTCACTTTTATAGATATACTAGCATGGGTGCCCGGCGTTGCCCGGGTGTTTGGAGGTGTATGCTGAGCAAAAAAAACCCCCAAAAACAGGCAATTTTTTTTAACTTCGACCCCTATTATTATTGAGTTAGATCCATATCCAAAGAACCTATATCTAAAAGTTCAAGTGTTTAGACCCAAAAATTTTGGAGGAGTTTGGTAGAGTTCTCAAAGTTCAAATCGTTGAACTTTGACCCCTTAACAGCCAAATTTCTGTCCGAAAACCAATCACATAGATTTTCCCAAATCTCAGTACCCTGTATATAAAATTTCGAATCTGTAGACTAAAAATTGACAGATTTATTGCATTACTTTCAATTAATTATCCAAAGCATTTTATAAATTAAATTATCCAAAGCATTTTATCGTCCGTGTGTATTGCTATATATATATATATATATATATATATATATATATATATATTATATATATATATTTTTTTTTCCAATGATAAATTTTTTCTTTATTGTTTCTTATGATTCTTGGATATATTAATATTTGAGATGCAATAATCAGGTAGGTACCATTTTTAACATGAAAATCAGTACTTCTTTCGGTATTAGAGTGAAGAAACACGTCAAACCAGTCTCTTTTGGAAGTATAAATAATTGCCATTAAAGAGAGCTGACGTCATTTCTGGTGACATTAGTCAGTATTTTTTACAAATGTACATAAATACATTGAATATGTTTAAAATTATATAGAGATTACATTGGATGTTTTTGAAAATATCTACCCCCCCTCCCCATACCAAAAAACCGGTGAGTTCACCCAGACAGAATTAATTATTTTGGCCAACTTTTTGCAATTTTTTTCTGAGAGATGGATCTTAGTAATAATACCAATTTTGTCATTGGTTAATGCGTCTGTCAATAGTTTTTAGCAGATATACAAACAAACACAGATTTTTGCCCTTTGTATAATGAACTAGTTGGGGTGCTGGCATTGCCCGGGTGTGTGTAGTTGGTATAAGAACCCCACCCCCACCCACCCACACGCACCAAAATAAAAGCGGTAATAGGGGGAGATGAAAACAACAGTAGGTAGCCCGTGTCGAAAGAGGTGTTGTTAAAAAAAGTGGTAGTAGGCAGGCTGGCTCGAACTTGTAATGCAGAAGAGGTGCTCGGTATTGCCGGGTGTGGATGCAAGATGTTGTGGAAATCAGTGGTTCTGAGGCAATGAAGATCAGGACTCACTGGTGTCGATTAGATACAATATGTTCTGCAAAAAAGGTAAAATGTTAGTCACGCCAGAACGACTCTCTCCAATTGGCTCTGCCTGTAGAGTTCATTCTCTGCAAACTTACTAACAGGTTATGGAGTGGATGAGATATAGTGATGAAATGGCATCATCTGAATGGGGATGGAAAGTAAAAGGGGACAAACTTGTTCCATTGATGACAAACAAAATTCCTGCTCCAGATGAACTGATTCAGATGATTCATTGCAACTGTTTGAAAGGATGCAATATCCTAAGGTGTGTCTGCAGAAATCATGAACTAGAATGTACCAGTGCATGTGAGCATTGCCAACATGGCAACTGTGACAATGTGAAAAGTGCTCCAGTCATAGATGATGAGGATGAGGAGGAAGAATTGTAAACAACTTTGAAGAAACATTATGACTTATGTGAATCGGGGGGGGGGGTTAACCATAGATATGGTATAAAGGAGGATTCGACATCACTGGCAAACCATTTCATGTGAAAGATTGACCCTAAAAACATGGGTAGAAATGCAGCATTTATTGGTTTATTATGAAAACTGAGTGAGTTAGAGATTTAAAATGTAATGGAAAATGACTCATAAATTGAAAATGTTCAACTTTGGAATTTGAAACTTTCCTATGCTCAAATTTTGTCCCACTTTTAGTATAATGTATAGTAAACCGCAAAAAAAAAAAAAAAAAAAAAAATCTGGCAATGGTATTTTGACAGGACTATTTGAGTTTTTGCTGTTCCAGATTGATATGTAATGAAATGACTTACTGATCTTTTATCATTTTGTTACATAAAAGACAATTCTTTAATTCTGTGTGCCCAGTTAAAAATCAAAATAACTCTGATTTTAAGTAGTCAAATCTTAAGCTTATTTCATTCTCTTAATTAGTGGTTACATGTTAGTCCCACTTCTATTACAGATTTATTTGATCATAAATATCGAGTTAATTCTCACAGTTCCACCAGTCTTTCTCTACCAGACAAAACTGAATTTGCACTAACATGAATTTTCAAAGCACTTAAATTCTTAAATTACTTTGCACAAAAATGCTGCTTATTACCAAGTTTTGAATTTCATAAGAATCAATAGAACTGCTTTAAAACCTTTTTTTTTTTTTATAGGTTCGATTTTCTTTCCAATATCAAACCAAATTTTCAGCTAATTTTTCAAAAATGAAGACAGAAAATAAAAAAGGATATCATCAGAAAAATTATTTTTAAATCTAATTACAGAATTTCTTTTTGATTAAAATAAAGTGATGTTTATTTCAAAATAAGCTTAATTGAAATTGCAATTTTAAAATAAAAAAACAAAACAAATCCCAAATTAATAATAATCATCATCTATCTATCTTCAGCTCATAACTTCATACTGTGACTTCATTTGAAATTCAACAGCAAAAATACCTTTTGCTAGTTGTACTTCTTTTTTTCATACAAGTTGGCCCTGTTCCATACTGTACCTACCAAGCATTGCAAGGGGATGTTTTTTTACTATCATTTTTATTTTGTTAATTGCCCTCCCTTTGGCATTTTTAAATAAGAAAATGTTTAGATTTTTTTTTTTTTTTTTTTAATTTTTAACCTGAATTTTCTTTAAATACTTAACAGCATCATAACTTATTGGTCTGTATTGCTTTCATACTGAGAATTAAATATGAAAAATGAGGACTGCCACACTTATACTGTTTGTGTATGGATACATTCATATCAAGTCATTGGCACAAGCTTTCATGCAAGTCACAACCTGGTGGGTTGAGTGTAAATAGCGTAGTACTCTTCCTTTGAGAGATTTGGCCACCACAATTCTCCCATCCATCATTGCTAAACCCTGTTGGTACTGAGTCAATGGCCGTACCTCTCAGAAATTTTGAAGATTCAAACGATAGGTTGAAAATCTTTGTATCATACTAATCAGAATTGCGTAACACTGAGCATTTTAGCCTGATACATATACATGATGAGTTGACAGGATTGTATCTATAATGGTTTGATAGGTTGCTTATTTCATTGTGGCATCTATTTTGTCTGAGAGAGCTATGCCTTGGGAGGAATGGTGGGGGTAAAATAAGAGAGTAAAAGTCAGATCCAGCTTACTTTGAGCCATGAACAAACATTAGTTATCTGCAACAACCACTGAGCTTCTAGAAGTTTTAGACAGAAAAAACTTCTATTTGATCCTCAGAAGTACAGCTGATGGTAACTGAAACTCTTCTGACAAATAAGTTGACCATTTTGAATCTTTGGAAGGAACACTTTAAAACTGTTAAACACTACATCAAGCATTGATAATGAAACTATTTTGTTGATTCTGCAAAAGTGTGAATTATCTTGAATTATTTCATTCTTGAATTATCATTTGAACCTAATGATCAGAAGGTATTGGAAATTATCATGCAGATTTCATCTGGCAAATCACTGGCCCCAAAGGATCCTACTCTGTCAGAGATGTATAAACATGGTTGGTTAAAAGCTCCATGCTCTTTTCATTAAGATATGGAAATTTGGCTGTGGATTCTATGTATGTATGTATCAAGCATTTCCACAAATGACAAGGCTGCTGCAAAGAAGGTCGGCTCCCTCTACCATGCTAGAAAATTGCTCATATTGGAGTGTATCCTATATCTTTACAAAATCATGTATGGAGTATTGTTTCCGCATCTGGGCTGGTGCATCTATTGTTAGTCTTATTCTTAGACAGGGTCCAAAAAAGAGTTTCAAATCTAATAAGCCCCACATTATTAACCAAACTCCAACATCTGTCGCATCACTGCAATGTTGCATCCCTGTACCGGTTTTACAAGTATTTTAATGGAATGTGCTCTGATGAACTTGTAGCACTTGTGTCCCCGTGATATACATACTTCCAACTAACCTGACAAGTCGTCAAATCCCACCCCTTCACTTTTGAGTTTCCTAGATACCAGAAAGTCTTCTACTCTAATAATTTCTTGCCTTGCATTACTAAACTTTGAAATTCCCTCCTTGCTTCTTGTTTCTCTGACTACAAACCTGGTAGTAGGTCTGCAGAGGATGAAATCTACAGGCAGAGACGGTTGGAGTTTAAATATAGTGTGAACAGACATCTCGCTGCTCAACTCCCCATGTTTGACATGATCCCAAATAATAGCCCCTTACATTCCAAATGGCAGTATGGCTTGTTTGGGGTGAAAAAGAAGTTTTAAAAAATTGTTAAACTATAATTATCAATTGATTAAGTATAACCAAAAGAAAAACATAATTACAGTGAGCGATTGTTAAGCTCAGAGTACTACATGAAGTATATATCAATTACTTAGATATTTTATGTATTTAATTTGATTCTTTTTCAATTAGCTGTCATTAAAATTTAGTTTTAAGTTTTAAACGTAAAATATAAATTGTATCAAAAGTGTATGTAAATCTTTTAAACATAAAATAATATATACTATGCATATTGCTAATTATAGTGAAAACTCACCTGCTTTTTTTTACATGCATTTAAAGTTTACACATTTCATATTTTTTTCAAATTTTTATCTCGGTTATATATGATTCATCAATACTATTCTGTTAAACAATTTATGAAAAGAAATAGTCCAGTCAAAATACGAAATGATATTAAAAAAATTGCAAGAATTTGATTTTTTTTGTTTGTAGATTTATATCCGGTTGGGTCTACTATACATCATACTAAAAGTTGGACAAGATTCGAGCATGAGAAAGTTTCAAATTTTGAAGTTGAATATTTTCAACTTACGAGTCATTTTCCATTATGTTTTAAATCTCTAATAAGCCAGTTTTCATGATAAACCATAAATCTTGCATTTTTATCCATGTTTTGGGAGTCAATCTTTCACCTGAATGGTTGCCCCTCTTATTCCATATCTATGGATGCCCCTACCCCACCCCGATTCACATGTTATAATGTTTCTTCGATGGTCTTCTTCCTCCTCATCCTCATCATCTATGAGTTGAGTACTTTTCACATTGTCACAGTTGCCATCTTGGCAGTGTTCACATGCACTGGTACATTTCTGCAGGTACGCCTTAGGGTAATGCATCCTTTCAAACAGTTGCAATGAATAATCTGAATCAGTTCATCAGGAGTAGGACTTTTGTCTGCCATCACGGGAACAAGTTTGTCCCTTACTACTTGCCATCCCCACTCAGATGGTGCCATTTTATCACTACATCCCATCCATTCCATAACCTGGTAGTAGATCTGCAGAGGATGAAATCTACAAGCAGAGATGGTTGGAGGGAGTCGTTCTGGCGTGATGAACATCTTTATCCTTGAAACTTTTTTGCAGAGCATATTGTATCGAATCGACGCCAGTGAATCTTTCTGACTTCCATTGAACAGTGCTATCATTGCCTTAGAACCATTGGTTTCCACAACATTCTGCATTTGTTTTGGTTGACAGAATGCTTTTGAACAGTCTTTCATTGTCTTTTCTCTTTTGATGATTCATTGTAACCTCGACTTCTTTCCAATCCCGTACACCCTGGACACCGAATCACATCCTGTAAAGGCATGCAGAAACAATAGGTCACCGCAAACTGCTTCACCAAACACCTGTTTGAGAACCTTGATATAATAGATGTATGATGTCACCCTGTCAGAGCAGAAATAGAGTACAGTATATTTGGAAACATCTGTATGAAACAGCAATAACGCTTGTCAGTTTGAAAGCAGACATATTGATGGCTGCTTTTGCAATCTCAACATCAGCATATCTTTCTGCTTGAATAACATCAGATTCTTTCTGCTTCATTTTTTCCATAATCAGCTGAATAAGTGCCTGCTTGTCGTTCGACAAGAAGTCATCTTTTTTCCCAGAAAATATTGTTGCCTCAGTAATGTTCGCCTTCTTTACATTCAACTTTCGACTTCACCTCTGATGTGCACAGTCCTTTATATTTGGTCCAACATCATAACCATCAAACAGCGCAGTCGCCCTTCTATAATTTCGGAGAATGAATGAAGCATACTCATTTGCAATCGAACTGTAGGTACTCCTTTCCTTCCATTTCAGATGGTGAAGAACAGATACTCCATTTAGTATGCTGTTCTCTGACTAGAGGAGTTTGCTACAAATCACTGTCTGATTTTGTTTTGACATAATTTCTGATTGCTTCAGCAAGTTGTGGTTTGTCCGCCTAATGCAAGATCCATTTTCCCTCAAACAGGCATTTGGTATAAACACAGTTCATAGAACATTACATCATCTAGCTGAAGATTTCCCGTCTGAAACAAGAGTACTGGGTCAATGTTACGATCTTCAGATACTTTCATGTTCTTGCTGGATGCTAGAGTTTTTGCATTCAAACTCCTTTTGTAATTGTAGGAAAACACTGATTATCTATTTTTTTAACATCTCTTATTTCAAAGAGGCCCTGCACATTGACGTCTTCATTGGCATGAATTCCTGCGATGATGTTTTTTGTGAATATGAGTTCCTGCTCCAACCCAGACTTTTGCACTTCTTTCGGTACTTGCACGGTTAATACCTTCAGCTCCTTTTTCTTGAATCACCACGATCTCTTGAAATGGTGTAACACTTAATTTTTTAGCAACTTTTCCGAGCTCTATCTCATCTCTTAACTTTAGAGACAGACAACTACTACTTGTTGCATAACTAGTTTTGGTAAGATCTTGCATGGCTAGATTGTGTAGAAAGATGACACAGTGGATGACATAACCCAAACAGTTCTCTGGTGTTTGGACATTCCACTCCCTCATGTCAACTCACCTTGGCTTTTGAATGAGCGCACTAATGTCTGCTCGATCACAAGATCGGAGCCAAGATCAGCCCAGTATTGGCTGCTGATTATATAAAACCCAGAGTGGAACTTCTGATGTACTTCAGGATTGTCGTCATACATCTTTTGGAGATATAGACGAGCCGACTAGATAATTCGGATGGCCAGTGGCCACGAATATTAGCAAGCAAGCTGAGATAGAACTGAGATGCATCTTCCAAGATCCCATTCAATCAGCTGAAAGAAGTGTCCTAGCTATACTTAGCATGTGCTGATAATTTATCCATAGTTTTGTGGTCTTGGAGGTCTTTACCAGTTCATTCTTTTCATCAGTTAAAGTATTGTGAACTCTGTCTATGCAATCTGATTCCATTATTGAATCCAAATGACACTCGCCAGTCTCCATCAATCTGTACAATTGCTCAAGTTCTTCCACTTGGGCCTAAAAACTAGCTTCATCCTCCATGATCTTGCCAACAATCTGACGTGTGAGACACTGATCTACTAGCAGGTGGTCACAAAATGCTTGTTGCACTACCTTTCCACTCATCATATGTACGATGCCATTTTCACCATATACTGTCTCCATGATTTCTTTGAGTCCAGTGCCATCCATCAAAGTCCCAATGGCACCCAACACATTCATGAAGGTATGGAAGGTGCCAAGCAACAGTATTAAATCCCTAATTGGACTATCATCTGGAACAGCGTTCACAAGTTCAGACACCTTCCAAAATAGCAGTTGATCAAAAGTTGTGATAGTTTGTATGTTGTGTTTTGAGCAGGGTTGCGGAGTCGGATGGTAAAAGTCCGACTCCGACTCCTAGAATTACTAGGATGCCGACTCCGACTCTTTTAATATCTTCAACTCCGACTCCGACTCCCGACTCCGACTCCCGACTCCTTGACCCTATGTGAAAATCTATTTTGCAGATCCATATACCAGCCTCCCACATCGATTCAGCATGCATTTTATAATTACTTTTCATGTATATCATTTTCGACGTTTAACATTCACTTGCATGATAAATATACTCACATATAAACTCAACCAGCTTTATAGAATAAGTTTAGATAACAAAGGGATAAAAAGTTTACAATTAAATTTTATTATGCTATCAGTTCAAAATAGAATACAATATTTAGGGATAGGGAAACCTCTTTAGGCTATGGCATTTCGAAGCGAAACGATTCCCTGACACTATCTCAATTGCTCTTCAACAGGTGCCGAACATCAAAGCCCTGACCATGGGGGAGCTAATGTCGAGAGCGAGAATTTTGACGACGACTGGCGAACAAAATCAGGATGTGGTTGCGGCCACACGCTCACCCAACAACAGGGCCCAGAATAATCCTGTTAACGTGACCTGTTTCAAATGCAATGTTAAAGGCCACCTTGCAAGGGACTGTCGAAAACGTGGAACACAGTGTTACCGTTGCGGTGAGAGTGGACACTGGGCTCGGAACTGCTCGGGAAACGAGCAAGGGGAGGACGCATAAGCGCCAGTCTCCTTCCCAACCAAGATGTGAACACGACGCTCTCGGTGATAAGCATCCATGTTGACGGGACGCGATGTTTGGCGCTTATTGATACAGGATGCTCCAGGACAATTTTACATGCAGACCGGTGCCGGTCTTGGAGAAAAACAAACGTAAATGTCAACACAATTGGTGGAATGTCCCATGCGTGCTGCGGTGTTGGGACAGTCTCTGTATCCACTGATGAAGGTGTGTCTGCCAGAGTCGATGTGTTGGTGGTGCATGGCAAGCCACTGGGATTTGACTTGCTTCTAGGGATCGACGCCATAAAAGCTCTAGGAGGTGTCGTTGTCAAGCCTACAGGATCAGTGCGGCTGGGCGCCAAGAAAAGTATTAAATGCGCAGCCATTTCTATCGATGAACCAGATTTCACTGCTACCTTTGACCATCAAAACCGAACGTGGACCGCATCGTGGAAATGGTCTGTGGACCACCCCCCTGAAAGGCTGCATAATCGAGTGTCAGAGTACCCAGTGCCAGCAGAAATTCGTGAAGAATACACGCAGGAGCTCCACACCTGGATAGATAATGGTTAGCTCATGTCATACCCAGAGGATAAATTGGGACCCCCCAAAGGTCTAATTCCCCTGATGGCTGTGATACAGCAGAACAAAGCCAAAGTGCGCCCGGTGATGGACTACCGGGAGCTAAATCATTACGTAGACGCATTTACGGCCAACGCAGATGTTTGTGCGGCTAAGCTGCGTGAGTGGAGACAAAAAGGTGCTAACGTGTCTCTACTGGACCTCAGAAGAGTATACCTACAAGTCCGGGTCCATGAGACACTGTGGCCATACCAGACTGTGGAAATCGATGGGAAAAAATACTGTCTGACCCGTCTGGGGTTTGGTTTGAATGTGGCTCCTTTGATAATGAGAGCAATTGTCAGCGAAGTACTATCTCAGGAAGAAGTTATAAGCCGCGCAGCATCTGCTTACATTGATGACATTTTTGTCAATGAAGACGTGGTGCCCGCGACCCGTGTGAGAGAACACCTTGTGCAGTTCGGGTTGGAGTGCAAGAACCCGGAGCAGTTGAAGGACGGTGCACGGGTGCTGGGATTGGCAAACAGGATGGAACGCAATGAACTGCGGTGGAAGCAAGGAAATGCAATTCCGGAGGCTCCCAGTATTGTTACGCGACGAACAATCTTTTCCCTGTGTGGTCGACTTGTCGGGCACTTTCCGGTGTGCGGTTGGCTTCGTGTGGCTTGCGGAATACTCAGAAGGAGAGTAAGTTCGGTAACGAAGGGCTGGGATGATGAAGCAAGGGACGCCGTACTACATCGTATGATGTTCGAAACCTTAAAATCTGCGCAGCAGAACGATCCGGCACAGGGAAATTGGTGTGTGGACGGCAAAGAGCTGAATGTATGGGTCGATGCTAGCTCCCTAGCAATTGGGGCAGCCTTGGAGATGTGTGAAACTGTGCTGGAAGATGCATGTTGGCTGCGACCTGAAGATGACTCTCAACATATCAACTTGACTGAACTGGATGCCGTATTGAAAGGCATCAATTTGGCTCTCCAGTGGCAGAGCAAGGTGCTACACATAAAGACAGATTCTGTTTGCGTATACCATTGGGTCTCGGACACGCTAACTGGAAAGGCGCGAGTACGCACCAAAGCAGCAAGCGAGATGCTTACTAGGAGGCGATTAAGCACTCTTAAGGAGCTCGTGAAAGAGTATGGGCTGACAGTGGATGTGACGCTGGTTCCATCAGCACGAAACATTGCTGACCGACTGACACGAGTGCCACAGCGGTGGTTTGAGGCAATGAAAAAGAAAGACGGTCTTGACCCAGTGATAGGCGCGGTCCACACAGACGAGCTGGATGAGAGTCAAATCATGGCTATTCACAAAGATAGTGGACATCCGGGGGTGCGACGCACTACCTACTTTGTCAGGAGAAGATGTCCAACCACGACAAAAGCAACTATCAGAACGGTTATACAGAAATGCGAGGAATGTCAGTCCATTGACCCAGCGCCAGTCAGGTGGGAAAAGAGAAAGCTGGAAGTTAACGAGAATTGGCAGAGAATTGGAATGGATATCACGCATTATGGCACCTTCCATTTTTTAACTTTAACAGACTGTGGCCCATCGCGTTTGTCCATTTGGAGGAAATTGGCAAGGCAGGACTCGGCAAGCGTGATTCATCAGTTGGAGGCAGTGTTCCTCGAGCGTGGCGCGCCGCATGAACTCCTTTTAGACAATGGCACAGCTTTCTGCAGCAATATGTTCCAAGCATTTGCATGTAAATGGGGAGTTCACTTGCGATTCCGTTGTGCATACGCTCCAGCCGGGAATGGCATAGCGGAGCGATGTCACCGTACAGTGAAACGAATAGCGGCTAGAATGTGTTGTCCCATACAGGAGGCTGTCTACTGGTATAACATCACACCAAGAGACGACACATCTCCCTCCACTGCGCCTGCCAACAGGATTTATCAATACGAAGTTCGAGTAAAGGAGACCAATCTCGCAACTGCATCCCCAGGTCCCAAGAACAGCTTTTACCAGGTTGGAGATCGCGTATGGGTCAAAAGACCGCAAAATCGATGTACCACGAGGTTCGGCAAGGGTGAGGTGACCAAGGTGATCAGCCCTCAGTCGATTTTGGTGGACGGTGTGCCTTGTCACATGAAGGATTTGCGCCCTCGCCATTATGTTGTTACATCGGAGGAAGAGGGAGACTCAGACAGTATGATGTCTTCTGAAAAGACAGAGAGTATGATGTAGGACGACGAAGAGGATTTTGAGCCATATAATGTACATACTGAAGAAGCGGAGGAAGGACCACCCGTCTTGCCTCTACGAAGGAGTACCCGACAGAAACGAATACTGCCCCCCTGCCCTGATTGTGAAACACCGCCTATGGAGCAGACTGGTGGCAATAATGGCGATGAGGAGGATGGCAGGGAGGAAGTGCTGCCTCCGGTTCTTCGGAGAAGTACCAGACAGAGACGACTGCCCCCCTGCCCCGTTTGTGATTATGAGATCAGGGGGGAGTGTAGCAGAAGTAGCAATAACTAAAATGAGGGGGAAAAGAGAATTCCAAGATGGCGTCCGGGGTTTTTTATTAGTGTTTACCCCATGCAACTCTCGGAAAATCACGTTTCTTTCTCATGTGATTATGCAAATGGATAATTCCCGGCCACTATAAAAGCAGGAGGCTAGAGACGAGTCGGCAGTGTCCTGCAAATTGTGTGTGTGGGTGTTTCTGGCGATTGGAGCGTGTCTTCTTTTACCACGGTTATCACGGACAGGAATTCCCTCTCTTCTGGAGGTGGGCGATATTGACTATTTTGAAGTTGTACTGTTGCTGACAGAACATTTATTTTTTTATTTTTTTGCCTACTACATTTTTGTTTCTGTAACACTAGAACCTTCTCTTTCATTCATTTTTTTTTACCATACTCAGCATGTTAGACGCATTATCTGTGACAATGCATAATACATGGTCTTTCTGAATGCCAACGTCTTGCAACACTTCTTTTACCAATTGCTGTAAGAAGTTACTGGAATGTTGGGCTTCAGTGTCTTTAATGGCCAAGGTTTTAGTCATATTTTCCCCTTAATCCACATACCTAACATAAACAGCAAAATAATTAACACGATGGTGTCTGCATGCATCCATTTTCAAGCATACAAACTTATTGCTTAGTTTTCTCTTTAGCTGTTTTTTTTGGCTCTCATATTCACCAATAATTAATTTCTTTATGGAATCTCTGTTTAGAGCCACTCCTAATTTTCGTGCCACTTCACCAATCAGTGCTAACACTTCAGGCCGAGAAAAGAATCTCAAGGGAATGCTGTTGAGAACAATAATCTTAACGATGTTCCTTTTTAATTCAGCTGGAGCCATTGAGATTGTCACTTTATTACTAACAAAACAACTTGTAAGATATGCTGTGGTAGGGTTCTTTTCAGTAATCAAAGTTTTAGATTTTGATGTGGCTGGTGTATTAGATGAGCCTTTGTCTTTCTGTTGAACAAGTTTAAAGATGCTAGGATGGCAGCGCTCCAAATGTCTTTAAGTTAGAAGCACGAGTAGGAGCATGGCCTTTGATAGTACCACCACCAGAAGCACTAATTTCAACACCACAAGTTGTTTCTTCATCGTCTCGGGTTGTTATGCACTGACATACATAATGCTTGAAATCACTGGTTAAGTTAAAATGGTCAAATACGGCAGATTTACGTTTTGAAGCCATCTTGTGGTTGCATCAAGTTTTGTAACTAATTTTCAAAATTATATATTTCTGTAAATCTGTCAAAAAAAAAAGATGTTTAATTCAAAATGTAAAAATTGTTTGCTTTATTTCAGTAATCAATTTCTGTAAACCTATAAAAACGTAAATAAATACATAGAAAGGGTTTTTGAGATTCTTCCACATACCAGTATTAGGGTAGGTCGATTTTAAATCAACTTGCCTAGACTCGGGAAAGTTGTATATTTGGCTCATTGCATGGAAAGTGGTCCAAAATTAAAGAATTTTGAATCCGATATTTTCTAACATTGTAATGTTTTTCTAAACGATAACACCCTAAACTACAAAAAAATAAAATATTTAAATTCTGATCTTTTATGTTGACTGCGCTGAGGCTATAAACATCAGCTATTTATTGAAGTCAGAAAATTTTCAGGCATTCATTTTTACTAATAAATAACATAGAATTATGTTTAACTAGCGAGGGTACCCAGCGTTTCCCGGGTGTTTAGAGGTGGGGGGGTGTAAATCAAAACAAAATATGCGAACGTAATAACCCTGTTTAAATATAACTTTTTAAATCGGAAAAACAAACAAAACAACAAAAAAAGCGAACATGATGCAGAATAAAGAATAAGAGAACGGAAATGTTTAAATGTTAAAACTTATTTGTAAGAAAAACAAAAATCTAGCATATTTCTATTAACGAAAAATGTGATAAACTACCGAAAATGAAGGAAAAGAAAAATCACTGGGATGCACTGTTTCAGCGATAATCAGCTATTTTTGTTTAGATTAGTTAATTATATACAATGTTGTCACATGATGGCAACAGAAATTGATTAATACCCATTTTTTTTTTGGATAAGATTGTAATTCCGGATCGATCCTGGACTAATCAAATTGTCAAATTCCATTCAGGAACTGGATAACTTTCGGATTACAATCTGATTGTTATCTACAGTGATCTCACTCAAAGACAGACTTTTCATTGATCATGTGTGACGTCACAACCAAAGCGAAAAAAGCTGTCCAGACAAGATTTGCAGTGATCCGATAAACCAAAATATCTTGATGAAGTAGAAGCATTGCAGGACAGTACAAAATATGATATATCTCAAAAAATAAGAACAAAACTGCTAAATTGTACAACTGGTAAAACCAAACAGGAAAACCATTAAAAAATAATTTTTTTGGGGACTTAAGGAGTCGGAGTCGGATAAAAAAATTCCGACTCCGACTCCTAGTACATTTAGAAATCCGACTCCGACTCCAGCTAAAACCTCCGACTCCCTCCAACTCCGAGTCCGACTCCGACTCCGCAACCCTGGTTTTGAGGATAGACTGCAAAAGTAATCTAGGGTGGACATATACATATTTTATCTCCTGGGTTCATGTCTGTCATTGGAAGAAATTGTACCTAAGATTTTCCCGGATATTTGCAGTCCTTATGAGCAGGTGCATCATGCCTTGCCAACTGGGCATACTCTTGTTGAAGCGAAAAGACATTTCCCCAAAAATGTCCACTTTGCGATCAAAGATATCAAGTGTGTATGGGACTGACAGAAATTCTAAACAACAGTTAACATGCTTTAAAAAAAACCGATAATCTTTAATATCGATCTTTGTTATTTCGATGAGTTTCAAGTCGGACATTTTTTGTCATGGTATACTAAGACTAACTTGCTTCCCGGGTGTGATGGCTGCAATAATTCCCATTCCATGGAAGGTGCCCTTTCCATCCAATGTTATAATGTTATGATCCACGTTGTCTCCTGCAAACAACAGTGACTGACCAAGAATTCCATGTCACCGCCTAACACATCCGGGGCAAGTGAACATGCTGCGTTCAATTAAAATTTTTGTACCTCTGGATATGATGAAGCAAATCCCATGATTGAAAGACTATCAATCAAGAATCGTGATCTATACAAGTGGTGCATTTGCACCGCAACACCAAGCTGTAGAGGCACAATAGCAGTTCTAGGGTGCACTGCTTGAACGACTGCTTGCCCAATGCCGCAACTTTTCTGGATGTGTCCTTCCCAACAAACAAATGTTGCAACAAGAACCGCAAACTGGCTGGGATAAAATCTAACGCTGCTGCTAGTTTCAGTTTTGCTCAACTGTTGTCTTGATATCAGTTTTGATGAGTTTTGCTCCAGTTTGGAGAATTACTCATTTCTGTGCGTCCTCATCGTCCTTCCGAGGTAAATTATTGTATTCACAAAGAATTTCAGAGGTTTTTTTCCCTAAATTTCACAATGTTTTTGATGCCACTACAGCCATCAGTTAAAAATATAGAATTTCCATATCGACTTAGTAGCTTTTCTTTGAGGTACTGATTTCCGTACATCGTGGATTTACTACCATGCAAGTATTCTTCCATTTTAGTGACAAGGTTCAATATTGTTAGCTGTTCTTCATCGTTTTCCTCTAGGAATACACACACTCGAATGCCTCATCCTGCTCGCTGTCCTTTGGTCTTCCACTTTTTCAGCTGACATGAATTGTCTTGGAATATTCCGCATTCTACAGAAGTTGACACTACATAACTTGTGGTAAACACAGTCTGCTACGTGAAGATCACCACCAAAATATTTGATCTGGCTTTGAATAACATTGGCCCTCTTATCCCCTCTGGTTTTGCAATGGACTGATACAGTTTGAACAAATGCATCTGTCTTCACATGGATAATCTTCTCATCACTTTTTTGTTTTGGGTCTCTTTTCCTTGTAACAGTTCCACAGAATAAGCAATGCGTTCTACTGTCATATGGTCCCAGAGAAAGACAAGCGCTCCTTTTCACTGATCGAGCAGAATCACTCTTGCAATTCAATGTCCTTTTTGTTGATGTAGTTTACCTGACACATTTTGTGAACATGAGTTCCTGCTTCAACACAGATTTTAGCACCTCTTTCGATACTTGCATGATTAATGCCTTCTGCTCCTTTTTCTCGAATCACCATGGTCTCTTCACGGTTAAAAACTTGTTCACATAAAGGACAGATTTCTCCATTAGTTGAATTCATATTTTACTCTGAAAATATATGTAATCCGTGTATTAGTATATGCCTGTATGAGTTGGGTTGAATAAAACAATACGGGGGTGTGAAAAAAGCAGAATATCCCCCTCTCAAGGTGACTAAGTTTTAATAGCAAAATCACATCATATAACCTGGGATCGATACCGAAATTACTGCACTTCTTTGGTCCATTCTGTAGAAGTGGCTAGGGGAAGAGTTAGAGGTATCCATAGATATGGAATAAGGGGAGATTCAGCATCACTGGCAACCATTTCAGGTGAAAGATTGACCCCCAAAACATGCAAGATTTATTGATTTATCATGAAAACTGGCCGTGTAGGGATTTAAAACGTAATGGTAAATGACTCGTAAGTCAAAAATATTCGACATCGAAATTTAAAACTGATTCTTGTCCAACTTTTAGTATGATATATAGTAGACCCAACCTGATATAAATCTGCAAAAAAAACAAAAAAAAAAAACAAATTCTTGAAATTTCTTTGTGGTTGGGATATTTTTGCATTATATTGACTGGACTAAAAGACTTTTAGAGAATTTTAAAGTTATAATTATTTCAATATGTAAATTTAAGTACAATTCACAGTAAAAAAAAAAAAAAAAAAAGAAAATAACTAAAATTTTAATTATCCTTATTTCATATGTTTAACTATAATTTTCTGGAGATGTTTAGAGGGTCCATTAAAATGCAAAGTAAACAGAAGTAAACCAAAAAAATAGAGGAACACCACATGAAACTAAGAAAACTGAAACTGTATAATCATGTTAACCAAGCCCCTACATACAAAAAAAAAAAAAATGTTGCCATGCCAGCATGAACTGCCATCACACTAAATAGTCGAGAAGGGGTCAAGGAGGATGGAAAGATAGGAGGAAGAACTAATCAGACTTCCAGTGAAACTTCATTTTGTTGTCTTGAAAATGTTACAAACAGTGCTCAGAATCGTTGATGCATTGTTGTTTTTGATTGTGTGCAAATGTGGCATTCATTTTGAACACAAATTTTCATGAAAAATGGCCTTCTGATATTTTTATGCAACTTTTATCTACAATCGGCTAAAACAAGTTTGTAGACATTTTTACATTTTCCGGTATGATTTTTGAATTGAGACAATCTGAGCATTCAGCATCATTTGTGTTTGTACAACTTTGTTTAGTCAGAATACCACCTCTTTACCATTGTTTTAAATTTTTTTTTTTTTTTTTTACATAGAAATCACCACTTATCAAGGCCCATAGACAACTCGAGGATAAGGGTTAAGAGTGTACAGTAGTCAATTGGACAATATAGTAATCATTAGTAATGGAAATTCGGTAAATTTGTTAACTTAAGTGGAACGGCTCATCAAGAACTTGTTCACGTTGGACTTGAAGACAATCAGATTGTAGTCAGCTGGAAAGCAGGAAAACGGAAGACAATTCCACAGGCGTGCAGTTCTAAGAAAGAAGCTTTGTTCATGGAATCTACGTTTAGGTTTAGGCACAGGTAAAGAGTGGGAGGAATTATTGATAGTGTTTTCAGCTAGATGAGTGTTTCTTGTGAAAGTTTGGGGAGGAGGGACCTAATTGAAGCTCAGTCGAGCACTTTGCATGAAAATAACGATAAAGCAGAGACAAACTTGCAACATCTCTTCTGTGAGATAGAGGTTGCAGGGAAGAGAAAAGGACATCTCTTACGAGGCTACGAAGTCTATTTTGAACACTAGTCCTTTCTAGCATCACCTGCCCAGATGTGGTAACAGTACTCCATCCTTGAACGTACGTGGCTCTTATATAGATAGAGAATTGCATCAGCATTGAGATATCTACTGGATCGATAGAAGGATCCCACCATTTTCCCAGCGGCCTTGGCAACAGATTTGATGTACGTGTTCCATTTCAGATCAGTAGTAAAGAAGCTTGTCCAAACATGACGCCTCCCCAAAACGAGAGCCATTCATTTCAATTGATGCCAGATGTGGATCAGAACGTTGATGATGTAAAGATAGAAGCTTGGTTTTAGATGCATTAAAAGTAACCAGCGACTCCTTTCTCCATTGTACCACGTGCTCAAGATCAGAGGAGAGAGAATCGGAGAGAACTTCGTCATTTACGGTCTTAGATGTGCTATGATAGATGGTAGTGTCATCAGCATAAATGTCCACGAATGATGTAAGGATGTGATTTGGAAGATCATTAATGTAGATCAGGAAAAGACTTGGGCCCAGGAAGAACCCCTGAGGGACTCCAGCATTAATACTGTGAGCTTCTGATTTTTGCCCATCAACTATTACTCTTATGAACCTATCAGAGAGAAATGATTTAATAATTGAGAAGACGTTCCTAGCTATACCATAGCTGGAGATCTTGTGAAGTAAACTTTTATGCCATACCCTATCAAAGGCCTTTGATATGTCAAGAGCAATTGCCTTAGAAAGATTTGCTAATCCTATGAGATATAACTGTAAGCACATCTGCTGTATATCTAGCAGAACAGAAACCATATTGTGTGTCACTAAGAAGGTTATTTTTGCTGAGATGGTTGATTACTTCCCTATTTAACATAGATCCCAGCAACTTACTCATGACGTATAGGAGACTTATTGGCCTGTACTGAGAGGGAGATGAGTGATCACCTGAATTCTTAAATACAGGGTGTTGCAATATTTTGGAGTGATAATGGGGTATGATCCCACACAGTCGGACGATTCTATTTATAAACGATGCTGCTAAGAACTGACGAATCAAATAAATTCACGTTCTGCTACCAACCAATCAGAAACCAGAATTGCTTCATAAACCTTTTCTGGAGCAATTTCACATGTTCTTTTCCCGGGTTTCGACACGGTAAGAATATTTTGTTCTGTGGAACTGTCTACTACAAACAAGTCACCTCCCAAGACTTCTGTGTAACAGCGAACCATCTGAAACTGTTCTGAAACTCAAAATGGCTTACACTTCTAGAGGTTATGTGCCCAGCGTGCGTCTTTATTTCGATGGATCCGAATCAAAATTGGAATTGTGGCAAGTTAAATTTCTGGGATATCTACGAACCCAAAGACTACACAAAGTACTAGAAACACAACCTGAAAACAGAAACGACCCCGACTTCATTGAAAAGAACGCAACTGTCTTTGCGGAATTAATACAGTGTTTAGATGACTGAAGTCTATCACTGGTAATGAGAGAAGCCCTGGACGACGGCTGCAAAGCATTAAACATATTGAGAGAGCATTATTTATCGAAAGGAAAACCCAAAATTATTTCTTTATACACTGAACTGACCTAATCACAAGAGTTTCCAATGTAGATACAGGACTCAAAATGGCGACTACATTAAAAATGTAGAGAGCTCTGTTAGCGAACATACATTTTTTATTTTCGTGTACATTTGATGCGTCAACAAGCAATAATAATTTTCTTGTCGATGTGGGGCTACGGCACATGTGATTACAAAGAAATCTGATTTTATCAATTTTGATCCCAACTTTAAGCCACAAAATCATTTTGTAGAACTAGCTGACGGGAGTCGAGTCAATGATATCGTTTTGAAAAGAGGCAATGCGAAAATCTCGCTAAAAAACAATAAAGATGAATAGTGTTTCTGTATTCTAGAAAACGCTTTTCTAATTCCAAAATTTAAACAAAATATATTTTCTGTACAAGCTGCCACAAAACAAGGTGCAAATATAAACTTTAGCCCCAATAAATCAAAACTGGTATACCCGAATGGAACTGTATTCGACATTAAAGAAAATAGAAGACTATATTATTTAAATAGCGTAGTCCCATCAAAAACCGCCTTCCATGATCTACAGACATGGCATAAAATTCTTGGACACTGCAATATTCCTGATATCAAAAAGTTGCCGACTGTAGTTGATGGAATGCAAATACAAATATCAAAAACCTTCAACTGCGATGTCTGTACGCAAGGGAAAATGACAAACTATCAATGCAAGATACCAGAAAAAAAAAAAAAAAATCCTATCAATGGTGCATTGTGACTTAAACGGTCCCGTAGAACCGATGGTCAGAGAACATTATAGATATGTGTTGAATTTCGTAGATGACCATTCAGGTTTAATAATGGTTTATTTTTTAAAGAATAAATCTGATACCCTGCTAGCAACTAAGAAATATCTAGCCGACATGGCCCCCTACGGTGAAATCAAGTGTATTCGCTCTGACAACGGTACGGAATTTACCAATAAAGACTTTGAATTTTTACTAATTAACCATCATATCAGGCATGAAACATCAGCTCCTAGATCGCCACACCAAAACGGGACTGCTGAACGTGCGTGGCGGACACTTTTTGAAATGGCAAGATGCCTACTCATTGAATCAAAACTCCCTAAAAACCTCTGGACGTATGCACTTATGGCGGCAGCCTATATACGCAACAGGTGCTTTAACAAAACACTATCTAAAACTCCATATGAATCTTTCTGCGGTAAAAAAAAAAAAAAAAAAAAAAAAAAAATTTAAGCAGAATGCATATATTTGGTTCAACTTGCATCACATATATAGAGAAAAAGAGTAAATTGAATATTAAAGCTGACAGAGGTATATTTCTTGGATACGATAAAAACAGTTCAGCCAATTTAATATTTTTTCCCGAAAAAAAAATAAAATAAAAAGAATCCTGTGTGTAAAATTCAGACACGTTTAATTGTAAAGACGAAAACCCGTCATATGAAGAGGATGGAATTATATTACCTCAAATAATTAGAACAAACGAAAACAATAAAAATGACAGAGACGAGTGTCCATCATGATGATGATGATGATAAAGTCGAGAGATATCCCAAAAGAAATAGAAGACGACCCGATTTTTTTGTGGTCGACAAGATAAAGGATTATCAAATCGACTAATGCTATTCAATGGAAAATGCGCCAAAAAGCTTCAACGAAGCAATTAATTCAGAACATTGTGATGAATGGAAAATTACCATGAAAAAAGGAATAGATGCCTTAACCGAAAATGATACCTATACGGTAGTGCCTCTCCCAAGAGATAAACATGTTATTACTACCAGATGGGTCTTTACAAAAAAGAGTACAGCATCAGGCGTAGAACAGTACAAAGCAAGATTTGTTGCTAAGGGGTGCTCTCAGATTTACGGTAAAGAATACTTTTCTACGTTTTCGCCGACCACAAACCTAACGACAATCAGAGTATTACTGCAAGTCGCATCACAATATGACCTAAACATCCATCGAATGGACGTAAAAAATGCTTATTTGAATGCCCCAATAGACTGTGAAATTTATATTACCCCTCCAGAGGGATTTATAATGAAAAATAAAAATAGCGTGTGGCGACTTAACAAGTCTAAAGCAGAGTGCTCAGTGTTGGAACACAGTATTCCATGATTATATTATTAAACAACAATTTAGACAATGCGTTGTAGACCTCTGTTTATATACCTAACACAAAGACGATAAACTACTGATTTTGGTTTTGTGGGTCGATGATATTTTAATTGCATCATATTGTAACATGTTAACTGATGTTAAGAACAAATTAAGTAAAGGATTCAAAATGACCGATCTTGGCAAAATATCCTGGTTTCTGGGGATAGAATTTACTCAAAGCAAAGGACTTGTTACGATGACTCAATCGAGATACATTGACAAAATACTATTAAAATTTAGAATGGGAGAGTGCAAGAAACGCTCTACACCGGTCGAAAATGATATTAATAAAAATATACACACAGAATCTGAAATAATAAATGACACACAATATCGCGAAATTATAGGTAGTCTTATATATTTGATGACTGCAACCAGGCCCGACATATGCTATACAGTAAAAAAACTGTCACAAAAATTATCATGACCGACAATGAAGGATTTAAACAGAGCTAAACAAGTCCTACGTTATTTAAAAGGAACTAAAGAACAGAAGTTAGTATTTAGAAAATCAAGAAATCCCCTAGAATTAGGTTTTTCAGATTCAGACTGAGCAAGCGACGAGGATCGCAAGAGTGTATCTGGATATTGTTTCAGACTCTCAGAAAATGGGCCTATTATTTCATGGAAATCTAAAAAGCAATAGATTGTATCTCTCTACGTGTGAAGCAGAATTTATCGCGATCACACACACGACCCAGGAAGCACTCTACCTTAAAAATATCCTGAAGACTATTTTAGAGCCAGAATTGATTACAAGCCCCGTGGTAATTGTGATAATCAAGCCAGTATAGTCTTAGCACAGAGCACGGATGATCAACCAAAGATCTAGGCATATGGATATAAAATGCCATTTCGTAGAAAATGAGATAAAAAAGGAATCCATTATTTTGAATTACATATCATCAGAACAAAATATCGCTGATGTATTTACGAAACCGGCAACACGGATAAAGCTACAACGTTTTTTCTCAAAACTTGTTGGTGAATTTGACTGAATAATTTTTTTTTTTTCTTTCACTGCCCTGTATGTATATAGATTTCTATATATTAAAAATACAGACCAGCGAAGTTCCACTTATGAGAAGGCTCTTACTTTTTTGCATGAATATCAGCGGAAAACCCTAGGGGTAATGCTCAGAGTATATAGATTTCTATATATCAAAAAAATAAAAATAAAAATAGTCCTGGACAAGACGTTAAACTGTATCCATTTTTATTTTTATTAACACTTTAACCTACTAATACTTTTGCTTAAAAAAAAAAAATCATTGTAATTTTCCTTTTTGACATTTGAACACAATTAAAAATGGCGTCTTTTTAAATGCTAAAATTCTAAGATCCAAATGATTTCTAATTTTTGTTATGTCTAAGTAAATATAAGAATGTATATTTATTTTTGAGCAGAACAAACACAAGGGACTTCCCCATTATAAAAAATAGAGAGGATGTTGCAATATTTTGGAATGATAATGGGGTATGATCCCACACAGTCGGACTATTATATTTATAAACGATGCTGCTAAGAACTGACGAATCAAATAAATTCACGTTCTGCTACCAACCAATCAGAAACCAGAATTGCTTCATAAACCTTTTCTGGAGCAATTTCACATGTTCTTTTCCCGGGTTTCAACATGGTAAGAATATTTTGTTCTGTGGAACTGTCTACTACAAACAAGTCACCTCCCAGGACTTGTGTATAACAGCGAACCATCTGAAACTCAAAATGGCTTACACTTTCGAGGGTGATGGGAAGCAATTCTCCTTAAGATAATGTTTAAACAGTTTTGTGAGTATGGGTGCTAGTTCTGGTTGAAGTTGTAATTGGAAAACCATCAGGGCCAGTTGCTTTACTGGAATCAACAAATTGGAATGGAACAAATCCAAATAACCCTTATCGAGCCATTGCTTTGCTTGAACAGTACTTTTTCTCATCAGAAAGCAATACTTTATCAGCACACAAAAATGAAGACTTTTCTATTTTTTGAAAATATGCAACAGTAGCTTCACTTAATTAATTGCAACTTGTAAGCTAATATCTGATTGAGTTCAAATTTTGACATCTGCCATTTTTCAGCTGTCATATCTTTTTCCTATTTTTTATAGGATTTTCCAAGATAAATTCATTGATTGCAATATCGTTTGGTTATAACATTATTTATTGAAACCACTAG